>NC_073700.1:65221160-65916993 GCF_023634085.1 Falco cherrug | reverse complement strand
CACCCAGCAGTCACATGAGCACTGGCCTTTCGATGGCCATCTACATAATCATAATTCTCACCTAGATTTTAGGGTCCTGAGGCCTCAACTTGGTTTGATTTATAAATAGGCAGATTAATTTCCCCCTGCTTGACCATGAGACATGGATTTTAAAAACACAAGGTGCAGAAGACTAAAACCCTCAAAAGAAAGTTATTCAACACAGCTCAACCACTTACTGTCACTCAGTTTTATTAATTCCAGAAATAAACTGCATTTGTTCTTGGGGGCTAAGATTCTCTAGGTGAATATGAACTAGGTTCCCAAAAAGTTGAAATGGTCTCTGGTTTTATAAGGAAGATATATTTTTGCATAAAGAAAAGATGGGTCACCAGTTTTAAAGCGAGACTTAACAATGGAATAAACAACGGTATTTAGTGTACAAATTATGTGATTTTTGACAACATGTTTGTCCTTGTGCAGAATGATAACAGAATCCTACATCTTTGTAATCACCAATATGTTATTTATGTAGGATAATCGCATGACTGACAGTGCACACATCAGTGACAATAGCCGCAGTACCAAAATACACACATGTAAGATTATTTCCTCTTAATAGACATTGACCATCATATAGGTAAAAAAATGCTGCCCAGAAGCCATCATCCTCTGAAATGCTGCTCTTGGATCTTATCTTCAATTTGAATACAATCTAGTCAAAACAGAAGGAATTTCAAATTAA
The DNA here is from genome assembly GCF_023634085.1 of Falco cherrug. NCBI lineage: Eukaryota > Metazoa > Chordata > Aves > Falconiformes > Falconidae > Falco > Falco cherrug. The sequence goes on along the minus strand of NC_073700.1, from coordinate 65,916,269 downwards.
TATTTTACGTCTTGTGGTCAAGCAAATACTTCAAATGTCATGCCAGCAATTAAAGTGTGTCTAGATTTTTTGGCTGTGGTGGTAGTTGAACTTAGGACCTTCGCAGTGAGTCACCACAGTCACTGAGATATTATATTCTGCATGTACAAAGATGGGAAATTTTCCAGATTGTCTGCCAAGATTCACTGCACCTAGGATACAGCAAGTGTCATAAATAGAATGTGCCACAGCAAGCCTTGCAATAACTGCCAGAGAAACGCAACAGACCTCCTGCAGTCTGATTTAACATAAACAAGCCAAGACATTGAAAAAGTAAAAACACTGCCCTGCAGTCACTGCTTAATAGCTTTTTCAATTGAGCATGGAGAAGTCTGACGTATTGGGAATGTCTGTCTACCCAGCGTACGATGATGCCTTACGTGCTGCAGCTTCTGCCACATCATGGGGAACCTTCCTTTCCTACTTGGAAGATAGCAAATTTATGTTCAGAAAGAGCTGAATTTGGCGTCTGCTGTGCGTGTATATGTGAATATTTGCTTTTACTGCTTCTCCGCCCTGAAATAGCAAAACAAACCCCATGCATGTTAAAACATATGGCTTGGGTGAGGAATCGGTAAATGCAAAGCTCTTTTATTTCCTCGTTGAGTCTCACTTTATAACTGCTTGTGCAATCCAGATCACAGATCTTGAGAACATTTTACAAAAGTAAGTCTTCCTTATGAAAACACAAGAACCCAATTTTTTTCTTATAGCCTATTTCATTTTTATTTATACAATTTTATTTAACTTTTAAGAAAAAAAGGAATTACCTAAATAAAAAAGATTTTTTCATTCTTTCTTAGTATATGGTTTGAAAACCCCCTCCTCCTTTAAAGATGAAAATGTTGAAATACATTTAAGAGAACAAAATAATAAGTACTGTAATTGTTATTACTGTATTGTAATAAACATTACTGATAGTACGACTTGCAAGCACAGTGACACAGTTACAGACTGTATATAACTCTACTTGTAATTTCTATGTTGTAAGCTTTAGGCTGCAGTTCTGGTATGTTCCAGAGTACTGGGGAAGTCAATAGAACAAAGAAAGAAAGAAATCTTTAACAACTGCATTAAAAAGGTAAGACTACCTTTAAAACAAAACACTGGTCAATTAGTTGGAAAGGGCAAACTTTGTTTTTCGTCCTCTTCACCATGCTACAAAGAAACGCCACCCTGGGAAAGGTCACGGTGCGTTACGAAGAAATTAGGGAAATAGATTGCAGTGAACTTAGTGCTACTCTTCTGTGACAAAGTGCAAAACCCCTGCAGTTATAAAAAAGCATACAGATAACGGTTTATCAATGACAAAGTGAAATTGTAAATGACTTGTCCATCAAGAAAGCTCCAGGTGCAAAGCTAGCATGAAAAGGACTGTCATATGTGCTATTCTTCCACGTACTTTAAACACAGCAAACTCTCCTCTTGAGAAAGAATTCCGTTTCAAATGGGAAGAAAAAAAAATCACTAAAAATTATTTTTATACAGCTTAAAAGCTGTAGGAAGTCCTGAGTACAGGTTTAAAAACAAATCAAATAAAATAAAATTTTTATATAAGTGGGAAAATGGCACTGGATTTGAAGTCTTACATATCATGAAACAGTTCTCTATTCTAACTGAAGATAAAGACAATGGTTCATTTTAAAGGTGTGGTCACATGAAACCAACAAGAAGAAAACATAAACGATTTCAGGGGTGTTTCTTTTCATTATTTAGGAAATTATAAATTCATTTTAAAATTAATTTGATAAAATCCAGTGATTTACTAAAGTAGTGTTTACCTTTTTACAATTCATTCTTTTAAAAGCTGAGAGCCCTGATACCATTTGGGAGTTTGTCATCTGGAAAACCTCAAAAAGATTTCATTCCCTTCATACTTAGCTATGAAAACAATGTTAAATAATGGAAAATAACAATCTCATGGGATTTTTTTTTTCCTCACTGCTATATTGCAATGATACCAGTATGAAAAGAGCAAGTGCATCAACCCCACAGTGTATGTGAGCTATTTATCACACTATTACAGGTACTTCATGTACAGCTGAAGATGTTGTACCTTCTGGATTTTACACTGACAGAGGGAATGCAGGGACTATGAAGAAAATGTGGCATAAAAATGTGGTCTTTAAGGCTGAACTGAACTGGTAATTTTCTATTGATACACTACTGGGTAACAGTTCATCTGACAGCATCTGTAGAACCATTTCTATTATTTTCTAATTTGTGTGGGTTTTATACTACTTTTTGCTAGATTTTAAATGGTTTGATATGCCTTATTTTCTATTTTACTTTGTAAGAGTTCATTTTGTAATATCAACACCACCAAAGAGACACAACTGCAGAGCTACAGAAAGGTCTGTAGACATCTAAGCATCTGCAAGTCAACTACCAAAAGATTTATTTTGTCTGAATCTCCTTATTCTTAGCTTGCTTTTTAATCAAAGTAAAAAAGAATGCAACTATTTTACGTCTAACATGAGTCCACTTTCAGTGGGAATTTAGCATTTAAACATGGTATATACACTTTTCAGATTTTTCTGGAAAAAGAACTAAATTACAATCAGTGGTGTTCTGTGATAAAGTTGTGCTGCCCCTTAAAAAAAATGGGGTCTTGATATCTTCAGACACTGATTTGTGCAGCTCCACATCACTTTCCTATAGTTTTTCCTTACTATATGCTAGAGGATGTACAGATATGCTAGAGACCACTCATAGTTAAATACATATGTGCTGCAACTGACAGACTTCTACCGAAACAGTATCTGTATTGGGTATTACTCATTTGCTCTTTATTTTTCTTCCCAGAGCAAGAGTTTATCTACTTTCAAGCTACTATTTCCATGTCTTTCTAGGCCAAAATTGTTAGAACTATTTCTTAACCACTAGAAGCAGCTCTGGGGTAGTATAACATATTGTACATTGTATTGCAAGCTAGAGCCTCTAAGCAATCAGCAGCACCATGTCTTTATTTCCCCTATAACAATAAGCACAATTAAGTCAAAGCACACCTGGTTAACTCTGTTCTGGGCTAACCCCTGCATGCTCACTAGTTCCCTTGTACAGGACAGACGGACAGGAAGGCATCAGGACAACCCCAAAGAATTAGCAAGCCTGCAGTGAGATTCTACAGGAGGGAGAAGGTGCAAGAAAGAATGAGCAGAAGGTGGCAGTTTAAAACACTTATTAAAGGAGTTACCAAAATAAAAGGATGTAATTTAAATCACTAAATGACGGAATCCTATTGTGATGAGGCAATGCAGTGTCTGAAACTGGATACTCCCCGTAAAGATCACCCATGTACCTGCACAATAGCATTAGATGAGGATGGAATTATAAATCCCAGTGACATCGGAATTTGTGGGTTCGGCCTCCGTGCAATAATGTGAATAGGTTTTGTATTGATAGTTATAGTCTTAAGCTATATTTATTAGTGCCCACCTGCTGGTAACACTTTAGTGCCCCTTATACAAAAGCCAACAATAACATCAATCAGCAATTCATTAAAATAAAACTCAAATGCCAATGAAATGTTAAAACATATTCGAAATATGTTCTGTTAGCTTTCCAGTATTCCTATATTCAGTTATAGCACCAAGGTATGAGCCAATATACAGAAGCTCAGATGTAATTTTAGCATAGGGCAATGTTAATTACAGCATGTCAAGCTATTTAAAAATTAAATTAATAAAAGGAGACTAAATTTCATTTTTGTCGCATACCAGTTAGAACTCCTACTTCTGTTCATCAGAGTTGACTGCTGTATCGTTTTGGACTTTTATAGTATTGCTCTGTGTGGAAGGAGTGCCCTCCCCCACTTAAACAGCAGTAGACTGCTGAGAGATTGTTCAAAGATAAAAATATGTACCACCAAGTCCCTAAAATGTCATGATAAACGAACTCAAATGTCACTATTAAAATATTTCCTTTCATCAGTTTCACAGCACAGATCTCCCATTGCAATGCCAGAACTGACTCAACTTTGCTAATACTTCTATGGGAATACTGAATTTCCTTTTGAAGGCTGAATTTAAGACAATTGCAATCCATGTGGCATAAAACTAAGATAGCCACCTGTAAAGTGGCTTAAAAGTTACCCCCTGGAGGAAAACTCTTCTGTGTGACCCTCTGTCACAGGAAAGGACCCTCTGTCAGAGGAAAAAAAAAAAAAAAAGAGGTTGAGTTCATCACAGGCAGACCCCTGAAACAATTCTCTCCAGGCTTCTTTAAATGTGAAAAGCATCATTTTGCTTTCAACTGATTCTGTTAACAGTCTCTGAGAAAGATAAAAAAGTAACATGGCATAAGAGAGAATTGCTTATGAAGAAAACAGAAGACTAAATGAGAAATCCAAGGGTACCAGATTTCTTCCCTCTTTGCCACTGTTATTCAATGCCGTGTTCCCAGAGAGCAAGGAAAAAAAAAGAAAGAATTCCTTTAATGCAGTACCAGAATCAATACGACCGTGAAAATTTTATTAGTTTATTATGGGTAGTTTCTATAACATTTCATGCCTTTCTCCCTCCTGTCTAACTATTTTCTATTCAAATATCCAGGTGATGCTTAGGAACTTTGAACAAAGGGCTGATAGAAAAGGAAGACTAACGGAACAATGCGTGTTTATAATGAGAACCGAACTGCTACCTGCAGAGAATAATACAGGATGATCTCTCATTGGAGAGGGGGAAAAAAAATAAATCAACAACATAAATGGAACGCTGTCAAATTTATAAGCAGCAATTTAGACAGCAAATATGTTGCTTGGGTTTCAGCAGTCTTAAACACTGTGAGCGGCTTAACCTTATCTCCCAGTGCCACTGCCTTCCTGGAGTAATTGATGCTCGGAGTCCCCCAATTTCACATAAACCAGGCCACTGTGTTATTGTATACAGCAATCTAACTGCTAGCAGAGACAGGAAACGGTGCTGAACCCAGATCAATAGACATGTCAACAGTAAGCTGCTTAATCTAATTCTGCCTATCTCATCTTGGAGCACAGAGTTTGCAATTTTACTGCGAGGTCCCTCTGGCAGGAAATGGTTTGGAAAGTTTAGTCTTAAGAAGTTTAAGCGATACGCTTATCCTTCAGGCCCTTGAATGTTTATTCAGCAGAATAGCTGCTTTAAATGTTTTATAAATGGGAGCAATGTAAACAAGGCACTCCTGAATTCCTTCCCATATGAAAGCTATAATGGTGATTTCCTCACAGTGGACAGGGAGCTTAACACGACAGCCAATTACGCTTAAAGGTAAATTGCATTTGTACAGATGTACCCAACTAAAATAAACTTTGAAGATCTGAATAATTTTCCCAACACCCCATCCTCCACTCTGATGATATTCCCACATGGAAACACTTCTTTTTTGACAATTACTTTGCTCCTTCGTCTTTCCTCTCCCCCTCTTTTTTTTTTCTCCTCTTTTGTTGTTTTGGTTTTTTTCACACCCATAAAAATTACATGTTTCTTTGCATGTAGCTTCAGCCTCTAGGCTGGTATAATGCAATCTCTGACAATAAATTAGATCAGGTAATAAGAAACCCTGTCATAGGCTCTCCTTCAGAAAGTGAGAGGGAAGAAATTAAACTGATGACATTTTTCTCACATTCCTACTGCACCAACAGCACCTACATTCCCTTTTGAGGGAAAAAAAACCCCCAGGAATGCAGAGGTTTGCCCCACACGTCCGAGCCGGTGGTGGGGAAACCTCAGCGAGGCACCTGGGCAGACGGCAGCGCTTCTGCCACAGCCGGAACGTGGGCTGGGATCCATGTCGTCTTGCGAGCACCCTCCAGCCGCGCGCCTCTCACAGCATTATCAATGATTAAACAGCAAAAATATAGACACATATATATATATATATGTGTCTGTTCCATATCCCAAAATACTCAGAGTTTTCTGTTTCATCTGAACCGCAACGAAGTCGTGCTGCAGCCCTGGGGGTTTGGTCGTGCCACGCAAGGCAATGGGCAGTGGCCGTTGCGAGTGGAGGGGAAATTTAAGCTCCTGGTTAACTTTGGTACCACAGCTGATGGCTTCCAACCAAGTCAGGCCTTTAAACTACTTTGACAGTCTATTTGTCACTGGAAAACAAGTCCAAACTTGTTTAGAGAGGAAAGATAGTGTTTCATTCAAGGTACTGAAGTGGGAATTAGATGATGCAGGTTCTCTCCTCAACTCTGCCACAAAGTGCCAGGGCGCTTGTGCCAGCCAGTTAATTACCTCAGCTACACATCCATAAAATAAAACTTCCTTAACCGCACTGGAGTGCTGAGATGCTCGATGCATTAGTGTTCAGACACTAGAGCGCTGAGCGCTACAGAAAAGTCAGTAAATTAACTCCATAAATAAAATGTTTCAAAAGTGCATTTCAAACCTTCAGCTTGAAATCATGGGACTGCTCCCATGAGTTAATGCCTTGGAAATAAATACAGCAAAATTTCCAGGAAAATACAGCTGAGAATAGGATTGAGAAATAGTAAAGACACAATTTTAATTTAGATACTTGTGCATTACTTAACAAGCAAGTTGCTTACTACTGGAAGTCTTACAACATGCTGCATACCTCAGATGAGGAAATTTTGCAAAAAAAAGTATCCCTGGAGTAAAATTTAAAAATTTCAACTTTATATCTATGGGCTTATTTGTTCATTTACTGTGAACAAAATTCTCTTGGACAAAGACTTCAATGGAAAGAGTTTGCATAGCTGCCTAAAAACGCTTCAAACTTCCCTTCTTTCTGTTTATAAAAGTTTTACTCTTTTTTCCTCTAAAAGCTGAAACTATAGAACATTATTCCAAAGATCAACAGCATACCAGGAATAATCAAAGGCAGAGCTGAAGAGATTCTTTTGTCAACAATTCATGGACTCAACTCTACAGCCATTTCTAATAAGGAGCAATTTAGTAAAAATAATAAAAATCTGAGGAGACAGACTATCCATGAATACCAAAAGCACTAATTTAGTTCAATTAGTTCACTTCAAATAGAAATGTATGGCATGCCAGTCTATTTTGGTTTCAGACTTGTCCCACCCTCAGTCCACATTTTCAAAGACGTAGTATATTCCAAATGCTAATTAACTACCATTCCTTTTAAACTCATGTATATCCCTACAAATCTGACAGTGTGGGGGTTTTACATGGGATGTAAGAGTAAGAAATTACATTCTCATTAAAATGCAAACAAATCAGAAAGACCTTACTTTAATCCCTCATAAACCACTATTAGAACAAGCATATTTCTTGTCTCAGCAAAACACACATACCAAAGAGTCACTAAGAACATGAATACGTTTCTAAGCCTAGTGACGCACTCACGGAGATCTTCATTTGAGAAGGTCTCAGTGCTTGTAACTTCAACTTCATTTTAATGCAACCTGCCCATTCTCTGGATTAAACTGAATTTTCTGCTTTCACTTTTCATTCACCTTCTTCTCAAAGAAACAATTCTGGTGTACTGGTAAACAGTAATTAGCCAATCAACAATGCCACAAGCTGGAAATAATCCATTTTACCAGCTTGTATATTTAGAAAAAAAACCCCAAAAATCTAATTCTTTACAATCATCAGGCTGGGCAATGATGAAAATGATATAATTATCATGCACATGCTCCTTACTATTTTCCACACTTATATGATGCATCTCAATATAAATGGAAAAGTAATCTCTTTGGAGGTGTGACTACGTTTTCATGCATTTGTTTTATGCCTACAAGTGAAGTCATTGATCATTTCTACAATGCAAATAAATGATTAATCCCTCTGATCTGTAACAAAAAAGTATACTGGGAGCTCAAAATCTTTCCAACTCTAAAGTAAACTTGTAAAACAAAAGCAAGTACAGAATCTTGCTGTTAAATGGTAACAAGTCTACTTAAAAAAAAAAGAGCACATCTTGCAGTTTTGAGTGGAGCAATTAATGCTCTAAGGTTTTAAAGCATGGCTACATAAAGAAGAGATGCACAGAAAATATACTAATGGGAATATAAGACTTGTTGTATAAAAATTATGGAGAACCTTATAATTGAATAATGATGATGATGATGATGATGATGATGCCACTACATTTGGCACATGCATACAAAAATACTCCATAATCCATTATATAGCCCAGGTACCTGAACATGTAAGTGCTAGACCATCCTTATGAAACTAGATCACAGCAGATCCTAAAGTTTGGGTTCCCTACCTCAAATTTCAGGCATTGAACCCCTTTACTTAGAAGCACTTTCAGTTTCAACAGTGTTGTACAAACTGCGAGTTACAAAAATGGTTTCAAATTATCTAAAAATTGAAATACATGTAGCTCATTTGTGGCAAAATTTTAAATGTACATGTTCGAGATATGAAAGCACAACTGTTCAGCTGAGCAGCTATGTATGCAAATGCCACATGAATTTTTATGATGTCCTGATCCTTCCTAACAAAACCCAAAGTGAGACTCCTTTTTTAAAGCTCTCACGCCACCATCTTGAAGATGTCACTTTTTATGTTACTCTGGCTTATAGGAGACCAGATATAGACTCAGACCCTGCAAGCCAGCAATCAAGAAACCTGAACATAGATGCCTACCATTTTTTTTAAAGTGTGTGAGGTTTTGAGTTGGAATGTAATTCCCACTGAGATCAGTAACACTTAGATGTCTACCCTGCTTAAGCGCTTCTGAAAACCCTATTGCATGCTTAAAATGTTGCTGTGGCTTGTCTGAAATACTCACACCACCTCTACATTTTCACAGCTATAATCACCATTATTTCATGACTTTACTGACCCAGGAGAAACTGCAGGCAGTCCTTCCAAAAGGACTAAGTCAAATTGATGGGTAGTTGTCTTTTTGACCCTTTTGTTTAACAAATGCATTGGTTGCTTTCTATCTGGACTTAGATAAATGAGTAACAAATTAAAAGAAACGTTTTTATGATTCACTGCAGTAGCTTGCATTTTGTGTTTTTCTCTTTTCTGATACAAGGTTAAAAGTGTCTGGTAAACCTTTTAAGGTTATTGAAACTAAATTATTAACGCTGTGTTTCACCTTCCTTTTGTCCTCTTCATGGCATTCTCCCTGATTGCTTACTGCTACTCCACTCCTACAAGTTGTAAATCAAATGAAAAATCTTTAAAGTACAAAACCATCTGATTAAAATTTTCATCCACAAGGGAACCACAGATATGACAAGAAGCCACATTATGCAGTTTTTACATTTAAAACATCTGACAGTCGTCTTTTTCATGTGTGCGAAAATTGAACGCTTTCATCTTTGGAAGCAACAAAAAGGATGATTCTCACTCATAAAACCCATTTGCAACCTTCAAAACATCTTTGATATTCTCCTCCATTGCATAACTGCGTTTGGTGCATTATATGTAGGCATAAAGTGTCATGACACAGAGCTAGTCCGGACAAATTTGAACTTCCAGCTCAAACCTGTACAATTCACAAGTTTGCTGAGATTATCCCCCAAATTCAGCACCAGATCATCCACCAGAGAGCCCACACCATCTAGGCAATTGGAAACATAAAGGGAACATGTGATAAACCATGATCAACCCATAGCAAACAGTTCCGAGGGAAAAGATATACCTTTAAGGAATAAAGGAAGCCAAATACTAATTTACATTTTTGTGAGGTTTTTAATGCAATGCATATCTTATCTAAGATACGGGTTTATTTGACAGCATATTTCTGAGAAGTTGGCAAACAACAACTTTCTTAATGCTGCTTTTCAGCAGCAGAGTAAAGGATGATCTATCACCAAGTTTTCAAGATCTGAGCTCCTGATACTCCAAAACAGAATAAACCAAGCAAACTGCTGCATTTCAGTTTTCATTGGATTTCGTAGCTGCTGCACATTTACGGTCTGCTAGGCTGGCACAAAGTTACTGTACATATGCCACAGCGGGAAGAGCTTTGTTTCTCCAGCAGTGGAATTCCTGCACTGAGTTAAAACATTGGCCTGAGTCAGGAGCAGGCCCTGAAGAAAGCCTATGGTGCTAATACTACACTATTTAACATCTGACAACATATCGATGCCTGATAACATGTCTTGTTATCTACAGAGATACAAAGTTACAGAGAAGCACTGAGCTCTCATTAAATAGCAGCACTGTCTGCTGAGCTAGCTCCTCATTTACCCCATTGACATATTATTTCAATACAACAGCATCAACAAGGTGTCCTGCAAGCTGATCATGACAGTTCTAAACCAAGTATTCTGGATACTATATTAAGAGACAAAAGCACAGAAATGGCTCTTTCCTAATTCCACGGCATGTGATGTGCATGTTGCTTCTCTCAGGAGCAAGGTCAGTGGCAGAGCACAGAGAGCTCTGGATGGATGGAAAGGATGCGGAGCAGGAGAACCTTTACGCATGGCAAGCTTTAGGAAAGCACTAGTGACCACCTGAGATACCATATTTGGGTCAACAATGTTAACCAAGAGACACTTCTTCATAAGGAGCTCTCAAAGCTGTTTGTTTTCCTTTAGAATTTGAGGTACTACTTGCATTTTATGTTTCATACAGAAGAAAAGCACCATCTCAGCAGGAGTAGAAAGGGCTGACAGCAAACTTTGCATGGGAAGGCACGAGCTTCTGTGATGGGCGGAAGAGACTAACACGGGAGCAGTGGCTGAAGACAGTGACTGGGATGATCAAAGTTCTGAGCCAGAAGACAGCAGCCTGTAGGCATTTGTACCATACCTGATCTAGCGCTCTCACTTTTTCCTGCAGCAGAAAAATCTGTATTGTCATTCCCTACTGGAAAGAGATGTGGTAAGATTTTCTCATGGAAACCTGAGCAAGCCACATAAGGAATGAAGGAGCTCTTACGGCTTGTATTTACTGAACAATTTGTTGTTTCAGATCTCAGTTTGTCTTCCTTTTCCCCCACCTTTTTCTTCCTGCCTTTGTTTTGGTGTTCAGATACTTAGACTCTCACAATCAATCACAGCAAAGTAGCTCCTATAAACCTGCTTAGACAAAAACATTTTCCTCCTCAGCTCTCCAACCTATTCCCTGGAAAGCAGCTGTTTCTCTAAATATACAAGGCAGCAGCATCTGAAAAAGTGAGTATGACATTACACGACAAAAGAATCATTTCAGTTCTGTCACACCATTGCTTTGCAGAATTGGGACTTACGCAATAAAAGATACAGTTTAAACGATTTGCAGATCTGTTTATACAATATGCATTAAAAGAGTAACTGGACAGAATAAAGAAAGGCAAGGGCATAAACAGATGGGAATCTTAGCAAGATGCCATAACCTTCAGCAAAAGATTCACAGTCTCTTCCTCTGGCCCAGGGAATTTTTTGCTGTACAGTGGCACAGTTGTGACAAAGGGAGAAAAACGCAGTAAAAAGGTGAGAAGCGAGTTCCCGCCTTTCATTTGCTAAAAGCTGCCATAGCCATTCTGGCGTTAGAGGATGAGTTTGGCTGCTCTTTGTTTCAGCAGCCACCAGGACACATTGTGTGAGGTCTCCAGCTGAGTCAGTACACGCTCGCTGTGCTCTGCGCACACAGATGGGAGTAGGCAGAGAAATGTCAAGCTACTTGGATTAGCTCGGTTTTGGTCACGCACACAAGCAGAGCCCAGAGCACCTGAGGAAACCTAAATTAAACACAAAGTATCCTCCTTGGTTTAGGCACCTCATTTTTTAGGCATTAGTTATTAAGGAACTTCCAAGCTGGTAGGTCTTGCTGTGGTTTAACTGCTTTCGTAGCTCTGCATCCCAGCAGTAAAGGTACCCTCCCCTGGCAATGAGATAAAGCCATCGTATAAAAAATGTGCTATGACGTTTTAAGTTTTAAAATCATTTGGAACACATGCATGCAGTTAACTTTATACTGTTATTGTTGCCAATCCCCTTGAGGGAAAAGCAATCTTCCCCTTCCACTCATTCTATGTATGGAATCTTTTTTGTCTGACATATTTCAGTAATTGGGCACATTTATTCTTCAGCTAGTTCTAACACAACCAGTAGAGGCTGCATTTTGAATCTATGAGAGTAAGCTGGCAAATGGCGTGAAAAAAATTAACATTTCCAACAGTACGCAACACATGGATGAATGTTACTCAGCCTGACGGGATGCACAATTTTTAAACCTCTTACAAATGTCTGTGTATATATACTTCTCCCTGAGCACTCTATGGTTTTGGTTGAGGGCTATTTCCAGTTTGAACTATTTTCCTTCAGTGTTTTCTCCCATCTTCTCTACCTGTCGTAACATCCATTACTGGCTGCCACTCTCTTCTGCGCCTTGTTTCACTGCCTTCCCTTCCATTTTCTTTGTACTGAATCTGTCCTTTCTTGGTCTTCTCTCTGACTCAAGGGAAAAAGCAGATCCCTTCTTCCTCTACACACAATTTAAAGGAATATTCTGAAGCAGGAGTGGGGGAGAATTTGCCAGTTTCACCCTCTGAACAGTGATAAAGCAGTAGCCTTTTTGGTTTATACCCCTGTTTATCAGTGTCAAACTGCAGTTCAACTACAAAAAACAGGCCTTCTCAACAAGGTATTAAAAAAAATAAAGCTACCCTCAATTTTCCCCTTGCAAATTTCCAATTGATTATGAGGGTCACTTTATAGATTAAAGGTGCCATCATGTTTAGAGTGCTCAAACATAAAAAATTGCAGAAAGGACAGTGCTATCGTTGCATCAGCTTATTTTTTTCTTTTTACCACTCCTAGCCCAGACCTTGCAAGGATCCTCCTTGCTCCTCACCCAACTTTCACAGGGAGAGGATACGTAGGAAACACTTAAACATGGAACAAAATAACTTCTGAAAAGAGCTGCTACCATATTGCTAAACAGCAGTTCATTGTTCCCTTGCCTTGGACAGTTTGAGCTTTAGGTCTTTATTTTACTCAAAGATCTCTTACTTACTAATGCCCCGACCTTGGCATCTGTGCTACTCCTCTTAAAGCTAATGTGATCTGCTCACACAAAGCAGACTATTGCCAGGGAGCATAAGCAGTCCTAGTGATGTCACTGAACTCATTAAAGATATAGTTGACTTCTTGGCCCTAGAAAACCTAATTATTAAATGTAACCTTAGCTGAAAACAATAGTGCTTGTTGATAAGCAAAGCAAAACAATAGGTGTTTTGTTCAAACATAAAAATAGTACTTGACCAATAAATAGGAGTTCCTGGTTTATAACTGTGGCAAACTGTAGTTAACCATGGAATTCCTGAGATAATTGATATAAAAAAAGAATGGAGTATTTTGAAATACAATCACATGCATATGTTGAAAACCTAATTCCTAATGGAATTCATAGCATTAACGCCAGGTCTAGAAAACTTAGTGGTTCATGTTAGTAAGCAGCAAATGCTGTATATTCTCACTCTGAGGACCTATTAGGAAGCTAACCCTAATGTAAAACTGCTATAATCTATCTTTTGAGAATTGTTTTAAAATACACCTTTTATAGCAAATGCAAAACACAATAACTTGTGTTGTAAATGTGACTGCTATATTTATTTGTTGCTATAGCTATGGATTGCAAATTTAGAAAGGAAAAATACACTTCAAATACTACCACTGACAATAAGAGCCTTATGCTTCTACATGCTATTAAAATGCCACCTCCCACTGGTGACATATAAATCACATCACCATTGAATCAGTTTCTTTCTTTTAATGCATTTGCTTCTTGAACTTTCTTACATTTGTGCTAGGATTTAATGTATTTATTTTTTCTAAAATCATACATAAAAAAGCCAACAACTACCTGGTGGTTCCTGGGTGACTGCCGTCCATCAATAAAATTTACACAAACACCTAAATTAGAGAAACCAAATATTTTTGAAACAGAAGTGGCTAAAGCGACAGTTAAAAAATAGAGATTTTAAGTGAACATGCTCCAGGGTGAAGACACTGTCTTCAGACTGCCTGGAATATGCTTAGAGTATTTACAGACATCTTTCCCTCTCCCTCTCTCTCTAGAAATTAAGTGAAAACTGTGCTTCCCAAACAGTAAAAGGATAAACTGAACAGAAGGTACAGGACTAACTGCTGAACCCCCAAATAACTTTTCTGGGCTAGGTGCAGCTTTGCAGGTATATATGCTGACTTATTTGAGCCATTTAATATTAGGTTGGTTAAAGTTATCCTGGTGATAACACCATGGAGAACAATGTTGCAGAGACAACATTTACCTGTCACAGAAACTAATACAAGCCTCTCACATATTTTTTTTTACAGTTATAAAAATGCAGCCCAGCCTTGTGCAAAAATTTTCTCTCCTCCTTGCTGCATGCTTCAGGATTTCATGAGAATTTTTTGCATGAGATCTGATCAACCTCCCTCTAGAAACTACCAGTTAAAGCATCACTCTATGTTTGAAGACTACCTGCTGAAGGTATTGAGGAATCAGTGCGAAAATACTACTTCTCAGACCAAAATTATTAAAAAATAGATGCATATACATTACATATAACAGTTTTATCACATAGGAAAGTACCACCAAAATACATGAGAATGGTTTAAAAAAACAGCAGTTAAAATACAAAGTACACGAGGGGAAGGTAGTTTTATAGGAAGTGAAATCACATACACATATGTGAGCTTTAGACAGAAAAAAACACCTCCCCCATTATTTTTTTTTTGAGAGAGAGGATTGGGTATATATGATAGATATCATGGTCAAATCACTCGACATTTAGAGCTAATAGAAACTGTTACAGCAGTCTACACTTACGTGTCACAAAAAATGCATGTGATTTTAAACTCTTAACTACAGATTACAGGCTGGCTTCCTGTGACTTTTCCAAACAGATGGTCGGAAGCGAGGATGAAAGAAAGTGTTTTTTGTGATCCGTTGTTCATATGAGAATGTTATCTTTGTTTTGTTTAAGTGTCACAGCTTGCTACAGTAGTGAGCTGAACAGAATATTTTAAAGGGTTAAGCTTTTAAAATGAGCAGATTCAAGAAGGGGCACAATAACATCTTAATGCCTAACAAGTCAGTAAACACCATGCATACCTGGAGGCCTTACTGTTTAAGGTCTTTCTAAAAAAAGGATATAAATCTCAACGCACTAATTTTAATGTCAGATTTGGTATCATTGCTGTATAATTATCTAATGCTTAATATGTCCTTCTAGGAGCAAAATGCATCACATAATCACACCCCATAATTACAAAATACATATAAACCCTATTTATATATGCACATACATCAGTTAAAAAATATGCTATTATAATCTTCTGTTAGTGAAGTTTGCTAAAAATTGCAACTATCTGATATTTTTCCATCTCTCCTGCTCTGTTGCTTCTGTTTGTCTCATCCATTGGTAGCATCTGTACTGTAACTTCAGGCAGCAAGGGGTCAAGAGTAGTTGTTTGCTACAGAGTTACACCCAGCACAGGGGGGCTTGACCTACATGGTGCTTCTCCAATATGCATGTTAAATCAAAGATCAAACCATAGTAATGTCTAGGCAAAGACATTCAAAAGAAGGCTAATTCACTGCACATTCCCTGAACACAGGGAACCAATGTGGTAAATATAACAATGGGGTAAACATTTCTCAGCATCTTTTCCTCTCCAAAAGCTCTTGGTATTTTTTGACAAACTTAATACCTGGATTGAGGGACCCCCTGATTCACAGCTGTAGCTGATACCTACATGTGATGTCTTACCTCCAAAATACATTGGCATTGCATTCATGTCTGTGTTTCAGTGTCCCATATACCGTTCTGTTCATTACTATATAAGAAATGTATATTATGTTTGGTCTTGCCAATGAGGTTGCAAGGCAGAGCACAAATTAGCTGGAATACAAATATAATTTTGTAGGAAAATATTACAATTTTTGAAAAAAATCTTTCTTTATAAAGCGGATCATAATCTCCTAACTACAAAACTAAAGGATACTATAAAAGAGACTAAAGTTTACTAAACATTCTCTATAGTCAGTGTTTTTTCTCTTCATGCAAAGCACGTGCTTAATGGTTTCAACCAGCAGAGATGCAAAAATCTGTCTGATCCTGTAAAATAAACTACTTTAAGTGTCAAGACTCTGACCACTGAATTCTTGCCAGGTAGATTAATCCCATTGCTTTCAAATTAAAAAGGGAATTTTAGCTGCTGTTGCTCTGCTCTAAACAAAGTTGTTTCAAACAGAAGAGTAAAGGGCATTGAACAATTAGAA
Source organism: Falco cherrug (assembly GCF_023634085.1). Lineage (NCBI taxonomy): Eukaryota > Metazoa > Chordata > Aves > Falconiformes > Falconidae > Falco > Falco cherrug. The sequence goes on along the minus strand of NC_073700.1, from coordinate 65,900,073 downwards.
TAAAAGAAGAAAAACATATCAACTACATCCACTTAGTATTGTTTTTGTACATCTACATCATGGACACTGCCAATCCTGAGCACAATCCAGCTGAGGAACTAAAAGCTTCTACTCTCCCTAAGCAACTCAGGTTCAGGAACCCAAAAGCTTTCCTTTATATCTTCTTCCACCAGGTCACTGACATTACTTGGGCTGCTCATCTTGGTCTGGGGTATCAATAACCTCATTATCCTTGTCACAGCTTTCTTCTAGTCACTCTGTCAAATCTGATCTTCATATTTTCATTTTACTGCTGACACACTGTATCAGGTACTTGTAATATTGGAAGAAGATTTTGATTAGTTACTGCAGTACTCCTTCTCACACCATCTTTGTTTTATCTTTTCAGGTCATCCACTTTCACAAATGCTAAAAACAGCTGATGTTGCTTCCTAGGATACACACATGTCCATGTCTATTAATGTCGGTCTAACAATCTTTGCCTACCATATGGTCAACATTTACCAATGCTGAGACCTCCTCTTCGGCATCAAAATCAAACTGGGTTAATTCAGTACAGAAAACCCCAAATGCACGTTTCAAAACCATGTGTACTACGTCATTGAATATAAATCTTACTGGATTACAGAAAATGGATGGCAGACCAAATTGAAGTATCTAAATTGGAAAATGTTGCCTAAGTATGGTCTTCTTTAATTGAAATGCTCAAGCAAGCCTTAAAGAATGGCTATTTTGTCAATTACAGTAATGACAGAGAATGAAAAACCTATTGAAAACCTATAAACCCCTTAACATAAGAGAAATTTACAAGACTTGAAACCATATTACCCTGTATTTTACTTAACAGCCAGCTATTAACATAACAAAATAAATATAAATATAATGGAAATATGACAGAAAGAAGCCAGGTCTGACTCCTGACTTTGAAGCTCTTTATATCATTCTAGGTTAAAGTGGGAAAGGCATAGCATGACATGAATCTGCACTAGGCTGCCAGTTTACTAAAAAGGGTGATGCAATCCAAGGGCTCTGAATTACCCAGTCATGCCCCTTCCATGGCCACTTCTTCCCTCTTCCCACCTTCATGCTTATAACTGAGCACCAGTTCCACCTAACTCCACCTCTGGTAACCATCAGGCTCGTCATGAGACTAATGATGCCACCAGCTCAGCAGAAAATTACCCTGTGTAGAAAAGGTAGGGTTTGTGCAGTCAGGGAGTGGAACTGGCTCAGCAAATGGCCCTGTGATTCCTGAGCTGGCACTGGGAGAAGGTCAGACCATCAGAAATGGAGGAAGCTGGCAGGGCAACAGAACATTCCTCTGCTTTGGTATCTTTTTTGGTGAAATACCACACCAGCTGTTTACAGAACCAGAGCATTAGAGCTCTGGGAATGGGAACTGGCTCTATATGGAGATATTAACATCAGTGGTGACGTCCTCAGGTTCACTTTCTCAACACCACCAGTGTCACTGTATACAAAATCCTTCAGCAAGTCAGAAAAACTGCAAAACCAAGGAAGCCTCCAAAACTGCTGCAGTCAAGAAGCTTCATAGGACAATAAGCTTTTTCAGCAAATCTTCCTAGATTCTGAATTAACAATTTATTGTTGAAAGTTTGTTTTGAGAAGGGGAAGCCAGCCAATAAATGGAATGGCAAGGACAGAACCACTCAGAAGTGCAGCAACTAACCATGCACTTCTAAACCAGTACAGAGTTTCCCCTTCCTTCTGTTGGGAAGACTATACTAGGAAACTGGTGATCACCCAGCTAAAACCAAATACATTTGTGGGCACATTTTACAAAATTTGATATATTAAAAGCCTACACATATAGATGCAAAAATAAAAATTAAATTTAAAGAGAAAAGCACTCTCAGGTCAAAAAGAAGTCTTGAGAGAGATACTGACACTGTGATAACAACAAGAACAGCAAACACTGCAAGCTAGAATACCTACATCCATAGCCATCTACATATTAAAAGAAATGCATATTCATGTTTCCTCGGTGATGTCCCTCTGCTCTTCCAGAGTCAAAGGAACTCTTCTCTAACTGGATACAATCTTTCTCACTATGCTCTTCAGCAGCTGTCTTTGCTGATTTCTAATCAAAGCTCATGACGACTGGCCATGGCAACAGATTGTACTTTCCCAGATGAGTGAGCAAACAAAGACTTTCCCCCCCCCCCCCCCTCCCTCTTCCACAGAACTTGGGATGCATATTGTGTCTTAAGAGGGAATTGATGAGTTCCATAATCTGGTCAACACCTCAAACACATTTAATGAAGGAATGTCAGAGGTCTATGATATTTGTATACTTCAAAATATGGACAGCTACATGACAAAGATAAATGCCAGCCTGGGAAACAAAAAACTGGGCTGTAGCAATTTATAAGAGTAGAAAATGAGAAACTTTTAGACAACAATTGATTTAGATTTGACTGAGAAACAGGCATACAAAGAACAAGTAAATTGACACATCATAAAAAAATCTTCACTTGGGTTTATTCTAAAGTATTCTTTAAATGGGGGAAAAAGCTCATCACAACAACAACATTCACTGAAAGATGATATTGATTTTAGTAGGCAGAGCCTGAGGGATGTCAAACCAGAAAATGACTATAATCAACTAGAAAGGAAATTCATCATGGCAAAAAGGAAGTGGGTGGATGTGCAAAGCTCATGAAAGAAAAAGAAAAAGAACACTGGCTGCTGTTAGATGCATTACTTAAAAAAAAAAACAAACAACAACAAACAAAACAAAGTGAATGCTAAAATGATTCCTAAGCAGTAAATAAATACATGAAAAATCTAATAGGTAGATATTGAAATAAAGTAATCAGAGTATAGGCTATATTTTATCAAAGAGGCATTGCAGAGTTCCATAAGCAAATGTATCCTGCCACTGTGTTCTAAAGAGAAATTCAGATTGAAGATTAAAAATCTGAATACTTAAAAACATAACACTTACATTTCTCAGAAAGACTGCATAAAAAGAGATAAAATACATGGTAAACCCACAATTCTAATTTAATTTTCTATAATGAAACAGAAGAGTGCTGAATAAAGTCTAGCAGAAGCCAGTGTGTTGATAATTGTCAAAGCAGACAACTTCAAACATCCTAGGACAGGAAAGATTAAGTTTAATATATCTCAAATGTGCGGGTTTAAAATAATTTCATTCAACATTTGTTCTCAGTCTTGAATAGGAGAGGAGGAAGAGGGAAGATTAAATGGCAGGTAAAATGAATGGTTTTTTTGCCAATAAAAAAATCTAGAGCACTGATGGAATGTAATTTAATCTAAACCAGAACAAACCACTTATGTTCTTCTACAAAATATGTGCATGACATAAGGCCTGATCTTTCAGTGCAATCTGGAAGCAGGAACGGCAGCACACCCAGCTCAAAGCCATGCTTTGCACGTGGGGTAGCATACAGCACCGGGTTCCTACACAGCCTCCACGCAACATTCTGACAGCCAAATTAAGGAAAAAAAAGATTCAAATGTGGCTTATATTTTTGAATGTGTTGCTTTTCACATGTTTGACTTGAGCAATTCTCTGATGCACGACAGGACATAGTGAAGGGATGCCAGCAGCTGAACATGAGGCTAGAGAACTTTAATACGGAGCAGTCAGAAAAGTGTGACTAACAATATTTGGCCAGAAACATTTAGTATACAAGTTGCATAATTCCCATTCCCCTCCACAGCCCTAAACTGTGCTATGCTAAGCAGTAGGTGAGGTGCTATAAAACAGTAGACAGCTTGTGAGCAGTGGTAACTTTTACTATGGCTGCTGGAAGCAGTAGTCCTCAGGGCCAATCCCAAAGCCCATCTTTATCTTCTACCACCTGTCTTCATTAGCGGTGGAAACAATAAAGCAGAAACACATGTCCACCACTCCCCCAAATGAAATCTGTGTTCTTGCATGATAACTACATGCAGCTTTAGGGCACTGCTCTTAGCTACTATCAGTAAAGGGCATATTTCCACCAATTTAAATGGCAACTTCACCAGTATCTGGAGCAAGACAAAGAGTGGAATTCACCTAATAAAATGAAGACATCTATATCTGTGTTATTCATCTTAGTCAATTAACATAAAGAAGATTGTTAGGACTGACTTAGTTGACCTACTTAGACATTTGTTTTAGGATGAGGTAAATTACACTGTAGCTCCCTTTGAATGTATTAATTAGATTTTGATTTTCTATAAGCAAAGCTCAGGTGACTTGCTCAGTGTATGTTTACATCTATTTGGATGACTCCTATTTGCTTTGCAGAGTGCCTGCAAGAAGCCAGTTAATTGTGTATGCAATTAAGTTCATGAAACTAAAGACTTATTTATGCTTCTGTTGTTTTTTGTTTTGACATAGTTTTTCTACCTTAAAAGAAACAAAAACAGTTGGACTGGATCACAGAAAAGGTCCGTCTGCTCCCCATCTTCTAACAGTCACCAACAGCAAATGTCCAGGGAAGACTACAAGTATAAAGAAACGTCCCTGACAGACACTTCCAGTCAATGCAATTTGCGTTACAGGCTTTAGCAGGATTGATATTTTGTATTGAAGCAGAGATAACAATTTAGCCCTCACACGGTTTCAATTGCCTGTGCAACGCTTCAGGGCAGTAAGCACTTTACAAGTACTAAGTACCACTATTCAACGTCTTTCACTTGTGTTAGAGATTTGATGATAAAATGCTCAGATTTCACATTATTTGTATTACTTGTATTACTTTCATATTACTCATATTACTTGTATGAGCACAGAATAATTCACCCAGAGCTTGAAGTCGCTTAGCTGCCAACCAGTCTACCAATCTACATGATTTTCTGATTAAAGGCACCCTGAAGACCACTACAGTAATAATGAGGTGTTTCTTAAACATTTTAAGATTTAAACAGTTTAAACATATTAGTTACAGCTTTTATTTTTCAGACATACAAAACCTAAACATTTGTCTCTCTGGCAAAGTTACTCTTTACTAATTTTCAGAGCATTAGCTCAGAAGCTGCAACTTCCTGTAACATATTGAGTTTATGTTAGGGGCAAGATAATTTACTCCATTTTGAACTATTTAGCACAAAGGGTCCTTGCAATAAATGCTATCAACTCTAACAGCTCTCCTTTTCTTTTCCTTTCCTCTTAGCCCTAGCAGAACAGTTTCCATAATTTAGTTTGTAAACATGTGAGCATGACACAAAAAAATATTATACTGGGATGAATATTCCTTAAAAAAGTCACCTAATCCTAGGTGACTAACAGAAACAAAACAAAACAAACAAACAAACAAATCAGTAACTTTCCATCAGGGAGTCTATGCAATAACAGATAACAGTCAACACAAAAATGCTCAATGAATTCCATTGGTTTTCCCTGGGTAAAGAGTAGAGCTGGAAGGGATCTGAAAGTCTTCTTCTCTGTTGAGAATCAGCTATACCTGATTATGCCAGCCTCACCTGACCAGAAAGATTTCCATAACCTCTACATAAAATCTACTTCCCGTACTTCATTCTCCTTATCACTAGACAAAAATGCTTTTTTAACTTCCAGTATAAATTGAATATTTTTGCCCCATGCACTAGTAATAGGGAGAACAGTCTACTTTTAAGAAACCTATTACATCCTATGAAGGGTGGCTCTCAGAGTGTGATACTAGCAAAGACCAGCTCTTGAAAAGATGTGTATCCTTTTGAAAATCATTTATGAATCAATTTTCCATTAACAACTACCGCATATGAAGTAAAACAAAGTCTATTTGCACTTATCTCATTTTGTGTCTTTTGTTATGCTGGCATTGCCAACACAAAATATTTAAAATGTATTACTTATAGAGCCAATTATAATAATCAAGTGAGAAAAATTCCATTACAAATCGTAAAATAATCTCTTATTGTATTTTAGGGGATTGACTACATTATGCCATAAGTTCTTTAGCAATATTACAGTTGCTGAGATATCGGAATTCTTATATGCTGTTTCAAATTATTCTCTGAACAGTGTCTGCCCCAATCTATCATATAATACATTGTCTACATAAAGGAAAAATTTTTACGGCCTTAAAGAATCCCAAAATACTTTAATAAAACAGGTTCTTGTCCTTTTTGAGTAAATGGCATTAATGGAACATGTAGAAGCAGATGACTGTATACAATTGCTGTTTTGCCCTTGAAAGGCAAATTCTTCTCTAGCAGCCATTCAGAGGTTCAGCCACAAATGAGGGCTACCATATGCATCTGACATCGCTGAGGCAATGTCTGGAAATAACTACGCATTTTTCAAACTTGGGTTTGAGTAGGTAGAGACTACACAGCAGTTTACCCAGAAGCTACAAATAGACATTTTTCAACAATTAAGACATTATTATTTTCTGTTAAGCACATCAAATTCTATAGTACAACATGGAAACAATATCTTTCTTAAAACCAAAATATATCAAAAGAAACCCCAGTTAATTACCAATCTGGTAATCAGATCTATGACTCTGTGATATTTAAATAGCCATCAAAAGGAAGTAGCTGGCAAGATACAACAGACATTTATGCATTTAAGTCACCTTAAAAGAAAAAAAAATGTTTTGACATTCATGAAGCGGATAGTGTTTAGCTAAGGATTTCTGAGTCTCCAGAAGAATACAAGCCCAGAAACACTCTAAAGCTGGCTAGATTGTACGAGCTGAATCTTCACAGCTTTTCTTCTTGCATAAATTCCTGTCCCAGAAAACAGCTTATGAGGGCATTTAAGAATCTAAGTTCCCTTTCAAAATGATGAAGAGAGAAAGAGGAAAATGCAAGGTCCAAAGACTTGATGATTAAACCCCTCTAAATTAAATCTTTCAGATAGTATTTGTTTGATGTATAAACATCTAGTATCTACACATATGTAAATGCTGAAACATTTAAGTGTATTTGGGTATTTGAGAGTACACAGTAGCCATCCAGACACCATCATATTCAGATGTAATACCTTGCCTTCTCATGCACAGGAAGGAGGACAGAGAATGATCTAACCAACAGGAAAGGACAGGCTGGCACAGTGGTTTTTTCATCCTGATCTTCTTGCAAGTAGATGAATCAGGTTTAACTTTCCACTGCAGACTACTGTAATTGTTGCTAAAAGTCACTTGGTGAGCATCAGCAACTCAGATGCCTAAACATGGAAATCTAAGTGTCTTACCCAAAGACTTATTCCCATAGGAATGGCAGATATGAAAAGGACCTACAGCAGCCCCACATCTTTCTTGGCTGAAGCTACAGTTTGGGTTTGTGTGCTTTAGAACATTAAAAGTTGCACTGAACATTCACATTTTGGCATTGCATTTGCCTTTCATGGGAGTTACATGTCTAATTTTCAGTGTGTATGTTATGAAAACCAGATTTCCTGCATAGACATTAGATAAAGGCATGTTCCTAGGGTACTTTGATTTACCCTGTGGAGATATCTCTATCTACACACTATATATGGATTTCTTCTCTCTCTTAATACCTACACTGTGCCTGAACATTCTCCTCAGTGCCTCCATTTTATGAGAATCTCAACATTTCCACACCTCATTCTGATACTGTAAAGCTAGATGCAAAAGTGATGCTCATTCACTATGACATCAAGGGTATATAACACTGTAAGAGCGAAACAGACAATCCCTAGAGAGCTATGGATGGCCAAGCCTTCATGAATGGACTTCCATTTGCACCATGCACACAGAAGAAGCTTGGCTGACTTCAAACTTAATGAATTCTTATCAACTTGGTAACTAAATGACCTCAGGGCAGGATTAATATGTATGGTTAGAGAGCATTTACAACTCTGCCTAAAGCTATCTCACTTGGATGCTCTGAATTGCCCTCCTGAGGATACTACTTCTCTCCTTTGACTATATAGCTAGCTTGGCTTTCTCATTTAGGCATGAATAAGCTCCTTTTTAAAGCTTTGAACTATTTTTTGTGGAACCTCTGTGGCTTTGACTAGGACACATCCCAACAGATTCAGGTCCGATGGAACCACATTAAATCAGAGTATTTCAGAGACACCCATTCATCCTCCAGGAGCTAAGACTAGGATTTAGAAACAGGAATTTTGGATCTAAACATGTTGATGGTTTTTCTTTCAATTCTCCACATTTCACCAAGTTTTCTCTCTAACTCAGTGAAATTTTCTCGCTTGAAAGTTAGATCCATAAACCATCATGACTACCTTAATGCTATCAACAGTCAAAGTGCAGTATCAAAGCTCAGTTCAGCAAACCATCAAATAATATTCTCTTTGGGGTATTTTCTCCCCTTGATGAGCACACGTAAGACCTAGTTACATTAATCATCATATATATATTGAGAAGCAAATGTAATCCATTGTACATTCAGCCTGTCAAAATGTATCAATTATTCAGTCAGAACAGTATGACTGCATGAATCATTTCAGTGTTCATCCCAGAGCAGGCTTGGAAAAAGGTTTTGATGAAATAACTGAGTAGAAATTATAAAAACTATTATTTTTAACTAAGTTTTGAGGTTTAAAAAGGGAAGGCATAAGTAGGTATAAGTCAGGTTTAGGACTGCTTAGAAAGCATTTCTTTTCCTGTCCTTCCTGCTAAGCTCTTTCCAATTCAGATAATGTTTCCATTCTGCTGCAAGTTTTTCTCAGGAAATTAATTTCTTAGCTGGATGTCACCTGAGGACGCCCAGATGAACCACCTAACACTACTGTAGCCTCTTTTCCTTCTAATGCTGTCTTACATCTTAACATTTTGCATAACAACTGCAAGATTTTTATGGGAGACGACCTGATCTTATTATAAACTCTATAAAGTGCTGCACCACACTTTATGGCATCACATAAATAACAGTAAGATAACATCACTGCTTGAGGACTTGTTTATGTTCGGAAAGTCCTCTTTTACAGGGCAAAACTGAAGGGTTTGGCCAACAGGAAACAGGACTGGAAGAAGATTGATCTCCTCTGCTTTTCACTCTTTGACAGGAGATCCTTGTTTTCTTTCCCTTACTGATATTTTCCCCCTGCTAATGTGTGTGCAGGGGGGCTGAAGTTGTCAAGAAGAGGATAATTGCAGGAGATATTTTGCATGATAGGATAAGATACTAGTCTGTTAGATGGAACTCTCCCTTATTCGGTGCGTATGCAGAGGAATGTATTAAACAGAAGTCCTTTAAGGTACATTAAGCTTGACAGTCGTCTTTCCTCCGTTGTGAGTTTGGCACACACGATGGCTGTGAGACAACGATGTGGGCTGCAGCTTGCTCTCATTTTAACGCCAGCTCAATCCTAACGTCCTCCAGCGTCTAGTGATTTTGCAGTGAGATTATTTTAAAGAAGTTTTTATTTTCTCTCAGTTTTTCAAATGAATTTAATATAGTGTAAAGTGAGAGTTTATGATCCTGGAGAGAGATATACCATACAGACTAGCACAGCATGAAAAGCATTGGGATAGGTTTTCCAGCATCCCCCAGTGCCTCAATTCTGAGCCAAAGGGACAATTTTCTAATCAAAACCCCTCATATTTTTCATTCTTTGGTACTCTTTTGATAACAGAAGGCCCAGACAAACAGAAGCAAACAGAAACTCCATTCTGCTGCTCATGCAAGCCTGTTCACAAAATGCCTCCCATAGGCTGCTTTCCACCAGCCCTGCTATTTCATTTAATCCATTCAGTCCTGAAGGATCAACTTAGGCAATTAGATGAGGGATTTGGGCTCTGAGGGATAATTGGATGACTTGCATGCAATAAACTTCTTCCACGCTCTCTTCACTTTTTTCTTTTGTTTTCTTTGCTCATCCCTTTGTTTCTCATCATTAATTTTTTCAATCAAGTTTGTAACACCCTTGCAGATACAGCAAGATAGTAATGTGACCGAGCAGCGAGAACCTAAACACCTACATTGCGGCTCCTGCTGTTTCATGGCTCTTTAAATTGTTCTGATGTGATACCAAGGGGAAGAGCGGCTGAATTTAGATGACGGGATGCAGTTTCATTTTTGTATCTGCAGCACTGCTGAAGTTGCAGGGAGGGAATGAATGAGCTCAGATGTCTTTGCCTAATCTCAGGTGAACCCTGGAGGGAAGCTCATAGAGGGGAAAAAGGTATTACAGCAGAATTTAATTGGTTGCATTCTGGTGAATTGTGTGTGAATTATATCATAGCCAAGGAGCTTACTGACACAGATTAAGGACTGCTGAAATGTAATTACCTTTCTTTTCCCTTTATAACTACCTGCATCCCCACTCCTTGTCACCTCCAAGTCCCAGCCTGGGAGCAATTTTTGCCTTGGACACCCAACCCCATCTTTACTCTTTGGTCCTCAGCCTGATGCTTCTAACTGTCATTTCCTCCTATTTTGACATGTTCCTCTCACATCAACCACTTCCCTCATGTCATCCTTCCTAATATCTTATTTATTTACCATATAAAATTGCCTTCCTCTGCTCATGTGATTTTAAACTTCTCAGCTCCCTTTATTTCCTGTATGCTAGCATTATTTGTCAGTCTGGGTACACAGCGGTTTAAAATCACATGCAAGTTTGAACACCTCTCTCCGAAATTACAATATAATTATCTTTTATAACAAATGTCAGTGAAATATCAATGATCGCTATTGCTATCAACCATAAAAAGTAACAGCAACAAAAAAAAAATAATCAAATCTTAAACTGCCTAGCTTAAATGTGTAAAGATTGTGTAACTAACTGCTGAATGTGCAGAAGTCCTTTTCAATGCCCATCTGCAAGGAATACAAACATTGCAGCCACAGCTAAGTCTCTCAACCTGTAGGACAGAACGTTTCCCTTCTAGATGTCCACATTCAGTCTCACATGAACAGACACACAATGCCTTGCATACCTCATGTGAAGAGCTGCTCAGATAACACTGACAGGCATAATATGAAACTAGACCAGACTGTGCACAACCTTGTGAAATGCTGTAGGTTTCTTCCAAATGAAAAACACCCATCAAAATCAACGTCAAGAGTAAAAAAACCTCAAATATTTCTCCTCCTACTAGAGAGATAGGTATTCAAGAGCTAGCCATCTTCAGATGAAAGTATTGGGTTTTTTGAGATAAATATCTTACTTAGAAATAAATTGAAAAATACTTTTCAGAGTTCTTATATGACTGGGGAGCATGCAGCTCTGCTCTCCATATCTCCTCAGTGAAGAGCAGGTGTGAGTAGCTCAGGCAGAATGCTGAAGGATGTGAGTGTTGAGCTGCTTCAAATTGTACTCCTGTGCTCTTCACAGAGAGCGCAAATTGACTGAAGATGGAGTAATGAACTAAGAGCGTGAAATGTGAAAAATATTATTAAACTAAGTTCACAAAAGTAAACATCGCATTTGTTTCCAAACAGAGAAGGAAAGGAATATGGTAATGGTTTGTCTCTTCTACGGTATGACGTGGTGATACCGGAGTTAGCTTTTGTCTTTGCAGCAGTCTAAACACTGCAACAGAGGCCTCAGCAGCAGCTAATTTACCCTGTTTTGTGACTGAGGAACACACATAAAAATCTTTTTTCATCTTTCCTTAAGATCTCAAGGGACACCCTCAGGTACCAGGAATTTCAGACACTTTATGTCCTTCTGCCCTAGACCCTAGTACATTCAAGAGAACATGGAGGTGATAAAATACAAATTTAGGTTAAATACCAGGCAATTGTCTTCTCAAACAAGAGCTATAGAAGAAAAAGAGTAGGCTACCTCTCCACATAAAGCTGGTGGACAAACCCATTTCAAAGTGACTGAATTTCCACTACACAAGTGATGGAATAAACCACAGTAGGAATCAATTCTGTGTATGGAGGGAGTCAGACCAAGTGACTAACAAGGTCTTTTCTATAACTCAGTAGAAAATGGTTTCTGGAAGAACATCACCAGGCACTTCTCACAAGCGTACAGGTGTTAACCTTGGTGCCCTGGCCATGTTCCAGCTCAGGTAATTACCTTTTTCACTTAAATTCTCCTTCCAGACTCTCCTGGCTTGTCTCCACTCCCAGGCCCTGATTTATACGCAATTAAACAGCAGCAGTGTTTCACTGCACAGGTGATTGCTGGTCAGGGCAGGGAGTGGTGAGGGGATCAGCTGCGGAGTGGAATGGTCGTTACATTGACTACAGGTCCCCATTAAAGGTTATGAAGTTCTTTAGGGTCCTTGCAAACTTACTATCCAGATGAAAGATAACCCTGTATAGACCATCCTATGCCTCATCTGTGCTTATGAGGAGGGCAGCTGATTATTTTTTTTCTTTTTTCGAGGGTGAGAGGATAGCTGGCTTCCCTTTGTCACAGCAAGCTCAGCAGGCAGCTTCCCCCCCTCCCCCATCACTGTCCAGCAGTGCTGCTGATCTCCACAGGAGAGTTGCTTCATTTCCCCCTCCCTCTCCTCTGGTGCAGCCCTTCAGCTCCGCAGGAGGCACCCACGTCTCCTGAGGCCCCGCTCCTGCAATGCCACAGCACTCGCCAGCTGCAAATTTCAGCTCATGAACAAGCGCAGGTGAACAGGAGTCTGAGAATGGCTCGGAAACCTTTGCTTCACAACAGCCTGCGAACACAGTAACATTTTTCTAGGACTTATGATCTCTTTTTGTCCAGGAAATTGTACAGATGAGCCGCAGAAATGCAGTGTTAAAAGATAAATACTGAAAATCCTCTACAGAAGAGGGGCTGTCAGAGCAGCAGGTCCCACACGGCAGCAAATACTGCCCATGCAGGAGAGCAACGCAATTCTCCACCAGCAGAATAAGCCTGACTGAAAAGCAAGAACTAAGTATGTATAAGAAGCACATGCAATCCAACAGCACACAAAATTGAGTCATTTTGCAAAGGTACTTTCAGACGCATCATTTTTGGTGGAGCTGAATATTGTATACACCACACAAAACCTGTGAAATAAAGGACAGGAGGCAGCTTCCTATATTTCAAGATGAATGAAGGGTTATACTTTCTTCTCAAACTTTTCCTTCAAGTTTTAGATAGTGTATTGGAGAAAAAGATAAGGTATATGTTCCAAACAATTTGTGAGAAACAACCCACGCACCTGAGTATAACTCTGAAATAGAGAAATGCAATAGGTGATTTAAGAAAAAAACAAACTTTGACAATCATTCTAGAGGAAAAGTTCAATGATAACAATGAAGTATTATTTTGTGAGGTAATCCTTATTATTTTCAAATTTTTTTGATGCCTGAGAAATCTGAATCTGTTTTTTCCTATTCCAAATCTTACACAAAGTGATTAATTATTTGGGGGTTTTGTTTTTGTTTTTCTACACATATCCCAGACTCAGAGTTGCACAGCAATAGGATGACAGAAAATGGACACAACCTAGAGCATGGGACTGTCTAATATAAGAAGCTTTTTCTTTTCGCTTTTGTTTTTTTAGATAGCATGAAGCTGGTCAACTACTGGAACAGGCACCCAGGGAGCTGGATGAAATCTCCATCCTCAGAGGTATTCAGCATACAACTGCAGCCCTAAGCAACCTGACCTGATCAAAACTGCTCTGAGCAGGGGGTTGGACTTGATAAGCTCTGGAGGTCACTTCCTCTGGAGCAAAGGAATTTTTAGAGAAGAGGTTTTTTTATACAAACACATATAGACAGACATAAACATGCACACATAAAAATTCTGCCACAGCTAAACACATTCATGCATTTGCATCTCATTCTGCACATGTGTATGTGCTCTACTGAATGTGGACACATGCTCACATATGACATGCTGCACAGATGATGGAGGCATCCAACAGGGAATACTGAAAACATAAGTGTGAGGGCTCCAATAAAGCAGGGGTACTCCTGACACTGAATGCTGTCTCAGTTTTACCTATTTTCCTGTTAAATTCTGACATCTTAAGCTGCAGCAATTTTAACTACATCAGAAGAGTGCAATTAATGAAAGCTAATCAAATTCAGTCTGCGTGAACTGTTCAGTGGGGCTTAAGAGGGCAAATAACAACTTAGCTATGACCATCTAAGCAAGACATAGAGGATATTTTTTGAAATTCTAATTAGACTGGACTGAGGAAAATGGATACAAATAAGAAAAGGAAAAGATGGCCCTGCCCTAAATCACAGTGCCTGCATTGAATGGACATCAACCGCATCCACCGAGTGCAGCACGCTTTTCACAAGTGCAAGATGAGCAAAGGAAAATGAAGATTGTGACTGTTTTTCAGCCACCCACAGAAGAGGACTGAGGTACAGTCCATGGCACTTGGACTGCCTCAAACCCAGTACATCCTGCTGATGCTGAATACCAAACCACTTGTTTTAACATGGTACCTGAATGGAAAGTTTCTTGGCTACTACTCTATAGGGAGACCTTCCAAGAAGAAACAGGTTATGAATCTCAACTTAAAGTAGAAACACAAATGCTTTTGGGGAGTAGAAATTACCAGAGTATGATAATGTAGACAAAACTTAGATGAACAGCCCTACTAAAGTGAAAGGAGCAATTTCTTTTAATTGCACATCCTTTCACAAAATGCCTTTGCATAAATTCCCATAATTGCTTTTCTTCATGATCCCCCAACGATTAGATAAAAAAAAACATTACTTACAGCACTGTTTTAATTTGAAGTTAGTTTTAGATGAACTATAAAAGCCTAACTTAGTGACTGTGCAATCTTACTGCCTGTACCAACTCTTTTGATTTCCCTCTAACATAAAATATTTTTGCCTCACCTGTCATATACAAAACCATGTGTCCTCAATTTTTAATGTCTATTTGCAAATTTATACTTTATCAGATACAGAGACTGAAAAAAACATTAGTAAAAGCAAATGTATGGAAAATTGCTTCCACAGAAAAGAAGGCTCTGTCTTAAGTACAGTTTTAAAAAAGTTGGATCAATTAGCAATCTGTGAATGTTAGAAACATCTTAACAATGTCTCAAAGATGAAAGAGCATATCGCAGAATGAGGGAAGGGGGAAAAATTAAATTATGTCTGCAGTCATAATGAATCAAAGCCCAGAAGGTGGTCTCCGAATCAGCAGGTTTTGATGAAATATTAAGGAAAATGATTATTGATGAAAAATGAATAAGATCTTTTTGATTTTAGCAACCTTTAAATCACACTTTGCTAATTAAAATAACTTCAATGCATCCCTCCATTCCTTGATGGGCATTTAGCAATCCTTAAAATGAGTGGGTTCATTTGACAACATTTTAGCAAATATGCATAGAGTTTATCTTAAGCAAGCAGACACATCACAGTTTAAGATGATGTAAAAAATAATACATAGCTAAACCTTCTCTTCCTTTCTCCCTTTATTTTATTTTTTACACTACATCTACTAACACAATTACAAAGTAATGACAGGCAGCTTCTGCTTGTTTCCTCTGCAGCACACAATACCCAGTAATATATACTACAACTATTAATGAGCCATGAACTATGTCTCGGGAAATAAAGACCAAAGCTACTATTTTCTGTCTCCTTTGTTTGCCAGGTCAGAGCGCTCTTAGGACAATTACTCCTGCTACCTGGGAGGCCTCTTACTGTGGGTACTGTGAGCTTCTGCAAATAAATTTCCTTCCCAAAGGTAAGTGGAAATGAGAAGTCTGAGAGACATTAGTTGTCATATCCCTTGAAGTTGTACTGAATCTAATTGCTTTTTAAAATATTGGTAGTAGAAATTCTGCATTCTCTTTTTGTCCCAGTTTGTACCGTGCTTCCTTTTAAAGAGAAACCTAAGAACGAGAGAAGGCTGTAATGGAGACTGAACTGTTGCACACAGAAGACATTTAATTACAGAATGCGATGCAACTCAGGCATGCCGTACATTACTGTTACAAAACTATATACAAAAAATAAAATGAAGTAAAATCTGCTCCTTCACTTTTTCTTTCACAAATGAAGTCTTATATGTGATATCACCATTTAAAGTCTGGGCAGATGAAATTACCTATTTGTTACAAATATGTGATCTATTTACTGTAATAACATTTCATACATCTGTCATGTAAGAAAGACTTCTATGAATGCATCAGATTGAAAAGCTATTTAAATGTCACTAGTATTTTAAGGAATGAAAAAAAGTTGTGGCAAGTAAATAAGTCTGACGTTGGAACGTTTTTCAGAAATACATAATCATATAAAATAGGTCATGCAAGAAACCTTTTAATGTCTCACATCATACTGTTTGAGACTTAAGGAACAAGATTTCAAACGCCTTATGAACCAATTCTTTAACAATATGCTACGAAGTATAAGGCTGCAGTAATATACACTGTTTTCTGAATGGTGAGTGGAAAAGCGTTGGTTTTCAGCTTTCCAACCAAGAACAAACTGAAATGAGATCTTTCAGTGATTTCTCAGTTTTGAGGGTTGCCAGTGTGGTGTGTTTCATAAGCATTCATTCAATGAGTTCACAGGATATTACAAGGAATTAACCACCCCTCCCCCACCCCCCCCCCACAATGTATATGTAGTGATGTTATTTTCCTTCCTGAAATTTACTGCAGAGGATTCCTCCCCACAATTAGACTCCACCACTTCTGCCAGTGACAAACTACTTTGAACACAAGCAGGGTGCTTTTTAAGTCACATAAACAAACAAGGCTGGCCATAAGGATAAACAATGTAGTTAAATATAGTTTGTCTCATTTGTGAAGGATATACCATTCATATAAAAAAAGGAACAAAACCCCCTCCTAAGTCTCCAATATTAGAAGAACATAAATTAAACCCCAAAATTTTACTTCAGTTTTCATCCACTAACCTATATTAATTCAAAGATCTAACTACAAATTTTATATTTAGTTTTAGCAAGCAGAGAGACAGGATTGAGTGAACACAGAGCACTCCTTCCAGTATCTGCCTGTGTACTCCTCTCCTAAAATCAGACAAGTGTAAAATGCAACACACACACCACCACCACCCCCCCCCCAGCTCTTTAAATGCTTGGAGAGGAGAAGCTGGAATCCTTCACCAAAAAGGAACAGATGGATTGACTGGAGGGACATAAAAGACAGAAGAATCATAAATTTGTATTCTATTTAGAAAGGGCCACATTCAACACCACCAACAAATTAAAATGATTAAATTATGCGTTCAAGTACTGCATAGCACCAGTTTGCAATCCAAATTTTGGTTAGCAGGACTAGCAAAGAACAGATTTTAGCAGTTTACACCAGTAGGATCAAAGCACTTCATTTAATGAACAGGAGAGCCTTTGCTTTTCCAGCTTTGTGTACTCAAATATTCCCTGTAACTTTTTCAGGATGATCTTAAAATTGTATTGATGGCATTAGTGGGAAATAAAGATGTGTGTGTTACACGCAGCTGGTTTTTTGGACTGCAGTCTCAAGCCACACAATAGCCATTTGATGCCCGAGACATTGCCTTTTCCAGTTTTACATGTTTTATTTCATACTAGGATATATAATTTAAGGGGGAGGGGGGGTTAGGTTTTTTTTGTTGTTGTTTTTTTTAATAAATTAAATGCTGCCTGCTGAAAAAATGTAAAAGTTGTTCTCTTTTTTCTTCAAGCAACAAAACACCCAACTGATCTATATCTGTGTGCAAATTGCACTAATATACCAATGAAGAATATACATAATTCGGTTGCGCAATGTATTTAAAAGTCCTGATAGGTATCATACCCTTAAATGGATGAAAAGCGACAGGTTTTGACCTACCCTTTATAGATATAGTATCTTATAATAAGCAGTAGCTGCAGTTAAAGAACTGACAGTCACAAACCTAAGCAGATACTGCTAATTTCCAGCAAAGAGAGCTTGCCGGCGGTCACACGGAACAGGGGCACTAAGGGCGCGTTCGCTTCACCCCTCCTTTTGTAACCCAGCGCGGGAAGTTCATCCCTCTCTTATCTTTCTGTGCACTTTCCCACTGCAACCATTTGTAGAGGTACTAACTCGGGCTGCTGTTGTAAAAACAAACAAATAGCTGCTGCGCTTCAGATTACACGGCAAGACAACGGGAGGAGAGAGGAAGCAAAACCGCCTGGGTTTAAGCGAGGCTGCGGCTGTGGTAAATGGAGAAGGACACGGTTCTCACAACAGTATCAGTCCTTGGTATCTGTTCAGAAAGAAACCAGGACTTTTAAGTAATTAAAAGGGGAGACCTGAATAGAGTTCACTGTAAGTCTGCCATTTATTCCACCAAGGCGGTAATGCAAACAGCGGAGTGCAATTGCATACTTCCACAATAGGGAGCCTACATAAATCCTCATAAATTTATATTAAAAGTTGTCTTATATTCTATGAAGATGGAAGAACAGAAGAAAACAACCAACCTAAGATAATAAAACGCCAATGCTAATGGCGTCTTTTGGGTTCTAAACATATGGGTCTGTGAGAGACTGAGCTAATTTTTAGGCAGTCCTGGGGGCAAGGATTACTGGCTTATAGGATGAAGGGTAGAGGAACAAAAACCCCCAATGTGTTAGGGCTAAAGTGAAATTAAACCCCACGAAGAGTCTCACAGAGGCTCTAACTAATCCCTCTCTGGGTTATCACAGACAGAGGAGGCAAAATACCACAGTGACTTCCAAGTATTATTTTCAGTTTTACATATTAGACAAGTGCAAATAGTTCATTAACCCACTACTCTCCAACGGGTTGTCTTGGAAAGTCTGTTTGATTATCCCATAATGGCATATGTGCCATTTTCTAGGCCAGGAAAGTCTTTCCAGAAGCCAGATTGTCACAGAACTGAAGCTTCATTATGCCACAAAAGGGTGACACTCACTGGAAGATAAGGATTTAAAACATTTTCTGAAACATTACTGATTATTTAGGGAGCTTGGAAAACAAACGGATCCCTGCTCTGAAACACTTGCAACCTAATCAAGTATTGACAGTGTATTTACCCACGAGTGGTGCCTTCCCCGGGCAGCACATCATCTGTAGGGCTCTGATGGCAGAGGGCAATACACAATGAAGAACAAGGGATCCACGTGTAGGAAAACACTTGCACATCAGTGAAGAGATGTTAACAGAGGTAGGAGGGAAGAGCTTACTCATAATCTTATTCCATCTAGGTTGTTAGCCTTCTGCACAGCTCTGCAGGTTTTAAATGTCATTGGTTAGATGGTTTACAGTGCTGTGGCCTTTCCCTTCACAAAAGCGCTCTTCAAGACAACTTCCAGAACTGTCAGAAGATCTCTCCATTGAAGAAACAAGAAACATCCTCGCACTTACAGGATGCATCACCCTGAGTAATAATTCCTATCTGCACCTCTGGTGGGCTTGGCAGTAAGCTCAGATTCCTATGCATAAGTGATCCCACAGACTTAAGAACACTCCTGTGACTGACACTACTAATAAAGAAGTTAATATAGCACCTTGTTGTTTTAAAAAATATTTATCCAGGCATGGCAATATAGTATTTCATAGCTTTCATGACACATTCTGCTATTGCTAAGAGTATTTTACACACACTAGAAAGACAAGGTCTGCTTATTTCACTCTTTACATATTCCAGTATTATATTAGAGTGTTTCTTTCCAGTTTCTGGGATTCATTACTCTCATGCCAATTTAAGCATAAAGATACTACTGACTAAATAAAAGTTAACATCTTAATAAAATGTTCTCTCCTTCTTTTTGGAAAAGGAGCAAGCAAAGTATGCAGCCTGACCTTAAAAACAGCATCTTGCCTCATTGCATCAAATAGATGGCAGTTAAAGCAAGTGGGGTTATTTTCAGTTCCCAAATATTCCTTTGACATAACTTGATTCCACTTCTGATAGAAAAGAAACCAGTTCATAAAGGTCTCCCTTCTAAAATGAACATTTTTCTTTTTAATGGCAAAATGCATGCAAAAAGCATATGATTATGGTATTTATGTTTCCATTAAAATGTCCTCAGCAAGCTGGAGGAGTCTAACCTACTATTTTCAAGCTATTTAGATTTACAGCAGCACAGTGCCTATTTTATTTCAATTATATTTCAGGACATAATTCAGGACAATGCACTTTTGGTGGGAAATGATTACAGAGTGACAGCCAGTAAACGTCCATTAGGACTTGTCTTTCTACATGCTGCTCAGCTGTGGATGTCAGGTGATCGCTATAAAACCCCATTGTATAGCATCATTGTCATCTACATGAAAAACACTATTGATCAGTCATGCAGCTTCTCTTCTGCATGATGCAAAACATATAGAGACATTTTTCAGCTAAGCTAAAAGCTTTATCCACACAACACAGTTCTTGAGATACTTCTCTCCTGAACTGTAAAATAAACATAGATTTTGCATTCCACCTAGATTTCACTGTTAATACCTAATGTAAGTAGTGAGAAACTTCTTAGCAGTCTGTCTCCGTCAACCATCAATAACACAGGACGGAGCTAACATCGCAAGGGCGGCTGTTACATATATGCAGCTATACTGACCACTGATCACTCCCAACATATTTTATTTATTTGTTGCTAGAGCTTCATTTCTTCTGAGCAATAAACTGCTCCTCTGTTAAGAATCTGCTTTAATGGTCTAGAATCAAGAACAGAAAGCAACTTTTTTTAGTGCTACTGGAGAGACCTGCTGTGACTACTGTAACTGGCATTTAAAGTGGTTCAAGATTTACAACAGCTACTTGTATGCATGGATTATGTAAGAAGTCCAAAATAAAGAACCTCCCATGTTTCAGTTACATATTTAACAGATAATAACTATCACTGAAACCCCAACCCAACCAACCAACCCTCTCCCCAAGCCCTACCAATATCCATCAATGACTTAACTGACGCAACATAAATCTACATTAAAGCAATTCTAAAACAGCTTCAAGTCCTGTAAGGATGTTTTTGAGTAGAAATTATTATTTATAGGTGGGGGGTTTTTTAATAGCCATTGTTCATAAGATGAGTAAAGCAATGTTGCTTATACACATACAGAGTAAGTTAACAATGAGTAAGTTAACAACTCTTTCTCCTTTGCTGTATTTTGGGATTATAGAATCCACTTTCTAATTTAGAGAAATGAATGGACAATACAATATTTAAGGAGTACCTATGTTCTTCCTATTGTTTTTTACTATCTGTCTACAATTGCAGTGCTTGGGATACATGCAAATACAAAATGCACCCAAGAGGGAAAATGAAGAAACAGGACTGGTTTTGTACTGGTTGCAAGTTAGGTATTAAAATAACTTGGGGGACCTCTGCCTGACAACTTGACAGCACCACCATTTGTTGAAGCACTATAATAGTTGTTCTCATAATATCCTTAAACTTGCAAAAAAGAAAATAATATTGTCCATTATTCTGATGAGCAGTTTACATACTTGTCCTCCACTTTTTTACCATTCATACACCGTGACACAGTTAAATTTACATCAGTTGGTGGCATGTGCTGATGAAAATAAGAGAGAAGTGAAGAAATATTAAAGAAAAACAAACCTTGACAAGGCCTCACACACAGGCACAGTAATTCTCTTGCAAGTTAAGGAAAAATTTGTCAGAAGTGCTCAGCGATGGTATGCAAACTATTATGGGACATTTTGTTATAGGCTTCCTTAGAGGAGACTTTTAAATAACCTTTTGGACATACTTAAATGTCAAATTTTGTTTGGCACTAAGCACCAAACTGTAAAAGAAATAACATTTCCCATATAAACAATGCTGCTTTTAATATGAACGTGCTAAAGATTTGAGACAGCCTGGCCATTCCCAGCTCCTGGCAGTTCAATGCAAGGGTAACGCACCGCAAGTGATTTCCCTTCCCACCCACAAACACTGGAAGCGACTGTTCCTATTTAGGTAACCTCTGAAATGTCCAGAGGAAAGGAAAGGGTGACAGGGCAAAGGGATAAAACACACTGAAAATAATGCTCACTGCAGGTGAATGCTACCGTAAACAATATTTTAAGGATGCAGAACTGCAACCAACTATTTCTCCTCAAATTTCCTGTAGCATTGTCAGGATGAATCGGACT
Organism: Falco cherrug; assembly: GCF_023634085.1. Classification (NCBI taxonomy): domain Eukaryota; kingdom Metazoa; phylum Chordata; class Aves; order Falconiformes; family Falconidae; genus Falco; species Falco cherrug. The sequence continues at coordinate 65,878,164 of NC_073700.1, read as the reverse complement.
GCAGAGAAGAGAGTTCCCTGGAGAATAGCCTTGTGAAGAGCCACTTAGATGCTTGGTGTGGAAACGGGCACCACGGGAGATGCCAAGAGAAGGGAGAAGGTCTCACTGCTGGAAAGGAACAGCAAGAAACAAACTGCAGTGCACATGGGGTGGGGAGCCAGGTACCCTGTAGACAGGGAGACAACTCACCTGAGGCTCACATGGCCACACCTATTTCTTAAAATAATGCTCAGATGACACTTTCTTAATACATCTAAGATAAAGCCTGTAAAACACAGAGCAGCCTTGTGAAGATAGCTAAGCCACGATCCAGGCTCTCCTGCTGAACATCCCACAGGTTCAAGCTCCCAGACGTCTTTTGCCCACCTCAAGACTGAAAGCTGCTCCCTCACAGCTGTTACATCTCCCCCGTGCCCAACTAGATGATCTTTAAGGTCCATTCCAAGCCAAACCATTCTATGATTCTGCAACGTGCTCTGTCAGCCATGGGCCCAAGGTACGGACCTGACTTCTGTGAGAGGGAAAGTTGATGGTGCAAGTCACTGCAAAGTTCCCCAAAAATTATTCTGGACCCAGGTGGGATTCACCAGCTCTGCAGTTTGGCTGTTAATAAAGGTGTGAGGAGAGAGGAGAGAAAACCCCATACACTACTCATCTTCACACCTCAGACCCTTGAATGGGTACTTCAGAGCACATTTATAGCAAACAATGATCTTTTTCCATCTGAATTGCCTGTTTTTTTCCAGGTGTTTCTTGCCGAATGTGCCTCCCCCCTTTATCACAGGGCTGGGGGTGGCTTTTCTTGCCTCAGTTCCTGACCCACATTTTCTCCCTCTGCTCCAGCCCGTTGTGCGTGCTGGTTCTTTCCTTTTGTCACAGTGTGATCCAGTGGTGAGAGACGGGGCCCTCTGTGCTCCAGGAGCAGCCTGAATGTGCAGAACTACCACACTGCTCTTCAGTCCTACCCATATGATTAACATCGGATTCCCCCGGCACTCCCTTATCTTCAGTTTTACTCACTCTCTCCTGGCTCTTTTATCAGCAATCACACAGAGTTAGCTGGGTCACGCAGGTCTTCTATTTCGCCGTGCCAGGTTTGCATCAAAGAACGTTTTTTTTTGTTGATGTGACATTGATGCCATTCAACTCCAGCATGAAACACTGCCTTTGGTCTAACAAAAACAGCCATGAGAGTCACCACGTGGCAGCCATATCCAGCCAAGCTATCTTGATTTCCAAAGGCACAAAAGTGCTAAAATGTCAGGCACCTGGGCATACCAGCGCCAGCCAATATAAGGCTAAAGAATACAAAATTTCAAGGGCAGAGCTGAAGCTGTCATTTTTCAAAATTATTTTGCTTCCTTCACTGAAATAATGTACATATCCGCAATACACAAATTATGTTTATTTAATTTGAAAGATAGACCTTTTACACAGTGCAATACAAGAGCACAGTGAGACTGAGAAAATAAAAAGGCAGTTGTGCTGCTGAATTTTAGTAAAAAATTATGCATTTGACAATGCACCTGAGATGTTATTTTTTGTCATGTTAGAGGATATGTTTTTACCAATATTATGTAAAGGAACTTTTCAAAATAAGTCTAGTGGAGGGTTAAATGCACCAAGCTCAGTTCTTAGCTGAGTTTTAGACAATTAGCTACACTCTGCATGACAGCTATTTTCCTTAAGAGCAAATACAAAGGATTCCATTACCACCTAGAACAGGATACGCAAGATGAACACCAGTCATCATGGACAGCTATAAAGGTATCTCAATCACTGCAACCAAAGATACCACTTTGCTGTTTCAACCAAAAGTTTTGTATTTTTCTTCTGGAAAGAATGGGGTAGAAAACAAAATGAATAGTTTTATTCTGAGCTGAATTAATAACCTCTGAACGAGATAACGATCGGTCCTGCACTAGGATTTCGGTGTTACTTTTTATAAAGCTGAGGAAACGCAGAACTACAAGATCATAGATGTAAGCCAAGAAAACAGATGTATTTTCATTGTTAAAGTACAAAAAAAGCTGTGAATTTTGCCTTTGGTTATTTCTGTTTTAGCTTCAGGTTTTCAAATGAACTCAAAACTCCATCAACAGAAAGTGGAATTTTGCCCAATTTCAGCATAAAACCAAGCATGACACAGTTCAGATAATGTAACCACAGGACGCTTATAAATCATTAGCTACAGCCTCAGAAGAGAAAGTAACTCCTAAGTCAAGCTTAGAGTTTACTCACTTGGTCTATGCTTAATCCAAAAGCTCAACCTGTTAGACTGAAGTTCAGGACTACAGTAGGACTAGAATCCAGGTAAACTTTAACGCATTTTTGATTTAACAAGAACTTTCCAGAGATTTTGTAACTGCTGTGACTATATTGGAAATGTCGTATTCCACAACCACAGCAGTTAGAGCTCTGATAAATAAATCAGATGACATTACAAGTGTGAATTTAATTTGAATGATACCAAATGGTGACTCCAATATTCCAAACCATCTGAAGAACGAGAAGAAAAGCAGCTGCTCTTCAGAAAATAACTTACATGTCCCATTCTGTTACAGTTTGTGTGAGCTCAATACTTTTCTACAAAAAGGCTTTTAAGAAACCATTAATAAAAACGCAGTTCTGACTTTCCAGTTGATGTACAGTCATCTCCTATGACAAAAGCATTACAAGGGTGGATTTTGAAAGAGTGTATTGACTGATGTCTGGTGCCTACCTGTCTACAGGTGAAGACTTTGAATTCCGTGGTTTCTTTACTTGGGCGTACAAGGCTTCCACTGTCTGCCCTTCCCTTGGGCTCTGCGGTCGGGCATTCAGCGTTATCGTGCCACTGTTTGAAGAAGAGTCATAGGAAGCGATCCCAGCATACATTGGGTCCGCATCACAGCCAAACGTCCGGTTAAAATCCTGTATCTCTGCATAGTCACGTTCACGAGCTTGTCTCTCTCGAAATTCTCGAGTTTTCGCTTGAATTCTGAAAAAATTAAAAGAAGGCTGAAACTGATGTTTTCCCTCCCAGTCATTTGAAAGCAGCAGTTAGCAGACATTTTAGGTAGCCCATCTTAATGAAAACCAGTGAAGTGTTTCCAGTTTCAGTTTGCCATGGAGTCTCAGGTTTACCTTGGATATTGAAGCCTGGATCGAAGTAATGCTACAATCAACACTAGTTTTTAAGGAAGAATTCTGATTATCCACTGTCTTTTGTTTCATTACTAAGCTAAATAACGACTAGTCATAGCTGCTGGTAAACAGAGTTTACCTCGTTTCATGCATTAGGATGCCTGTACTATTACCTGACCTGCCTGAGAATGGCCTGATGCCATTTGTACTGCATTGTACTCCATCAAAAACTACCAGATTTAATGGTTCTGATGCATGTATTTACAGAGGAATTTTAATGTACTTTCTTGGCCCAATACTACAAAAATCATACTTCTTCCAGAATTTAAAAGCTTCGTAAGGATAGGACACACACGTATATAATTACGTATGCATGCATGCAATAAGAAGCAGAAGTAGATTCTTTTATGAATCGTTTTAAATGTGCATGTTTTCTTTAAAATGTAAACAAACTGCATCTGGCATCTCTCAAAAGCAGGCAGTCTTTCTCAGAGAGTAAAAACATGTGCCTTATGTTAAAGTTACAAATGAAAGGTGATGCTGTACTGGGGTTTTGTATCTAGGCGCATTTGTTTAGCTGTATCATAAAAAGTGACATAAAAACAGATGACATTTAGGAATCTGACAAACACAAATTGAGCACAGGTCTTATTTTCAAAAGCATGCAAAAGCTATCACTAAAATTTGATCTGGGCTTCAAACTTTCTTTGGCATTTTACAAAATTTGATGTATCGCACACATATGCACAGTGAACTGAAAAAAACACACACACCCCCAACATTGTCTCCCCAGACCAATTTAATGCTCTGTCATCATTGCAAAATGAAGCACTCAGCTGTCTCCTCCCTTCCATTAGTAAAATGTGCTCCTTTTTCATCTAATACAGCCATGGCTACACAGTGTGACAGCATCCATCCATTCAGACTACAGCTCCGTGCACCTCTGTTACGTGCCATTTCCAAAGACAGCTTGGCTCGTTCACCAACTTTTAACAAAAGCAGCCCACTCAAAGCCTCTGACTCTTTTGAAAGTAACTCTTGTCTCTTTTGAAATAGAAGAGGCTTAAAGTTAGGTAATTTTGACATTTCTGGAAATTTTAAACGCAGCCCCATTCAAGATTAGTCTTTGCAAAAAGAAAAGGGGATATGCAAAGGGTGGGATTCAGGCTGCAAGTAAAGACATCAGAATTTAGGTGCTTGCAGTAGATGAGATTGTGCCAGCTATGTGTGCAGGCTCCATTTACGGTCCAGGGAGCCAGAAGTCAGCAGACTCCAGAGTTTTATGCATCTGCTGCACTAGCTGGTGTCTTCTAGCAAGAAAGGAGTCGTTCAGCAGCTATGGCCACCTGACATCCCGAGGTAATCCTGCTGGACATCCAGCTGCTGGGCAAGGACTCCCACAGGTCCTCGTCACATCTGCCAGCCTCGTGCTGACATCTCAGAGACTGTGATAACTCAAATGACACAAGATGCCTGTGTTCAAGCATATGAATCCAGCCCTAAGTGAGTATGCAAACATCTAAATTTAAGTGTCTTCACCAGACTGAGTCCCAAGCAAATTGTTCTTTCTATGCTAACAAAGATTACCATATCAAAAGAAGGGAATAGGAGGATGGCATGGATAGGCAGACCTATTTCCCCCGCAAATCCTGCAAGTATTGACCAAGGATAATGATTTGTGATACAACTGATTGGCTGAACTCCCTTCAACAGCAAATGCCGTCTACATTGATGGTTCAGTGATTCATTTACATGCCCCGATTTGTACCTCAGTGTTGTTATTCTTTTTATGTCTATTGTCACTGACATGTGCACACAACTCTCTCATACTCAGTCACACGGGAAAGAAAAGCAACCATATCAAAAAGAAAAAGAAAAAAGCAAATAGAAGAAATCTGAGAAAGTTTAACTTAAACCAATGTAATTTTTTAATTCTGCAGTTTTGCAAATACAAAATTATTCTCTTTACTGCTCGCTTTTCATTTTAATAGGGAAAAACGGAAATTAAAACTGTAACACTATTCAACTGACAGCATGCTCCTCTGCAATTTCAGCAACATCAAGCCAGAATCATTTTTTGGTTTTTGTTTAATTTACAGTGAAGAACTACTCAGGCTTAAATCCAAAACCCACTTCATATTTAAACTGTGTTTCTGCATGCCTATTTTTTAAATAAAAATCTAAGTTTTACATAGACCTATGCTCCAAAGCTGTAATTCAGAAATGTTACCATCTTAATCATTTGGAAGGTAATCTATGCAGAAGGAAAAACAGGCCTGAAAATGACCTGCAGCTGTTGATTCCTCTCTCTGCAGGTTTCACTCCCAATTTGTAGTCCTGTATTAATCAAGCTGTGGAGGAACGCATTTGTCTATTGATATTTGTCTTCTGAATGGCAGAAGCAAAGGAAATCAAATTTCGTAGACATTGGTAGATTTAATTTTAATTTCAATGGACAATGTATCACCACATACTGGAACACCGGCTGACACCAATTTGAGACGAAAAAAATATCCATGTATTTTAAATAACCAAAATTTCAGTGTATGAAATCTGACAGTATAGCAATAATGTGGCATACAGTAATTCAGTCAGAAGAAAACACTGTTACCTGAGGTGCTTATAAGAGAGAATTACCTGGTGGTAACAGGTGATACTGGCCTCAGTGTTACACTGACTGCCATGAGAGATGCCGGTGAACTTATCTAACTTTTAACTGTGAATACCATATCACCCTCCACAGGTGCAGAAAGGAGTGTCCCTGTTTCATGTTAACCAACTTTTCTCATGGATCTGCTTTTCGACTACTTAATATGTTTCGACGCAGCACCATTTGCAGCAAGAGCTTTAAGATTTTCCCGTGCGTGGTTCAATGAGGGATACTTATTCCTGTTCAAGTGGGAGAGAACTGATTGTTGAAGTGTTATGCAAGTAATTATGTTCATATCCACAAGGAAATTTTTTAGAATATTTTCTATAATTACTAACACAATGTGTTAATACATATACATAGTATTAAAAATCCAAGTCTAAATGCATTATAAGTCTTCCTGTTAACTATAACCAAAGTACCTAGTGACCATTTGCAGTAAGTAACATTTAACAAAGAATAACCCTAAAATAAAATGAGAGTTATAAGATGTCTGACTATACTGACACCCAAATTGTTCTGATTTTCTGTCTCTTAAGTAATTTTCTGTGCTTTAAGTTTAAACCATTGTGACAAGTCCTATCACTTTCACATGACAAAAGTATAGGTATTCTAATGACCTAGCATATTTTTGAATATTGTTTAAAATTCAGCTTTGGTTTTGCCTTCTCCAGGACATTCTGCATTTAAAAATTATGTCTACAAACCTAAAGGAACCAAATGATCAGGGAAAAATACGTAGACATATGCTTGAAAAGATTAGCAGCTATCAGCTGAATATTGCACTATTCCCTTTGCAATTATAACAGTTTTTAACTTTGAACTTATTTTTACATAAGAACCTGAACTTAATGGAATGTTATTTTCCTATGTTGGCACACACACCCTCCTCCCTGCCCATCCCTTGTTCACGTGTGTGTATATGCATGATACAGCCTAAATCTTTTGCTAGCATATATCACATTAAGTATACATATGGGAAATGCCAGCACAGACTATTGTGGGAAAGATTATTATTATGTAAACACTCTATGCAGCACAGACCAGAACCTGGAATCTGCTCTGTACCTCAGCCCTGATCAGCAATGCTCCTGCTACTGAAATCCAGTATCTGGAGAAGTGCTTGACCACAGTGCTTTGGTTTCACAATGTGGATGTGTTTATTAAGCTGTCTTCACTGAGTTGTATTCCTTCATGACATGGCACAATAAAAATGCATATGTCTGAAATTTCAGAACAGCTGATTTTGAGGATTTATGGCCTTCCTACAGATTTTGTGTGGGTTTAACAACAACAACAATAATAATAATAATGTTTAGCATTCACATAAGTCTTTTATCTTCAAAGAATTTTGCAAAAACTGCTAATCAGTTTTCCAGTGTTTATATGAAACCAAACTTTATAAAATACAAAAGCTACCCCAAGAAGTTTCTAAACCCTTCTTGCTGAACTGTTAATACTGAAAACGTCAACAACATACTGTCATGCTTTTGATACTCAAATTATAATATTCAGTAAAGTATAAACTATCCTCATGCATTTGTGTGCCATTCAATTCAAAAGCTAATGATAACTGCTTCAAATGACAACATTGTTAGCTGCAGAACTTCCTATGATTGTTAGAAGAGCTTTTCATTGCAAGCTAATCCAGTAATGATAGACACACTCATTGTATAGCAATCCTACGCATGTGAAATGGTGGTCACAAAAGTAAGGGAAAAGCTCATATGCTGTTGTCCAGAGCGAAGAGTCATTCACTTCTTCAAAACTCCTCATTCACTTCTTCAAAACTCTGTGAGAGTCAGCCTTCAGATGAAGGCAACTACCGTTCTAGACACCTAAATTTAGGTGTCAACATATGTTTGGGACTCCCAGAAGAGCTGGTCAAGACTCAGTCACATCAGGCAGATGCCTGCAGGGTCTGGAGAGCCATTCAGTTCAACACCTGTAACGTGGCCATTCCAATGTGAAGCCAAACCCTTCTCCAGGCTCTGCCAACAGTGTGGAGTACCCCTCCCTTGACCACAAAGGGCATTTAGCCATGTAGCTCATTTGTGGATACCAATTAATCGTATTATTCTGAGAGCCCAATCCCAACCCCAGCCAAATATTTAAAGCAGTTTTGTCTGAACTAAACTTTAACTTTTTCCAACAACAGAAAACTCAAATCCCTGGTGCTGGCAGAGCTGTTGCGAGTAAAAACAAATAAGCAAAGCTGGCAAAAGAAGAGAAACTGACCCTTACTTTGTGTAGTGTTAGGAGTGAAATTGTAAATATATTCCCAATCCCCTGACAGCTTCAGTCTCCTTCATAGGATTTTTTTCATATTAGTGATTTAGATCCTTGCAAGAAAACACCTACTTATCCTAACCGATGAACACAGCATGGGAAGGATACTCGTGGCTAGTACATCACATTTGCCATAGCAATGGCAGCAATGTCCTCCCCTAAGAAGTGAAAGTTGGCTGCTGCTTCTGGTGTGCAATTGCTTGGTCAATTCAATTAATCCTCCTGCTGCTGCCAGGATGCAGCTATTGCCCAAGTGATAATCCACAACCTTGTCTTTTCCACCGAGGCTCACTCATTTACAAAATCAGTATTGAACGCTTGCAGTTCCCCATATGTGAGATGGCTGACAATGTTTGTTAAGGATAGAAACAGCATTGTGTAAGGACAGAAGCTAAATGACAAGCCATTCACCGCTGCCAGTTCTCAGTTCCTCTGCCATCAGACTGGCACGCATTGGGATGATGGATTGAAAACAGAGAAAAACAACGACACGTTTATAAAGCCAGTCAGCTTGTTTAAGTTAGTCAGATGGGATGAACACATTCGGTCCAATTTTTGCCAGATACCGCTTCTAATAAAGAGGTGAGGAGGTATGCTGGCCAGTAGCCAAACCTTGTCAAATTTGCCCCCTCCTCCTTTGCCAGTAAAAAATACCTTGCAGGCACAGCGCGCCTCAAACTAAGCCAGGTCTCAGTATTCCTCTTCCCCTCTCCTCAACTGCCTTTAAGGCTTTAATGGCCCTTTTCCTAATTTTTGGCAATCAAGTCAATATGGGAGTTTGTCCTCTCCTGTATTTTTCTTTGACCTTTGTCTAGATACAAGCAGAATTTTTCTGACAACTACTCCTTCTAATGAGGGTACCTTGATTATAGGCATTATTGTGATTTCCCTCTGAACTGGCATATGACACTTAGTTTTTCTTATCATGATTAGGGCTAGTCAGTTATCACAGTTATAACCACCTCTGAGCAAAGACATCTGCTTTCCTGGGAAAATCATCCTCAAGGATCACTGTGGGCAATGGATAATCATGGGCAGCAACTGCATCAGCTTGTAAACAAGAAAGACACCTCCTCTTCCTCATTTGCCCCTCCATTTCGTTCAAAACTTTAGCATATTAAAAAATAAAAAGTCAGAAAATACTGCTATGTAAATATAATTTTTATATTGAAAGGCTGCAGACCAATCATTTTCTAGTCATTGAAAGAAAAATAATACCAGTTCTGCCTTATCTCCTGGGTACATACATGTGTGGCCAGCTGGCTGAAATATGACTGTCCTCTGAGTCATACATGAAGAAACCCATACAAAATGTGGTCAGTTTGCTATGGATAAGCATAAGCATAGAGGAACAAAATCAGAAAGGCCAAGGCACAAAGTGAAATAAAAGTAGCAGGGAGCTCTAAAGATAGCAATAAATCATTGCGTAATTGCATTAGCAGTAAAAGGAAGAGCAAAGAAAAGGTTGCTCCCCCGCATAGTAGTGGGGGAACGATATTGACAGATGATGCTGAGGAGACTTAAGGCTTAATGGGTTTTTTTCTTTGCATCTGTCTTCACTGAAATGGTTGATTGCAAGCAGGTGGCCAGCACAATTGATACTGCCACCAATAACGAAAAATCGCCAATCTAACAGCAAAAGAAGTAGCTAGAAACTGGTTAAGATCATTAAGCTAGTTGAACTTCATCTGACATACACCACTGTCTGAGGAAGTCTCAGACCTTTTTCAGTAACCAGGAGAACTTGTTGAGGACAGCTGAAATATTGGAAAAACTAGAAAAAGTCAACAACCCTCAGAGGACAAGCAGAATTACAGACTTGGCAGTTTAACATCAGTCCCCTTTGAAACAAACTATTGGCAAGCGCAGAAAAGATAACGGGACAAGCAGTAGCCCATAGATTTACCAAGAACAGACATGGTCAAGTCAGTTGGATGTGACTTGTGAACAGAGCAGAAACAGGCTAAGAAAAACAGCTATGGGATGGTTTTAATATGTTAAACCAGGCAGTTCCTACAGAGAGTATCTCTCAGCAATTCAGAGTCACGCCAGATGGATGGATGATGGATCGAGACATTTCCTACCTGGATCTCTCTCTCTGAATGTACTCATGGTTTTCATTATTAATTAGGATACTACTGAATCTGCAGAAAAACCAAACGAAGGAACTTTGGAGGAAAGGATTAACATTTCAAATATTCTTGAAAAATAAGAGTAGACTTCCAAAATGCCATTAATTTCAATAACAGAAACTAGAAGGTAGTTTACATAGTTGGAATAATTAATTAAGCATACCGATTAGAAGTAGGGGAAAAATCTGCAAGCTGATTTTTCAGGAATGGATCTGGAAGTTCTACTGGATAACAGATACAGGAGTGAGCAATGTCAAGCCAGAGCAGAGACATAACAGCAGTTTCTAGATACATAAGGAGATAAGGAATAATGTTTTCCATCTCTAATGCAAGTACTAGGTATTTAAACTGCAGCAAGAAGAACTGAGAATAGATATTGTGGGCACAGACACTTTCTAACAAAGAGGTAGCAGAAGTTGTAGAGTCTGTGTCATTGTAAACCAAAAAAACCCAGGATGCACAGGATGCAACAAACATCTTGTGCAAATGGCACACCCAGGAGATCCTACCTTGGAAAAGTGACATTATGTCTCTTCTGGATTTGTAACTCTGCACCTATTTCTTACATATTGGTTCTACAACAACAGAGAAACGTAACAGGGGCTACATATAAAAAGAAAAAAATAATAAAATATAGCCACTCACCACCTTGTAATTAAAGAAATGCACCTACACAGTCTTAATTTTCTTTCTCCTTCAACAATGACAACCTATCTGCCAATTAGAATATGTGATACTTACTGTCTCTCTGATGTTTCCCCATCTCAAATCCCACATGCAGAAGAGACACAGGATTTAAAAACCTTTAATGAGCTACAACCCAGAATGGCTGTAGTAAAAAAAAAAAAAAAAAGGGGGGGTGGGGGGGTGGGGAGGTAATAAAGGTGATAAATTGATTACTGTAAGTGCCCTAATATATTGAGGAGAACAACATGCTTGTTTTTATTAAGAAGTTATATTAAAGAAGGCAGCAAAATACAAATGAAGATGTAAAGAAATGTAAAAATGCAGAAGAGAAAGTAAACATTATGCATAAAGACAGATGAAGTGCAAGCACCAATTTGAAACCAAGTGACATTGACAAAACTAAAGAAGACATTAGAATAATTTCCTCTAAGCTGGTGAAATCTCTCATGTATTTCACCCCTACCTTTCCTTATCCCCTGACCTTCTTGATTCATCCTTTGTCTTTCCAAAGTGAAGATACATCCCCCCAGCAGAGTATCTCAAAACTGCTTTCTTGGATCTTGGAATAATCAATTGAAAATCCCTGCTTATTTTGATTTTTAAAATCTGTAAATTACCATCTTACTGTATTTCAATGGAGCTTTTAGATTACTCTGCAGTTAACAGTCTGCAGCACTTTGGGGTGGAAGGTACATCTGCTATGTTATGTTAAAGGGTATGTTTCAATCACAGGCAAATGTATCAGGTACATAGGCAATACAGATCCTCCTATCTCCAAAACAAGCACTACCATGAATGAAATTTTCTTTCCTTATTTTCATGTCTGATTCAAGGGTCAGTGACAGTGCAGGATCACCCAGATGGGCAACCGGGACTGTTATCCTGCTGGGAACCATGTTGCATCAAAGAACATCATTGCTGTCTGTGAGCAAAATGGAATTTAGGGTTGGGGTTTTTTTTTGCATTACAAAACTGGCCAGAACAGCTGATATTTATACCTATGACAAAAGTTCCCTGATCATTAGATTAATTTAGCTCTAATCACTTATTTATCTCTTTTGCTGGACTGAAGTAGAAAGGAAGGTGATCACGAGAGTCAGCTGTTGCTGAAACACAACTTGGAGAAAGCTCCTGCTTGCATCACTCCCCCCTTTAAGAGCCCTGGTTTCCTCTCTCATGCAGGCTTTCTTGAACCTTTCTTCCCCTATTTCCACCCCCACGCCCCCACCCCCCCCACCCCCCCTGCAACTGGAGAACATTGCCAGAAAGCAGTACTGGTGGGTAAAATCTCTGCAGTTACGTGTGTAAGAAGCAGCTGTTCCTGTATATGCAAGAAACAAATGACACAGGCATACCATGTATCATACCATATATCAAATCAATCATTCCCAGATACTACTGGAAGTAACTGCAGGTCCAGCTACAATACTGTCATCAGTTAGTTGAGACGAGCCTGTCCAGCATCTACACTCCTCTAGCTGAAGTCTAGTGACAGAAGTGGGTATAAAATTCTGCCACTAGCTCTATTTCAGATCCATTACTCCGTGTTTCTAGAGTACTATGTATAAAGTAGCCTAATCCTGAACTTGGAAAATGAAACAGTCTGAAGTGACAAAAAATAGAATGAAAAACCCCACAACAAAGCGAGGGATTGTGCGAATCTCATGCACTAAAGTTTGAAGTTGAAAGAAAGGGAAAAGAAAAAAAGACCCCCACCAATAGAGAATTTAGCTTATAAGTCATCTATCACTCAAAATCTGATGGGTTTTCAGTTCTGTTCAACTCAATTACACTAAGTTCAGTAAGTTAATAATTATGGTACAGCTTTTTTAATTCTCAAGTAAGTATCTGCTACAGCAACTCTACCACTAACAGCACAGTTTATGTGGCATCAGAGGACACGCTGCTGCCTTATCCTGAAGTTCTTGGCATCCTGAAGCGAAACACATGTTACTGCCCTTACTTAGAACTGAAATTCCTAAGACAGCGCTGAACTTGTATGATCTGCAAGACAACTTAACCAAATTTGTAATTCAAACTATTGTAAAGACCACATAAATTATATTTGAAAATATATTGCAAGAGACTTGGCTGGACCTCGCCCAGTACAGTGTCTTGAATCACTGCAGAGGAAAAATAAACAAAATATACTTTCAGCATGATGTCTTAAAATCTTCATACTTACAATATATAGTTAAAGAAAGTGAAGACTTTTGTTTAAAATACTACCTCAGCAACTATTATTCCACAAAACCTTCAATTTGCATATCTCCCAAAGAAGTCAGTATTTTTATGAAGTGGAAACGGTCTAAAATGTTTTTCCAGAGCTCAATATTCTCATGCTTCATTTTGGTGCTCTCTTACAAAAATTACTGCAATTGATTTGTTTTCATGTACTGCACCCTCATCCATTATGTAAAAAAACACTGCCAAAAACAATGCTACAAATCTCAGTGAAATTAGAATATCCCTTGACAAGCAGACCCCATCTCAAAATAAATGAGAATGAGAAACACATTGCTCTGATTTTCTGATTCACAAAGGAATTTTTTTCTCCCCTTTTATGGGCTGGGAAGGGGGTGGAAGTTTTATCAGTGAAGATTTTACACAAGTCACTTCAGAAAATATTTATATTCTGAATGTTTGCAGTAATAACGGATTTAGAGGTAATAGTTCTTGTGAAAGCTGTTAAGTGGCATCAAAATACAGCAGCAGCAAAACTAAAGCTAAATTTTTGCATTATTTTAAAGATACAGATAACACTTAGGCTACGTAAGAAACAAAAATCCTCTCCTTATCACAGTATGTTGTCTTTTTTCCTAAAAGTAAGATAGAGCTGCTTGATGAAAATATTTTGCTTAAGGGGAAAAAAGTTGGGGTTTTCCAATAAAAATATTATGGTCTCTCTGGGAAATCTGGAAAGACACCAAGAGTGTCCTGCTGTTCAGCCCCCTACTCCATCTGATACTTTAACAGTTCCAGATGGCCTTTACTACAGGATGACCTCTCGTCTATTCTTTTATTATGACCTTTGGGTCACAAATTATCTATAGGATGCTGCTGTCATTCTGTAAGACACTGTTGTACACTTTCATCTAAAGAAGAAAGATGCTTAACATAAAAACTCATCTTTGTTAGGCTGACCTTCCAATGATGATCAAAACAGACAGTTATTCCAATCAATGTCATTGCTGGAGAAAATATGCGTCATTCTTTGCAACACTGACATTAAGAAACTAAGGCACGGTTTTACATCAGATCACTTTTGCAATTCTACTTGGCTAGAGAGCGTGGCATGTTATGGTCATGTAAAAAATCAAAAACATTGCTGTAATGGTTAGGGTGGGTTACACTGATTTGAAGGATATGGTGGGTTTGTTTTTTGTAAGATATTGATGTGGTTTTCATGCAAACTTCATGGACTGGAGGTAATAAAACTTCATGTAGGTTTTGTTAATTATTTGTCTTTCTCTGTCATTGTAAGCAGAACACACTGAACTTGCATAGGAAAATATAATAAATAGTCCCAATGTACTAAATAAAGTAATAAGGTTAATTTCTTTCCTGCTGTCAGTAAATTCATGTTAGCAGTCTCTCGTCAGCTTGACATCAATTAATGATTTTAATTCCAGACTCTTGTCACAGTACTCACCACCCTTTCGTCTAATTAAAATGGATGATGCATGATGAAGGGAAAACACAAGACTTCTGTTCTTGTTGTAACATTTCTATTCATTAGTATACTTTTACAACAAAGGGCTTGTGGCTTTAATGGTACTAGAGAAAGATGAAGAGTTTATTGTATGTTGGAGATAAAGACCTTTAAACCCTTAGGAAACATATAATACAGGAAGGATTTTATGGAATGGCCAAATCCTTCAGGAAAAAAAAAAAAGTGTCAATGTTATTTTAACTACAAATGAAGAGACAGAACGTTTCACTCCAGATGTAGGAACAATCGCTACATGAACAACACCCGCTGAAATCGCAGCCTTGTTTACACTCCCGCGAATGGCCTAGAGATCGCTCCCCGCAAGTGACAGTGGGACCGCCCGTAGGGCGCCCCGGGACCGCGCGCCCCGCACGACCACGCGCCGCGGCCACCGCCGCCCCCGGGCCCTGCCACCGCACCGCACCGCACCGCCCCCGGGCCCTGCCACCGCACGGCACCGCACCGCCCCCGGGCACTGCCACCGCACCGCACCGCCCCCGGGCCCTGCCACCGCACGGCACCGCACCGCCCCCGGGCCCTGCCACCGCACGGCACCGCACCGCCCCCGGGCCCTGCCACCGCACCGCACCGCCCCCGGGCCCTGCCACCGCACGGCACCGCACCGCCCCCGGGCACTGCCACCGCACCGCACCGCCCCCGGGCCCTGCCACCGCACGGCACCGCACCGCCCCCGGGCACTGCCACCGCACCGCACCGCCCCCGGGCCCTGCCACCGCACGGCACCGCACCGCCCCCGGGCACTGCCACCGCACCGCTCCCGGGCACTGCCACCGCACCGCACCGCCCCCGCCCGCAGCCGCCGCGCCGCAGGCAGCGCCCCCCGGCTGGCAGCAGGGCGCGACGCCTCGCTCGGCCGTGGGACGCCCGGCCGCGGCTCCCAGGCTGCAGCCCCCCCGGCAGGGCCACCGGTCCCCGGCCGTGCCACCTGCCCCCGGCCGCCGCGCCACCGCCGTGCCGGCAGCTCCCCCTCCCGGCCCGCCGCTCCCCCGGCGCGACCCGTGCCGGCGCTGGCGACGTCTGCACAGACGGGGACAACGGTAACAGCGCAATTATGCAAATGTAAATCCCTCCGCAAGCTAACGGCACAAGCGGTTGCGTTTCCCGAAACGGAAAGGGGGCAAAGCGGCAGCGGAGGAGGGTTCTGCTCCGGGTGGCAGCTACGCCCGTGTGCGCACGGAGCAGAGCAGCGCTCCGCTGGCCGCCAGCCCGCCTCCCGACCAGCGCAGCAGGGACGGGATCGTCCGGCTGCCCTCTCAGCGCGGAGCAGAGGAAGCCCCCGGCTCCAAAAGCTCCCATCTGACTGTTCCGTCATCCTCCCAGCACTTCTGGAGCCTCCGCCATAGCGCTTCCACCAGCACAACTCTTTAATTCTCCTCCAAACGGTTTCTCCTTATCTCCTCAAGACTCATCCTCACAACACAGGTGCTTAAGCACCTGATCCTGCATCCATTTCAGTGGAAGTTGAGGAAGAACACAATACTGAGATTAAAATGCTTTCATGGTAACCCAGATTTATAGAACATTAGTAAAGCTCTTAGGTCAGCATATTAGCCAAACAGAGAAAATATCCTGTACACTCTTCTTTCCAGAGGAGAAAGTACCTCCAGAGGCAGATTAAAGCATAAGCTCTACTCGCCCATAGCTGGGATCACACGCTCTGAATCATGAGATTACATTAGAATTGCAACTTCCATCTTTTAAGCATTATCTAGCAGTGAACCATGCTGGATACAGCTGCATTTCTTGAAAACTTCACAAAGAGGCAGGCTTATTTCGTTCCTCTGTTATCTCCTACCCGAGTACAGCCAGTAAGGTTGGTTGGGTCGAGGAGCACTTGGTTTGCAAGAGGCAGGCAGCCCAAGGCTGAAGATGGGGCCGGCACGCATGGCCTTACTATGCAGGTGTCAAAAGCTGGACGTGCCCGAGCTGAAGAAAGGCAGAACACAAGCAAAAGTTTTTGATTCGCTGGAGATTTATTTTGGAATGATCACAGAGCTGCAGGGGGGGGAGGGAACCCCAAAAACCCAAACAACAAAAAAGAAATCCCAGAAAAAATCCAACGGTCAGAGGGGGAGAGACAAAGGTATCAGAACCTGCCGTTTAGAGGGGTGTCTCTCCCAGCAAGGGCCACCAACAAAAACCAGAAGACAAAAGCAGTAAGTTTTCTGTCTTCACATCTTGTAAGAGAGGGATTATACTACAGGGTCTTGAAGAAGTCAGAACACATTTCAGGGCAATTCAGGTTGCAGGATATTGATGGACACACTGGCTACCTATGGAGAAAATCCTATTCTGGGAGGCCCTCAAAGACCATATGTAGAGAGTTTCTTAAGTGGAAAATTCTGCGGGTTTCCAAAGCCTTAGATCCAGCAGCACTGCTGAAGGTGACCATCCATGTGAAAACTAACTAGGTTGTAACACCAACCCTCTTGATCACTGATAAAAGTTTCAAAATCTAGTTTGAAGTCTCTCCTACACAGAAACCTGTGTAAGACTGTAATTAGTCTGAAGCATCTCTGAAAGCTCAAGACATTCCATGTCTCTCCAATCTGTAAAATCAATTGCTCTTAGGTAGATAAGCCAACCACAGGTGCATTAGGCACCCCTGGAACTGATAGAAGACCTTCGGTAACAACAGGGCCCAGAGCTGTTTTCTCAGTCTAACCAAGTGAATGTATCATCTCAGTGGTACCCAGTTTGAGTTGTCCAGTGACGAATGGTGGATGAGATGACAGCACGGCAAAGAGGCGGTCCAAGTTAGCATATATACAAAACAGCTGTATTGGGCACAGGAATAGAGCTAATTGAATTCAGGTCTTATTTGGCTTCCTCTCTTGTCTTAGGAGACAAAAAGCCAAGTTCAGAAAACCTATTGCTTAGTTTTGCCTTAAGGTTTTGATTGGTGCCATTGCTGGGGAGAAGCACCCTTGCAAACAGCACACCAGAGCCCGTCTGGATTTTCAGATCGGTGCTTGGCAGATATGGAAGGATAATGCAAGCAGCCTGCAGTAAACCAGCACTAAAGAACAGTGACATGGGGGCAATGTCCTATGGCCTTGGATGAACTGTTAATCCAATATTTGGAGAATTTACGAACAGCAAGCATTCTAGAGCAATTTTGGTAAGATTGGTGGATGGTCTCCTCAGATGACACTCTTAATTGTTCCAGTATTCTGCCTCATTGAAAGCTGCCTGTATTTTCACCTAGATAATTTCATTTTCTGTTCATAATTACTTTAAGATTGACAGTAAACATGTACCATATACAGCTTAAGAGATACACAGCTGAAGTAGTATGCACCATAATAGAAATTATTATTAATACTATGTTGATAAAAGGCAATTATATTAATTTTAATCATGGCAAATTGAAGAACATTAATTTGCTTATTTGCCTCATAATCAATATGAACATTACTTTAAAGATTTTAAAGAAAATACTATTATAATCACAACACTATTTGAATTATCAAGTCAAGGCATAATAATTCCATAAAACTGGGGCCATGATTGATTTTTTAATGGACCATTCACATGTTCTCTGACCCCCTAAGGATTTTTGCTCCTAGTCTCTCATACATAGTAAATTCATTAAATCCAACCTATTTCCCCAAAGTATTGCATCATTATAGAGGTATATAGTATCAAATACCAAGTAAAATAGAGCAAGTGAATTGTACTGCTAAAAACATCAAGGAGGAAAAAAACCACAGAAAACAAAGTTAAAATAGCAGCCATTATGAAACAACACTGACAGTAATATTTCACTCTGTCTCCTACTAAGCATTTTGAGGGATTTTTCAGTTAATTTGCAATAGTACTCTTCATTAATAGCATGTATCTAATATAATTATTTTCCAGGATAAAAAGGAAACTCTGCAATCTAACTGCAAAAATATTTAGTCTCTGTGGACCAAATCAACATCTGAATTATTCAGAAACATAAGGAAGCACCTCACACATTTGGTTGCTATTTTATTGTCTTTTATTAGTTGTACATGCCACTAGCCCAAAGAACTTGTGTTCTCTTATAGACATAACACAAAGGAAAGCAAATACACAGTTAGGGAAAGAGAAACGGGAGGAGGAGGACCCATGTTATGATAACATCAAGCTGTTATGAAGTTCTGGCACATGCATTTTCTGCAGTTTCAGTGAACACATAAAATTGTTTTTATGACACACAAGGAGTGAGATTCCAGGAAAGGTTCAAATTGGTTAGCATAACTTGATGCACAGGGATTAGGAATTTGCTCCATGCATTGGGGGGCTACACAAATAATTTCATAATTCTACCTTGGTACCCAGCGTGACTATTGCAACCTCTCTCACATCACCACATGGACAGTCTATACTCTCACCATTCTTACTGAGAGAGACATAGAGACACAGAAAACAGAGAGAGAGAGAATGAAGAAAGAGAAAATGTTACTAACTGGAAATCTCAAACCTTTCCTCTTCGAATACATCTATATGGCTGATTTTCTGCAGACTTAAGGTTACTAAGAAACCCTCCGTGCTAGGCAAGCTTGGGTTCAATAAAGTGTATTGAGCCAGGGATCAGCGCTGTGCACGTGTGGCTAACCTTCCCCCTGCCCTGAGCGGGCTGGAGCGACGGAGGCAGCCTGCAATGGCTCTGCACCCCTGGCATGAGTTTATGCACAATGTGGCTGGTCTGCCCATGCCTAAAGGAAAGTTGACTGCACAAACACCCTCATACCCAAAGTCACTTATTTCCTTCAGTTCCAGTGTTACCCTTAACCACTTAATCTGAGAGCACCTTACTCTTAAAAACAGGAACAAATTTAATGACCCTGCTTCATTTTTATTAAAAAAGAGAAAATAAAAACCAATCAGCAGACAAATATAAAAACAATCAAGCACTGTGATCTAGCCACCCTCTGCTGTCAGAATGGGTGGAGAAAGACATGAATAAATTTTTACATCAATTTATAGTAGTGTATCTGTTAAAGAGTAAAAAAATTCCCATAATGTAATCCAAACAGATGGTCACAAATGATAAAGTTTCTGCAGTTTAACAAGTTACTGCTGATCTTCATTAACTAATAAATGTATACTCTTAGCCTGCCTGAACTGTAACGTCAAACACAACCCCAAAAGAACTGAGAGCAAACCATTTTAAGTTTAACTGAGGAGACTATACAAGAGTTACTGTGGCTCTGCTATTCCAGAGAGCTGTTAAGAGTGATGAAGCCATTGCTTATAAACTTCAGTTCTTACCCGCAGAAGACCAAGGTGCATAGAGAGAACGATGGTTAAAGGGACCATCACGACTAACTAGCCACACTGCCTATACAAGGACAACAAAATTTCCCTCCAAAATTCCTGCATCAATCCTCAATTTATAGCTGAGCTATAGCATAATTTTTAGATAAATCATTCCAATTCATAGTTCACTTTCACTGCTAAATGTGTCTCAGTCTATTTATTATTCAGCGCTCAAACTTTGTAACCCTTTAAAGTTTGTCTCCTTAACTGCAGAGATGTCTACTCACAGAGATCTCTCCATGCACATCCACAAACATCAGTTAATTTACAACCTAAGCTTTCCAAGATTCTGACTAAGTTGATATAAGCGATACCAGAGTCTAGGCCCCAAATATCTAGGGCTACAAGAGACAGGATGAAAAGTAGATCGGAAGTATCGAGAAGAGTGTATGAAACATATATTATATAGGTTTTTAATGTTAAGGGAAGCTGACATGGAAAAATAGAGGTACTCACCACTCTTTTTTACAATTAGCAGTTTAATATACATATCATTCCATAAACAGACTGCATGACACATAAATAGGCTGAACTCCAGTGACAAATATACTGGTAAGCATAATTTTTAGGTTTTTTTTCTAAGTATATAAATGAAAAAAAACTAGATATGCAAGACTTTGAAGAAAAATACAAAACATACTTCATTCTATATAAATATTTCTTTCCTGAAAATGTCAATAAAATCAGTTATAGAATATATAGAGAAAACATTTCATTTTATTACTTTAGTCTCCTCAAGGAAAGGAGCTCTGGGTCTATAAAAGATACTTAATGCAGCCAAAAAAGCTGTTGATACTAATGTCCAAAATAAATCCATCTTTGTTTTGTTATTTAAAGTATATAAACATATCAACATTTGGGAAATTTAATCAGTGAAAATTGAACTTGAGTGATAAGATGTAAAAAAAACAAACTCTCTCTATCAAGGTTTAAGCAAATACTGAAGTCTACCTCTCCTGTTCTTGCTTCATTCGTATTCTCTCCTCTTCTGAAGTAAGAGCTTCCTGCACTTTTATTTTACCAGTTTTTTCACTCTTGTCATCTTTGCGATGTTTGCCAAACCTGTTAATAACACACAAAAAAAGAATCTAACTTGTGAAATGAACAAAACTGTATTTTCCTTTTCCTAAGACAAAGAGTCCTCTAAGAAGGGCTGCTTGGAAACCAGGAAAAGAAAGTGCAAAGACCTTAGAACCTCAATTTGTAATATTTTCAGGCTGCTTTTGCTTTGGTGTGTGGTTTGTGTGGCTTTTTTTTTGCAAGTTTTTTTTAAATTTTATTTGTATTTCACTCCACTTAAAAGTGTATAGAATTCCTCACTAAAGAACAGAACAAAACAAAACAAAACAAAAACCCAGGACTACACTCCTTTTTTCTGCCAGGATTTTGGGGCCGCTATTCTGAAATACACAGTCAAACAACGTTTTAGAAATTACTCAACACTATCACTGCCAAAGAACGCAAATCAAGTTTACATTAAATTAAAGCTTTCATGTATGAGCTGCAAGAGACACAGTGCTGTGTGTCTGAGAACTGCCCAGAGCGCAGTACCACCCTCCACACCCACCCCACAAGAGCAGTTTCACCACTGGATCCCATCCAAAAATGTAAATTTCTTCTTTTTCAGCACCAAAGTTTTTTTAAACTTTATTACTCATGACTTTTCCCCCAGGGGGTGTTCCAGTGCAAAGAGGGTGAGTGGAGGGATGGAACAGCTTGGGCTGTCCTAGCCAGAGCAGGACACTGCCAACCCAGTGTTTGCCCTCTTTATGGCTCCTCTTCCCCTCTACCAGCTACATTTCAAGTACTTTAGGTTTTCTCCATATTTGTACATTCCACTGTTTTCTTTTAGACTTTCAGGGAGAGCACACTTTGGCATCTGAGACACTCAGTTATTATTAGGACACAATTGCGTGTATTTCTTAGAAATTTCAGACCTACTCTGAAAGGAATTGCTTTTGTATAAACTAAACAAACACTTAAATACGTCTAAAGTTTAGATGACAATTTTCTATATAAGGCAGAAGGGATAACACGTATCTATTAAACGGTAACTTATCATAATACATACCTATTAACATCTATCGTACCAAAAGCAGCAAGAATTTTACTTTTTTTTAATCAAATGCTAGATGAGAGCAAACTGACACTTGTGCACTTTACACTCAGGTTCACATCAAAAGTGAAACGAAAGCACTGAAACGTGCAAACACAAGCTATGGTGTGGACAGGACACCCCGAATGCTCACAAACAGTGAAATAAAACAGAGTTCTTAAAACTTTCTTTTGACCCACGTATGTAAACAATTGTAGATATTTAGATTCCATAAGACTTTTATAATGTTTTCTCTTCTGTTCCTGTTGATTCTAGTACAAAGCCACTGTGTGGGCTGAAGACGTACCACATACCGACCCTGCAGAATGATTAATTTCTGGCCACTCAGTCAAGAGATGTTATTATACTGCGTAACCATGTTTATGGCTCTTAGGGCAGCTGTTTAAAAACACAACAACACAGAAATACAGATCAGGAGCATATACACAATCTTTAAAGTGCATAGCTGTTCTCCACAGTTCCCAGATTACTTCTTTCCAAAGTAATTCAGGCATCTGAAAACTAAAACTGTTCACTAATAACCATCTGAAAAGGGAAAGGCAGAGGACATGACAGGGTTGAGAAACACAAAATAGGACATAAAAATAAAGTCTCTAATTTTATAATATCTTACATGCAAAACTGACATACTTAAATTCAGTGACTAGAAACACCAGCATGTATCTTTTAAAACATCCACCTCTTTATTAGAGAGTAGTCAAATCCATTATACAAAACATTTACATATATGACAGAAGAGATTCAAATCAAGGTCTGGATGTCACCCACCAGACACAAAAGAAAAAAATAATGGTTAATTTAAAATATCCCTAAATCCTCTAGCCAAGAGAGGAGTTCTGGCAGAAAAACGGTGGAACTGAGCCATTTTACCCTGATAGACAGAGAGTGCTGGGGGTGGCAGGGGTCTGACTGACGGAACACGCAGAGCTGTGAGGAGACACACAACATATGTGGTACTGTAGCACAGCATCCGTGGGATGCCCGCATTTGCTTCTGTCTCCTGTCCTTCCTTGACCCATTCAAAATGTCAGGCAAAGCAAAGGGACCATATTCCAGAGTAGCCAGTTTATTTTTGAAAAAGAAGTAGTGCTTAAAAAAAAAAAAAATAGGAAAAAATAGACAAAATTGAATTAGTTAGTACCCATTAGATTTTGGCAGCAAAACAGAATTTCTGCCACCATAAATCAATTAATTGCAAGTATGAACAGAAATATATCAAAATCAATACCTTATTAAAAAATAAAGTACACAGGAAATTTCTAATAATCCTTGTAAGCAATCTAGTAAATGTCTGGTCAGGCTGCATGATTGTGAGGAAAGTATTTCTAACGTAAACAACACATAATGCAAACCTAGCAAAAATCAATGGTTCGAGTTTCCAGATCCAGCCGCCCAAGTCCAGAACACACCACGCTTATGCTGCGTTTCAAGAGAGGCAGAGGCAGGTTTACCGCACAGGCAGCACTTGGAACAGCAGGAGGGTTCAATTTGCTTTGATTCATGAGCAAGCTGTGGCAACAACCCTTCTTCTCTTACAGGGTTTTCTTCTGATCATCTGGCAATGATCATTCCTTCTGCCCTCGGGGACCATCCTGATAAAGCCTCCAGAAGACATCTCTGGTCCTTTCCCAGGCATTTCAAAGGGTGGCCATATTGCTCCCTCTCTGACTGGAGACTTCCCAGTGCCCATCTTTGACAAGCTCTGTGGTCATCCCAGCAGTGGACAGCCTGGCAGAGTATGAACCACGGTGGTCTTGCAAAGGTGCCTTCTCTGGACTTTGTCACCCGCAGAAGTGATATATCTGCCATAATCACCACTGCCTGTAACAAGTTCAGCAACATTAACTGCACTGTCCCTACACTCGAACCCAGAAAAATCAATGCCATCCTCCCCCCTCCCTGATTGTGTCTTCACGCTTTTAACACCATCACCTGCATAGATAGCATCTCTGTGATACTCAAGAAGTCACGGAGCCACACAGCAGTTTGGAAACACAGTGCCCTAAATGAGTCTGGCTCTGAACAAGTCTGCATATTTTAGCAAGACCTCTGTGAAAAAATATTTGGAAGTTCAAGATTTCTCTTTTCCACTGAGATCACAAGTCTAACAGCATCTCTGTTCAGCTTCAGCTTACAATAGTAGATGTAACACACCAACAAAGGAAAAACATTTTCCAGGCTCCACCAAGCACCTAAGAAAGGTGTTTACAAGAACTGTGATGGGCATGGATATGTACACACACCCCTTTTATTTCTGTAGAAGCAGTCAACACTCCCCACTCCAAACATCATTCGAAGGTTTTGGTAAGATTACTCTTGCTAACATAAGTGTTTGCTATTTATTTCTATTAAATGCATTTGCTCCATGAAGTACAATTTATAGTCTTATTGAAACCCACAGCCCAAATCAGCATCCTCTCCACCAAATTTGTAACAGACATTTATAAATTATTTAACATTGATATTCAAGCCAAGTTTAACTACAGAAGAGCAATGTCCAGCAGTACTAAGGCACACTATTAAAGCCAGCTGTTAACACTCCCTGTACTGTACTGTACTGTGGTGACTACACTGGTGTCCAGCTATTCCAAATCACCAGTCTTTCTAATTTCCTCAAATCGATGTTTCCTGCTCTGATTCATGAATATTAAGTAAAACAGGATGCTTAGAAATAAAAATAAAGAGTATTCAGATCACTGAAATTCAAGCAGTCTATGCAATATCCTTTCAAAACACCAAATGCACATCCCACAGCCCCTTTACAGCCAGCAGTAAAGCCCTGCCCTGCTGGTGTCCTGTGGCCCTTGTGTGAGTCGAAAGCAGTGAAGCGTGGGTCAGGTCCCCAGAATTTAAAAACTCAGTATTTAAAACACCCCAATTTAAATGCATCGGTCCAGTGAAAAGATCTGGCTTATCTTTGTAGAAGTTTCACCTTCTTAAATGTGCAAGTGGTGTAGTCCCTGACTTGCCCTTTGAACGTCAGTTCATGTGTGTGACACCTTCCCTGCAGCCCATCACCATCTGCATCACTGTGAAGCTTACTCCTTTACTGCTCAGGTCCTCAAAAGGAAGGGAAGATGGAATTAGGATATGTCCCCCATACATGACCCATGGCAACTTTGGAACCTTAGTGCTTCCCATACTGTTTCTCCCAAAATGCATATATTGAATGGGCTGGCACACCCTCATAATAACGTCCCCCACTGAAGCGCCTGCTCACTCAATGATAACAGCCTAAGGCTGGAAACTCCTGAAGAGAAATTGTTAACGATATATCCCTTGTAAAACAGCAATCATCATCCATTTGTCCTGCGTCACAGAAACTAGATTTTTTGCAAGGACATGGCCTTGAGGATACTGCCAAGTGATTTGATCCCAGCCCTTGCTGCTCACTTCACAGATGCAGGAGCTGTTCCCCGCTGCACGCAGCTGGGTTAGTGAGTGCCTGAAGCACCTGGAGATTTTCAGGCACTTGTCTGAACCTGTGATGGTCTCATTCTCATTGCTGTGAGGCTAGCTGCTGGGATACTTGTTGCAGTTCTTGCAAATACAAATTAAATGACAACTTTCCTTCCGAAGCAGACATGAGAACTTCACTGCTCAGGATCCGTGCATAGCAATGCTCCTTGCTTTATTGAAAAGGAGGACAGCCTTTAAAAACAAAGGTAAGAACTATGGTTGGAATTAAAAAACAAAACAGTGCAGAAAAGGAGCATCTGTGACAATGATGTACAGACAGTCCCAGAAGCCTAATTCCAAGATCCTGTCATTTGCTAAGTTAAGTGCCAACAACCTGACTGTGAGCTATAAAAGCCCTACCTAAATCAGTGCACAGGCTACCGACACACAGACACAAGCTACTGCATGATGTGCAGCAAAATTACGTACGCTACCGCCTCACAAAGTTAACATATTCATGACAAAAAATGTTGTGATGCTAAAGGCTGAGCTACACCAGACACTGTGGAGCACCTGCAGCCATAGCAGCACAACACTGACCTGTGGCCACCACTTCCCCCAGCCCGAATTCTTAGAACCAGACCACAGAATATTACTCACGGTGGAAAATATAGAGCAAAAGGAAAGTGGACATTTTCCTCCAAACCCCAAACAATAAGAAAAAAATACTGTTCTGTTCATAAATGTATTCTTTCATAGACATAGCCTAATACTTACTTGATGACACATACAGCTATAGAATAATCTCTTTGTTATAAATACAGGAACAGTACCTCATGTAGCAGCTCGTTTATTCAGTAACTCTCTCATCTAAACCCTGTATAAAAAGTATAGCTAAAAAGTAGTTTAATTTTATTTTGTAACTGCATAATCAAAAGCTTCAAGAAAAAACTTCTATGACCAATTGAAATACAGTTTGTAAATTAAAAATACCCTGTCTATCCCAGAGTGTGAGAAACTGATGAAAGAGAACAGCTGAAATCTTGTTCACTCTAATTGCCCAGATACTCCAGGGTTCTACTTAATTTATAGCTTCTCAATTCTCCTTTCACATTAAGGGTTAGAGAAAGTTTCAAGATAAGTGTAAATGCTCAAAGTCATATTCACAGATCCACAGACTTAATCCTCAAATTCAGCCAACAACAGCAATCACAGTAAGTGAAGAAATTAAAAAAATGTAAGAGGACCAATTTTTAAAAGTATGAACTCTGGAGTATAACAGCCAAGTCACATCAGAAGAAAGGACCATCCTCAGACCCTGCGATACTAGTTTGTCACATTATTATTAATAAAAAGACGAGAACACAGACCCACATGCCCGAAGCTTGACCCTCAGATAGGAAATCCCATGAAGTCTGCATAATCTAATCAAACTAAAATGCATACCCAAACCTCTCCGTCAGGCCCTAGCTGGCTTACTTTCAAGCTTACTTGCCTGAATGACTGTCACCAGTCAGGAGGTGGCCTAATCCAGAGCCTGTCACACTCAACAGAGAGGCACTGCCTAGCAAGTGCCTTCGGTGGCTTTGGTCCATTGCATCAGAGCAACTAAACAGTACGAGACTCAACAGAGAGGGTAGGGTAGCAGAATATTTAAGGAACGAACTTAAGCTGCGTGATGCCATCTATATAAAATGCGCAAAATGCATACAACATACATATGTAGACATAAAGAACTTGTACATGACTTTGCATAAATAAATACATAGTCAGAACAACTAAAGAAAGGAGGATGTAAGAGTGGTAGCAACAGAAATTCCACATTTACAACTTTTCTCAAATATAGCTTCAGTTTAAAATAACATATATCAGCATCCTTGATATGACAAAAATAATATACATATAATCTGCTAAATGGGTTTTACTCTGAGGTGTTACTGATGAGATCATTGTCATCCGCCATATCACCCACATATTTCATTAGAATAAAGAGCTATAGGAGAAACATACATTAGTTGATTAATGAAAAAACTCAAAAATTGATTGAGACAGAAGTTTAGTAGCATTATGTTCCTTAATAGAAAAAATACCATCATTAAAAATTAACAAATGGTAAGAGTCTTGAGCTGTTCTATCAGTGCTTTCTGTCTTCAAGGCCTTCATGGTCTTTTCCCCATAGCAGCGAACAGTATTCACACACACACACGCCCCAACACTACTCAAAGGATTTTTGCAATGATTTCTGCAATCTTTTTCACCCTGCTGTCTCAGCAAAATCATAAGATTTATATTGCAAAAGATTATTGTGACATACAAAACCATTCTGTTGCTAAAAAAAGAATGTAATAAGCATAAACAAGGATTCAACACAGCACACAAACAAAAATCACCCTGGTTAGTGATGACTTGAGGGCTGACAAGCCTTCATTTCCAAGCGAAATTGTGCAAGTGCTATTTTTAAAAATATGCTTCTAAGTGCAAACATCTACATATTTGCAATGCATTTCTAGAAATAGCCAATTATCACATCTAATTGAATTAGTAGATCAAATTTTACTTGTTAGGAGGGAGTGGAATGACTGCTGGAGTGACTCAGCAGCAGTGTTGTCCTGAGATGATACAGAAGCACTGACGTACAGGCAGCAGGAGCAAGGCGCCTTCATGTAGGAGCCTGTGGGTATAGTTAAAATGGACATTCATAACTTTTCATTTTCCATGGGTTTCTTTGCCTGTGTTAAAACTGATAAAGCCACAATCCTTCTGGTGCAACATTCAGCAGAAGACCCCTGCCAGAAGGGTTCCTGGACAATTCTACTGTCCCAAACCAAGAAAGGTGCGTTACAAAAGGACATAGTCCACTCATGAAAATGAAGAATATCTCTGAAAATGTACACCTGTACCTCTTCAGAGCAAGGAATTTTGCCTTCAAGCAATAAAGAAACTCATGTGTTGAACACAGACATTTAAAGCAGGAGAACCGAAATTTTTATCACTCCAAATTATCATCCCTCTCTGAAGTTGCCACTTGGTGCATGAATGAGTACTGTACAGCACGTGAAGGTCTATGTTATAATTCACACATTTCCTCCTAACAGCCTCTGCCTCACTTTCCAAACATTAAAAACCATTTTTTTCAGCACTGTTCAGGTGTGGATTCTAGTTCATCTCACCAAATTAAGGCTACTCAAAACCAACAGCCAGGACGGCACACAACTTGTAACCCTTCATGTGCAACATCACTGGTGATTCCCACAACAACTTCCTGGAGAGGAGTGGAAACAACATATGGGATCAGTAACCGTTTCCAGCCACTGAAGCTTAATCTGCCTGTCTTTGCGAGTCAGTATCCCAACTTCACAGAAAATGAGTATGATGCCAAACCAAGAGACATGTCATGAGGTTTCATTCAATTATTTTCATAAACAGTTTTGATAACATTTCCTGAAAGGCATGACACAACAGGCAGAATATTATTCACACCAAGTCGCTCTCTTTTCACAACTTCAGCATTTGTAATATTTACTTCCAGCATAAAATGGTGGAACTTTTAAAAACAGATTTCTTTTATGGAGAGACCATCTGTTTGCAAATTTCTAAACAGAAGATAATCTTCTTGCATTACTACTCATGATTGCCTAAAGCTAGTTGGAACCATTGACAGCTCAAATAGATAAATAACTCTCAAGAAATAAGAAAAAACCTAACAACTAATCCCAACAACTGCAGTTTGAAAAAAAGGCTGAGAAGGTCAAAGGAAGTGGGGAAAATTTTAAAATGATAATATTGGAAAGACAGCAGCAAGTCAGCAAGTAGACAAGAGATTCTTCTGTTGCATGGCCGAATCAAACTCAGTAAGCAATACCACAATGTACTAAAAGTGACCATAAATAACTCATTTTCATGGTGGTCAGCCAAAACCTGTTAAACTGTGGATTGCGGCATCCCTGAAGGAATTAGGAATAAAAAAGAAAGCTTATGCTTAGATACAATTGTGTTAGCAATCATCAATGATGGGAGCAACCACAGAAGCAGTACATGACATTTTAATGGATGTTTCATAACAGCCTAAACATTTTAAAGTTTGCTTGCGTGGCAAAAACTCTTTAATGTTGTATACGCATTCAAAAAACAGAGCGGTTATTGACCACAGAGTTACTTGCTTTAAGATTAAATTTGATACGCTGTGTGCTATTTGTCATTGAAGAAAGTAGTTCATACATGTGACACAGCCAAGATAATTCAGTCTTTTAATAGATAATATAGTCCTAATGGGCAACATATCCTTTCATTACTGTAATTTAATGTACTTACAAATGCTCCTGTCCCCTCTCTCAGAGAGAATTTGCCCATCAAGACTGCAGTGCCCTGTTAGGCAATTCAGTACTGGGCAGTAAGATGTTAAACAGTACTGAAAAACCTGTAAATACAAATTGCAAAAAAGTCTCACTTACAAAGTAAAGAGCAGGCTCCTGAAAACGTCTAAGTGAAGCCCTCCGATATGTCAACTCATCTTTCACAGACATAAATGCACACATACAACTGTCTACTTTGCAATACATAAAACCATACATAGGGATAAAAAATCCCCACCCCACATTCTAAGCATCAAGAGCAGCCTACAATTAACAGATGCCCAACTATCTAAAGTACAATGAAGTTATTCTTCTCTAACATAAGCAATTTTTCTGAGTCCAGGTACAACGCTCTTTCCAAGTGCACTGGGTGCCAAGCCCAGCCGCCCATCTCTTGCTCACACCATACTAAGCAGGTCACAAAGCCTCACCCCAGCTCTCGCCACCCACCTGCCAACTGACAACCACGCAGCTAGATGGACACGCTTCTGTTGTTGCATTTGTCACACTCCACAGATTAGTTTAAAAATTGTGAACCCATTCAGGTATTAATACCACCACATTGTAGGCTTCTAATTACTGGTGTCCACCCAGAGCGCTTAGAGAGAGCGCTTAAACCATGGCTACTCTTCAACATGTTCCCTCCACAACTATACTTCTAATTCCTGCTTCGTTCATTTTAATGCATTATTGTTTCAAAATACAATGCTTCAAAATTGTAAATTACATCTGGCTCAAGGGCTGATTATGAGAAATACTAGCACTTCTGCCTCTGCGTGAATAACTCTGATAATAATGAGCGATTGATTGAGCTCCAAGAAGTCCAAATGATGAGAAGGGTCAATTTGAACATTTCTATTAGCTTCTTTTGTTAAATCTAACACTTTGCCAGGCCAGAGACAAATACTACATCTGGTTACCATGATTTTTCCCAACCCTACAGAAGTACAATTTAGAAAATGGGTACTGGTCTAAAGGCAGACCTTGTAAGAAATGCTAATGAAACATAAAAACCCACCCATTTTACTGGCACTCAAGAGATGGTGGGGGGAAAAAAAAAAAAAAAAAGAAAAAGAAAAAGAAAAGTTGCAAGGGAAATTTGCTTCAACACTTTTCTGGCAGAAAAGATAAAAAAACCCTCAGTAATACAAAAAGCCCTCATAACTCCATTTTATAACTGAAATACTTGCTTGCATACACATGAGCATGGCCTGCCTTTTGTAAACGGGAACTACAGTGAGAAAATTACTGAAGATGCTCACTAAGCACATGCAACAGGCAGAGAAACAAGGACACAAATGTAATACACTGACTAGTTAGACCAGGAAATTGCAGTAACATTACTCAAACAACTTAGTCTTGCAGCATTGCAATTACACTATATAAAATCAGCAAAGGTTAATATAAATACACAGAAAGTTAATCAAACTACTGCCACTTCATCCAGAACCTTCCAAAGATTAAAACTTCCCTACAGATCTCATTACCTAGAAATGTTAATGTCAGTCAGCACTTTTTCTGTCAATTACTGAAAACCTTTGTTGATACACATCTCCTAGAAAATAACCTCTGTAGGGTAAATTAAGCAATAGGTGATGTCTCTATATCGTTAGCCTCACGCACATATTCACACTTACAGGAGGTACGGAAGGCACAGACAATTTCCAGCAGAGGAAAACAGACAACAGTGTAGGTTCTGTGGGGCAAGTCTAAACAAAATAGCCTTAAAACCCGGACAAGCATGCAGCTACCATCCTCTTCTCAGAGGATGCCTACGACACCCAACACCAGTTGCCCTCACTGAGCTGCAGCACCCAAGTGCGGGTGGCTGTCGGTTACAGTTTAGGGTCTCCTTCCCATTCTGGGTTCGACAGTGCCACCTAAGTCTCCTTGGGGATAAAAATATAAACTTTGATTAGAAAAACAAATAAATAATGCCAACAGGATATTTTTACAAAGTGCTGTAGAGAACAACTCCGACTACACTGAATGCCCCTGAATTTAACTTCTCATAAAAACCAGAGAGCAAAAAAGAACCGGTACATTATTTTGAAAGTTTGCTATAAACACAGGGCTAAGGCACAGGACTTAGCCTGAGCCAAGGCTCTGGTCAGCTTACATTAACATGTCACTGCTGGCTTCACAAACCTCTGTCTATTCTATCAGCTGATACTCTGCCCTGCGGCTCTAAAAAGTTAGTTTACATAGGCAGTATCTTCTGGGTGGAAAATGAAGAGTGAGACTTTGCACTGCCGCAGCACCACCGGAACAAACTGTCTCTGGAGTGGATGCAACAAGGCTCCGGTGGATCATTGCTGGGAAGTCAGTCTGGCAGCGAGTCCCCACAGCAGCTGGCGCGGGGGCTTGCCCAGAGCTGCCTGGAGCCCTGGAGATGCCCGGCATCCTATAGCTGCCAGTACTCAGAGGCTGAGCTGTCTTCATGGTAACTGCAGTTGAAATAACTATATCAATTGTGATTTATGCTGCTGATTATTTCAGGGCTAAGTCAGCAGTGGAGATTTATTTCAGATAGAAAAGGTGTACAACGTGACTAATTACAGGCAAGAGACGTGGGCTGGTGGGTTTTTTGTTGTTGTTGCTCCAGCCACCATACAAGTAAGCTCCTAGCACAGAAGACCTCAGACCTAGACCAGCCCCATACTCACTGACATTTTTGTTCTGATTTGTATACATTCAGGCACTATAAGAAGTGAGCGACTGGGCCTATATTTACTTATTTAGAAACCCAGATAGATGGTGTTTAAAATAAACCCAATCTTGACTTCAAAGATACCTGGCTCCTGAGATGTTCATCTCCAAACGAGATCAGGTCTGCCCTTGCTCAGTCCTACATACAGTATACAGTAATTATCACTGCCACCTTAATATTTCTTCTAAATAAAATAAGATATTTTTTATTATTGTTTCTAAAGATTTAAAATAAATCTAAAATAATTCTTAAAAGAATGAGGAAAATGATATTAAGTCTTCACATTTTATTTATCTTACACAAGCAGTTTTCTTCCTTTTGCAGTTATAAAGGACAAACAGAATTAGCAAAGTATTTGGAGCTCCACAGGTGATATCAGGTCTCCTAATAGTTACAGACGATGATACTGTTGGTATCATTACCTGCTCAGCAACATCAGAGAAAAGAAATACTTCAACTGTAACACTACATCTGAAACTCCTGCTTGTGGCAGCATGTTGTGCTCTGAATTTCAGGATTTTAGCACTATGGCTTAAAGACAAAGATAGCATCTGTAATAACTTTGTGAAATATTTGAGATTTATTTGTGGTATGTTGCTGTTAAAATGTGTAATAGCAATTCAGCTTGCATTCTAAATACTGTTGGCACACCTGGTGTTGAATATGCTAGAAGCACTTGAAATCAGTATAAAAATATACTACTTTCATTATTATGGTACTCAAAAATGCTGATGCAGCTAAGATTCTAGATGCATTTTTGTTGTTAAGTCTTTTTTTCAGAACTTTTAGAGATAATCCATAAACTTTGCTTCTGATTAGACATTTTCTTACTAAGTGCCACCTATAACAGCATAGCAGAAAAAAAGAATTCTACAACACTTTCAGTCATGCATCCACTACCCATCCACCTTCAAACTAAACTCAACAGCAGCATTTGGAAACTATAGATAGCATATGTTTTTAGCATACAAATATTTTGTATTTCTACAACATGGGAAGCACCACAGGACATCAAAGCCCATAGAGACACTAGCATGAATAAGGTACTATCCCATTTTTAAGATAAGGAAATAGTTCCTCTTGAAAGTTTAAGTAACTTGCCAAAGTCCAGATTTCTGTATTGCAAGCACAAACAACGTAAGGACTAACTGCAGATTCCACTGACAAAGCCAGGTCTATGACGTTAATATATCTACTGAAGTAGTTATTTCTAACAGAGAATTTTTCTACCTATACAGCATTACCAACATACTTTCAACATCTAACACAAACCCTTTAAAATAGCCATATGAATAATAGGCTATTATATTTTTTGACAATAGTTAAGATCACCAAGTAGTCCGTGAAACCATACTACGTTCTTTTTCTTTTTAGGACTAGAAGCCACAGGACTGACATCAAAAAACTCCTGAAAAAAAGTGTTAACATTTGTAGAATGTTACATAGAAATTTGTAGAAACTATGAATTTATCTTCTGCAGAAGCAAACATCTAAAAATTTGCTGTTAATCGCATCATCAGCTAGCCCAAACATGCGCTGTAAAACTAGTTGAAGTGAATGCATTCCAGCAGGATCTATTTTACAAACATCTACAGCCTTTTCTTGCACTCCTGCTTATTGTAAGTTTGCACAGAAGCAGTAAAAGTTAATATGCAGTGGAACACTACATTAACTACTGAAACGTTATTGCACATCAAAAAGGTTTACTGCTGCTTTGCAAACATGCTTACCTGGGTGCCATAAAATACTGACATAATGAATCAGCTCTACCACAGTGCATTGCAATCAGGTCTTCACAGTTATAATGTAAAAGCAGTTCCTTGATACAAGAGTCATTCTACACAATCTCTAAAAGACATTTCTCTAAATTATATACTTCAGATTTTGTTAGTGCTTTGGAATTAGGTAAGTATACCCCAAACTGACACTAACAGGACAAATTGCCCAGAATGGAATACACACACACACACACACACCCACACCCCATATTTTGCACTTGAGTGCAATGGCACTGTCTCAGGAAATCCTTGAGCTGCAGATCACTGAAAGCCTGGCAGACAGACCTGGGAAGAACTGCTCTAGGGTCACCCTGTTCTGATACCCCACCCTTGGGAGATACTACTGACCATTATCAGAGATGAAGTATTGGGGTACAGGGACTTACCAGGTATCATACAGCTCTGTGTGACTGTATTCTTATATTCTTGAAAAAACTCTAGAGAATCTACTGAACATGGAAGGAATTAAAAATACTTTCTCCCCCACCAAAAGTAATACAAACTTCCTTCTTTTGCAACTCACTGAACTAAAAATGCCTGAGGATTTACTTGAGGATATCTGTACTTTGAGATGAAAATGAAATGTATCAGCATTAAAACACCACAGATTTAACATTTTTATTTAAAACACAGGTAACATTTTCTGGTATAGCATGAAATAGTAGAAAGGAAGATTTCTGTAGACAGTTTCTTCCTCAGTTCCACAGAAAATAATCACCTTTCCTAGCTCAGTGGATCATACCAATATGATACTATTAGGTAACATATCAGCCAATCAAGCTTGCTATCCTAAGACTTGCCAGTCTAAGACAAGCTAGAGTAAGATGCTTGGAAGCACAGTAAAAATAACCTGGTTACAGATAACTTCTTCCTTAACAGTATGCAACAGGTGGCTCACAGTCACAAATGCATGCTTAGCTGCGTTATTTCCTATATTCTTGGTGTCAAGGAACTGTGGGGGTAGTAAGTCCTTGAGGGTAATCACGTATGACAAAAATCCTTTAAACTTTTTGGATGACAAACTTGTTGTACATCCACATGTTTTTGCTTAATGAGAAGGACAAGTACATGTTGATTGATTCAGATTTTTTGTACCAGCGATTATTCAACCTTGTTCCTATCTCCTTTTATGGAGGACAAATACTTTTTCACCAGGAGAGTGGTTAAGCACTGCAACAGGCTGCTGAGACTCCATCCTTGGAGATGTCTGAAATTCAACTGGGCCTGACAATCAGCTGATGAAATGCTGAAGCTGGACTGCTGTGAGCAGGAGTCAAACCAGAGATTCTTTCCTGCCTGAATCACTCTAAAAGTGTAGTATTTTCAGTATGTCTTCAGTCCCTCCTAATTTTTTTTTCCCCTCCAGAAGTCATCAACAGATTCAAAGTGGGGTAAATACTACTTGCATACTCCATTGGCATTATGTTTCTAGTATTTCCTTCTCTCTTATTCCTTCTACAAAACTTTTGTTCCTCATATATTTCCCTGATATAACAACTTACAAGCCTAAATAAGCCCTCTGAATGCCTTATACCCACTGTCTTCTTACTACATACACTCAGGGAAACGCAGGGGCTCACAGGCTATTTCTATTCCGGTATATTCTGTTCTGGAAATCATACTGGCTTACACCCATTTTTCCATTTTCACTGAAGTGTTTTATAATTCTGTCCTTAATGGCTATTTCTCTGCACAACAGTAGGACACATGGAAAACCTAACAGGAGGCATCAGTCTGCCAATGTACCACGAATACAGATCATTGTTCCTGGGAAGTGAAATGCAGTAATAAGTTGGAGCTTTGCCTTTTAGAAAAGGCAAATCAGCTGTCCTGCAGCTGCCAACTTAAGTACCTCAAGTAACTACGACTTAATAGTCTAAGTCATCTTCAGCTATAAAAATATATTAAGTTGCATTAATTTTCATGTAAGAAAATGTTCCTATTTCTGCTTTTAAAAAGGATTTTCAAAGGCAGCTGCTTTAAAAACATAATCTACAGAATCAGTAATGTATACCAATGTACAGGTGCCATCAGCAGCAAATTAAATCTCCAAAGAACATTTCCAACAGATAATGAAATAAACTTCATTAACAGAGCTTTTCATCTAACAGATCCTTCACATCTCAAGACAGTATTTATTTACCATACTTTGTTATGAACTAGCACACTGACTAGTTAGTCTTCAACCATGACATCAGGTGGAGGAAAAAAATCCTATTTCTATACGAGCTAAAACTGAAATTGACTTTGAATCTCTGAACTGTCAACAAATTCTTCTCTGAAAAGGCTTGCTTTGTAGAGATTATAAAGTAGGTGTCATCCTTGACACTTGTGTTCTATATTCATCCAGCAGGCCTGGAAGAGAACTGCCACAGAATGCCGGGTAGGATGGCGGAGGGCTCAGCTGTCATGCCGCCTGCCTCCCTCGCTTGCTTTGCAGGCAGAGACGGTGCTGTAGGTGTCAAAGGTTCTCTATTTAAACTCGCTGACAAGCAAAGGAAGAATACTGGAAGAATATGTTAGCAGCCACTATGAACTCATCTCTAGTAACAAGTCAACCTGACACTTATTTCTGGATGTTAGAAACGA
Organism: Falco cherrug; assembly: GCF_023634085.1. NCBI lineage: Eukaryota > Metazoa > Chordata > Aves > Falconiformes > Falconidae > Falco > Falco cherrug. The sequence goes on along the minus strand of NC_073700.1, from coordinate 65,841,314 downwards.
AAATCCCGATTCTATTGAAATTATGGGGAGAAAAAAAAGAAGAACTCCAAACAAAAAAACCCCCACCACCATACAATATACCCCCATCAGATTTACAAGTTCAAGACTTACTCTGGGAAAATCCAGTGTTAAGAATACATAGAGCAAAGCCCTGCTTTCTGTCAGAATGACAAACTAGAAAGCCACATACGATTATGTTAATCTCTCACTTCAAATCTCCTTCGCACAATCGCATACCACTGCTTTCTGTGTTTTGTTTAGAAGTCACAGAGTTTACTAACCACTTAATGAAGCTGCATTCCTTAAATCCCTGACAGATTATGTGAAGTTGTTTGGTTTAGAAACACGAATTTGCCATTCCACTGCCCCCTGCCCTAATGTCATCTTAGTCAAAAGCTGGTGTGTTTGGGGCTGCAGGCAATGGGACACGCATTTCCTCAAAGGAACCGATTCCACCAAGCAGCAGCAAACAGGAGGGTGAAAAAGGACGGAGAGGAAAGAAAGAGCATGGCTTGCCTTTCCAAAAAAGAAAAGCTATTTTCAATCAAGCTTATCTCTTTCAGTCCCTTATTTACTTTTAATTGGAAAGAAGGAAGCGAAGAATATGAATATGCTTTGAAATACATTTATAAGAGCCCTGGGTAATTGTCTGCATCAAAGATGACAATTTGCTGCATGGCTGATTTCATTTGAAAGGCTTTTCTGATTCTGTGTGTCCCAGTGGCCATTGAGAACTCTGAAAGTGGATCAGGACAAAGTAGCCCAGAGCAGCACAGAAGAGAAGGTGCCATCAACAGCATCCAACTTGTAGCCAAGATGAGGACTGTGCTCCTCCTCTGAAGCTTGAAAAGGCATCATGCTGAGACCCTGCACCCAGGATTGTAGCGGGTCACACATTTTCTAGCTGGTGGCAGAAGAGGGAAAGCAGATGTGGACTTAATGATAGTGGCACCATCTGGCTCGTAGTGGCAGCAGGCAAAAGCCAGAGCGCAAATGGCCCCAGATTCCATTTACCTGAGCAACGACCCAGCTCAGCATTTCTCATGGAAGTCTCAGTACAAGCACTGCAAGCTGTCGGCGACGTTCTCAGATGAGCATTAGCAAACCCAGGTGCAATTCAGTGTGCGAGCAATGAGCTTCCAAGTTAGAAATTATATAGCCGGCAGGTGTTTAAGCAATAACCTCCTCCTCTGTGTTCTAAGGATCAAGATTTATGGTGTTTTGTGCTGTGAGCAGAGCACTAAAGAAAAAAAATATTCTAACTTTTGGAGTTCATTCCCATGTTTTCTATTAAGCCTATACATCAGTAAGTGTCATTCACCAATACAAAGCCATATTAGTCATGCTTCCAAGGAAAATGCCATTATTGCTGCTTCTTAAGCGATTGAATGATGAAAATCAGACCACAGATTTTATTTTATTGAGTTTGAGGTATTTGCCAGTCCTGTTCATTAGGGTATAATTCAACAGTATTTTACACAACTCAGATACCTTTTTGTCATGTGCCTGCTTAAAAGTCTGAAGGTTGTTATTAAATGAAAGAGAAAGAAGGTAATTACTAAATCAATGTTATAACCCTTGTGATTTGCTTTTCATCTCCTCACAGACATTATGATGAGAAAACTTAAATGAAAGCCAGAATAGGAAATACAAGGAAGTCATGTAACAAGGAACAGTAATCCATGTAGGTTATTCTCCCAAATGCCCAGTCAGAGGTCTCAGATGGCTAATGTGGTTGAAATGTGTAATTCAAAGCTACAAATAATATGTTTATGAATCTGGACATGTCTAGTGCACCTTGGAAGCAGCTGTGTGTGGGCAGAAAAAAAAAAAAAAGAAAAAGACAGCAGTATATCTGATTTCAGCTAAAGAAGGCTGCAAACTAAATTATCTATTTCCTCTCACAGAACTGGAAGGTACAGCACAGCAAGGATCCCAGTAATAATTTTAAATGTAATTAAATCTAATTAGGATTAGATTTTAATGCTAATCTGGGAATATTACATTTGCATTGGCTACCAGTGCATTGATTTAACCACCTGTAAGCCACAATAGTTAAGAAAGCCATTAAAGTTCAGTTACCATACATTATGGCTTTACATCTCCGTGAACACTGGAAGCCAGATCTTGAAATGCGCACCTTCCAGTACTAAAACCACCTATGTACATGATTAATTTTAAGCATACTGCCTTGTTCCATGGACTTCATTACACAGTGCTTATGCTCTCCATAGAAAAATTATTTTTATGTGGGACTGAGGTATTAATTCCTACAACAGAAAATGTATTAATTTCACATAACATACTTATCCACAGTTGATTCAAATTACATTACATCTGTTTCATAAACAACCTCCAAAACCAATGCAGGTATTTTCTTGCTTACACTCAAAGTTAAGATACAATGTGCATACCTCTCATCTTTTGTTCTCCTCAGCATTTCCCCACAAACTCAAACATACCATTTGTATTTGCAAATCTGTTTTTACCCAACCATAACAAGGTCTTCTTGTTTCAGCAGGTTTTTGTTACCAGGTGCTGAGTGACTGTCCCTCTGATATTTCCAGCAAGATATCACTAGGTAGCTTGGGCTCCCTACTACTCCCCTTTCTCCCTTTGGAAACCCTGAGCTGCTTTTTTTCCTTCCTTATTCTCAAGATGTTGGTAGTTCAGTTTCTTCTAAAGATGTTATTCCTCAGACATGTCCATTCCTGAGACTGATCACTTAATGGACATTGTTTCTATCACAAAACTCACCAGTGAGAGTCTTCCCATACAAACTCCCCAGTAAGAGCATGGTTGTCTACTTTCTTGCAAACAAAATTAATTCCCCAAACAAGTGACATAATCACAGTGATGCCACCACCTTATAGAACCATGGTTCAGGGATGACCATAGAGGAAAACTGTATATGGCTTTAGGAAGCTGGAGAAAGATCTGGAGCTACCACTTCAGTTGCCTGTGACCTGTTACTTCACCAGTCCAGTCATCCATCTAGAAACTATATCCAAGCCTGTACACTGGGAATAAGTGTAAATGAACTACAGGGACTGTAAGTCATAAGCAAGACTACAGCAGAAGTGTCACATCATCATTATCCAAAAACTACAATAAGAACGATCTCACATCTCCCTATCTTACATCCTGAGGGAATCCACTTTCATAAATGAAAATACCCTATATATGACAGGAGCAAGAGGAGGGGAAAAGTCGACAGCATATACAATTTTCCTCTTTCAGGAGAGGAATGTCAAAGAATCGCATGACATAGAAGCCCATCAAATTAATGTATCCCTTCCAGCACTAATTACAGGTGCACTGTTTGAAACTGTGAAGCCTCTTTCTTAAGGCAGCACTACAATGACTTATTTATCAACTGATTTTTTTATGTCAGGTTGATTTTATCAAGAAGTAAACTCTCTACTTAAAAATACACAAAACCAGTCTTAGAAATGACTAAATATATTTTAGATTGCACTTGAAGAAGCATACAAATTTTTATAAACTTCTGATGTCAAAACATATATCTACTCAAGACTTCTTAGTGTAGTGAAACAAACAAACAAAAAAAAACAACTAGCAGAACTTTTTATCAGCTTCCCAAAAGCTATTTGCTCAGCTGGTAGTGGCCATCCAGGCACCCCCTAAATGAACAGCAATGGAGAAGGAGGAACTGGGCAGCCTCTCATTTGGTGTGTGGTTACAGCCACAGGACATGACACACAATCCTATTGAAGGGATAAGACAGGAATGATGCAACTATTCAGGTAAAACAAATTCATTCAGGTGTAAGCAAAGCTCTGCAATGCCTGCATCTCCTCCAGTAGACCAGTATTTTTGTTCAGTGCTTTCCTAAGTTAACTTCTGCCCTACATTGATCTGTGAAGAGACAGAGACTTCTCAGCCAAATGACAAATTTAAATAAATTATTCTGTTCTGCCTTGAAATGTCATTTTGAAAAAAGAAAGACACACACGCTTAGACAGATTTATTTCACAGTGAAAAGGGTGAACTTTCAGAGTGCCCACAGTGCAATGTCACCAAAGGTCCTCTGGAAATAACGGGAGTTGTGTGTGTCAGAGCCACGCAGGCTGCATCCTGCATTTTACAGTTCTCTTTCACAGTTATGTCAGTCATCTTAACGATGTCTGATAAAAGCATTAAAACAATGGAAGTATTTAGAAGATTTATTTATGATTTTAACCTGCTATCTGAATCACCCAGGGATTTCTTGGAAATGATGACTAGATGCTGAAGGATAAATGTAACCTAGGGTTCTCTAATGGGAGTTTCCATCTCAGTACAGTTTAATGAAGATCCCAGTAGCAAATCCTAAGATTTTTAACTGAAGGCAAGGAGACTTATTTTTATACATCACATAGACACCACTCTATGAGCTGCTAGTTTGCATATAGGCAATAAAAAGCCCCTTGGCTAAATACTGACATTGGAATAAAGTGTCAGTTAATAGTAATATCCTGCAGGTGTTCTTGCCCATACAACCTAATGAGGAAGGATTATTTTAAGATAAGAGCACAGAAAAGGAAGAAAAAGGTGAAAAAGGAGAAGAGAAAAAGAACTACAAAGAAAACACAATGTTGTGCAGAACCAAAACATCCAATTATGTTTTGATCATGGCTTGAATTTTAAATGTTACCGTTATCATTATTTTCTATCACACAACTTTCAGTAGTTACTTGATATCTATGATATATGTCAGACGTACAGAAAAACAAAGCATGTTATAGGCAGACGTAGTAGCTTATCTTGCAGCCACTATAAAGCCCATCTCTCAAACATTATTGAGAAGCCTGTCAACAAAACAAATCAAGCACTGAATGGAAATGAGGCATAATGCTTAATTCCCTCAATCAGCATTTTCCTCCTTGCCAGGAGCACCTCTCTTGGGTGGGCTGACAAGGTGCAAGCTAATTTACAGATCCAGGAGGAGTTAACTGCATCTGGATAGCATTGCACCCACGTTAATTAAGAGGAGGCTGAAAACATAAAGTTCACTCAGAAATGGTAGAGAGGGAAAAAAATAACTCAAGGAAATGTTGACTGTTATGAAGAGCAAACAACAACGGGATCATCAGATCTTCCTACCAGTCAAACTACTGTTGTTTCTACATTAAAGATTTCAGAAGTGTTATATCAAGCATACAGACAAGGTTACTTCCTTTTTAGCTGGGAGCACCTGATTAAAACTGGTATTAATTTCCACTTGTACACTTGTTTCCACCTAGAGCATTCAAAGCTGCACAGGAATGCCAGACATCAGGCTCTAAGGCTGGAGGGCAGAGAGGAGCCAGCAAGCCCTGCACTGAGCTGGCTCTAGAATGCAAAGGCTCCTCCCTTTGGATGGGACCATATGTGAGTCAGCCCTTTGCCCGTGCACCAAAGCTTGCAACATGAAGCAGCTATCTCACAGGTCCTCTGGGTACTGGGAATGTTACACAGGAGGAAAGTGAGGACCAAGGAGCTGCCCAAGCTTTCTAGATGCTGTAAACATCTCTGACTGAATTCACAACATAGCACTCATGTCATCAATATGCTACTTAGAGCCCATAGAATTTATCATATATAATATTACTTAAATTTACCTGCCATTTCTGCTGTATAAAAATGGCAAGGACTGCAGAAATGAACCAGTCAGCATTTCTTACCTCCTACCTTCCAGCCTCCCCCAGTGCAGGGTGCATTGCTCTGCTTCAGGCTTGAATTTAGGCAGGTAAACTCCCAGAAGATGAGGCATCCCCGTGTGACACGCAGGTGACCAGGCTGAAGTGCTCTCCTCCTGTCTGACCCGCGGGACTATCTCCTATAACTCTTTTGGTGTTCTGTGGCCTATGCTGCCTAACAACTTGGTACTATTTTGTGTTTTCTAAACACATTTTCTAAGTAATATTTTCTAATTAACTAGTTTTCCTAGTAACTGATGTTGTCATACGATTCACAGACACAGAAACAACCCTCAAGAACCTATGCAGTTACAACACAGGCTCACTTCATGTTTTACAGGATAAAGAAAGTAACAGGATAAAAGTTAACTGAAGCTCCACTTACATGTTTCCAGAGCTGAATCACTGTTACTAAGGTTTTAAAATAATACTGGTATCTCACTTCAAAATTAAATAATGAATCACTGCATATACAAAAGGAAAACAAACACTGCTTTATTTTTTTTTCTTGGAAATATATTTATTTACTCTAGCTAGCTAAAAGAAAGACTGGTTTTCTTGCTCTCTCATAACTTCCCACAAGTGACCCAAGGTGTTGTTTCACCATTTACCCAGAACAGCAGGGTGTCCCTCAGCAGTCTGCTTCTTTCAGATCACTTATGACTGCTGGAAACATGACTCCTCAAAAAAGACCCCCAGTGCCTGGTAAAAATCAGGTCTTTCACTGACCCCTTCACCAGACTGTGGGTTCTCAGAGCACACAACCTTACTCAGAACCTGTTTTCCCTGAGAGGAGCATGCTGTTTTTCAGTCTCAAACTGATTCAACTCCTTCACATCATGCCTCCGTGATACCAGTCTTGATAGTAAAGCAAGGAAAAACACTCATTTAGTAACACACAAGCTTTGGGTACAGTATTAGGAACAGCACAGTTTAAGAAAGAAACAAAACCCAAAATTGTTTGACCCGTCAAAGGACATGTGCACTACTTAGACATCACCAAAGACTCTTTCCAAGACCAAGCAATTTGTGACTTAAAACCATTTTTATCTTTACAGCACCTTTAGCCTGCTGGCCACCTCCTTGTCTTCCATCCTGAGCTGCTTCCCTTCCGTGACACCACTCACAGGCTCAAAAGTTCACGATCAGCCTACGTATATCATGTATATATTTATACAGTAAAATATGGCCTCAGCAAACAGTCACAATATAAATGAACAACTAAAAGATGAAACTTCTTTTTACAGTTAATTCTATATTTGATTGCAAAGCACCTACCTGAACATGTCCCCTAAGCCTTTCAGCATCCCTTTCTTTGCCTTAATTTTATCCTTCTCTTTATCTCGATCTTTCTTCTTTTCCTTTCCAGCCTTTTTTCTGTCCCCTTTATCTTGGCTTCCATTCATCTGTCTCTCCAATGAGTGGGATGGCTGGTCACTTGCTGTGGACACAGATTCTCTACCAGATCTTGAGCTTTCCTCTGTGTCTTCCTCCACTGAAAGCACATATTAAGAAACATTAGTGGGATAAGAACAAACAACAAGGGCAGGCTTTTTGGTATGTTGCATAATGTATTTTGAAGCAGGATATATAAACAACCACAAAATACTCATTTATTTTATTTTCAAAATCAGTATCTGCTTTTGTGAGGTTTTCCTGGAATGTTCATTTGTACTATTAATGCAATAAACTCACCCTTTGCATAACACTCTGCAAAACACAATTTGTGGTTTGTGTTCACTCCAAATAATGTATGGGTTAATAAAGAACATTAGCAAAGTGATATTAATTGGCCCATTTTGTTTCAGTATTTAAGTCAATTGAGGAGTGATTTCAAAATATCTGCAAGAAGAAACAACAGCAGCACCAGCATGACCTGTCAGTAAATTCTTAGAAACACTCCTATAAAAGTATGAAAGTCATTAAGGACTGTTAACCCTCAATACAAGCCTTGATAGACTTTTTCTTCTGCTGCAAGTAACATAATGGTTTTGCCACACTACTTCATTTCCTGGAGTAGTTTAAAACATATAATGCACTATAATTTTTACTCCTAGTTGAGATGGGGTAGCCTGGGAGGTTCAGGTGGGGAGGTTCCACCCACTGGAACAAGTAAAAACCTTTAAGGGTAGATAACATGTTCCTTCTCTGTTTCCAATCCAAGACCAAGACTGAGAATCCTGAAGTATACCCAAGCCTAGATTTAACAGACGACATGTATTTCAGAAAGTTTGAAAGAAAAATGACCAAAAGAAACGATCTATTAAAAAACCAAAAACTCCTCCAGTAGCTTAATAAGAAAGAAAGAAAACACTTCAAGCTCGTGGGTCAGAATCCTGCAACCGTTTTGACTGAACTTAAATCCAGGTCCAAAAATCACAGTGCATGGCTGTCGAAGCTGTGATCTTGCAGGAGCTTTCACATTTTATACATCACATTGTAAGTAGGGCTACACCATCTCCCAGTTTTCCAACAGACAGCACAAAGCAGCAGGTAGGATCACAGATGTATACTTTGTACTGTCTCCTGTAGCTCTAATGCATAATGAGGCTCCAAACAACTTCTGGCAGTAGAAGCTGGAAAATACAGTTTTGCTTCATATATACACAATCTACAGAAAAATAAAAGATTTTGGTTGGTACTCAACAAGATATGGAAATGGCCATGGCTTATAGAAGGAAAAAAGAATCTCTTTTTAGTTGAGCATATATTTAATACTTATTATTATTCCTGCCAATATTACTGTTTCTAGACCTCACTGACTATTCTACAGCCAATAGAAGTGTGTCATTCTTTAGAAATTTCTCTTACATAGACTACTGTAGAATATCAACTTGTTTTTCTTAGTCATCATTCATATTTACCTTACAAGTAATTCATTGAACCTGAAAAGTCTACAAATCATTGACTGAAAGCCATTCAATATCATCTCTTCTTTCTGATACTTGCCTGCAAAATACTTTTTATTCATTAATATTGCAATACACAGACCTGTCCAACAGTCTTAGTACTTATTCACTGAGTATCCCAAAATTTCTATAAATATTTTCCAACCCTGAAAGATCATATAAACATATCTCAAGAAAAACATACCATGTCAGATAAATCTCAATATTAGTAACTATTTTTGAATCTCAACTTGTACTCTGAAATAAGAACCAGCAGGGGAAAAAAAAAAAGAAAAAAAAAAAACAACCCAAAAAAACCAAGGACAGGTTTCAGCATTTCATGTTCACTTATCTTCAGAATCACTGTGAGTTAAGTAAATGATACAGCTTCTCAGTTGTAGGCACAGTTTTAATATTCAGATAATTGTATTTTAGAAACTTAGTAGGCCTGTCCTATAAATGGCTCTGTACTAGCTGTACTTGTACTTTTTTCTTTGTCACAGTGTTTCTTAATCAGTGCCTGGGATGATATTTAGTTATTTAAAGAGTAGTGGAAAACCACTTTGGAATAGATAAGCTAAATTTTTTGCATGTTAATTTATAGCTACAATCTGTTCCAGTTAAAACCAACTAGACATTTAAAACACTGTACTTACAAATAAATATAATTAGTAAAAAAAAAGTGCATTAAATTTCTGACAACTTTTGAATGTTTACTTGGTACTTCATTCCTAGAATTTTAAAGATGAATCAGTTTTGACCTCTGGTTGTTCATATTCATATAACAATGAATTAATCCTAAATATGTATTGTGTACTGTGCTATGCTGAGTTTCTGAACAACTTGTCATAACAATGCTTCCTCTTATTATTTATTTTGCATATTCTGTGGAGGTCATATTGCCTCCTTTTCCAAACTTGTGCTGCAATAAATATTTATCTATCAAACTTGCTTGCAATTAACTCTGTAGCTTAGGCTGAGCCCTGTGAACTGGGCTGCCTGTTCTCCTGGAGTAAACACTGGTGTCTCTACTGGACTCAACAGAATTTCTGGTTTTCTTAAAAGGACTCAACATGAAGAAACTTGTTCCACTTTTATGCAGCACAGTCATTCTGCAATTAACATACACCTAATTACTAGTGTTTAGAACAAATGCAAATGCTGCTCAATTAAAATTCAAGCCCAGGCTACAAATGAAACTTCTAATTTTTGTCAAGTTGCAGTAATGACATTAGGTTACTGCATAACACAGAATGTATTTGTTCTGGTGCTGTTATTTCCTTCCTATCCTGCAACTCCTGCCTCTCCATTTAGGATGCTGAAGCCAAAAAATTAAATTGGAGTATACTTTAAACATCAATTAAACCTGAAAACTAGTGTCATTTCATGAACCACACTGTACTATGGAGAACTACACAAATAGGTATTATGAAGCTATTCCCCTAATTAACCCATAAAATCGAAAAGATGCACATGAGGAATCAAAGCTACTTAATGTGAAGCTATTTTGCCACTAAGCTCCTAGGCCTCTTGTTGTGATATTTAATACAGCTGTAGATTCTAGCAATTAAGATTCAGCAAAAGATTAGAAAGCTTTGTTGATCTCTCCCAATCCAAATGCCTTGTTCTCATTCCAGACACTAAAGATAACCATTTTGCTTCCAATCAGCTATTTCAAGTATTAAGGAAAAAAACAAAAAGCAGGAAAAATGGTCAGTAAAAGCTGAACACCCATACTTTTCCACACATTACTTCCTTGCAGCCATTAAAACTCAAATGCATCTGGCCCAAATACTTTTTAGAATGTTACCATAGAACTGGTCACTGCTATCCAATTTTCATCCTACACTGAGTAATTTAATAGCATGTTGTTCCAAGGACAGCACGTACATTCAGAAGAGAGTCAGACCCTTTGCCACATATGCTACCTGTGCTTTTATGGCTTTTGTATATGGGGTGATGACATGTTAAGAATTCCTTTATACAATATATTGTAGTGCTATTATTTGCTGCTCTAAAGAGGGTCACTGGAAGAAAGAAGCACTCTTAGCACTGAAACACTTGGAGGAGAAAGGGGAAAAAATCCAAGGCAGACAAATGGATCCAATCTCAAGGGCATCAGCAAATTGACCACCGACATGTTTGCCTGGGTTTTACAATGAGAGAAAGCCATGTTTTAATTTCAAACAATTGTGGAATAAGTAAATACAATTTAAAAAATCTTAGGCAATGACATTATGGCAGCAGTGAGCATTAGGACCAGATTGCTAAATTGATGTCTACTTATTTGTACGTGCCCAGGCTTTGTCCATCTGAAGATACCATTTGGTAAATTCTTGGGAACCTCAGGCCACATATAATTTACATGAAGTGGAGCAGTCTGCCATGCTTTCAGTTTTAACATAGATACAGACACGTTTTCAGAAAGACAGGCAACATATGGCTGGGCCAGCTCTTAAGCTCCCATGGCCACCATGAGGAGAAGGCCTCAGGGACTGAGTTCTGTCCAACAAATTTACTATATTTGCTTTGCTACTCATCTGCTTCTATTAACCTGGCACTGTCAATTTCTGGATTACTTCTTAGATATTTTCTTATAACACACAGAAGCTATTAAAACACAAGTAACTCATATAGAATGCATAGTTCTAAGCACATAGCTTGGTCACGCTTTGCTCAGCCCTTCTTCACCATGTGAGGTTTGAGAACAGCCTCGTTCTTGCTCTCCCATGACACCAAGATGGCTCTTGGTCCACCAGTGCCAGACGAGTTCATCCATACAGAGAGATGAAGGCAAAGCCTCCCTCCATGGCATTTTGATTTCAGCCAGAATGCTTTGTCTGGTTTCCACTACTCCCATGCCAAGACAAAAAATACTTCCTTGCTACCCTCTATGCATTGCATCAACAAGCTCAAAATCCCTTATAGTAATCTCATACACCTATACTCACCTAGAAAGCGTGTCATGACAAGAGTTTTGCCATGTTTTTGATCAAATGAAGTTAAACCATCTGTAACTTCTGGATAAGCCCTGGATATCTCACGTCTTAAAAGAGGATATTGCTATCAGTGGGCTCACACCAAACAACGTCTTTTAGAAAAACATACACTTATGTCCCCAAAAACCATCAATCGGCATGCAGTTTGGGAGAATGAGCAGGATCACTGCATATTTTCTCATACCTGTTCTTCTACTGGCCAGAAACAGATTGACAGCCAGCAGCACCAGACCAGCATTTAGCCTCACTGCTGCGTGAAATCGCTAGGTGCTGGAAAAGTGAAGCAGAATTAATTCTGCACATAACTACCTTTGAGAAAAGTGACTAGCAAAATGACCTCCCTTTCAGTCTCAAAACACTTTTAGAAAGAGGCAGATGTATAAAAAAACCCAAACCCAACAATCAAGGAGTTTTAAAAAAATAAAGGAGTGATTACACAAGTAGCTTATAAAAGAATATTAGGGAATGAGACTTATGAAACAGACTTTCCAAAACTAAAAAATTTTAGAGAGACGAGGGTGAAAAATATCTTTTCAAGCCTCTTCCATCAGCATTCAGGCTAAATATTTTACTACTTCAGCCTTCCCACCACCCTCTTCATTCATAAACTTCTAACTAGTTGCTGGTTGATTAAAAAAAGTTCTGCTGGTGTGTGACATGTTGAAAGTAGTACATCATGAAGGTTAAAAATTCAATGATTTTAATACAACTCCTTATTGAGGTAATTTACCATTCATACTATTTTCATTCAATGCAAGTTGTCATTTTACCAGCCCATTCTTACATAGTTCAGTAATGATAAGGTTAGCTTTGAAGTGATTCTTTTATGTTAATGACAGTCTCCACATGTTGGGTCATACTTTGGGTTAAAGAACTGAAAATGTAAATGAATGCCCATTAGGGTGGGTAATAGCTAATCATTAACTTCATATTTTATTAGATCTGCCAGCCTTACTCACTCTAATTAAAGGACAGTGATTTCTTTTTTCCCCCCAGACACTACAAATGTACCCTTTCAAAGTTAGATGCACATGGTTTTGTAACATTAATTCAGTGGCTTTTTGTATTTCTGCATTACTTTTTTTTCTAATTTACATTAATAAATGTATTAGCCGTCTTACAGAAAATTTTCATAGTAATTTAAGTAAATACACTCCTAATAATCTTATTTTCTTATTTTAGAAGGGAAGGAAGCTGCAGAGTGTTGCAATCTGTTAATGCATATGAAGGGAAAAAGCCTGGAAAAGAAGTATGATGAAAATAAGTCAGTTCTATTCTTTTAAAATCCTAAAATTATCTTCAACTACTTTTAATTGCTTTCTAAATAAATTAACATATGTAGTCAATATTTTTTATGTTCAGCAATAGCTTACTTACAAGTTTCCATGCCTTCATCATCATCATCTGCTACAGGTTTATCGTATGATTTGTCTATGGCAGCTCTGAAGCTTTCGTTGCAGCCTCGTCCTCGGATAATCCGCGGGCGCGGGCGGTGGAAGGGAATATCGCCATTCAGAGTCACCTCAGCAACGGCTGTCTGCAGACTTTCTAATGAGCTGGATTTCTTCAGACCTAATGAAGGCCCCACATCTCTGGTTGGGGAACCTTAGTGATTTAAGGGGGAGAAAAAAAGAAGTAATTAGAATTAGTATTGAGAACTGCATGCTTGATTATGCATATCCATCCTGAAAGTCTTTAGGGACACACTTAACATTATTCACACCATCTCTCAATAATCTGTAGGGAATTCTCCACAGATTTGTTGGTCTCAGAAGTGAATGAGTATGTCAAGTCATTGTCAACGAAACCGACAATGTTAGCAATGTCTGGCTTTTCAAATCAGTGAAGAGAGACCAACATCCATTACTATTACTTTAAACAATTTGAATGATAACATAATCACAGGGCTTTAAAAACAGCTCATAAAAACTGCAGAGATACATAACTAACAAAACTATTAATTATTTTTGTTTTGAGCAGAAAATTTCATCTGTACTAGCCACTGTTGAACAGAAAGCAGATTATGGGCATGAATCTTACTGTGTTAAGAGTAACAGTCTTGCAAAGTAGCCTGACTTCTGGTTTCAAGGAACATGCTGTTTGCTTTTAATCAAGTGTTAAAGACTTGCATCAAATTGCTAGCAATTTCATAATGAAATGCTTCTGAGAAATACCAGTGACTTGCTGGGATTTTGCAAAGTTGCTTAAAAATAATCTGTAGAAAGGACCCAATTAGGCAATGCCAGTTAACCAGCTGGAAAAGAAACACATTCCTGGCAGTCACCAGGTTGATGTTTGGGCAGTGCTACAGCTGGGGCTGAAGGCACCGCTGCAGCATGTCCAGAAGTGTGCCAAGAAAGTCCCAGACAGTATCCTGCAAAAGCCTTTCCCCATACGGACTTTTCTTTCAGGTTTGTGGACTAAATGTCTAGCCTCTGTTTTTAGATAAACACTCTGACAGTATAAATCAGCTCACAATTGCACAATTAGATTTCATATTATAGTTAAAACTGGAAGAAATCTTTCAGAGGGGAAAAAGAAATATCACTGCATTTATTTGAAGTGATTTTCTTCAGAAGTGCAGTACAGTCTGGGCCGGATTTTCCATAGGATTTGGGGCTAGACAGCAAGATGAGGTGAGGCATCACCATCATCATCATGACAGCTACATTTCTTGAAGTTAGGAGACCAGAGCCCTCACCTAGAATATGGAAACCTCACTTTTTCTCTACCCAAAGGCAGCAGAACAGAGATGAGTGTGGTGGCACCTCAGCAACCCCAGGCAGTGGGTTGTTAATCAGTTGATATCAGTATCGTCATCTGACAGAGGCACAGAAATATAAATTTCAAAGCCCTGAGAGACAGAGCCAAGAACTGAGCTCTCAGGGATACCAAACCAATGAACAATACATTTGTAAACATGGTCTGGTGTGAATAATGCAAGAAAGGAAAATTATCTTTTTTAAGTATTTATATCAGAATAACACAGTTCTGCAGTTGATCCCTATTCTGGTAGATATTAGGAGGGAAAACAGAGACAGTATCTGTCACCATTCTTAACAAAGGTGAAGTTACCTTAAACTGGGGAAAACTGCTACTTATACTACTCAAAACCAGCTTCTTTGTCCATTCAGACTGGGTGGGGAGGAAAGGGGTTGCTGGACCTACCAAAGGGATGCAGAATAGCATCATGGCAAGTCCTCTCCATGTAGTTTGTTAAATTGGTATGAGATGGAGCAAGGCAGTAAACACTTTTATTTTTTATTCACCTACCCAAAGTCTAGGCAATTATGTTAAACTGAAATCCCTCAGATCAAAAAAATTCAAACCACAGTTGTCAAATTACTCCCCTTCAGCTTCCCTACTGATAAGATGAACTTGTAAACAGAAACAAAACAAAAATCCTCTTTCACAGGTCTAGACAACTCCTGCAGTTTTGTTCCCCCAGTGGTCCAGAGTCCTGCTGCTTGGACCCTTGGCCAGAAATAAACATCCCCAACAAACGAGAAATTTAATTTTGAAGAAATTGCATCTCCTAGAAGAAGTCACCCTCTCACTCACAGCTGGTACCTGCTGCAGGGCCCAGGGTCACGAGGATGGCTGGGGGCACAGTGCAGCTGTGGGGGTGAGCCAGAGCAACTGGGACTAAGGAGGTCTGATGGCCTCCCAGCTGTGCAAACAAGCAGCAGTTCACGTTCACCAGACTTCTGAACATGAGCTGAAGTCTAAGGCAAGTATTTTTACATACACTTTCTCTACCAAGTAAAAGAACTCCAGTTTAGACAATTCCCTATAAACTGTCCACTTTCTAGCATATGCCAAAACCTGCTATTCCTGCACTAAAGCCTGCAGTACACAAGAAATGGCATTTTGGTTTTTACTTTTTGAGATTGTATTCTACCAAAAACAGTCAAAGACAGCAAAAATGAATGCAACATTTTGAAAGAAAAAAAAAGAGGAAATGGGACAATCATATATAAACCAGCTGTTTGACAGATTCAATCTCATATACAAAAGGAAAGGGTATCCTCTTACATGGCAACTTACTGTAAACTTCCTTATTCTACATTCTGCTTTGCAACCTTCTAAATGTAATGCTCGTATATCTTTTCCTAATTACTGAGTGGCTCTTTTTGTAAACAGTAATTATAAAGGAGGCATTTATGTGCCCATTTATGTTCTTAAAGGACATTAAAAAAAATTCCATTTCCTGCCACTCAATACAGATCTTTGTGAAAACTGTATTTATGTAAGTTGGCCTTTCCCAAAGGAAAAGCTAGATGGGACATGACCTAATGTTCCCGAGTACTGTAAAACTAATAATGGATTACAAAAATGATAGGGATATTTATTGAACTTGGGTGGCCATGAGCACAAATGTGAACAGGTTGCAGAATTTGAAAGAGGGAAGTGTCCTTTCGCAAGAAATTTTAAGTGCTGCAATTGTAAAGCTATGTATATTTTAATACCTTCACTATCTTCTTATGGCCACTTCATAGCGAGTCTACTCTTTTCAAAATATATAGTTAAGCCTCCCCGTAAATCGAGTGAGTTCAGAATTTATTACTAGAGTTCACCAGCCAGAAAGTGAGTTGTTTACCCATAATCTGGTTAGAAACAGCAAACTTTCTTTAAAATGGATTCTGTTTAAAATTTATGAGTCACATCAAAACCTTGTTTTCTACATACAAAAATGTCAGCATTTTCTTCCAGCCTTTACAGCACTGGTGGTAATCATCAGAAATGTTATCTGCTCAGAATGAGTTCTACTTCTATTTTGACACCAGAATTTAAAGTAGAAAAAAAAGAAGAGGAAAAGACACATCTGCCTAAAGCATCTTTATATAACTGAGGGATGAAAGGGATTCTTTTATCATTTTTAAAATTTGAAGTTTATCAAAATCTTCCTTTTCAACAATTTTCTTAACAAATATCCTTTGAGGTAGATTTATCCCTCCGTACCACAGCAGTCCCCCTACTGCGACTGCCACCATGTGCACAGTCTCCTCGCACACTCCACTTACACGCTCCACCATATGGCTTTACTCTACGTGCCACATACCCCGATCCATCCTCTCAAGGGCTTTTGTAACATGCTCACTCCACCTGGCCAAGCCCAGCCACTGCCCACCACACATGCATCACCACTCCTGATGTCCCCAGCTGGCCAGCCCTTGGGGACAATGGCCAAGCCTTGCCCTCCAGGCCATGCAGCCAAGCTCTGCTCATGCATGACTCTGCTGGCAGGGTGTGCGTCTGCTCCCATACGGTAAAGACAGCCCCCGCCACATAACTTCACAGTACATACAGATCCAGCGAGACATTTAACATGCAATACA
Organism: Falco cherrug; assembly: GCF_023634085.1. Taxonomy (NCBI): domain Eukaryota; kingdom Metazoa; phylum Chordata; class Aves; order Falconiformes; family Falconidae; genus Falco; species Falco cherrug. The sequence goes on along the minus strand of NC_073700.1, from coordinate 65,824,407 downwards.
TGACACGAAGCCTACATGTTGCTCCCTGCTCCAAGCCCTTCGTTTTTCCCTTCCTCTGATGCTGTTTAACAACTCATTGTGCTTCCATTTCTCTCATCTTATTGTTAAGTATTTATACAGTGCCACAAATCCACTTGGGCAATTTGCAAAGGCAAAAATCGCGGTGTCACAGGATATATGAAATTTCCCTCAGTGGCTGAAGGCTATAAACCAAACTTTTCGTCAGCACTTTCTTTTAAATGATTTAAAATTGCAATTTTATTTCTTTCTGAAACATTATTTTTATTAAGTCTCAGGTTAAATGCTACCAGCAACTGATGCCAAAAACCTCCCTCGATTTGATAAACTCAGTTTTGCAAAGGCATGAAATCTACTTTCTAAACACTTTATTAAAGGACATTAGCAGTGAGTCTATTTACTAACATCTGTTCCATTAAATCCGATAAATTCTTCTATTTCTAGTTCCGATCATACACTAAAAGAGACTGGGGTGAGCAGGGGAGGAATAGATCAAGCAACTGCATCAAAAATAGTTTCATTTTGGGTCCATTTAATAAAAGAGTTTATTTTTAAAACACTGTGTAAAAATAAATAAATAAACAATTTAGATATATTCTTTTTTTCATTTATTTTTTGTTTTCACAATGTATACATGGAAAAATAACCACCTAGAACTATAGCATGCCTGGCACTCCACAAATAAGCCATGCTCAATTGCTACTGAATGTGCTTCAGCGCTTGGATGAACTGTAAACACTGCAAGTATTAGGCACTTCAAGTGAACTATAGAAAGAAAAATAATTAAAAATCTATTATAGTAACTAGGGCTGGTGAGTTCTACACTCCCCTTTTCAGCCGATACTATTAAGTTCAACTCTGACTGTAACAGAGTTTGTTTTTATTTTTTCTGAAGTAAATACACGCTAAAGCTTTCTGGCTTCTACAGTTCATTAAAACATAGTTCACCACACATTTGAAGCATTTTTTTTCTTAGAACCCGACAATTTTTAAGCCAAACTACAGTAAGTGGTTTGTTTAACAACCACATCCATCTTCAGAAATGGGAGAAATCCAGTGTTTATATACAAAACCCAGTTAAAAGCACTCAAGATAAATAAAATACAAGTACAGTAAAAGGTGTTTTTTTTCCTTTTTTCCAGCCACTGAACTTGCTGCACACAAAATATGTAAGTGGTTAGTCCAGATGGTTATGGTCATGCTCTTTCACCCAAGTTGTCCGACTTGTCTCTTTTTCTGGAATTTAATCCAGGTGTTACACATAGAGAAAAACTACACTCAATTAACACCACCCTCTATTGATAGCACCAAACCCACTATGCACTTTTAAAACCTAAGCATCATATTTTACTAAAACACATGGGTTTTACACCATTCTAACCATATTTCATTCAAATAGGCAGGCTAATAAGAAAATGAAAAATAATTTACAATACATTTTAGTTTGATCTATAACTCCTTTTAATGTGAATAATGCTCAGGGGCGAAAGCAGTTCCTATGCACTGATTATTACCACAATCATTAACATAATTCATACATTCACACTCTGATGGCCTTAGTCCTTCAAAACATTCATACATTTTTATTTTGTGTACTCATTCTCAATTTGTAAAGCTGCAAGTGTGTGGCCAAATTCTGCAATATTTTAAGAACTAGAAGTTTCACCTGTTTAAATAAAAATTATAATTTTGTCACTTGAGTACTTAGAGCTTTTCAGTATTCCTACTCATGTTGTAAAGTATGGTTAAACAGAGATGCAGTTGTGAATTATTAATTATAAATTCTGTATGGAATGCCCTTCTCCCCAAATCATACTAAAATAAATAATATTTTCAGGTTAAAAAGGTGAATTGTTCCTAATTAGAGCTAAGTAATGTTATGGTGTCTTCTGGATCTAGCCTAATTAAAATAACATTCCAAAGGCCAAAAGCTAACTTATATTAATAAATCATAAAGGTTCATAATTGCAGTTGGTGCATTATTTTAATTACTAATAAAAAAAAATTGCTTTGAAAGCTATTTCTCATTATCATTGTATGAAATGTTACAATTGATGGTTATGTGGAAAAGATTATATTTACATATCCTTTTGTTCTGTTACGATGCTCAGGTTTCGGCTCCAAAGGCAAATCGACTTGCACAAATAAGTCTTGAAGTGAACTCACAACACATATCTGATGACCATTTAAGGCAAAGGTAGCAGTTTTCTAATTAAAATAATTAGTTCTAAGCACTGTGTTAGCACTCTAATAGCCAAACATTCAACTCTTCTACATCGTCTCTCTGCACATTAGAGTTTGAAGTAGGAGGAGATTTTTCCAAGATTTTTGGAAAGGTCAAAATTATAAGCTCCAAGTGTAGAAACAGGTGTCCACCTCCCGTCACATGTATGACCTGGCTGAATATACTACGCAAGATATTTATCTCTACAGAGAGTTTTCTTTTTCTGTACAACTTGATTATTCACGACAATAGAAAGCAGCCATGCAAGTACTGGAATATTCATGTTTTCATGCAATTTGACTGGCAGTTCTGTAATTGTGGTAAGCTGCTTTGACCAAGGTTTCTATAGCAACAGCCTTACTGTCAATTCTTACCTGTTTTCTGGTCATCCATTGTACTGAGCTTAGTCTCGTCAGCTACTGTTAAAAGGTAAATGTATAACGGTTAGCCCAGTTAGTGCCCATGCCCCACATGCATCCAACATTCCTTTTGTTTTGCCTTTTTTTTTTTTTTTTTTTTTTTTTTTTAAAGTTAGGAGACCTTAGCAATGTAATACTCCATGCAAATAAATTGCAACAGTAAGCAAACATTCTAGGTAGAAATGGCAGCAAACTAGTAACCTTCATGCAATGTCAGTCATGTTCACATCACAGGCAGGTACAATATGTTATTTACGCGTTAGCACATCACAACTAGTCAAGACAAGTCAGTACCACCAACCTTACTATCCCCTGAGGAAGTTGGTGAATTAGGGATTGTAGTCAAGATATTCACAATTATTGTAAAGGAGTGAATCATATTATATATTATTCTGAGTAGGGAATTTTGTGTGTTTAAATAATCAAAACTCACTGTTTAAGGTTACTAGAGTCTGCACTTCAGAGTCTAAATTCAATGGCAGAAAAATAGATGGGCTTGTTGGCAATTACTTATTCCCAGTTGTTTTATCAGTTAAAATGATTATAGTCGATTGCCTGTCTTAGCCACTGCTCCTTTACAGGGCTTCTGATGTAAATATTGAAACTTGGCTCTCAGACAGATGTCAGACTAGCCCCATTTTCTAATTCTGAATCCATCTACAAAATGAGAGACTACAAAGGATCTTTAAGGCTAACTGTATTATCATCATGAACTGAGAATAATCCTGTCTACACAGAACCACAGCGTGGTAGTTTTACACAGTTATTCTATATGGATTGGTAAATGCACTTTTCACCTCCATTTTAATAAATACTTTTAATGTTTATAACCATATATCCAGAGGGCTATGGTATTTAAATGTACAGACATTTACAAGTGGTACAAACAATACACAGGCCACATGGCCATTCACATTAAGAATGCTTTACTTCCCCCCAGTAGACATTACATGTAGTAGTACTGCACATAAACAACATATTTGGGATCACAAAATCTATATACTTACAACAAGAAAATCAGGTTCAAATAAAACAAGTTAAAAAATATCACTCACTACCTAGATCCATGCTTTTGGATTTTCGTGTTTTAACAAACTCCAACTGACTGGCATCTGAAAATTGCTTTGTACGCTTTTCTGACATGCTCTGGCGTCCAAAACCCTCTCGCTGGAAGGCAAGCACTGGATCAACATCTGGACTAAGAGTGCTGTAAGAAGGGAAAAAAATCATGCGAACATTTATCAAGATCACGCAACCTTTCACTCTGCAGAGAAAAGCATTTATTTAGCACGTGACTTCTACCAACAATGAAGTGCACATTTTTAAATAAACCACTGCAAGTACTCAGTTACACAATGCATTTGTTTTACTTGCATCGAGTAATTCTAATTAAAAAGTATCAAGAATTTCACTTATAAGCTTTAGTGAAAGATATACATAGCTGGTACACTATACATATATTATCAGAATGCACAACCCCAACACAGGAATAATTTGAGGGAGAATAAAATAGTTCCTTTTTCTTCAGCAGAAACAAATAGATTCTGTTGATAGCAAATTATCAGATTTTTATCCATCACAACATGCTTTTAGTAAAGCATAAATAGAATCTGTCCTGCCTGAAGCCCACAGAGCTTTAAATTTCTTCATTTAAAGACTGCATTAAAATTTCTCTCCATATGTGACATTGCTTGTAAATTTTTCACAGCATCTCCTGGTTTTAACCTGGCTATGACAGACAAATGTATTTTTACTCACTACTTCCCTACAGAACAAGTATTCACCACAATGGTTCCACCACTAAATCAGAAACAGGGGTAAAACTGGACTGAGTTTCAGGGTCTTCTGCAGGATTCTTGCATGACCTTGGCTGTGTGAGCCAGGTCTTCAGGGAGCAGTGACTGGCATTTCACCATGCTTCATCAAAAGCATGCTCAAGATAGATTTATTAATGTTTGTCAAATGTTGGCACAAACACGAGTGCAAGAACGCAGGCAAAATTTGGTGTGCAAGCTAAACCTTAGGCTTGCAACGTGACACCATGGCCACAACGCATGTTAAAAAACCTAAAAAATCATAATAAAAAATCACAAGATTGCTTATTTCTGATAAACTGTAATATAAAAGGAAATTCACACAAAGATCTTCTAACTCCTGGAAAAGGAGAGAGTATTAAAAGATTCTGAAGGCAAGCCCAAACAATTTAGATTTATACTTTAGCTGGCACAAAAAAGCAACAAAAGCATAAAATACTGGAAAAAATTAGCATTTTGCACTGTTGTTATCTAGCCTATACCAAAAAAGATCCCTCAAAATCCCCCCTTTGATTGTTGTTGTACTTCAAGATAAAAAAAAGCTAAATATTTTGTCACTAAGTTCTCTAAATAGACTAAATGCCATTCAAAATATTTTATACATACATGTTACTATTCAGTAATGTTTCAAAAGAATTATGTTCTGCTTTCAGGGTAAGTATAATACACATTTCATACCTAGTGAGAAACAGGCAAATAGTGAATTTCTGCAGAAACAAACTTACAAATTCTGTAACATGCACATGTTTATGTATGCTATGTACTATAATTTATGGAAGCATCTTTGAACAAGAAACACCTTGGTATTAGGCACAACAGTAAATAGAGGTAAGAAAAAGTATCCAAAGATATCAAGTACTATAAAGAGTGCTGCATTATCAGGCAGCCTAGAAAAAATTCAGTCTAGTAGTGGCAGATTTACAAATAATAAGATATGTGCATGTGACAAGTATATAATACTTAAGTGAGACCAGCATCAGAGCTTATATGAATAAAGTCAATGTCAAGTGCCTTTTGACTTTAACGTTTCTGGCTCAGGCTCATAATGTTTTACATTTAATTACTGCAACTATTTCAGAGATGTCTGCACAATGTAGCAACATTTTGGAGCATATGCTGAAGAGCTCTGATGAATCAGAGCCCAAACTCAAAAATAACTACTTAGTCCTCACATTCACTCCCACAAAATATGGAAAAAATTATCTCCACATGACAGAAAGATAAGACAGACAAGGCCAACATACACTTCTAGCATTTACAGCAGCACAACACACAGCTGAATAAGAACCACCTAAGTCTGAAAACGTCCTCCAAGTGACTCAACTGAACTTAGAGGGTTTCAACACCTTTCATAATCAGATCATAAATGACCTTCCCAAGGCCACACAGGAGTTTCTGGCTCACTGCTAGTCAGCCTTGTCTCTGAAGGCCAGAAAAATGTGGTTTTACTAAGTGAGAATTTTCTCTAGCAACATCTGTTAACACAGCTCACATTAGTTAAAAACGACCGGCTTCATCTTGCTGAACAAAATGTATCCTGTGACACTTTCTGCAAAAAGGGTGAATTTCTAAAACTATTTGTTTTGGCTGCATGCTCCTTATTTTCATATGAGCTTGCTTTGATCCATATACCTAACGTTTCTAATAAAGCTGAATATCATTTTCACGTAAATACAGCATGCACATATATACTCAACTTGAAGTCCTAAGAACTGACTAAATTCCAAAGTTAAATGAAACTCGAAAAGGGCACCACAGGTCCTGGAGAGAGCAGTGGGTCTGCACATGGCATCAGCAACCAGGAATTCTGGAGACTGGATCCCAGCATTTCCACTGACACCACCTTTAGGGGCTTTCTCTCTGCTTCCCTTACCTGCCCTTACCACACCTACCTTCCACACATGCTTATTAGGGGGATTATTACTGTGTTTGTACAGCATCCTGCATACCAAAGGTCTACACAGCACCAAAAATTACTTGCTCTCTGATGTCACGACATCTCATACCTTTTTACAGCACAAATATCTGAGCGCTATGTAGAGTCATCAGTTTCCACGTCCTGGTTTATTTCTGTTGTTATAGACCCACAAGGGTGTTTTAGTAACTAAGGAAGGAGCAGATCACAGGAGTTTGAACGTATGGATGTTGCCTAAAAGTATTCAAAAGCCCCTGTGAAAATGCACAGCTCCAAAAGCCAACGAATACAGAGGAGGAACTAATGCCCCTAAAAATGCCTCATTTTAATATTTTTCAACTACATTAATAAAAGACAGAAGGTGAATTTAGTGCAAGTCATTAAGCAATGCCAAATGCAATTTACTATATTCTAGCATACTTAACAAATAAGATTTCTGGAATGACAGTTGATCCTTAAAAGAATGTAACCGTCTTTTGACCCTCAATGTTATTAAAATTCCACTTATTAATCCTGTCTTATTGCCCCTTTGTTTTCATAACATTTTCATCAAGGATTAGGGAGATACTGTGAGGCTGGAAAAGCTTACATTTTCTTCTGTGATTCAGAACAGCTGCCATTCTTGTTTGGATAACCCTTCATCCATATTCTTAGTTTTACCCTTTGTGCCTTCCAGCAAAACCATACAATGCACCTTCGTTTTACAAGTCTTCCTTCATCCATTAGCAGCAGGAAATTAATGCAACAATCTAATTCTACTGCTATTTACTTTTTTACAAATAGAATACATTAGATAGTAAGGGGCTGCACTGATACACTCTTTTAAGTGCAATTGTATCTGAAGACCTTTACAATTTCTTAAACACACATTTACAGGTTTTGAGCATGATCAATTCCACAATATCTAATTCCTTTTTTCTTTACTGTTATGTTCATTTTCAAAGTATATGAATAGTAAGATATGCTGCATAAGTAAGTGTAAAAGCATCTGCAGGTTTCAAATGGACTTTTACTTTACGCTGTAGGGTTTTGTTCATATTCAGCTAAAAAAATTCACTCACAAATAAGCTTTTATATGCAGCCTTGAGTACTATTCTGTTTAAAACTCTCAGATTCTCAGCTCTAAAAGCTTTTACAAAAGATAGATGGACTTTTCAAGGGCCCAGATCACAGGTATGACTTGTCCAAGAGAAGAGCAGCAACATTTTAAGAAAATATGCAAATGAGGATAAATAAAAAAAAACATAAACTTTTTATACAATCATTGAAACAGTCCTTAAAATACAGAACTCAATTCCTGGACATAAGATGAAATAAACTAATATAAAGCAAAGAAGAAGATGACAGGTGCATATCAGCTGGCAGGTGCTATTGCTGTTTTATTAAGATATTGCTGACACATTCATAACAGGCTTGAAAGACAAGAAAAATAAGAAAATTCATATATTTCACACTATTTGTGGTAATTATCTCGCTTCAAGAAGTGGCAGCGTACAGAGGTGGGCTTTTATTTTGCCATTACTATACATAATTACAGGACGTGGAAATTAAATCTTAGATCTGTATTAATTGTACTAAGCAATAAACAGTATTTCTTTCCCAGGAATCTAAGCAAGTCAATAATGGAGCTCAATGCATTCATCAAGAAGACTCTTATACTCAAATGTATGAAAGTAATTAGAGAGTCAATCTAAGATACACAGAAATTATTTTTACTATAGATTAAACATATGAAGTTACTTTCTATAGTTTTAGATGTGGAACTATTACTTTCATATTTTTAAATTTAGAGCTATTACAGTACACTGTCTTTGCATGATAGTTACAAATCAGACAATGTTATGAAAGATATTTCTTTATGCATAATGAAGAAATCCTAACTAGCTCTTGGTGCACAAGCATTGACACTAAGGCAAAACAAATTGCTGCCTTGACCTCTAAGCAGATTTTCAAATTACTGTACATTATTAAGAAAACCAAGAGAGTATATAGAAGAACTAAAAGGCTCCTAGATATATACTGGAAGACAAAGACAACACCTTTGTTTTCTAAATGTTGAAATATTTACAGTGAGGTTTATAAATTAAAATTTCCAATTGGTAAGTATTCTTTCATGAACTCAAGTATTTATATTTTGCAAAGGGTTTTTTTTTTTTATAAAAGCTAGTTCAGTTGGCAACTAAACTTATATCAAATCATCAAATTAACACAGCAATACATGAATCTGATCTTAATAACAATTAATAGCATTACCACACATGTGCTTTGACAGAGCACAAAATTACAATCAGAAGTAGAAAGTCTAACAAATTTTCTGTACAGCCCTCCTTCCTGAAACAGGTACAATTACCAGTTTGAAAACAGTGAATCAAAATGTGAAGGAGGGGGGGGAGATTAGTATTAGCAGTAGCCAACAATTAAACTAAAGAAAAAGATGTAACTGCAGTCATGTTTTTTTTTCCTTCCACTAAACCATTCTCTTACCAGTCTGTTGACTCATTAATTGCAGCTTTAGCCCATCCACCAGCATCAACAGTGCCAAATCCAACATCATCATGGGAACTGGATGACGACTGGTCAGAGAGATGAGGAGGGAGGACTGACAGCCTGTCATCTTCAATAATGACAGTGTCATCTTGGGGCATGTTCACCGTTGGAGACAGCTGATATTTACCTGAACAATAAAAGGAAGAAAAAACCCCAAAAGTAAATAATGGCAGAGTGTGCCTTGAATAACATATAATCACAGCTGATAAAATGTCACACCAAACTGCAATGCGACTGATAAGAGAGACACAACACAGATAATGAAAGTAACTATGTCTGATTTTTACGCATCTTCCTACGCAGAGGTTTGAAAAGTAATATATACCAGTTGCATCTGTGACCTACTGCAGGAAGATCACAGAATCCCAGGAGGGCTGAGGTTGGAAGGGACCTCTCACCTGCTCCATCCCTGCTGGCTCAAGCAGGGACGCCTACAGCCAGTTGCCCAGGACTCTGACCAAATGACTTCCGAATATTTCTACTCCACCACATCCCTGGGCAAACTGTGCCACTGCTCAGTCACCCTCACAGTGAAAAAGTGTTTCCTGATGTTCAAAGAGAACCTCTGTGTTTCCATCTGTGCTCATTGTCTCAGGCCCTGTCACTAAGAACCACTGAAAAGCACCTCCCAGGAGACAGCATCTTCTCTTGCATCAAATCATTTGTTAGAAACAAAGAAAGAGTTCAACGGGAACTAACAGAGCTCATCACTTGTCCTGATCAATCTTGCCCTCATGACATACGGAACTTGTTTGACTGCTGTTGGGAAATGGGAACCTTTTAATAATGCCTCCACAAAGGTAACGATTGTGAAAGGTGATGAGAACTCAGGGCTAAAGCGAAACAATTCCAAATTTTCTTTCTCTCCTTTAAAAAAAAATCTGGAGGAACACATGCAATATTTGGGGAAAAAAATTACCTAATTCTATTACCACCACATTCAAATAAATGTTAACACTGTTAAAGTGCTTAAACTAGAGCCAGCACAAACATGAAAGAGACACTATAAAGACTCAGCATTATTCCTTGTTCAGTAGCAGACTTCACTGGGTTGATTTGTGAGAGTAGCAGTTAAATTTAGAGGATTCTTACAAACTACTAAAAAATTATTTCCATGCAAAAAACAGTTTTAATGTGCATCTAAATATTATAAATCCACTACCACTGCTGCTTTTATAGGGATAGTTATACACAAATAATTGTATTTTCCAGTAACTATTTCAATGCATAAGATTGTATAATAATTTTCAACTGCTGTATAAAAAGTAGAAGCAACTTTTAAACTTATAGAAAACTTTATGCCACCAAAACAGACTAAACAGCTATAAAGAATATCAGAAGGAATATTTTCATTGCAAAGCTTCGTAACATAACTATGGTTTAAACTGAATAAATCTGTTTTTCAGGATGCATGCATGACATACAGATTTGGGAGGATGGGGGGTTATATGATATTATTTGGACAACAGTGGAAATATAGAATTATCACCATTTAAAATTTTAACTTGGCAAAAACAGAGGTTATTTCAGTATCTAGAAACACTAAGCTAAAACTTCCTTTAAGGAAAATGAAGATTTGCAAACCTGGATGAAAATTATTTAGTTATCCGAGGCAATGGCTAATTAAGTATGAATCTTTCACATTTGCAGCACATAATTTTTTATGTGCTAGAATATCTTTATTATTTTTTTTCTCTTGGATATTGATGCTTGACTTAAAAAGATACGTAATATAAAATGTTTGGTCCTAACTCTCACTACATGCAGCTGACACTACATAAATTTTATTCCTGGAAATATGTTATCTTACTAAAACAATTAGAAAAAATGTCACACCTCATGAAAAGAAACCCACTACCTTAATCAACCGTTAATGTGACAACAAACTTTAAATTATTCTAAAACTATGATGCACTGCAGTAATAATATACAACAAAACTTATATATTCATAACATAAACTGCTTCTGTGGATGCATCAAATATTTTCACACTTTATTTTTCCTACACATACGGAAAAATTGTGTAAAATTAGGGGAAAATAATTTTTCCTCTTTTCTGGAAAGGTTTTAGTTACCATCACTACTTTTGCATGCCATAATTAAAAAACAAACAAAAAAATAAAACCTTATGCATAAAGAGCTAGCTAAAATAATCACTGCGCTAGATAATGTATTTTGTATAGCTTTCCAAAGTGGGAAAACTGGCTTCAGAAAAGATCAGTGAAGAAGGCTGAAGTGTCTGGAAGAAAAAGGTATGGCATGGTGAACATGTCATCACTGTCAAACTGAAATGAATGTGTTCCATTTGCATAACAGCTGATTCCTTGCCCAGCAATAGTTTCTTTGATGGACAGGTTAATGTTTAGCCTGGTAATGTACTTCTTTCCAAACATAATGCCTACAAGACTGTTAACTCTGTAGTTAATAACGTCTCCAAAGAATTGATTGTGAAAAGGTATAACCTTACGGCATTCGGCAGATTGAACTTCTCATTTGAGAGGCTACAGTAATTCAGTAACATTTTTAACTTTTCACTACCCTGCTTTATATCTGACAAGGGTAAAGACTGACATTTTAATAGCTGCTTTGGAATTAAGAAGAAAACCCATCTGACATGACTATGCTTTTCATTGCAGATAAAGCTAAAAACAGGTGAAAGGCTTCACCTCCAGCAGATGGTTAGACGGACCTCAGCCCTTTGTAGAGAGCTCAGCTGAAATGGACAGAAAATACCCTTGGAGAAAGCAATTCGGCAAGTGTTGTGAGAAACATTACAAGGAAACATCAAAGAAACTTCAAACCTAGTAATCAGCAGTATATTTCACTGATCCACAAACCTAAGATGTTGCTCAAGCTGTCTACACACCTCTCCAAGACAGTAATTTTCCCTCAGGCTGGGAAAGTGCTATAAAATTTAGACTCTGAATACACTTCAGGTTCCAGGTCTGCATATATTAATTCAACTTCAGCCAGATAAACTGTAATAACCAAGTATTTTGGATGGTGTAATAAGGAAGAGAAACCATTCTCCCTTTCAAGTGTGTCTTCTCTCAGGACCACGAGGCTCAAATTTCTTGAACAAGTTACCAATCTAAACAAGTGTAGCCTGAGGACCATACCAAACGATGGGGTCAGAAGGGTTCCCACCTGCCTGTGCAGAGAGAGACGTCTCAGAGCTCCAGTACACAGGTCTATGAGGACTTTCAGCATAGAAGGAAAAATGTGCAAAGAGCAAACCTTCAAACCTGTAACACTATAGACCTATAATAGACCAGAAAATAGTTTGGACCCAAGTTAAACCACCAACATAAAGCACTCTAAAAAACCCCTGCGCATACATAGTACATAAAAAGGACAACAGGTTTAGTCATGAAGGTACTCCAAGTCCTTTTATATCTTGAAAATCCCTGAAGTTTAGTTAATCTGTTTGCTGGAATAACTTCAATAACTTGGCTCACATACTACACTGCATTGTCATGGTACTGTATCTGACTCAGTTCTTGTTGTTTTGCTGTTGCTTTCTCTTTAAAGCAAGGTCTAAGAAATCTGTTGAACACCCTTACAGTAGGTTCAAAACCAAATATTACTTTATGGGTGACTCTGATGAGCATTTTGGTATTGTGGGATTCAGACCGATGGTGCACTTCAAGCCTCTTCCATGAATAGAGGGCCTTTCTTGCCTTGACATGGCAAATTATTCCTAACCCGCCTGACCAAGAAATCAGCAACAGCTACTCTGTGATGAAGAATGAAGTATTAACCAAACTAGTAAATACAGTAATAAATAACAGAAGTAACAATAAATGAAAATAGTGATGATGATGACAATACTGATGAAACTGCCTACAGGAGAGATACAGAGAATTGTGCAATGAGAAATTAGAACTTCTCCAGGTCTTCCTTCCCCTCCCCCCAATAGCATACTTTCATTAACAACATCCTAAGTTTTGGCAAAATCCCTCATAGATACTCATATAATCTAATTTTTCAAGCTAAATAGAGGTGGGATTGGGAATAAATGTTGGGGAACAGCTAAGGACAAAAACGTCTCCACTACATTCAGGCTTTGGATTTCAAGGGAGTGCTTCAGATCTGTCAAGGCTATCATCCCAGACCACCACATTCTGATGAGATTCCTGGCTGTTGAACTGCATTCTGTTTTGTAAAGGGTTATTTTCATTTAATTGATACACACACTCAACATCTCTAGTTAAATTTTTTTCAGCAGTGCTTCCTCTTCATTCTGTCCTTAAGACAGCAATTATTTATGTAGAGAACAAAGTACTTGCTGTTGTGTAGGAACTATCAAATTTTAAGAAGTTCTGGGGGATCCTTCAGGATGAAACGCAGATTCAGTGCAAACTATTGTTATCCTGTGCACCCCCTGATAAATAACTTATGTTTAGTCACTGGTAGCAACACAGCCCACTGTGTTCATAAAAAAAAATATCAGCAACTAGAAAAAAAAGATGAAAGAAGACTTTGTACTACGCTGTTTGTTGAATAAGAATAATTTATATAGACAGCAGCTATGTATGTATTTGCGTATTGCAAAACTCAGAAGCATAATGGATGATATATAAGAACGGTGTATCAAAAGAAGAGACTTGAATTTTTAATCATAGAACCCACGAAACCAGCATAACACAGTTGTTATTTTGAAGGTACTAACAACATGCAACCTGAAAATATTAAAAATAAACAAACACACACAAGGGTTTATTTTCGCCATCTAATTCTTAGAAGTGAAGACTTAATTTGTATAAATAAAAAAAATGCCTCATCAAAAAGCAAAATATCCCCTGAATACAGAAAGCGGTACCTCCTCTCCATCAGAAATTTTCGGTGAAATGTTATCAAATGAAAAGGCATTAGAAAATCTATAATAGCAATAATCATCTAGAAAAACATCAACATAAGAATTGTCAGAAACATTAAAAGATTCATGTAGCCTTTTTGCAGTAAGCAAACATTATCTTACATAACTTAAATCACGTTCTAAACCTGGTATTTTATTCCCACTTTCACAGCAAGGCTCTGACAACCAGTTCTTGCTGTCAGTTATGTATTGAAAGAGTAAGGGAATTGTCTTAAATACCCTTCCTGAAAAGTACACGAGCTGTATTTGAAAGAAACAAAACTCTCTTAAAAGTTCTATTTCAACTTTAAGCAATGACTGTAAAGAGCAGGCATTTTCCAGACTTTAAGATTATCACTTTTTAATAGTCTAATTTAGGAAGGAAGAAAACTCAAAATCCATCCGTTTTATCCAATAGCAAAAGAAGCAGAAAAAACTACTCCTTCACACATGAAATCAAACTGTGACCTCCTCACCACAAGGTACCAAGAGCACTAGAAGTTCACATAATTAAATCCATTGGGGGGTAAATAAAAAGACATCAGGTCATTCCAAAAGCCCTTAAGTCAGAGGGCTCCTCCATGTGGGGCCCTCCTCAGCCAGATTGTTCTTAGGATTTATCCTGGCTATCAGACCCATTTCAAGAGAGGAGGAAAACTCTTCCAGGGTCATGTAACACCACATATGCATTCTCAAAAAAAAAAAAAAAAAAAAAAAAAAAATCTGAGGTTTTTCTCATTATCAATGCAAACAGGACAGGAATTCCACTGCATAATAAATGACTGAGTCTTACAAAAGTCTGTTAGTCTGAAACAAGCAGCTGTACCTCTCTCTCCTCAAATGTGATAAATAATACCTCTCTGTTGTATGGAACTGTAAGAAAATGTGCATGCAAGAAGATCATAAAAGATTACAAACACTGCAGTTTTAACTTTGTGGTACTGATAAATTCAGAAAAATCAGCATACTAGAAAACTGACTGCTACCTAAAACCTGGGTTTAAACATGACAGCTCTGTGAAGCTGCCATGATTGCAGAAGGGAATGACCCAGTCCAAGACCAGCAAGATCAGTTTTGTTACACTGGGCTAGACCACATTTACTATGAGGTTCAGGCACAATTTGATTTTCCATGTGCTTACAACTAAAGCATCAACGGATTTAGTTCACAACCTACCAATTTGCTACATAATTCCTGGTTTCTGAAAACAATACAGATAAACAATGATTCAGAGGAAATCAAAACATCAGCTTCAGGTTATAAAGCGCTTACAAAATGCAGGAAGGATTTTTTCCCCTCTATGTTTATATTGCAGAGGTATCCAGAAGCATTAGATTTTAAGAGCTTTGGAAAGAGGTTTTTTCTTTCGCTGAAACATCTGTTCGTGGGTACTGCTAAAGGGTTGATAGCAGACTGATGAACCACTAGTTCAATTTGGCATGGCAAGCCCTGTATTCCTTTGATACAGAAGTAAACTGCATTGCTGACACACATGCACACAGACTCTCTCAGGGTTTCTTCTCCCATCACTGGACAAGGTGTTTAAGCGATAACTCATTAACGCTTATATGAGCTCTACGTGTAAATCCTCTGCAACACTGATGGAAAAAGCAGAAGGCAGTGCTTTGTCAGTGCTTTATCTAAAGCCTTGACATCACAAGAATTAGTCCCTTCTATGACAGAGACATCACAAGAATTAGTCCCTTCTATGACAGAGCAGTGCTAAAGACTTCAAATTGTTTTATCATTCCTTAAATTAGTCAACAGGTTTTTTTAAATTCTTCTCTTTAACAGCATATGACTTTGGGTGAAAAGGTTTCATGCTTCCTCAATTCTCATTTTATTTTCTGAGCTGCACAAAATGTAACGCAATAGAACAGAATATGATTTATTTCTAATTACCATTGCCCAAATGCACAAAATAAGAACAAAATGCTTAACTGAAGAAATATCTTAAACAGCAAACCCATGGATTTTCAGAGAGTTTAACAACAGTGTTATTCTGCTACCACCAAGAAAAAGCAAACCCCAAAATACAGAAATTATAAAAACAAAAAAACAACCAACAACCCCAAAACAGAGAAAAGTATATATACAAACTGTTGACCGGAAAAAGCATAAAGTGGTAGACTAATTTTCTATGGATGAAAATCAATCTGAAGCAATTAAAAACTAAGTTCAGCCTTGCTTCATATCAAATTTATAGCAGCATCTTCTAATATATTCTCTGTGTGTCACGCACACTAAAAAAGTCCCAGATTTAATGGCTACCTCTTATGTTTAAAACTTGCAACTCAAGCAAGCAGTCGTTGCATCTTCTGCCAGGTGCTATTTTCATCAAGCTGCTTTTTGCGTTTAAATTTGAAAATCCTTTCAAACTAATCCCATCCTAGGCAGTAAATCCAACCACCCCTGTGGCAAGGCAAGTCTATATTACCTAGCTCTGTACATCGGAAGCTGAGTTGCTGCAGAGCAACCGCTAATAACCTCATTATCCACTGGGACCCTGCAGATGGTATGGCACAGAATCTACACAAGGGATTCTTAAAATTAGTTATGAGGTTTTAAAATTGGTGTCCTGCAAAGCAAAAATTCAAACAAATTAATGAAATGCCCTAATAAGCATAAATGGATGCAAGTTTGATTTATTTATTTTCGTACTATAGTATGACTGAAATAAAGGAGAAGAAATGCTGAAATTAATTATAAATTCCCATGAGTCACTGCCTTTCATGTGAATGAAGGCTCAACATGGAGAATAGACCAACCAGTAATTTATTGTCCCCAATCAGATACTGAAAAACCATGCTAAACGCTCCTGTTATTTGTTCTATAACCTGCCATGAGATACAAAATTCACTTCGTAATTCTGTTTGACTTACTTTCTCTTATCAACTATCCAGAACGGTTGCATGGAACAATTTTAATGCACATTTTAAGTTGGTCCATGCAACCTCCATGTTTCCCGATTCCCACACCTAATACATTAATTGCCCTTCGATGCGTCACATAGAGGAATAAAAACACGCCCCGATTAGCTGAGCTGATTTGACTCACCCATTATCCTACTCAGTGCTGCGTTCTTCGTGGGCGACTCGCTGAGACCCTCGATCCCACCATAGAGGGAGTGGGAAATCCTCCGCTCCCGGTCATCCAGCAGAGTCTCTATGGGCAGCTCTGGCCCCGAAGGGCTCCCAGGTGACTCCAACTGCACAGAGAAAGGAAAATTAGCGCCCAGGGTCCATTTAGCAGCATGGAGGAACTGTAACAACTTGCCTAAGGCCTAGACTTGTCTGGGACCAAATGAGCTAGGACTTCTCACCCTGGATAAATATAATTTGCAATGACAGGTCTGCTTAATGACCAACTTTCTAAGCCACTTTACAGTGCACCTCCCATGGTGCCCTGTCAAATTTCAAATCCTTCAACAGAAAATTGCTGGGGAAAAAAAAAAAAACAACACAAAACCCAACAACCAAAAAAACCCACAACATTGCATTTTTGTGTGTCTTTGTTGGATAATTTCTTAAACAGACAGTTTTGGCTTTTTTCAATACTATTGGGCAGACAGCTGGGCCATCTTTCCCACACTGACAGCCTGTCAGAACAAGGCTCCTCTCAGGAGTGCGGAGCAGTAACTCCACGTGGAATTGGGCTGCTGTTGCTTTTTGAAGTGGTGCAATTTGCTTCCAAATGTAATCATCATGGAAACCCCCAGGAAACCCCACCACACGTATTGGTAAACAGTACACAAACACTCAAATATTTTATAGTTAGGAGGGAAAGGGAAAGGAAAAAAAAAAAAGAGAGAGAGAAAGAAGTCAAACATCATAGTAACTTTTTTTTTTTTCTTCCTACTTATGATGAGTTCTTTGCTCTGCCTTTCCTACTTGCAGGGTACAGAGACCTCCCATGCTTTGTTCAGTGTGGAAGCTTCCCTGATCCCTGGCATGGCTGCAGCATCCAAAACTGGCAAGACCTGAGGTGCCCCCCACCTATCCCAGCCCTCAGCCCCTGGAGCTGCTGGGTCCCTGCCCACCAAGACTCCAGGCAGACCTCCCTGGCCACGACAAAACAGATGCAGTAGGTGGTGGAAGAAGTGATGGAGATGGGCTGCTTGGCCACAGGCACAGAGGAAAAGACTGCATGTATGCCACTTCCCCACCCCAGCTGCTCTCCATCAGAAGGCTCCCCCGAGCGACTTCCTAGCCCAGCCTTTGTTTGTAGAAGCTGGTCATCCCTTGTTTGCCCGTATATGCCTCTCAGATTTACAAAAAGAGGGGGGAAAGTTGTATTTTCCTCAGTGAGCCCCAGCAAATCAGAGCTTAGTGGAAAGCAGCACCTATGCAAGGTAAAGAAATAAAGCAACTTGATATCATCCAGCTGGATTTACCCACCGCATTAGCCACAGGCAGCTCCACTACCACTGCTGACAGCCCCTGGGAGCAAGGAGAGTGAGCACCTGTGTGCTCACTGGCCAGTCTGGATGCCAAATTTTTCAGTGCCCAGTTGCTCACTGCAGAGACAAGAGACTCCCCGCGCTGTCACCCAGCCCTCACGCCATCCAGCCTTCCTGCCCCTAAAGCTCTCGGTTCACCTGAGCTCCAGCAGCCTGCCGGCTGCTCAACGATGGTACTGGAAGAGCTTCACTGAGACCATTACACCAATTCACCTAAACAGCATGAACTGAATCTGGCCCTATTAAAAAATAAACAAATACTAAAAAAATAGATGTGTTTTGCAGGGCAATCATACAAACTCACACATAAAAGCACTAGCTGTTGTCACCAACACACCTCTTCAAATTGAAGCGTACAGTTAAATCTCAAGAACAATGTCCTTACAGAATACCACAGCACGTATTTATATGTATTGAAATGCAGCAGGGAGCAAGATACTGAACACGCTGCAAACTCTTTGAAGCCACTGGGAACTCGGAATTCTTATTCCAAGGACTGGTCTCTAAATGAGCATGAGAGGAGCAGTTCATAGTTTCATGAATTACAATAACAAGCTACATGTTTGATAGTTGTTTTTTCTTCTTGTAACAGCTGCCCATTATTAATCACTGTACCTGCAATCCCCAGATGACTAAGAAATGTACACTACAAAAGATTTTTTTTTAAAATATGCTTGAAGGGCTACAAAGCATTCAACTACAGTCTCCGCAGCAGAGGCTTTGAAGTCAGCCCAATGGACTAACAACTCCTGACATTTGAGTACTGGCATAACGCCTGGTACATGAAGGGGTGGAGGTTTGCGAAACACCACATTACAAAGTCAAGGAGACCATGATCGGGAGGTCGCAGAGTCTGTAAAAATTATTATTTCTGTTCAAAGCCATCATCTGTTTAATATAAATGAGATATTTAATGAAGTTCCAAATTGTAGACTTATCTCTCCCAGTTTGATAAGCACTGGGGAGATTTACTGCATCGGAGGGTCAACACAATTACAATTGGAGGCACGTCAAGCTGCAGGAGAATAATAAACTTGCAGTGCAAGTGAATTAGACTCAATAAGGTTTAAATTGTGAAATGAGGATTTGTTTTATTAGTTTTTTTAAATTGCAGATTACAACTGACAGCTTTACTGAAAAGTAAATTAAACAATATTTGTAGCCTCTGTAATAAACGAATCCAAGGCAAATTCAAGAATGTTAAATTCTGAAACACTGTAAGAAAAAAGCACAAAGCAACATTAGACTGCTTGAGAACTTAAACTTGCATGATAAAGGCACTAAATGCTGAGCTAACCTTTACATCACTGTCTTTAAATAAGGTGTGAAAATATCAAAGTGCTTTGGGATTTGTTCTCCCAGTGCTATATTGATGACTTTATGTAACAAGTGTCCAGCTTTTAGTGAGCCATATTGCACAGTACTTCTTCATATGACAACCCATCAACTTTCAAACTCATTTGTAGGAAGGTCTCAGGAGATTTTCAGAAAGATACTGACAAGAAGAAAGCTCTGAATCAGAGAAATAGGTAGAAATTCACTCCTGGCAACGCAGTCAAGTACAGGGTAAATAAAAAGGAATAGCAGGAGGTTGTGTTTAGATGGCTGTGTTTTGTAAAGTGAATCATGTATTTTAACATTTTCATGGGGAAAACTTTTTCCATTTCTAATTAGCATCACAAAAGGTGGGTTTAAACAAAGGCATCAAGCCAACTACACAAATATTTTACAAAAGTTACAATGCCTTTTATAAAATAGAAAAAAATTAGACAGGAATTACAGAACTGGCTTTCAAAAAAACCCAGTCTTTTCCTTACATGGTTAACAGAAGGTTTGTGTGAAAAAAAACCTACATTGTGGAAACTGTTCTGTGGGCAAGACAAAGAGACTGACAGTCCAAAGCAAGATTGCAGTTGAAATAAATACTTGTTCTTCCTGGTGCATTTCTAATACAGAGCTTGAATTACACATTCCACTTCCTTCCCTTAGCCGATATCATAGAATCATAGAATTGTTTATGTGGGAAAAGACCATTGAGTCCAACCATAAACCTAACACTGCCAAGTCCACCACTAAACAAACCATGTCCCTGAGTGCCACATCTACACACCTTTTAAATACCTCCAGGGATACTGAGGCAACCACTTCCCTGTGCAGCCTGTTCCAATGCTTGACAACCATTTTGGTGAGGAAATTTTTCCTAATATCCAATCAAAACTTCCCATGGCACAACCTGAGGCCTATTCATATAATTTAATTTGATTAGCTGCTAAGATGTAGGTAATATAAACAAAGATGTATGAATTCTTGACCTTCATTAAAGGCCTGGACAGGAACACAAGCTAGGCAGCAACTGGCCCCTATACTTCCTACCAATAGCTGCCCCAGGCAGGAGCATTTCTTGGTGTGACAGTTCAGAGGCACCGACTGTTTAAGGTTGGACCCAACCACTGGACATTATCTAGTCCAACCTCTCACTCAAAGCAAGGTCAGCAAGAATAGGTTGCCCAGTGACTTGTCCAGCTGGATTTTGAACACATGGAAGGAAAGAGACCCCACAGCCTCTCTGGGCAACCTGTGCCAGTGGTTGGCCACCCTCTCAGAAGAAATTCTTTCTCTTATGTTTAAAAAAACTTCTTGTATTTCAGGGTCTGCCCATTACTTCTTGTTCTGGCCCTGGGCAGCCTGGAGATGAGTCTGGATCCATCTTCTTTGTTCCCCCATCAGGTATTTATAGACACTGGTAAGGTGCCCCTGAGCCTTCTCCTCTCCAGGCTGAAAAGAGAGTGCTCCCTCTCTGGGTCCTAGCACTGATCTATAATAAATGATCATATTTATAAAAATGCAATAAAACCTTACGCTACAGATTGCCTGTAGCTCCTTTTCTCTCCATTCTCTTAAAATAAAAATAGAAACAATATTTTATATTTTTTAAAAATAAAAAATCTCTCTACCCTGGCCCTTTGTCATTCAAATAAGAACCAGCTGCCTGCTAAAGCACTGTCTGTACTAACTACCCCAGCTGCTGCTTATCTAGATGACAAAAGGACAACTCATGTGGTCCTTCTTACTTAAACACCACTATTGATCCTATCTGAAGTTATGCACATAAATATGAAAAACATTTATGCACAAGACCATTGCCAAAGTACTCAAAGCATAAACAGACTTTTTTATTTTTTTAAAGAAACAATAATTAAACTTACTTTTTCCTTCAGAAAGGAAATTATCCAAATACTGGAATGCAGGCATTATGGATTTCAAAGAAGCCAGTACAGAAATTTGCTATATATTACACTGCATATAGGGTACCCACGCTCTTTGTGTCACACAGAATTTTTCTCCAGGCTTTCTTTTTCCTTTCTTATCTGTACTATGGTTAAGATGTCCAAAATGCTTTAGCTCCTTTTTCAACACATATACTTTTACAATACCGCTACCAATAGTAGATATGATTTTCTTTGTTACCACCCAAGCTGGGATCCTGTTTTAGGGACAGATGTTGCAAGATGCAAAAATGTAGGTAAACAGCCAGTAAAAGGGTCATGTTTGACCTACATGCACAACCGTGCACTAGTAAAAGTAAAATCAGTACAGTGTTTCCAAGAAATACTGCATTCTTCTTCTGACAATGTTAAAAGGCAAGCAGAAGACAAAAAAATGCTTTCAGAATTGGTGGGAGGGAACCCACACAGCTTTGCAAAATGTAGTTAGATGGTAGGTTATGGGGTATGGGGAGGAACCCGGGCCAAGATGTAGCTTATAAGTTGATGCTAAGGATGGAAAAATAATAAAGGAGAAAAAAGTCAGTCAAAATAAATGGGGACAGGTAGTCAGGCAGAACAGAATACGCAAGATACTACAAAATAGAAAAACATGTACATACTACCCCCATAGCTAACTTCTAAAAATATTTATTGGGATGTTTACTATTAGAAGTTTACCTAAATGCACTGAAAATCATGTACCAAAAAGACCACCAGAGGCCTAAAAGGATACCATTAACAACCCCTGTATTAAAAGCTCAGGTAAAATGTGCCACAGTTAAAAAAAACCGAACATCATATGGCCCAAGAAATTTAGAGGAAGAAAGGAGAATTTAAGCAGCATCCTTCAATGGATGCTCAGACTGAAGGTAAAATGTTCACCAAGGACACCAGACATAAGAAGGAACACAGGAACTCAGCTGCAGCCCCTGATGACAACCGTGAAAGGGGCACTGAGGGAGAAGTCTGCAGCAGGGAAGCTCAGTGATTTCTGTGTCTCAGCCTTTGCTGCTGAAGATATCAGGGAGATTTCTACACCTGACCCCTTTCTTGGTAACAAATAAGGAGAGGAGTGAGATCAGCCAGAAGAAAATACACAGGAGCGTTAGACCAAATGGGTAGGTGAGAAGTTAACATGTCACCCAGGTTGGATGGCATTTTCAAACATGAAATTGCATAACTGCTGCCCAAAACGTTCAACACACTGTTATGAACAGCCATGGTGCCCGAGGACTGGTGGGTGCCTTTATACCTAGAGGGTATCTTGGGAACTACAGACCAGGCATCTAACCTCCTTATGGATAGAATGGTGGCATCCACAAGAGAGTAAGAACGCTGAGCATGACGGACATGGGTCCACGGGGAAATCCTGCCTCACTGGGATGCTGCATATTCACAAGGGTGCCACTGAGCTCTCTGAGCTCTCAGGCAATGAAATGGACACGACATACTTGCATCTTCAAAAAGCTTCTACCAAGGCTTCATATCAAAGGCATTAAAGAAACTAATTTTTCATGGGACTGGACTAAGTCTTCATTTTCTGAGTTGAAATCTGGCTAAAGGATTGGACACAAAGATCAGTCTTCAGGGTGGAGCAAAGCCAGCTGTAGGGTCTTCCAGGGATCAGAGCTAGGAACAGCTTAGGCTGATGAGCAGCTTTATCAATGACTTGGAGAAGGGAGTGAACAGTGAAACCACTGTGTTTGGAGAAGATGCTAAAGCCTTTTCATTAGTTAAATGAACTCCAGAAGGTCATCACAAAACTAATCTAGTGAGAAAAGAAAAAAACGAATCTGTCATCGCAATTTCAAAGTAGGTAACTAGGTATCGCATCCAGGGAAAAATTATGCTTAATGTTTTATATTTCCACACATACCAGGAAGAAAAAACAAAACACATTTGCTTGCTTCCTTTCTTTTATAATGAAACTACTCATTTGCAAAGTGTCTCTCACTGATCTGTTTACCAGTCAATATATTTAAACAGCTGATGGAGTCCTTGTATGGTCTGGATTCATGACTTGCTCCATTTTCCAGTCAGCAACTGAGGCAAAGATGAACAGGCATGCAGAAAAAAATTTAGGGATCTACAAATCATTTGCAAACCTTCATTTCAGGGACATTTAGCAAGACATTAATTCTGCCAAAACAGGGAGATAGACAAGAAAAAACCTTGAAGTCTCTCATTTTGAGGAAAATGGTGATGCTCCCCATCATGGTGGACGAAAGCTACCTGCATATGACATGAACAGAGTGCAGACGAGCAATCTGTCCAGGTTGCTGGACTGAAAAAAGCAGGATTCCAAAAGTAACCATTACCTTTATTTTCTTGAATCAGCACATACTGCTGCCAGCTGCACCGATCTGCCTGACAGTTGTGCCTAAGCGCTGTGTACGCATTATGGTGATACAGTCAGCAGCTGTTTGCCCATACAGGCTAATCATAATAATATCACTAATTAACAGAACATGGCACAAGGAGCTCCACTGCTCCTCCTTAAATCTTAGTAATTTAAAAAACGTCGGCCTTGAGTTAAAGATCTAAAAAGCTGATGGCCATGTCTTCTGAAAACTAAGGTGTTAAATACCTGCCATATATGAATATCCAGTCAATATTAGTTTTTCTTTCCGAATTGCTACTGTCTGCACAACTTTGGAAATGTACCTTGATGTCTGTCTGTGCTTATATAGGAAAGCTGAAGAGTCAACACACGATGCCGATCACTGAGGGCAAGGCTAAACATTGAAAGTATAATTAGAACAGCATATTTAACTTTTTTTGAAAGGGAGGCAGAGTGCCTTTGGTATATCCATATCCCAAATTAAATGTTTTTGTTACACTAATCTAACAGCTTCCATCAAATATGCACTGTGTGATTTTTGTCTAGACTGGCTGAGATATTAAACAAAGCTCTGCAAGGTTTGCAGTAGTGCAGCTAACAGAATTAACTACATTACTCTGTGTAGATGTAATGCAAACAGGAGAAAAACTCAGATACACAGTTTTGGCTTGGAGTTCATTCATAACTACCACCAACTCCATGCTTATATCAATATTTACTACAAGATAATTCACTTGAAAACCTGGATGGATTATACTCTATCTCCTGGCAAGTCAATGAAAATTCTTTCTACAGGCAACTCTTCAGTTCAGTAAAACCACAACAGCGTAAAAGCACTTTTTACCTTCTGGGAAGTTTGTGGTCTCTTTTGAGTTTATAGTTATGTAAGTGTTGATGATGTAAATGATCTCCTCACAACCTCTCTGAAAACAAGATAATACTCTGATGGTGTTTATGTATATTTTTATTGTTCCTGTAATTGTTTTGGAGGCTTAGACTACAACATAAGAACTGGTGAAGCTGTATGAGAATAATGCTAGCATAAAAAGGGAGTATCAGAGGTCACTTCACAAAGTTTTGAAACAGTTTCATACTCAAGTTAAGTAGACTTTGACTTTTGAAGCCTGAGAAAGCTTTCTAACAAAGAAACAGCTCCTCTACAACAGATGGGAGGCAACCACCCCTGCCTCGCTAAACTGAGGACAACAAGGGTTGAGCTGTCCCTCTCTTCATCTAACAACCAACATACAAAAACCATGTGAAAATTCTGGTCTGAACTGTAACACACAGAAATGTCACACTGCAGAACTGTGCTGTCAAATGAATTTTCCCTGCCCTACAATTCTCAGGGCTGATTATGAAAATGAATGTTAAAAACAGAAGAACTGTAGTCATACTACTAACTTCCTTAAAATTTAATTCAAACTCAGTTTTGAAGAAAAAAAGACTGTGTTGCTTATCTATCTCAAAATAGTTTGATTTTGCAAATGCAAAACAATCACTGGACTTGAAGCCATGGGGAAAAAAAAGTCTTGTTTTTTTGTTCTTTTTGCTGTTGGTTTCTTAAAAGCCAGATAGCAAATGTTTTTATCATCTAGACATTGAGCATAATTCTCTCCTGCACTGGCATTATCACCCCTTGTACAGATTCCCACTCTGAGACACTTGCAGCTGCTCCATGGCATGGCATGGAATCCCAGGGTGCAGAGTTCTGGCCTTGTGCTGCGCTGCAGTACTGACCATGACACTGGAATGGAGCAGAATGAACACTGCTGTTGGCGATACGCAAAAAGGAATATAATTGGGCTCGTTCCACTTCCACAGAACTGTGGTGCTGGAAGACCAACAAGAGTGTAAGATGTATTTTTTTCAATAAAGCAGGCACATACAATGCTGAATCAACACAGGAAAGAAATCAGTTGAACAGGATCTTTTTTGTTGCTGTTGTTATTTTATGGTGACTCCTCTGGAGAACCAAAAGAGAGAGAAAAGCACAGAAAGCACCAGAGAAATAGTTTCACAAAGGGTATACATTTCTTTCTTTTTTTTTTTCTTTCATAAAAAACAGTAAAAACCTAGTTGTTTAGTCTAGAGAAAAGAAGGCTCTCTACGACTGCCTGAAAGGAGGTTGTAGTGAGGTGGTTGTTGGTCTGTTCTCCCAAGTAACAAGAGCTAAGACAAGAGGAAATGGCCTCAGATTGTGCCAGGGGAGGTTTAGATTGGATATTAGGAAAAATTTCCTCACTAAAAGGGTTGTCAAGCATTGGGACAGGCTGCCCAGGGAAGTGGTTGCCTTACCATCCCTGGAGGTATTTAAAAGGTGTGTAGATGTGGCACTCAGGGACACGGTTTAGTGGTGGACTTGGCAGTGTTAGGTTTATGGTTGGACTCAATGATCTTAAAAAGGTTTTCCAACCTAAATGATTCTATGCTGGTAAATGGTGTAACTTTTCAAGACAGGCACTGCCCTTCTCATGCTCTTACTTCTAATCTGCAAGCTCCTGAATTTGCCACCAGTCCCATGTCATTTATTTTTTGTACTAATACTTCAAATCTTCTCTGGTGGCATCTGCAAGAATATTCTAACTATTCTTGAGTAAAAATTCTGTCAGATTTAAGGAGCAGTGTCTTTAGTTCTTCATTGCTGGGTTTGCTGCGACATATTTACAAACACTGTTTTGATACATTTGATCTAGAAGACTTTCACTAAGAGAAGAGCAAACATCTGCATCCTTTTTGAAAAAATTATACTAAACATAGAAATGGTCTATAATATTTCATCCTCTTTATGCAGTAACACATAAAATGCATCTGAAATTGGGTAGGAATAAGGAATAGCCTACAAAGGACAGTCTGGTACACAAGTTCAGAATTAGGGCTAAAACAAAACAACACCAAATATAAAAAGGTCGTAATTCTTTCAACACCAAGTGAGAAATCGTGTGCATCCAAGTGGGCTTTCTAGCAGTATGTATATCTAAACATCTGTATACATGTATTAAAGCTGTGTATAAGCAGTTAATCAAGAGGAGCTTAATACTTTTAGAGAGGCTAGTGTCTTTTTCACCCATGGTTTTATAATACACTATGGGGTGGAAATTTTTAAAGATCAATTTTATGCATTAAAAAATAAACCATTCCTTTTTCCCCCAGGCAGGATCAGCCATACTAAACCAATTTGTGCACATCGCTTTTGAACCATGATACTCAAGAAATAACATTCCTGGTAAGACCCTACCGGTGTTAACAAGAATGAATGACTTCTAGATGTCTTAAGAACAGATGCTTCCCTGACCCAACATTCAACTGCACCCTATTTAACTCAGTGCATTTCTCCAATCTGTCCAAATCATTTTGAAGTCTAATTCAGTCCTTCACAGCATCTGCAGCCCTTCTCAGTATCATATGTCCATATATTCCTACTATATAGCATTATTTACATTAATCTAGAAGATAAACTATTAGAAAACATGAATATGTTTCAAAACATCAATACATTAACGTTGCACTGGAGGACACAGAAGTTATGAATAATATCAGAAAAAGAATCACCACTTCACCCTGAATTCAGTATTTCATACTTCCCTGCAACGAAGGCCAAGACACGACATTTAAAACCCAAATAACGGAATTATTTGCATCAAGTTTTGCAGAATCTTTACATGGAACTTTTAATTTCTTAGACAAAATATATTAATGAAATATAAGACCTCTACTCTTAATTAAAAAAAAAAACTGAAAGTGACAAAGAAGCAAGTTAGTTAACACTAAGTCTATAAATGAAAGATTTAATAGACCTACAGAAAAAACTCCAAAGAACAGAAATCACGTAAACAGTCAGACTGAATTACAAAATCAATATAGTTTTATTCAGTGTTTCCTGTTATTCATTGATGAAAATACTCAAAAGAAAAACTTTATTGATTGATAATAAGGTTAGCATGTCTAACACTGAATTTCAGATAATTTTTTAATTCTCTCTTTAGCTTCTCAAATATTATATTCCAGGCCTCAGAGGAAACATGACATCTCCTATAAACACAAATGCCTTAGAAGTGAAAACACCCAGTCGTGTTATCAAAAGTGTATTACCTCATTGCATTTACTTATTCGCCTTGCAACAATAAGCTGAATCATTCCCCGTTTGTTTCCTTCAGTAGACATGGACCTCCTTAAGGTTTCCATAGCATCTTGATTTGTTTTGCCCAATAATGATTCTCCATTTACTGCTATTAGTTGATCATTCACTCGAAGCCTGCCATCCTGGAAAAGGAAAGATTATAACTACTTACATAAAAGACACACACAAGAAGTTTAGTCTGCTGAAGAGAGGAAAAAACCAAAAGAAAAATAAGCAAACAACTATGCTTAGTCCTAATAGTTTATGGCCAAATGAACAGTGGTATAATAGCTTCCATTGCAGCCACTGTAGGAAATGTCTATTGCAATTACAGATCTGCACTGCAAGCTATTATGATAACCTGTTTGCACAAATAGAATACTAATTGAACTGTCAGGGATAGCTTGTATCCTTCCCAAAAATCTATAAGGGCTGTTTAAATCCTGGGATTTGCAAACAGATGAATCTGAGTAGAAATCTAAACATTACCTCTGATGGTGTAATTGGAAAAGCTAGTTACAGAGAGGTCTCATTCTTCTTGAATGTGTGGTTATTTTCAAAACAGCGTTATTATGGAAAACCAAAGAAGACCAAAGTATACAGATGTTCTCTCTTACCTTGGATGCTGCTCCACCGTTAATAATGGACTTGACGAAGATTCCTAAATCAGCATGGTTTTCTTTTGACCGGTTACCTTTGACGCTCACGCCAAGTCCAGCTGATCCTGAGTCATTCAGTGGAACTTCAAATGTCAGGAATTCCCTGGTGCCATCAGGGGTGAGGACAAGCTCCTCTTCTTCTGCTTTCTGTCAGGAAGATTAGCATGGGATTATAGAAGAGCATTTCTTTGGGAATTCTCCTCCCTTTACAGCAATTAGCATTAAAAAAACCTCTGCTTTTAACTACAATGCCATAATATTTTCCACAGTAATTACTTGAAGAACCACGCACAAATAGTGTATTTTCAATCACCTCCAGCTGATGCCTAGATTTAGAAATATCTTATGTTTGTGTCTAAGTGCTTCTCTCTAGTAAAATAATTGAATCACATGTCATTACTGAATATGCCATTAATACCAACTCACCTGTAAGCTGCTATTTCATTAACTGAGAGTGCTATATCAGAAAGATTTTCTTACTTTCAAACCTATAGAATTTATTTTAAAGTATTATCATCATCTATGGTAGCTTTGCAGTCACGGGGAGGAACAAAGTGCAAGAAAATCAAATACAAAAATTACACATTCCCCTCACTTCATTTATAAACTAGCTGTGTTAGGAAAAACAGAAAATCACACAAGTGTGATCTGCAACAGCACATCTCTGCTATTGCCAAGCTCAGCATCAAATCCAGCTCCAAGCACCAATTTTTCTCTTTCCCAGCTCTGCTTTTCACCTCTGTCCTCTTAACCACATCTTCAGCTCTTCACGCCCAGCTGTAGCCTGGCTGGGACAATCCCAGGTTTTGCTCAAATTATAGTCCCAGGCCTGCCAGGGTCCCAGCAAGAAGCCGCTCAGCGGCACCCTTCCATGCACCCAAAAGCCATGCAAGTGCAGGTGGCCGGCCTCTCACTGCACCCCCACTGAGCTCAGGGTGGCAGGGACCCTGACGTGTCCCCACAGAGCAGTGGTGCTCATTGGGGCAGCAGGCACAGGCACAACACCCAAGAAAGAAAATGGTCAGGCCCTGAGGAGCAGCACGCATGCACAAGTGGCTGCTGCCCAAAGGAGGAAAAGGAGGGATGGGCGGTTCACCAGCCCTGTCCCTTGCAGTAGACACTGTCCACTTGTCTCTAGCCACCTTTCAGTTCTAACAGAGCAGTTATAAACACTTTTGGTTGTAACTTTATAAAAGAAAGAAGTCATGGCCTTAAAGGCAATTCTCTGCAGTGGGCTCAGTGTCTGGCCTGCAGAAAGATGCTCATTAACCCAGCTGTGTGTTTTTTTCTCACCCACATGAAGGAGAAAAAGAACATCCCCCCAGAAGGTGCACACTAATGTCCAACAGTCGACAGTTCTTCTCTGGAAGAATTAACCTGGTCAATTTTTTCATAACCTCAGCAAATATGTCACCTCCCTCACTGACACTGATTTTATATTGACTTTTCCTATGTCACTCTCATCTATTTGCAAAGCTCTCTACTATTTTTCTCCTACTCCCAGATACCTGGAGCATGACAAGACACATGAAAGGTTAACATGTGCCTGCTGAGCCATCCCTGTTTCTTAAGACCTGAGGAAATGCAAAGCTGACAGGCTGTTCTGAAATTCAAACACAGACTACAGCAAAGATGGATGTGAAAGCCATGTGGAGTACAGCAGACTGAGATGATCAATTTGGGCACAAGCATGCTAGTTGTGTCACCATTGACCTAGAAATGCAATGTGAAAATGTCACACGGGAAGGCAGCCAGACTGCTGAGAGAATCGGAACAGCCAAAGGAAGAAAAACGGGAGCTCTTATTTCCCACTTGGTTAAAAGCATGAACCTTAATGTGTTTGCCAGCCCTTTCCCTTGCGCTGGATGCTATTTGCTCGTCTCTAATCACCTTTTCTTTATAACAAAGCATAATGCTTCACCAATTAAAAAAAAAAAATTAACACACGCTATCCAAGTGCCCTAGCTTGGCTGGCTCACTTGTGAATCCCATTATCCAAATACACCTCTTGGCTATGCAAAACAGCATGATCTGTGATAGCCATCATGAATGGAAAGGTGTACTGTGTCCATGGGGAAAAAAATGGATTTAAAAACTATTTTCCAAATTTTGGGAAAATAACAACCCTAATTTTCCTGCTTGGGTCACAGAAGCACAAGTTACAGCATATATTTGAATGCACCTTTTGTCAGGTGGCTGCAGAGTAAAACAATCTGAGACAGATGCACATTACCTTTTATTTCCTGTAATACTAATAACTTTCATATTCCTTAATAAACAGTAGTAGCAACAAAAGCTTGCAAGCCAACGAGGAGATAAAGCCAAGGTAGGATGTATGGGTAGGAAGTACATAAGATTTTTCTTTACTACTGTAATCATAAACCTACAATCAATCCCCCCCCCCAGTATTTTCTAATCTTCTAAAAAATCTGCCAGAACTTCAGCCAGAGCGATCTTCCTTCCAGAGCAGAGAACTAAACTGCTTCCCTGCACAGCCTGTCCCCGTAGGGTGCACTTCTATATGCCAAAGGGTCAATTGGACAGAGCATCTTAGCAAGCTTCCCCAAGGACTTGGCTAATGGCCCTCCATGCTACTTCTCTTCAGCAAGACCCAAAGAGCTGCATTATCAGCTCAGCACTGTTCTTAATGTGAGCCTTCTGCTTGCTTGTCTTCTACAGTCTGGAATAAGGAAATAAGCTATTATCAGGCAACAATCACCTGAGTGTGCAGGTGAACTTAAGGCCTAAACTGGAACAAACTAAAGAACTCCTTAAGCAACTGCACCTGAGTGAGTAGAAGAGGTTCACAAAAAAATGAGAAACAGCAGCCTCAGCGCTGGAACAGAAGTTTTGAAGCCATGATAAAATTGCTTGATCATCCTAAGAAAAAAGTTACCATTACTGGGCTAAGGCTAAATAGCTTTAGGGACTTCACCAGGTATCCACAGCTTTTTTTCAGCTAAGCCAGCTTCTTTCACCACCATACCTGTGTCTGCAATTTTGGGGACAGGAGAAGCCTTTTGCCCTCTAGAATCTGTCTCATCTGTCAGTGCCATATGCTTGAATGAAGATTTTTAAAAGAGGAAGCAATAGAGAGAACAAACATTTCCTTTTGATATCCCACCATTTTTCAAAGAATACTTAAGAAAAAAATGTGACTTTCATGAGTAACTGCTCCATTAAGATTCAAGGAAGGACTATCAATATGAAAGTACAGACTTTAACATTTGTGCCACACCACGGTACCAAAGAAGGTCTTACTATATATGACATATATAATACAACTTCATACATTGAAAGCTTGGAATGAAACTATACAGTGATTACGTCATAAAGGAGCCACTGCCAGAGAAATAAGCAGGAAGATTTTAGCCTGATACCATAATATTTTGAACCCAAGTTGCAAATACAAAACAAAAATAACAAACAACTCCTCAGACTGGCTGAATCCTTTGTTCCACAAAGCCCTTTAGAGTACAGAAACATTACATGTACAGCAACCGTCCCCAATCAAATATAAGCTATTATAAAAAAGTAAAATTCGCACTGAAATTGTGTTGAACATTCAGTATCTAAATGTAACAAACCATCACAATTCGCTAATACATCCACGAGACAGCATAAAATGCATAAAAATCTAAAATGCAGCATTTAAAAATTCCAACTGAGAACACAATCACTTCCTAATTGCAATAACTTCCATTTGATCTTGATACACTCTAAATTAACAGCTTCACTATGTCAATCAAACACCTCAACACTATTTTCATGATTAGTTGATCTGTGGGAGAAATTTATTCCTTCATACACTTTGACAGGCCAGCAGTAAACACGCAAGCAAAATTATGTACTGTGAACCCTGAACAACAAAATTCAACTCCCTTAAGATTTTTCACATAGTATGTCCAAAACAATTAACAGCAAAACAATATTCCATTCAGACAGATTCTGATGAGGAAAAGGTCATCTGAAATGACTTCAGTTGGATGAATGAAGCTGCTCAAGTATGTAATTTGTAATAAAATTTCGATTGGTGATAAAATATGTAGTTGACTATTTTTTGCTTCAAATTCATACTTAGCATCAGTTTATGCTAAATGACATTTGAGGTAAGTTTTAAACTTTTTAAATACAAGATAAATATATTTTAAATTTAAACCTCCTAACTTATGGCAGTGGTTTGATATATAGAGATTAAAAAAATTGTAACAAATGGGGGAAATTTTTTTCTTCTACATAACATCAGTTTCTGATCCAATCAGAAAACCTGATTTACTTTTACAAACGACATTAAAATGGACCTTGACACTAAGAGTGCAGTGTTTATCTCATCATATTAGTGACAGCATCTCCTTATCACGTTTTAAATACTATGAAGAAATTTCTTGCTTGGGACTTCTTCCCTTTATAAAAATCTCATCAAAGTTGTGAGTAAGCAGCATGAGATGGGTGAAAAAAGAAACCGAACAGCAAAGAAAAACCTCCTCCCACCTAGTGGGGGAAGCAATTTTCAATCAAGCTGGGACAAGTTTCCGAAGTGGCTCGCTGCAGCTACAAATCTGGCTGCATTCTCTCCAGTGAAGTTCATTCTTTTGCAAGCTTAGACATGCTGTCTTCTCAGCAGCTATTAAGTCACTGAAACTTGTCTGCAAGTTACTTTGTGATTATGTAGAGATAAAAGAACTAAGTTAATCATAGGACTTCCAGCAAAAATCCAATACACTCCTGTTTCCTTTCAGAGAAGCAATTAATAAAGCTCTGCATCGCCACTCTTAAAGGGTAACCTACATTTATGTATATGAAAGCATGTACATGAAAACATTTACAGGGCTCTTGTATGCACACACATATAAGGGTACATATAAAACCACACCCTTATATATATCACAATTAAATTCATATGATCAATTACGTAACTGTAGCGCAAACCCTACCCAACACCTCCAATGACCCCATCTACACTATTCACTTTACCTGCCCCCAAATCCTGTTGTACGCAGCCTTCTAACATCACAGCCCTAAGCCTGTTAGCCTCTGTTTAGTTATTATTTTTTTAACCTATCAACCTTTTGCCTCACAAATGCATCTTCTCTCTTTTGAATTTGTCTAGATGGAAAATCTCAAGTTCTTGAAAGATAAGTCCCATGGACATAAGAGCTCAGCAGGTCTAAGAAGTTGTAAAAGGACTGGACGTTGCAAAATCCCAGGTTTAGTCATTTGGTTTCAGTAATGGGGAATTGCCAACCTAATACCACAGCCTTTTCCAGGACATTTTCAATCTTTAGAAGATTTTAATATAGTATCCATTATTTTATTCTTTCTCACAATGTACCTGTGACACTAAGAAATCATTACTTCTATACACTGGGAAGCAAATAAAATTTGTCTCGGTTATTGTAATAAAGTAGAATTCTTATATATGCAGGAGAGAGATTTCACCTCGCTATTGTGCGAAGATATTTTTGACATCAGAGATGACTCAGATTGTTTTGTCCTTCAAGTTAGGTTGGCAACATTGCTGTCACATCAGGCCACCTTCTAAACTGAGATGCGTAAAAAGATGATGACTCAGTTTTACCGCATGCCATCACACATACAAATGTAGAACACAAACTGAACAGCTCTAAGGAACCAAAACAGCTTCCTTCGTCAATAACTGTTTCGTGGGGGGTGATGTTTAGTATTTATAAAAATGTAGATTTATTACTGCTGGAGGTACTGAAAACAGAGCAATGTAGGTGGCCTAAAACGTACCTCTCTAACTTCAGTTGAGGCCTCTCCTCGGGAGGAATAACTGAGAGCTGATGCATCCTGCTGTGGGTGGACATTAAAGATAAATGCAACTACAGAATCCCAGATTTAAAACTGGACCTCCAGCAGAGAAAAGCCTGCCTACTGATCCAGTAGTGACATGCACACTCCAACACAGCTTCCTCCTGAAATACAAGGCCTTTTATCTTTTATTTGTTTGGTTGCTCTTTTCAAATCAAACAATCGTGTTGTGTTACAAGTTATAGGGGCCTGAAGTGTCTGCTTTCCTAGTTATACAATGATATAGGACTTAAGCCAACTAAACAACTAACATTGTTACACTTGCTTTCTTTTCCTTAACTCTTCCTAGGTTAAGTATTCTAATCTCTCTCTATGTTAGATAAACACTAATGAATCTTATTTGCACATCTACACTGTGACTCGTTACTCATATTAGCTAAGTTAATATGTCACATCTGGCAAAGACTGCACTCCTTCAAATCAAACAGCAGCTGCTAAATATCAAAAACTACATCTGAATTCTGAGATTTTATAGGAAATGTGGTCTGCTTTAATTCTAATCCCACCAAGGAAAAGTTTTTTGCATATTATATGTGGATTAACTTTGGTACATATTTATATGCAGAAATGCTAGCCCATGAAAATACTGCAAAACAGGCTTGTTACATCTCCAGTTATGCCCATTTTATGAATATAATTTAATATCAAAAAACATGTTCCACATTCAAAAATGTCTTCAATTTAATGTTTGTGATGGATTAAAAAATGGTATAGGAAAAAATTAAATGTTTTCCAAAGCACAGAAATTCTAGCATGCGATTTTCATTTAGTATGAAAATCAAAGCGTAGCAAAAGCCCATGTTTAAGTACATCCACATGTTTGTTATTTTTCCCTATAAGAAGGCCATTGCTATCTATGCTAACATTATTCTCCTTAATGCTAACACTCCGATCTGGGCTGTCATAGAAACTGGTTTAAGCAGCTGAGATTCTACATTTCAAATCAACTGATCAGACCGCTAAAAATACTTTGTTGGTTACGCATCTCAGAACTTCACACAGGGACTAGTCTGTTGCCGTTACCATAATGACTGTACTTTATTCAGGCCAACAATATCCTGCTTCAAACTGTTGTTCCTACTATAGCTTCAAGCTCCCACTGTATGTTCTGAAACAAATATGTGATTGCATTGCTAACTCCATTTCTTCACAAGATGCTTATCCTAGAGAAGTGAAAACCAAGGGATTAGATATACAGCAGGTGTCTGCTCTGCCAAAGAAATGTGTAAAGCTACAGCTCTCTGCATTATCTCTTGTACAAGAAAACCTTCAATGCCCAACTCAATAATGACACAGCTCCCTAAAAATCTTTATACTTCTTTCACTGGCCTATTGGATGTGCAAGACCTGAAAGACCAAAGAAACAGATAGAGAGTGTCTGGGGAAGTCAGACAGGAAAACAAAGTTGAAAGGAAATTAATGTCTTTGTAGAAGTCCATGGCAAGAAACAGGTTCCACAGGAGGCAATGCCCGCACGGGCCACTGGGACTGACCTGTGTCTTACTCCTACTTCTGCAGATATTCACACAACCATGGCAAACCACATCATCTCACTATTTTCCCTGGATTTATTAGAAAGGAAGAATCAACACCAAGAGTCTAAAGCCAACAGTGCAGTAAAACAAGCTTTGCACTCAACCAGAGTTTTCAGAGGTTTAAATAGGAATTTTAAGCAACAATGTGAACTTTGCCTTCACCCAAATTAGGACAAGCATTTGAAAGAACCTGATGACCCTATTGCCTGTGCTGGCAGTTAACTAACTAAAGGATCTGGCAAGCCCCTTTCAGTCTCATAGTGTATATCTGTTGTTTGAATTGTAAATGCCTTACGTAGTTGACTCCTATTATCCAAAACAACATAACGTCAGTATGTAGGAAATACCATAATAATGGTGAATAATGAAGCACACACCAGTGTGGCCTCAGGATGACTCTGCAACAGTGGCACTGAGGCAGCCCTGTTACAGAACCTTGGTGGAGGAACACATACATTGCCTTCCATGAAACTGGCAACTGGTCAGCAAGCGTGATCACCGCAAACTGAGAAAACAGCTAAAGCTGCCCTGCAGTCCTGCATGGAGCCAGCTTGGGAGTGCCACGCTGCAGCCCAGGTAAATCACCTGCAGACAACAGTCAGAACTATGAGCTTGAGCATCAGTCCCAAGCACACCCTTACACAGAAGTTTATGTGGATTGTCATTGAAAATTCCAGGAAATTCAGAGTACTCAAAGAGCATTCATAAATACAGTCACTCAACTGTTACATTAATTATTCACTAGGAATTCATGTCCCAGCTCTACTCTTTAATGCCCAGAATATGCTATTCCATACTAGAGTACCTCCTATGGTAGAAAACTAAGTACAGCAGTATCCTGCAGAAGATTACACATTCATTACGTCTTTCTTTCATACAGGCAGTGATCTGCTATTTCTTACATCACAACTTTATTAAAAATATAATCTGAAACCACTCAAAATAGCACTAAAAAAGGCTTTTAAAACATTGTAATCACCTTGTGCCTCACACAATTAGCAGATAAAAATATAAAAAAAACAGTCAGCACAGGTTATTTGCAGTATTCCTAAACACCATGGAGGAAATAACAGCATTCATTTAGTCAGACCTCTCCTCCTGCAAGAAAATAATTCTGTATCTAATGACATCACTGCTGTTGATGTAGGCTCATATTAGTCAGTGTATGATCTTGGCTCAATTTTTAGACACTTGGATCACCTAGTGCAGCAACGGAAACTGATGAAGCTCTAAACTGTTCTCCAAAGAAGGTTCTATGTGAAGGAAGAGTTGCATCAACTGAATGATACAAAACTGCTATAAAAGCTGAAGTTCTATGTAAGTGCTAAATATGAATCGGTGGAGCTTAACTTACAGCTTTTGAAATATAGCTATGGATACACACCCAGTGAATATGTATCCTGAAGTAATACAAACAGCTTTCCACCAAAAGTTAGAAACAAACATATGTGCTCAAAACACCAATATCTTAAAGCTAAACACTGGCAATGTTTATTTCCCCAAGATTAAGCTCTAAGAATTTTCCATCCGTTAATCAATACAAATGATGTCTTTCTAGGCATTTGCTAGTATATCTCTCATATTCACAACAGAAAAAGTTGCAAACAAAATATGTATAAAAATAACTATGTGCTAGTTCTTACAAAATGCCTCTGACCACAGTTGTATCACCCTATTCCAAAAGCTTATGAATTCTTGCATAAAAGGTGCATTTGAAACCAAAAATGCTGATAGGTTTAGCCATGAAAATACCCTTCGATTCTGAAAAAAGACGGTGATCAAAATGAAATTTATATAACAACAGGAGCATCAGATGTTCAAGTTCAGAAGAAAATAAAAAGCAATCCCATTTGCAATTTCCATCAGAGCTGCTAAACATTTATATATTGTTCCAACACACCAACCGCTCCTGTTATGTCACTGTTACGAATCCTGCACTCACTAAAATTCATAACATTCTGCTCACTTACAACAATTTGACAGAAAAACAAATGAGAATCGAAAACTGAAGCTTTCCCATGCTGCTGAGTGAAACAATCATTAAATGAAATCCTGAATCTTAACTTTGAATCTCTTTTTACCAATAGACAACACCACCTCAAAAACACTTACTTATACAATAATTATTATTTTTCTAGTATTATGCTTACATGAAAGTTAACTTGCAGGTTGTGAAATCATAAAATAAGCAGTGAATGACAATTGTAAAAGCAAACTACTACTGAAACACTACTGATTTTCAAAGAGTATGAGGAAAAATTAATTGGCAGATGTTTTACATAGCATAATTAACAGTTCATTTCAATGCTCCGTAACAAGATTAAGATAATTATGCTTAAAAAAAGAAATGTAATAATGATAAATTACTAGTTTTCATATTACGGTCAATCTCCTACATTCCAAATAATCACCACATTTAGAAATAGGTGCATCTGTTCCATGTTGTCATCAGATATACAAATGGCACAAACTCATGGCTGTGTGAAACAATCTTTCAACCAAGATACAGGAGATTTCCTTGCTTCAGAAGTAGAGTGCCTGTTCCATTTGTCAGCAAAACAGAAGGTAAAAACAGCACTATTGTTTTCACCAGGGCACAGTTACTGGATAGAAGCTGAAGTTGCAT
Organism: Falco cherrug; assembly: GCF_023634085.1. Taxonomy (NCBI): domain Eukaryota; kingdom Metazoa; phylum Chordata; class Aves; order Falconiformes; family Falconidae; genus Falco; species Falco cherrug. The sequence goes on along the minus strand of NC_073700.1, from coordinate 65,785,774 downwards.
TAGCAATTTACATTTCTTATGGATAACTGGAAAGCAAAGCTTAAATTCTGAGAGCTTAGCAAGTTACAAAAACTACTCCTATGACAGTTCAAGAATGAGAAGATGGGAATCTGTATTTTGTGATGGTGTGCAAAATATGAAGTCATATGCTCTCCTACATGGGTAAGATTTCAGGCCACAAATAAATGAAGAAAAAAATAATTTTCAAGGTTTTCTTCATTACATCTATGAAGACTCTAGCTACAGCATCCAAGTGCCACAATATTAGTGTAAACCATTTCAAATTACCAGTTATATGAATGTAACCCCTGAGTGTTAATAATGTGCTGATAAATTAGGCTTTTTATTTTGGGGTCTACATAGACATTTTATTTCAGGCCTTCCGTTTTCAAGGTTTTGGTTTTTTTCTTTTTTAATTTCAAAGGTGCATTTTTCTTCTATTTCCCCACAAAGACATAACAACAAAAAACAACCGCAAACATTCTGTCTTTAAACTAAAAACAGACTTAGTATTTTACCTCTCTCTCATTTCTATAGCTTCCCTGCTTTCATCATGCTTTTTTTTTGTTGTTGTTGGGTTTGGGGTTTTTTTTGCTTTGCATTCTACTATCAAGTCCTTGACACTTGGAGACTAAAACCTCACAACTAACAGCACAATGATCAGAGCAGGCACAGAAATAGAAATTGCAAGATTAGAAATCTTAAAGACCTGAAAAGTAGACAGAGGAGGAATAAATAGGGATTGAGGCAGAACCAAGAATAAAGGAAAGCAATGAAAAATAGTTTCAAAAATAATATGTAAAAAAAAGAAAGCATGTGACTGTATTATTAATGTACAGCTGAGGAAAACTGGTTCTGTAGAATTGGAGTATAACACTTACCCAAAGCAAGGCAGATTGGAAGAAGAGAGGTAAGTGCAAAAGCATTGTGCATTACAAATACCCGCTCATACCTTTCACGTTTAGTCCATTTTTTACTTCCACCCGGGAGTAAGCAAATTTAAAGAGATCTATTGTTCCTACTATTGATCACTATTGATCTGAGCCTTCAAATAAGTAACAGAAAAATCCCACCCCATAATGAAAAAACCAAGCCATTAAGCAAAACACATGTTGACCAGCTTTCTAGCTTCATTCCCTCACTAACCAAGTAACTCTCCACACGTTTCCCAGTTCAGTTCCTTATTTCCAAGGCTTGCTAGGTCTTTCTGGGTGGTTTCTCAGAAATCCCTAGCTACTCATATGCTTCCTGTCTGTCTTCCATAATCCCCTGGTTAACAAGCAATTTTTAGCCCACATCCACAGAGAACAAATGAGAGATACTTATTTTCTTTTGGTCTTTCCTTAGATGAAGTCAGGGTGTTGGTCTCAAAAGAGGCAGAGAAAGCATTTACCATGGAATTGAATTCAAAACACTAACTTTGCAACAGATGAGCAACTGATTTATATTAACACCTTGTAGGTGATCTGACTAATCTTAATGCAGTTTTGGGGCAGAATTTCAACTCCTAAAACCAGGGCACTTTTATAAGGCTGCACCCACAAATTATTCTCAATTGTATTCAATTACAGGCAGAAATACGGTCCTGGGTTTTTATCTTTGATCTCCTTATGTATCAGCAGTACATGGTAAGAAACTATGAAGATAAAACCATACATATACTAATGAGATGTACTAAAAAGATACTGCAAGGCATGTCTGAAACAATGATACACCCACAATTTTGCAGAGCCCTTATGCAGATGACTTTCAAGCTAGAAGGACATCAAAAGCCAGAGGGATAAAAGTGAATATTGCTACATTCAACCCAAAAGCCCATTTTTACAGTTACATTCCATTGGCCGGAAAAAATAATAGTATCAACCTATGTACCCTTGACTATCTCACTGAGATGGCTCTTACATCTCTTTACCTAGTCTTGACTTTCTTTTTATCCCAGACACTACCTCACCATTGCTTGTAAGGCATTCTGAATTGCCTAGAGAAACCTTTTCTGTTTTGCAACAGCCTAGCTGATTTCAAATCCCTGCACAAATGCTCTTAAATTCTCCATAATCTAAGTTACTATTTAATTTTGAAATAGATACCTAATTGAATGGAGTTTCTTGAAATATGTTTTTAACTAAGATACACTATACCCTTAAGGTAATATATTCTTGTTATACCTCTGTTAATATTTCATAAAATCTTTTATTTTAGAAAAACTTTTAACAGATACTAGTATAATGTGTATTAAGACTGATCCTGTTCTACTGACTAAAATGAGGTGTGTAAACAGTATACAACCTCAATACACAGCCTCACTGACAGATCACATACATACCTGTTACAGCCCTCAAAGGGTTAAATCTTTTCTTTTAAGAACTAAAGAAACTAAATAGTTTCTTAAAAATAACTAACAAACAGCGGTTTGCTATGAGGATACAATTGAGCCTTAAATCCAAACTGCCTAATCGCTGTGTTTGTATCTCAGGATTCAGTCACACAATAATGATTTAAACAGTTTCAACAAGTGACCCAAGTTAACAGTCTACTCTTATCATTCCAACTTTAGGCCTTTGGCTAATGTAATTTCAAATAGCACTTGAACATACATAAGAACTGATTTGTACACAATATTCAAACAGTATTTGAAATTACATTAAAAAACGCATTTAAAATGTAAAGCTAGACAGAGCCATCTACAGTGTATAAGGTGAAAGGAGGATCTGTGAAACTTTGATGAAGTGCCATATCAATTTAAAAACATTTGGGAGTCTTCCAGTATGGAAAAGACAAAGCTCTTACCGTTTCCTTTGGAATTTGTGACTGGCTTTGTTCTGCATTCTAAAGGAAGTAAAAAAAATAAATAAGAACACAACTACATACGACATATACTATCTATCAGCAGGGGGATGAAACAAAGAGCTCTAATTCTGACGTGAAGTGGGTAATGGAAAAATGAAGGGTGTTTGCCACACCCTTGATTCAAATTTGTCTAAACAAGCACTAAATGAGAGGTGAACAAAAATAACCTCCAGTGATCTTAGGCCAGGGACTTTATCTGGTTGTGAGGTAGGTGGCTATCTAGCCAATGAAGAATCTCAGCTGCTTGTACCATTTTCTGGCTGGTGGAACACTCTTATTCAGGGATGTTCTTCCCTGGCCTTTTCCTTCTGCTTTGAAATTTTTGAAGAATGACCTCAGCAGCCCAGATTAACCCTTCCAAATATTTTAAACAAGTACCTAATTTTTAAAACATCCATTCTCACTTTAACAGGGGATTCCCCTTTGAGTGCATTTGGATGAACCAGAACTACAGCACTGTATAACCCAGGACACGAGAGTGCTTTCAGTCCACCACAGATAGGACCCTCCAGTACCTTGCATTTCTCACCTGTGTCTTAAGGGAACATAAGGCAAACATACCTTACTGGAAAACCTTTCTGCATCCCGCTACCAATTCTGGAAACGCACATAAGGAACCATTGCTCTTCCAAGCCCATGTCCACCCATATGAAAACCCCTTTGAGCACCCAGGAGCCACCTTGTTCCTGGCTGGATCATCATTGTTAGGCTAACTAGATATTTCTTTCCATTCAGCTGGGCCAAAATGAAATTCTAGGGTTTACTGGACTTTTTTGTTTTGGGCTGTTCTGCAGGAGACTCAAATGATTAAGCAGAAAAACATAGTAGTGGTGTAGTAACACAAACACCTAGTTAGCTATAAGCTGCAGCCAACAACCCTTAAGAAAAAGAAATGATGAAGGAGACAGCTACCGGGAACATAGAAAGGACCAACATATATCCATGGGTGTATTAACTTGTAGGGTATTGGAGACTAACTCTGCCAGCCAGTCTCTGCTGATATTGAGAATATAGCTCAACAGCTAAATAAACCAAGTCAATCCTTCTGTGGATTCACATAGTCAGTAGCAGGCTCTAAGAAAATCCTTCGCAGCAAGTTATGTTTGGGTGTGGGAGGTAACCACGGTGTTACAGGAGCTCTACTTAACCAGGGTAATCCTCATCCCTCTCATAAAGGGAGGAGGCAGGGAAAGAAGATTTTTAAGAGACAAATCTGCCTCACATTGATGCGGACAAGCCATAGTGTACCACCTATCTGGCACTAGGTAACTCTGGAAGCAAAAAAATGCCTGGTATCCTGAAGAAGCATAATCATTCTTCCAGACCTCGCTGGTTAGAAAAGTTGACTCCTGTCAGTTAGATTTTTATTCCCTGCTTTGTTTCATTCATTTCTACCATGATCTGCTGCACTGGGTGGTGGTTCTCCATCAAACACACCTCCCCTAACCTGACCACACAAGCTACAAAGATCCCATTTTAGATACAACTACACATTTTTGTAGGTCTTTTCCAGACCATAACGGCAACAAACATCAAAGACACTAAACTCCACAACTCTCCTGAAAGCTTATTATCCTCATTTTACTTATAAAGAAAGCCAATGATAAGTAATTTTTCAAAAGTCATTCAACGAGCCTAACCTAAAACATAAAATCTAAACGCCATTTTTATTGGGATTAGTCTCTGTACAAATGTTGGTAAAATAAGATCGTTTTAATGCTGAGTGCTCCTCAGCAAGTAACAGTAAGTCCTACCCTTTATGAGATGGATAATATCAAATAACATGATTTTATGCATATGGTTTCCGAAACAGAATCAGTTAATATTTAAAGCATACAAATGTGGAAAATATGACAGAAATAGGGGAAGGATGCAAAGACAAATTGTTCATAAGTGGCCAAAGAAGGTTTGCATGTGAAAAAGATGAACTGACATGGTTTCAGATCGTTCCCATCCCTCCTTCAATATTCATTTTGCTTGGGGGTTGGTTTGTTGGGGTCTTTTTGGTAAATAAAGCTAGTAAAAGTCAAGGAGAGAAGCTGGTTGAAAATTACTTTTTTTTTTTTTCTTTTAGGATTATTTCTTACCAGAGAAGAAAGAACAGCCCTTATGATGAGTTTTAGTTCAACAACTTCCCCAGCAATTCTGCTCCTGCTCTTTGACAGCTGTCAACAGAGCACACCTAACAGTTCTTCATGTCAAAATGGAAACAAACAAATCCTTATGCAACAGAGGATCATCACGCATACGTACTGTCAGATCCTCACAATATCACTTGTTCAACTGGAGCTACAGAAATGTACAGAAACGTACATCAGTTCAGATCTGATCTCTGACTGCACAGCACAGAGCCCACCTACTACCTGACAGCCATGCTTAGATCTAGCTTCTCTACGCTCGTGCTTGCCAAAATACCTGAGAGAGTATCGCCTGAGCAGCAGCAGGGAGGCTACTGAGGTTGAACTCAATTAAAGGGGCTGATTTGCTGTTATTTTTAAAACTATATCAAGTATTACTATGAAATCTCTGCATTACTCACATACCTTTGTTTATAATTAAACAAAATATTCAGTTAAATTATGCATTAAAACTTCCTCATTTTACTATAGAAATAATATAGACAAAATTAAGACATTTTCTTACTTCTAAGTTTATTTGAAAAATTTTAAAAGCATTTTCATTCACCTTTATGTAAGATAGCAATACTGTGAAAATTACATCATAGGAACTTATAAACAGATTGCTTTCACAGTTCCATAATAAGGTAGGGCATAATATGCTTTCCAATTGTTCATTTCTCTTCATTTTAAGACAAGTTTCACTTCAGCACCTGAAGTCATGTTCCAAGAATATTAAGGTAAATGTACGGTTCATTTACAACCTTGCCTGCCACTTTGACTTCCTAGGTTTTACTGTAGTTTTGAAAAGTAAAAGGCCAATGTTAACTGTCTTGAAATGGCCAAACAAAAATTCATTCTCTTTGCAGTCAAAATAACAAATCCAACAGAAAAATGAAGCAATCAATTCATCATACTTATATTTTTCAACTTGTATATGTCTATCTTTGTATGATAATGCAGCCAAATAAGTTATTTTTAGACCTATAGCTATGATAATACAAATAATAAATAACTTCAGCAGTTTAATTGAATACAGAACAAAGTAAGACTGCTACATTCACAGTCTACCTTTTCATAACAGAAATTATCTTGAATAATTATCAGAGAAATATCTGTATACACTATGCAACCGGAGCAGGTACAGTATGAAACAGCATTTTATTTCCATTTCATGTAAATTCCTCAGAAACATTTTCTCAATTGCCCTGCTAAATTAATAACTGCAGGGTTTCCATTCCACAGAGATTGCATTTATATTCAAAAGAGGCTACTAGTTCTTATATATTCCACTTTTTGATAGAAAGATATTTCCATATCCTGTTTTGGAGTAATATTATATGCTCTAAAACATTTTAGTGAGCAGGTAGTGGGACAAATGGCAGGCTTTCAAACATAGATTTGTCCATACGAAAGATATGAAGTAATCTACTTGTCTGCATGCATCTGAATAAAGTCCATCCGATAGCTTCTTCTACAATAAACATTTTCACTCAAAATATAACTCTCACTTATACATTATCAACAAATATTTAATTCCAATAGCAAATCTCAAAGAGAATAAAAAACATCCATGTAAAATTGTTTTAAATAAAGCAAAATAGTTTGTTTTTTCTTTTCTTTTTCTTATATTCAGTTCTGGCCATGCATGTTTACTAGCAGATGACAAGATCAAATCATTTGCTCATACTCATCTAAATCTCTTAGCTGCTCTCTATTTTACGCACCAGTTCCCTTGGATGGAATGTTTCTTCTTGTCGAAAAATCAGAAGGCCAACGGTCCCTCCCATCTTGGTGCTTCGCAGCAAGGACACAACTTCTTCTTGAGTTTTGCCTGTTAAGTCAACTCCATTTACCTGTGACAAAGGAAGTATTAGAAATTGATAAGACTCCAAAACTGGAAAAACAGCACAAATTTATACTGAAAAATCACATTAAGCACATGGGACAGTATTAAAAAAAAACTCACTGAAGCAATCTGCTTATTGGCTCAATAGAGCTTCTACTTGGTAGAACTAATTAAACATGCAATCTTTACCTATAAATAACAAGCAAGACAGCTAAATTTCCCTCCTTTTTAGCAGCAACTGTATACTCCAATATAATCTAAAGACAACTAAACCCATCTACCAGTATTTTTTACATTTTTCTGCATTAAAATCCTTTGCTAAAATCAATGCATGATCCAAAACTGGTCCTGTTTCCACATGCCTTGGTGTTATACATATCTTCCAAATATATCTTGCACAACAAATTGTGTCAGAAGTGGAAAGTACTTTTTTCCCCCAAATAACATTGGGGTAGCTACTCTTTACTTTGACTTTGTTCAGTAGTCCAAGTCCTTGGCCTCCAGATACCACTTAACAGGACAGACAGGTATGGAAAACATACAGGTAAAATTCCCACTGTATGAACTAACTTGAGTAAGGGGGAAGCCACAGAAAGATAGTGTATTCTCAGGCTTGACCTTCAGAAACATTCCTGAAATGCAAGGCAAATCAACTAACGACATTGAACAAAGGAGCATGCTGCTCAGAAGAAGTCAGCAAACCTCTTTTTCCTTCCCCTCATAAAAGATCACAGCTCACACTGTTGAGATACCATAGCTGTAATATTAAATTCTTCTCAGTCCCCTTCTACCCAAGTCATCTGGGTTACCTTGAATTACAGTAATTACAGAGGCCTATCCCTCCAGCAACAATTCAAGCTGACTTTGCTAGTTTTGCAGTAAAGTGAAGTTAGGGCACTGAGAAGAAGTTACAGTCTCAGCTATACCTCCAGTGTCATTTGGCTTAAGGACAGTAATGAAGAGCTGTGGGTGATAACGTCTCATATCACTCCAGCTAGATTTGCAGCAAGATCTCTGCTGTGCATCTATCTAAGGAAAATTTAACTCCCTTGAGGACATCCTTCAGGAGGGATGTGGCCTTGATTCGCTGCAGCACTATTCTCCTCTTATATTGTCGCTTCCAGTTAATTCACTAAACTTTTCCAGCCTATTGTCTTCCGTGCTTGGCAACACCTTCAATAATTTCTGGTCTGTCACTCCACGCTGATTTAATGCCACTTATTAGGTAACAATGGCTCTCCTTCAACTTATTCCTAAACAGCAATGCAAGACTATGCCACTATATTGACATAACGACATGCAAACTCATGTTTTTATAGTATGTCTGGGTCCAGCTCTTAAAATTGAAAATATGTAGCCCTTGATCTGTTACCTGGAAAAAAAAAAAAAAAAGAAAAAAAAAAGAAAAAGAAAAAAAAAGCCAAAAAACCCCAAAGCTACAAAAAAAGGCAAAAAAGAAGAGGGAAACATTTTCCTATAAGATAAACCACTAAAAGCCTTTGGAAGTTAACTACTGCTTGAGTTCACTCAAAAACACAAACAACATGTAACACTTCATCACCTCAATTAATCGGTCTCCAGCTTTTAGTCTCCCATCTTGAATAGCTGCACCTCTCGGAAGGATGTTTTTCACATAAATTGGAGCAGAGCCACCAATTGGGACATCTCTTGAAGTAATGCTAAATCCCAAGCCTTCTGTACCTGCATAAAGAATGTAGAATATTAGTTGTTAAAATGCACATTTTATATTACATATTATTTCTATCCAACAGAATGTAGGTATACTTCAGTGATACAATCCATGAAAATACATATGCAAGATATAAGAATTACTGCATAGCAAAAGAAGAAACAAAAGGCATATATAGGAACGCTATAGCTAAAGCACAGAGTCTGGCACAGGTGGCTCAGCAGCCCCTTCTTGCAACTTGCTGTTCTGATAATTTCCAAGTCATTGCCATATTTCCAACTTTCTATTTCAGATGAGATGAGTGACAAGGAATCAGAACAAAGTATATCTGATATCCTATGACTGTCTTCCCTCTTGTCAATTTGGATCTTGTCAATGATCCTTTCTTTCTCTTTTGCAACCCTATCAACAATGCCAGTCGGCAAACACTACTAGCCATGGGGCTTTGTCAGCTCACTTACGGACACCAACATGTGACAGACAGAACCAGAGCTCAGTGGTCTCATTTCTTCTGCTCTGAGGGACCTCGAGCTGTTTTCTGTCAACAGCCTCTCTGCCCCAGGGTTTCACCCCGGCTCTCACTGAGTTCCACCCCACCTTCTGCCACGCAGGCAGGGAGCAGAGCCAGGCTGCCACTTCTGAGGTCCTGCTGTGCTCCCAGGTGACTGACTACGGTTGGCTGACTGAGGCAAAACAGAGACATTTATGACGTGGAGAAATCCAGGGAAGGTCCAGGCAATATGACAAATGAGACTTGCTCTTACTTGAGAAATTATGCCCACAACTGGTTACTGAAGTGTACCTTAGGACCACACCTGGGGTTCACAAGCTGAAAGGACAAAAGAAGCCTTTCCTACTATGCAGAAAGTTCATTTGTGATCCTCTCTTTGATGCAATCTGTCCAGTGTTATCAACAACCTTTGAAACACCACATCAAAACCCACCCTCTCCCCACTACACTGCACATGACTCAGTATTGTACTGAAGATAGTCCAGCATGAAAACAGACAGCCATTCAGCAGAGAGCATCCCTGACAGACCATCAGCATCTACCACTTCCATTTGAAACATCTCAGAGGTTGTCAAGATATGCCTGCAGTTCAAATGCACTAGCTAGGCATATGCATGCCCAACCTACATTTAATCTGCCCTACTAAGGCAACATGCAGTTACAACTCTGCAATATCAGATATGGTCTCTGAAAGTTGCACAACATACTTTTTTGTATAAGATCAAAGGGAAAGACAGAAGCCAAACTTTTTGTGCAACAGTCCTCAGCCTGGGAAGCTGAACACAACCTACGTGAAAGACACAACTACAGAAACATTTGAGGTTTGTATTGCATTTGTGTGGCAAGGTTTTGGTAGTGGGGGAGCTACAGGGGCGACTTCTGTGAGAAGCTGCTAGAAGCTTTCTCCATGTCTGATGGAGCCAATGCCAGCCAGCTCCAAGATGGGGCCACCGCTGGCCAAGGCCAAGCCCATCAATGATGGTGGGAGCATCTCTGGAATAAAGTATTTAAGGAGGGGGAAAACCTGCTACACAACAGCACCTGCAGATGAGTGAGATTATGTGAGAGCAGCAGCCCTGCAGCCCCCCAGGTCGGTGCAGGAGGAGGCGGGGGGGCTCCAGCCACCAGAGCAGAGGTTCCCCGGCAGCCCCTGGTGAAGCCCACGGTGAGGCAGCTGTGCCCTCAGCCCAGGGAGCCCATGGTGGGGCAGATCCCCACCTGCAGCCCCTGGAGGACCCCACGCCGGAGCAGGGGGATGCCCGGAGCAGGCTGTGATACCGTGGGAAGCCTGTGCTGGAGCAGGTTTGCTGGCAGGACCTGTGGCCCTGTGGAGAGAGAAGCCCACGCTGGGGCACGGCTGCTGGCGGGGCTTGTGACCCTGCAGGGACCCAGGCTGGAGCAGTGTGTGAAGAACCGCAGCCTGTGGGAAGGACCCATGCTGGAGAAGTTCATGGGAAGGACCCCACGCTGGAGCAGGGGCAGAGTGTGAGGAGGAAGGAGCAGCAGAAACAACGTGTGATGAACTGACCACAACGCCCATTTTTCCCGTCCCCCGAGTTGCTCAAAAGGAGGAGGCAGAAAATTTCAGAGTAGAGATGAACCCAGAAAGAAGGGAGGGGTGGGGGGGAAGGTGTTGTAAGTTTTGGGTTTATTTCTCGTTATCCTACTCTGATTCAATTGGTAATAAATTAAACTAATTACCCCAAGTTGAGTCTGTGTTGCCCGTGACAGTAATTGCTGAGCAATCTCCCCTGTCCTTACCTCGACCCATTATATTTCATTATATTTTCTCTCCTCTGTCCAGCTGAGGAAGTGAGTGATAGAGCAGATTGGTGGGCACCTGGTGTCCAGCCAAGGTCAACCCACCACAAGGTTAAAGCCTGAATTGATTTCTTGCTGTTCCCTGTGTTCATTTGCTAAGTCTGCTTTTTTATTGAGCAGGTTAATATTCACATGTGAAAGAGGAGTCCAATACAGTCACCAGTAGTCTACGTACAGATTTCTGATATCTGCACAATTACATCTGATTAAAGTTTAGTACAATATATTTTATTATCAAGATGGTAATGATGTTAAGAAGTAGACTGACACAGGTGACAGGGCTGGGGGTGACATAACCTCTAAAAATCTTCATCTTGAACATATCTAAGTCCTCTAGTACACACAGCAAGTGTACGCAGCTCAAACAGTTCAGGAAATTTGTATCAGTTCCTCTAGGCTAACTATCATGAGACAGCATCCCTTCCTTCAGCAGCATTCAAAATAGCTGAAAAACGGACATTTGAATTTGAAAGTCTTCATCCACTTTCAGGCTGATATAAAATTTATCAGTGCTATTACACAGAGATGAAAAAAAATAGTAGTTCTTATAACACCCATTTTTTACTTTGGAGACCTCATAATTTGAACAGTGCTTCAAACATTCATAAAGCTCTTTAACTCTTTGCAACATCATGTGAAGATGATCTGTATAAGTTTTTTTTAAGTCACATCTCAGCTTGTTATGGAATTTATCTTTTTCTTATTTTAAGGATCCATTTTGAATACTGCTCTTTGAGTACAGATTTTATCTGCTAAAATTTCTAAACTAGAAATCAGAACATGACTGCAGTCCCAGGACAACATTTCATTATTAATAAGCTTAATTCCCATAGCCTTATTATGGCATCATTACAGATGTCTGGTTCACACACTCCACTTAAAATCCCCATGGAAAAAACAGAAGTTGAAATGCATGCAGGATATAAATTTGGACTGTGGCATTTTCTGCTGTCAAATCTCCAGAAAGCCTTTACCAAAGCCAGCAGAATGCCACAAATCCATGCTCAGCCCAGATTTTAGCAGAAAAAAAATTTCTAATTACTTGGGGAAAGAAGGGGACTCAACTGAGCTATGTTTTGCTATGCTGCCCTGTACAGCTTTGCATCAGGCAGCTTTTGGGTGTCATCTTCCTTTTACCTTTTCTCTACTTCAGTTTACTATCCACGCACTAAAGATAAATGCCCTTAGCTGTATAATACAGCTTCATAAACTCCTATGCTTACTATATAGTAAATTAGAAGTTAACAGGACAGGGAAATAAATGGATATATTTGACTGATGCCAAAAAAAAAAAAGACTTCTGTGACTGGATTGCTTTTAGTTGGGTTTTTGGTTTGTTTTTATGCACATAACTGATGTAGTTACCTCTATTCCATGCATTTCAGTTTTCCTGTTGATAGAAATGTATAAAAGATCTTAACATCTTCCTCCTGCCAAAATATTTTCAGTTCTTAGGTTATACAGTAATGCATTATAGTAATGAGGGAACTGTGCAAATACACTGTAGGCTTGTCTAGTATCTCTGATTTATACTAATAATATGGGAGAAATTGGACAACATACAGGCAGAATCAGAACATGAGTAGAAAACAGAAGGAATTTTCATCTTTTTGAAAACATGGGAGTCATCCTACTCAAAGCTAGGAGCTTTACTTTGCAAGGTCTAGATTATATTTGAGCTATGTTTAACTCAACCTCTTACAGTTTTTAAAGAGAGCAAGTATAGAAAATGTCTTCCTCCCTCTGTAGCTGTCATTTCTGCCAACAACCAAATTACACTGAGTGATAATAACATTTAAAAATTACCAATTTGTGGAATTCAAATTCTTAGGCTTCTTTGATAAATCAGCAGCTTTCTCAACAAGCTAGAGCTGTCCTTCTTCAATGTGTTGCTGAACACACCTTCTAAGGTCACATTACCCTCAAGAGCTCAGCAAGCTCTGAGCTGAAGATAAAGTAGTTTTAGGTCAATAAAAAGGGCAGTTACAATAGTAAAGGAACTACACTGTACAAACGGAAGAGGAACAGATTTGATGCTTCAGGTTTTTAGAAGAAAAAGTTTCTTAGAGCATTAAGGGGGGTGGGCACTTTCATGTAATTTAATTTTGTATATATGTGTGTATATATATAGATATAGATATATTCAAAATGAACATCATCTTATTTGGAATCAACCTGATCATAAACTAACAAGATATTAAAAAAAATTATTAAATCTCACTAAAGGTGGTTAGGTTTTCTGCTATCTCCCAGAGAAGAAGCATTTAGTTTCTTACTAATGCTAGGATTATTGATTGTAGAAAGAGTGTGTCTAGCATAACATTTCTGTCTTTCTGAGGCTCTTCTGCACGAAAAAATTGTGTGCTCCTCATCCAACACCAATTGCAGGTCTACATTTTCAGCAGGAAAAGGTGTTGCTGGATAGAAATACTGCCAGAACATGAGACAAAAAGAAAGCATCACCTCTGCACTGCTTCCAGTACTTTCATGTCCCTCTCAAAAGGATATTCGTTCAGAGACCCACTAAGGAACATCTGAAACCTACACTATCAACTTCTTAAGATACTTCTCTTAAGAGTTAGCTTCCCTTTCAGGACTGCAAGCAGAGGTAGAAGTCAGTCATGGTCTCCTTTCTCCTCTGTTTTAAGAAAATGCAGATGAGTTCTCAGGTACTTCAGTACAGATCTCCCTACATTTAAAAAATAAAATTAAAATCTCACTTCTGAAACAATAGGAAATATTTGATAACCAGACAACTGGGCACTATATTTGTTACTAATTATGCAAGACAAGCAAAGCACATTTCAAAATAACCTCAATATGGAAAACCCATGTGAGTGCACAGTCCTCAGATGAAATAAAGGATTGTTAAGGAAAAGTGCTGATTCTTCATGGAAGAAAAAGAACACAGCTCGCTCTTTCCTATAACAATAAGGGAAGCTGGTTACACTTTTAAATAATTTGTGACACAAACCCACAAAAATTACAAAATAAAGCATCCCCACTTAATGAAACTATTTTATTATAAAATGATCCAGAATAAGGAGAGAGATAACATTACAATAAAACTAAGCAAAAGGGCCAAGCACTCTCTGACAATAATCAGAGCAGACACTCTCCTTCCAAGCATTTTAAGCTCCTGCATTTTGACAGTAGAGTCTTTCCTGAGATCCACGGATGGATGGATGACTGCTGAAACAATTATCCTACTATTTTATACTAGAAAGCACTTTTTATTAAGGACTGGACCTTATGCAAGAGCTGAACAGCAAGTATGTTCTCCTTATTGTCAAGAGCTTCACTAAATTAACCTATTTTAGATACTTCCTGAAAAGTTATTTTACTGCTCCTACTTTGAGCCTTATATTTTCCGAATTTGTGTATCTGTAGTCAAAGTAACTGTACATGCAAATGGCTGCTTAGAAAACTGACTGCTGAGCTGTCCATAAAATTTCTGCAGCCACATGTGCAATCAAATTAATTGTATGCCCATTTTTATGTAGTTGAGTGATTTGGAACAACTCTTTTTTTTTTCTCCAAGAAAAGCTCAGAACTCTCAAGAAGATCTTTGATCAACCTAATAGAAACATTCTTCCCTTTTTGCTACAGCCTGCTAATAAGTAGTGATCAGAAGTTTTTTTTTTAAATGGAAAGATGAAACTTGATGCAGTTAATATTTCTTCAGTGGCTAACAATGCCCAAAATTATTTGCGTCACTTTTGAATCTCATTTCTCAAGGTCACTTAAGTAATTAGGAATCTACATGCTTCATTTCAAAAGTGACAACCACCCCTACTGCATCTGAAAAGGAATACTAAAATCGGTCTAAGAGAACATACAACTTCAAAAGAAATTTTAAATAAAAATTTAAAATGTCATTTCAAAGTCTGGCTCAAGATAATGTGTGGGAAAACAGGAGAGTATGATGAAAAATGTATGTAAATCTGTACACTTCAGATACATGATGCAGGATATCTTACAGAGAAGTTCAGGGCCCTGCCTTGGATGCTTGGCTATTTAAACCCAAGTAAAACAAGTAATCATTCATATATATATACACATATACATACATACATATATATACACACACACACATATACACACACACACACACACATACATATATATGCTTTACTCCACACCAAACTTGATGCAATTTTAAATTAGCGTACTCCCAAACTATCCGTGGCACCTTATTTGTGGCTGTAATGACTCTCTTATGACTTCTTGCAGAAAGCAAGTTGTGTGTGGCAGGGCTGGGTGTCACCACGCCATAACCCTGAACGCCCAGGCACCTGGTGGGACCTGCAGTTTTTAAGCTCGGCTCTGTATGTAAGACTGAGCATGATTAACCACAGAAGGGCCAGCAAGCCAAACAGGAATCCAACAAGAAACTCTGAAGAGCAATGAGTCTCATAATCCTCCTCACATCTACAATTTAACCATTTCTGTCCGTTGCACTGCACAAAGGTGTCTCCTTCCTCTCAGGAGTCACCATCTCCTCGAGCACGGCTGCTACAACATTCCTGTGATGGACTCGGTGATTCCTATAGCATTCCTCCAGTCAGGTATCCTGCACTTGTGTCACTGCTTTCTTTCTCTTGAAGCTATAGTATTTTGCAAGATTTATTACTATTTCTCTGGGCCAAAAAGGGAGAGATGATCGCAACTCCCATGGACAGTAGTTAAGTTGCCCTCTCCAAGCGAGGAGATGTGGACTGAAACCCTGATACACTGAACGCTTCAGACAAAAACCAGGAAAATATTTGGTGGAAGCAGGACTGACAAAAAACAAGAGCTCAGTTTTGAAATTTTACGTCAACTACTATATATTTAATTTAGCTAGACAAATATGTAGTTACAGATGGAAATGATCTGAAGCAATAGGCATTATACTTAAGAGCAATCAAATAAAATGAGACTAATTTAAAGACTGAGTACTTCAGGCTTGTATTAGTACAGCAGTGTCAAACCCAGTATATATGAAATCTGAGCAATAAAATGCCCAGTTGAAAAGCAGTCTTTTGAATGCCTTAGTGAGTAACAGGCTAAATGTTGAGAGCTACTCAGTGCTCAAAGACTAAGCCTTAGAATGATCTGTTGTGTAATTGGTTGTTTATTATTTATAAGTGCTGGACTAAATTTCTCTCAACTGCATTGGCTCAAACTCTTGCAACCAAAGAAAAAAAACACTCTGGAACTGTCCCAGTGTATATGAGGTCAAAATTTCTCCTGACACTGGGTGTTATATCCATGTTCTTATTTTCTCTATCTATTAGCTGTGAAGAACTGTATTTATTTATTTATACTTCCTTTGTATCAGCTTACACCAAAATATATGTAAACATATGCTCAATGTCACATCTTGCACTATCTTAATTTGTGTGAGCTATTAAGCTAGACTGTTACACAGCCTTAATGGCATTAGAATATCAGCAATAACCCCTACATCTATATGCCAAAAGTTCAGGCCCTGACCTTTAAGGAAAGATAAACAGATATCCATTTTCATCTAAAAAAAGCCAACAAACATTCTGCATTGACTGAAACATATGACTGACCTTCTCTTCTGACTTTATTAAACAGCTAAATCTTATGAAAGTTCAGGTTATTTTAAAATGCCAAAACAGCAATAAATATTAAGAAATCATAATTACAGAAGCACATACTGTAGGGTTATCTTACCATGTCATTTTATATAGTAAAGCTCACACAATATATAGCAACATGGCTGTAATAAAGGAGGTCTGTCAGTATTGAAAAAGCATCAGTTCTCATATACTACATCAGTAACCAGAATGCACAGGTTAAATCAAAAGTGAATTTCAAGATGAAGCTTTACACGCTTGCGTGTCTTAATGCACCCCACAAGGAGTTTTTAATCTAATGATGGTAATTGGTGAAATAACTGCTGCCTGTTAGCTACAAAGAGAACACATTTGTTAAATATCTATAACGCCTGTATTATTACAACATCCTTCATTAGAAATAATCAAAGACAATCAACATCCCTATTGCACTCATATTTATAGCAAACTACTTGGGGGCATCCTTAAGTGTTTTGCTTCATTTGTTGCTCCTCATGTATGTTCTCAGAGTGATCAAATGGAAGCCAAAATGGGCCAGCATCCCTCTTTCTACAGTGAATATTAACAAGTGAAAGACAGCAATGACAAAAAAGTATCGTTCCTTAAACACAATTTAAAAAAAAATTAAAAAGATTACCATGCAGAAAATGCAGTACATTGCTGTACTGTCTGTCCATAATCTGAGCTAGATGTCATTTCCTCGTAAGTACTATTCTTACAGAAGCAAATTGTTACAAGCAAAGATCCCCTCTAAACCTCTGAAATATACTCTAAATATGGATTTCAAAGCTTTTACTAGTGTAACAGCCATCAAAATTCTCTGGTGTGAAATAGATGTTAAAGTATCTTTCAGAACACTTTCAGTTAACAGGTAGCACCCATCTCCTTCAATCCAGAAACACTTAATATACTGGTGCCAGCAAAGCTAAATGACATTATAGAAGTGGGGCGAGTATTTATGAAAATGTATCCAGTGCAAGATGACCAAAATGTAACCTCAAAAACATCCGTAACACATCAAAATTATATTCTCATATCTTATGAGCAGCTAGAATTCCACATTTGTTTCATCAAAAAACATTGTGTTCCCACATTCTATATTCATTTCCTGGTGCTTTAAAATTATATGAAATGCATATTTCCACTCCTGATTAAGAATTCTTCTACATAAATTCCCAGTGATATTTCTACAGGTTTCTACGGACACACACAAAAAAAGGTAAAAATCACTGTAGTGACTGAGACCATATTTGTAGACACAGTGATACCTTACTGCGCCAACAAGATTTTTCCAAGCAGGCAGATCTGAGCTGATGGCCTAAAGAATTTCTTGAAGGACCATCAACAACAGAAGCAAACTGTCAATTCAACCTTATGTCATCCAAGTTTGTAGAGCTTAAAATTCAGCAACCAGAAAGAAGCAATCTGGTGGTTCATGTGAAGTTCATAGAAAGGAAAGCACACCGATAAGGTGACAAATAGCCTGGTACCTGTGAAACTGTAAAATCTCAAGCATTCAATGCATTGTCTTCAATACTTTTTGATAAAAAATTTTAATTAAAATTACTAATGCTAAGCACATCCAATATGAAAGAAGTTTTAGTTCACAAAGAATACTGTCACATAGGCAAACTTCTTGCTGTGTAGTGTAAAACCTATTCTTCCTGCTGGAGATCAATTTATATCTAACCTTAAACATGCTCATTTTAATAACATAAAGCTTCCAGCTCATATAATCCTTTAAAAAATTATTTCCCAAAAAGCTAAGAAATACTTGCATCTAAATGTCATTTTATTGTACCTCAGATTATCTTAAGTGTCTAGATGGTAACTTGTGGATAACTGGCTAGCTGAAAAGGGTCACATAGACATAGTCCAGCTGGCTGGACAAAAATGCACATCGCTCTCAGCTTATCTGAAGAAAAAGCAAAAATACACTGTCTTTGGCTGTTCTTGTTACATAATAGGAAGATTTCGGAGGGAAAAGAATGTTGCAGGTGGGAACAGATAACTACAGAAGAGAAACTAGGGGCGGGCTTGATATTTAGGCAACTAACCAATAATGAGCTTAACTTTTGTAATATGTATGAGCTAATTATAACAAGGCATAAAAGGTGACTGTAAGGTACAATAAACGAAGTCTGCTGATCACTCATATTGAGTGACTGTGTCTTCCCTCCGTCGCGACAGTAACTACACAAAAATACCACGTTTTCTCACTTAGGCCATTTAACACATCATACAAATTCCAGGGATGTAGCAATGTGTCTACATATGTACATATAACACAGATGTTGAGATAAGGACCAACCACTTGCTCCTCTGCCCTTAGTCTCTCACGCCCATTCAAATGACATCAGCATAAGGGCCACGGTAGGAAATTTCACATTACATCTCAATCATTTAAACACACACTTTCACAACTCAGTGGAATGAAAGCTTTAGCTGGAAATTAGAAAGTCCAATTTACCAACTGGATCCAGCACACACTTAAAATCTAACGGAAAAAACACAGTTACTCGGTTTGAAAAGTCATTATAACTAAGTACAGAATATGGGTCATTTTGCCTTATTTATTCATATTATATAGTTCACGAGTCCCTCGGTCTTGGCCAACAGAATTTGTAGCATGTACTGCACTTCTCCATTAGCGGAGAGACAGAAAATGTTAAAAGCGCTCTTCAAAACAGCCTTTTGTGAACATGCTGCACACACTCAAGTGTATGGCTGGGCTTCTGGGCATGCTATCAGGGAAAAGTCAGCCCCTTGGCTTCAAAAATCCATCACATCCCCCGCTACTGCAAGCTACCCTGCCCAATACAACGGCACTGAACACACATACATACACTACACACATATATGTTATGCTATATGAGGAGTGTATTAGTGCCTTACCTTTCCTCAGCTGTATACTGAGCCTCTTCCCTATCTTTTTGGTGTTATACCCACTGTTTGCAGTGGAGGTGAGAACTTTTTGAGGTGACGGTACCAGGCCCGAGGGTGGTTTCCCTGATGAATTCACACTATGAGGTAGCTGCGAGTAGGAGTCTGTCTGATCGGACTGGTTACCCGCTCGAGACATTCTTTGTAATGTGTGAAGTCCAGAATTGTTAATACTTTTGCCGTCACCATACTGGGAATCGGGGCTGAACCGGCTGGAGTAGTACGTGTTCTTCTCGCTTTGGGACAACTGTTCATACTGCTCTTTATTAGCCGCAGGGACCACATGGAACCAAATGAATGGCGTACGCATGGCTTGGCGAAACATATGCTGTGCTCTAGGTTTCAAAATTAACAGAAAATTAGCAAATTAGGACTGGCAGACTACAAGGCATTATAAGCATAATTACTAATGTTAATTAAGCAACACAAGCTGACAGACACATTGCACTCAAGCATAAACCATAAAACTTGAATCTGTTCACTAGTCTACTTGGTCTGCTTTTTGCTACGGTTTATTTCCTTAGGGGAAAACAAAATGGTTAAATATGTTTAACAACTAATGTACCAAATACTGGATTCGGAAATGCAAAATAATTAACCACAGTCTTAAAATGCAGACAGTCCTATGGCAGGACTGCAGTGTCCTTTTGTTTTGAACCTTGATAATTGCAATAATTGTGATAACAGTAATCACAGTGACAACAAAATTATTAGAATGAAAATTACACTTTATACAAAGACTATGTATTTCCGTAATTTGCTGAAAGTATGTGCAGTTCTTGCAAAAAGTCTAGTTTATGCTTTTCTGAAGTTTTTAGGCTTTCAGAATACAACATTAAGAAATCAGGGAAAAAAAATGTTTAAGCCTGCACTGACAGACGTTGCTCTAGGGTCATGATCCAAAGTACACAAAGTCAAAAAGTCTCTTCTCAGGCTTAACAAATTGTGATTCAGAATCACAGGACAAGCAGAGAAAAAGCTGCTTTCAACTATACGGTACAGGGTCATGTTCCAATCCAGGTTAGAGCCAAATAAATTAAAAAAAACACATTTCAACTGTATATTAAGTATAGGATGATCAGAATAAATGATATTTCTTGGACCCTCAAACTGTTAGGGTATTCAGAACAGTATTATCATCTTTGAAATCACTAATTTTCTGCATACCTCTTTTCTGCTTTCTCTTTCAATATCTGTGAACTACAAGCTGATGTCATTTTTAAAAGTCTTTCTGATTTAACATTCTGTGATTCTACCAAGTCCAGCATCCACTGCACAAATACTTACAATCTCTCAAACGTCTCCAGGAAGTTTCTGTATATAGTACCTTTAGTTCTCACACATATAAAACCACAACTATTTTTAAAATTTTAGAAATGAAGTCTCTATGCTATCCACTTATATTGAACATGATGCATTGCAAGTATAAAAACAGAAGACATGCAGGAATTTTAGGACAAATAGTTTAGCAGTGCAAGAAGAAAAACTCCATAATGTGCAAAAACAATCAAATAAGAAGTGCATACATTCTAATGACAATATATTATCCCGAATTTTTCATAGTTTGGCTAATTAAAAAACATTCGCGTCCCTTGGTGTATTGTTTCCTTATTAGAAAGGCAAAGTTAGACTTTTTTTTTTTTTTTGCTTTCCTCAAATTACAGCAAGGTGCAGTACTAAAGATTAAATACTGCAATTTAATACATTGTAAGTACACTTACTGTTCAAATCTCCTGTTCCGAAGGTCTCCATCGTTAATCCTGACAATACAATCATTCTCACGAAAAAGGTTTTCTTGTTCAGCTTTTCCACCCTTCTCCAATCGCTTCACCAGCAGCCCCAGGGTTCTGCAACATTAAGATTACAAATGAATACTGTTTAAACAATTTTCAGCTTAGAAAATCCTACTGATTTAATATTTTATCATAACCACTATAGAAACTAAATTTTAAACCATCTTTACCTTGAAGTAGGATACCATAGTTTGAAATAATTTTTACCTGAATTATTTTCATTTATCCATGAAACAAAAAGCCTAGGTGAATCAAGCATGTCATTTAAAAATAAGAATGAACAGACAGTGTGATGATAGCACATCCATTCTTGCAAAAGGCCTAGATTTCTGAGCAGTAAAAGCTCCAAGAAGCACCACACATCTGACAGTTGGCATCTTTTCTGCTAGTTGACCGAAGTTGAACTGGTTCAACTTAAAATTTAAACTTCTGAATTAGCAGAGAATATCGCAGCCATCACTACTGCCTCTATGCAAGCAAAACGCGGGGTCATCTCACAAAACAAGCAGCCTGTAATGAAGGGAATGGGTAGAGGACTCCAGAAATTCACGTGAACCGAATGCTTTTATTTTTAAACCATAACTTTTTTACTAAACGGCAAAGAGGAAATTAAAAACTTATATGCCATTTTTAATTCAGCATATTATCTTAACTTAATTGGCTACCATTTGATAGCCTCTGTGCAATGAGTTGGTCACTTCTATCTAGTGCTTACCCGCAGTGTCACCTTAAGGACATTCTTAGAAAGAAAAGGTAAACAAATGTTCAACCTGAAATTATGAAATGGATCCTGAAGAGTGGATTTCTGAGGTAGGATAGTGTGAAAAGTCAATGATGTTTCTATACCTGAACTCTAGGTCTGAAGAAGGATTCAATCTTCAGGATTATTCTTGCATCGACACTGCACTTGATTTTTTTTTAAAGAAGATCAGCTTTACATTGAAATCCCACAGGATGTATCAGTGGGTCAAATTCACATCATCCAAGTCAACACCATTACTTTTTCAGAAGTCATTTCAAGGCATGGCGTGAAAAATACTTGGTTGCGTGGCAGGAATTGCAAGACCACATATGTCTTTTAGCGCAAAACTTTCAGTGATCGTAGCACTTCAGTTCACACATACCTCAAAGTAAATGAGCAGTCAATGTTGCTTAAAAGGACTCCTCATGCGCTCGAAAGTTATATACGCACTCGAGCACTTCATCAAACGGGTCAGAAAAGCAAAATCAGCTTTTAACTTATTTCTTCCACTTTAAATTCTTCATTTACCAATTTATCATCAACATATGCAAATAAGACATATATTTTACAGAACAGTCATACGTTTTCTCCTACAAGGCAGATGAAGGAGTAAGAGAAACGATCCTAGTAGTATTTCCATTTTGGAACCACCTAGAGACATTAAGATATGATATTGAAAGGATCTGTACATGTAGACAGACTGTGAGGAGAAAAACAACATAAAGCATTATGACAACACAAATCATCAAATGATGTTTGAGTCAGACATTAACATTTAAGTGATACTATTCTGTTTCCACCTGATATGGAGTAATTTACAAACACCTCTACTGCACCTTTGACCTCTCCGGGGGTGGGGTGAGGGGTGGGGGTGTCCCATCAGAGGCAAACCTCCACTCTTATTTGGTTCCCGATGGACTGCTTGGGCACAGTCACTGATGCTAATTGTGATTGGGCTTGACTTTAGCTCAGCTGCTGCAATTAGCAATCTGTCTCTTTGCAATAGCATTGGTGAGCACAAGAACCAGAAAGATTCCATAAAGCTAAAGTATCATTTCTCTAGAATGCATGCATTTCAAAAAACAACAACACCCCCTCCCCCCCAAAAAAAAAACCCCAAAAAAACCCAACAACACCAAAAAAACCAAACTCACAAAACCAAAAAAAAACCACAAAACAAAACTAGTGTCTCCTATCCCTCCCCATCCCAAGCTGATATCCTTTGGGTTTGGAAGTTCCAACTTTTAGAAGTTCCAACTTTTGTAAGTTCCTTGCAACACCCCAGCATCTCCCATGAAAAAAGGAGAAGTTAAAAAAAAGCAAAACCAATTTTCCCAAATTTCCCAAAGCAAAAACAATTCTTCCTTTTTTTTTTTTTTTTTTTTTTTTTCCTTGATCACCAAAGTAGTGAAACACCTTGTATTATCTAGGTATTTTACATGGTTTGCTGTTTGCCTTTCCCACCATCCTCATACTTTGCATGACATAAAATTCTAAAACTCCCCAACAGTCACGCACTAATTTAATGACCACATCATGCTCCATTCATTGTACTAAAACTTGCTGATCATTATGAAGGTATATTGTCACAGAAAGTAAAACAAAAGACGTTTTCAAAATAGCAATTCAACCCCTTTTTCCTTCTATTCACTAAAACACACTTTGAAGACAGTCTCAGATTTTTAAAAATGATAATTATATAAAAATATGCATACATCCTTAGTTGCAGAAAGCACTAAGTAATGAATGTTAATAAAAAGGAAAAAGACTTGTATGCTTTCACTGCATGATTTTTATCAGAATTATAGTTTTGATACATACAAAACTGATGGTTAGAAAACAACTTTGTGACTTTCACTTCTGATTTGTTGAACTTCTCTGGGGAGACAATGTGTGATCTGCACAGTGAAGTTACTGAAGAGGACATGTCTCAGTGAGGAAGAGATAAGCAAGCAAAAATAAAATTGGGAATGCTACATTTAAGAGAAAACCACCAAAATATCTGAGGAGAAGAGGAAAGAATTGTGTCTACTCTTTTTTTTTTTTTTTCTTTCCCTTCATCCCCAACAGCACTTTGATGCAGGTGTGCTTTGTAATGCCCAAAGACAATTCAGAATTTGAATGTGCATGCAATACTTGGCTGTGAGCATACACAGGAACTGCAACAGGTGTTTTGTTTACATGGTTAAATATAAAAAATATCAAAATAGCAATATACTAAATATCAAAACATATTCTACATAAAGTACAACACTCCAAATTAATACTATGATAACACTCTATACAAAATAATGATTTCATCCCAATATCACCATGTATTTATGATTACAAATTAGTCTATCAATGCTTTTTGTATAGTATTTTACTTGAAATGATGCTACCATTTTGCATTCTGAAGTTATATTAAATTATTAATATAAGATGCATCTTTATACATGGTTTGTCATTTCCTAAATTTACTTCACCTAAACTCTCAAATCTAGTAAAAATATTAGCAATCCTAATCAATGGTAAAATAATGTAACACATAAATAAACTACCAGTCAAAATTGCTAATAATCTCATTAAACAAAGGCTACAAGTTCTACTAATGCGAGATTGCTCATCTCAGACACAACATATGGTGCTCATGAGGATTTTACTTTGTAACAAGTGTTAGAGCTAGGTTAACCAAGGAATATAAAGCTGAAGTCACTGAGAACAGATTCAAGGCTGGATGAACAGCCTGAGCCAAATCTGAAATCAGGATCCTCACCGTGCCCTTTAATTTACTTAAGTTTTTAATATAAAGACATGGGGCAAAGGATCCCTTTAGACACAGTTCCAGAAACAATTTCCTGAATGTGGTTCTGCAAAGCAGAATAAACTCTCCTAGAACTTGCAGAAAATGCATGTCCCTGAAAATCAGTACCAAAAGCCTATCAATTTCTTACAGTATTTCTTCAACATATTACGGTTAGATATAAGAATATGACTCTAAAAAAGGCATTATGGGAATTCATGTTTGTTGTTGCAGTAACTGGAGATAAACTGAGTAGACCTGATATTGCAAATATGCAATAACCTAAAAACTAATTGTTTTTTTTTTCCCCTGCTGTATGCCACCACCATTAATCCTGATAAGTGGAGATACAGCTCTACTACAGTTTCACTATTACGTTTCCTACATTAGGAAAACATAATTTTGAAAGCCCATAAACTATTCTAGTATAAAATACAGAAGTCAGTATATATATTTATTTAAAAACAACCATGTAGCATACAAATATATGAGTGCATTTGAATTTGCTTAATCACGTCCAGTTAAACTAAGCCAATGCATTTTCTAAGATAAATTTTTCCATTATAAAAATTTTAAACTATAACCTTTTTAAGAACAAGATCAAATATTGTGTGAACCTCTGCAAGACACTCTGCAAGTCTAAAACACTGTCGAAAAAATAATTATAAATGGAAATTTGGTAGCTGCACTATTTTAGACTAACGTTAGCTGTCATGGGGACAGAAGGGAAACAGTACTAGGGCACAGAGCTCAATCTTTGTATTTGTTTTAAATATCTAATTGGGAATGTAAACAGATTAGATTAGCATTTGCACCACTGTATTTCCACAAGGTTCATTACTCTAATTATACAATTAAAATAAACTCAGCTACATGTGTTAACATTTCAGTTCTCAGTATAAATTGCAACCAATGACAAAACTAGAAATAAGCAGTGAATGTTTTATTGACATCTAAATTGCCTGAGTTAGTCTGGGTAGTTCTTTGAAATTGTGAACTCCCCACATGCCATCCAGCTGTATGGAAATGTTTATAATTTGTCTTAATAAAAACTGACAGTGTAAATACTATAAGAGTAATAAAAATATTACATTGAGCATCTAGAATATGATTTGGCCATCACCGCCTGTTGTACCTACACACTGAAGTTATTTACCTATTACCTGTAAGCTAACTGTAATATAATCAAATCAGTCAGAAGAGAAAATAACCAGTTTAGATGTTTTATGTAAAGACACTAACATAAAAAAACAAAAACTAGATTAAGGGGCAAAAAAAAGGACTGCTTGAAAAATCTGATGTGTAGTGGTTTCATGCCATGAAAGACCTTTGAGAAGCACTACGGGAACATAAACATGGTATAAATTTCCTGAGATTTGGAGGTTAGAGTAGGCAAATCAGCTTGTTTGTTCAAGTTAAATTACTGTGGCTGATCAGTGCTAAATTGGACATAAACTTCTTTGCACTACATTGACATCACAGTGCTACTGTGAAGGCATTAAAATAACTTTCTCAGTTTTCATACCTGAAGTCCAGAACCCATTTCAAGTCTTTCATAACTACTCCTCGGCTTTTTACCTCGAATAATACTTCAAATTAAGTTCATATAACTTTTTAAAGGCTGAGATCAGACAAAGAAAGCCTTGAATCCAGCTAAAAGAGTGAGGGAACGATACATTCACACCACAGGGAATCTTTTTCTAATGCAGTTGTTTTTGAAAACCAAGGCTACCTTTGAGATTTGAAAGGCTGGAAATGCAGGAGAGGAATAAATGGAGATGCAGATAACACATAACTCCTAGATGATCAAATAGAATACGATCATTAGAGAGGCACCTTGAAGGCAGTATTAAGGACTCTCAGTGTAGACAACGGCCACTAGCTATTACTTTAGTTTTCTTTGTATCTTGAGTAACAGACTAAGACTAAAACTTTTACAGTGAAATATGAAGTGATTTATAAACTCTAGAAAATTAAGGACACTTCCACTAAAAGCAATAAAAATTAAAAAAAATAAAAAACTACAGAACACAAAAACATACAAACAATTTTCTAGTTTAGGGATTGTGTATACATCAATGCCTACCTTCATCTGAGGTTTTGCATTGTTTTAATAAAATCTGTTAAAACTGTCATTTAAACTGACAAAAAGCCATATAATTCAGTCTCTTATTTTTCCCATTCTTCTGAGACTTCCTTATTATTGTAAAGACATTATATTTTAAAGACATTTAGGATATATAGCATAGAAACATAGACCAAATATTTTTAGCTGCCAGGTTTTAGCTGTACAGTTTATCATGGATTTTGTGGCATGCTTCATAGGAAGAACAGCTGGCAGAGCCCTACATAATGCTCTGCATCAAAGTAACATGTCTGATACTTCTTAATGGATGTTCTTTATGGGGTTATCAGATGAATAGACAAATCCTTTTCTGTTCTGTTTTACTAAGTAGACATCACAGTGGTCTTGGGACTGTGGGACTGTAACTTCCATATCATTATTCACAGAGATTTCTAATGTAATCTCATATATTCCTTGTTTCAGTTCAATCTCCTTCCAAAGACAGACATAGCAGGATTTTGGAAGAGCAGCTACGGTATAGAGCTTGAGAAGATTTCAAAGACTCTTAAAAGTAGAAGAGGCCATATAATGGTAAATTACGCTAGAAATACTCTTAAGCTTGCAGAGGAGAACTTGATGCAACCCCATTTATGCATCAACATCACATCCCTATCAGACAGGACTACTCAAATGCTGTTCTTAAGGGACTGAATGCTTGCTCTCCTCTATGGGCACCTAATAAGGAAGGATTAGTGCTAAAGGCAATTTTGCACAGATTTAGAATTTTCTTTCCTTTTGTGCTTTCCTCTCATTCATTTCCTCTTTGCTCTACTTGTATCTAAAAACTTTTCTGTTCACTTCCTATTCTGTCATTCTCTCTGCTTTCATTTTCATTCTTCCTATTCTTCTTAGCACTGCATCTATGCTATAGCAAAAATGTGCAAGCAGGTTTTGCAAACAAAACTTTTATTTTGAAACACAACCATAAGGTGATGAATATGTATGCCCCTCCTCCCTTTTGAAAAGGTGAACACACTCTTATCCAAAGCATATAATCAAAAAGGCCAATAAAGGACTGATGAACTTCTAGAGGTAAAAACAGAATAAGGAATCACATCCACAGACGAAAGTTTGACCATGTCTGTACAGTTCGATAGTACTTTTCCCAGAGAATTAATAAAAGATTTTTTTCTTCATTAAAAAAGTCTTGTTTACTATGAACAGAAATAATTAGTAGCATCTATAATGACAAAGAATAGATATTTACAGATTTTGTTCAAGATCAAAACCCAATACTGAAGACAGATCATACTCAAACCCAAACCCTCACAAGACCATGAAAAAGTCAAATATTTCCTCAATATAAATAGACATAGTTATGGCATACAATTTTTAGAGGTTGGGGGTGTTTGCTTTGGGGAAGGGGGAATTTTTTGGCAGGAGAAGGCCCCTGTTTATTGCATAGGGAAAAAAGGGAGAATCGCATTAGTACATTTTACATTTTTTTCACTTTTCCGATTTA
The DNA here is from genome assembly GCF_023634085.1 of Falco cherrug. Lineage (NCBI taxonomy): Eukaryota > Metazoa > Chordata > Aves > Falconiformes > Falconidae > Falco > Falco cherrug. The sequence continues at coordinate 65,757,504 of NC_073700.1, read as the reverse complement.
TTGATTTAGTAACATTGCCTATTGAGTAACATTTTCAAAAGCAAAAGAAAGGGACTAGAAGAAAATAATTGAAAACACAGCATAAGTGGAATTGGACACCAAGCAAATATAAACCAAGAGTGGGCCAAGGGACTAAACTATATGATACACTAGATCTTTTCTTTTTGGACATCCCTCTAAGTCTTTACCAAGTCCTGTGTTTGGTTTTGTATATTTAATTTTCTATTGAGCAGATCACCTGCTCAAATAAGTTAGTTCACTCTAGCGTGCAGCATTATGCTTTGCAGCGAGAGGAGGATCAAAGAGCAGCCATGTGCTAGAGCAAGAAACAAATAGGCAGAAGAGAATCCCTGCCAAGCACCTGCTCTCTCTCTGAATTGAGCAAAAAGAGAACCAGCGTATCTTATTTGCTCAAAAGAGCTGGGGGACCAGAAGAAAAAGTAAAAAAAAGAAAGAGGGGGGGGTGTCTAGAAAGAAACCAAAAACCACCATCAAGCACTCCAGAACTGCAGGTGGGTGCATTCCTTTCCCTGACCACACTGCAAGCAGCTGGAGAAAATGTCACTGTTCCCAGTGAAAGCATGTAGAGGTGTGGGCACAGCTGACAGTACAGCAGCAGCACAACACAAGTGCTTATCATCAATACCAAGCAATGCACTCTACTTTTCTTCCACTACAACACAGAAAGCATGGGAGAAATGTTTCGGAAATACCTGAGGTCTAGTCCTCCACACTTTGAAGACATGGACCCAAATATGTCCCCTCTCCAGCCAATTATTTTGGGGGAGGGAGATGAAACTCACTCAGTGATTGCACGTACCATTCACTTTTCAATGAGGGAAGTTCCAGTATTATGAAGAAAAAATAGATACATTTTAATATAAAAATCACTTCCCTTGTAATAGAATTCTGTTTTCAAGTAGCTCCTGATTCTAAACATCTATATTTAAAATTGGCTTTCTGATAATAAAACTTCACCATATAATCCCAAAATCAGGACAAAAAGAGTTAAAAATCTTTCATAGCTCTTGATGTAGATAGCATCCTTTTAAAAAAGTGAGATATTTTATTTCTGTGTTTATGGTTTTTTTCATTTTATGTGCTCTCATGTATAAACAGTTTAAGCTTGCCCTCAGACTTGACAACCACATTAACATCCTGGAAGTGAATTTTATCTGAGTTTAAATTCTCATCCAAAATCTGAAAATATACATTTCTAACATCATTTTTATTTAAAAAGTACTTAGTAGCCAGCCAACATTCTTAAACCAGTCTTTTTCTTAGCCTTCACACTGTCTAAATCCCAGATAACTGTGTGAACATTTCAAGCATTTCCAGCATCATGGAACTTACTTCTGACCTTATGTTTGAAGTACCACTCACTCCTGCCCTTCCCATCCCCACACTGAATTTACTGAATTTCAGATTATGAATAGAATCATTTACCACTTTACAGAAGTTTGTTCTTCAAACTTGTGGTCCTCAGAAAAAGTAGCCTTAAAATTAAAAAAATTACATTTTCTCATTATACATATCAGTATGGCTATGAAAGCACTGGGTTTAAAGTAACAACTGCAAATAAAGTTCTTATTCCTCTGTGTTTACAATCCTGTTAAGGTATTTAGTATAGAAGGAAAAACACATTTATCATTTCTGAAAAGAGGATATTAATATTTCAGATATGTATACATGTATAGCAAGTTAGTTTTGCTCCTAATTACTAAACTGAAAATGCTGCTGGGTCAACAGGTGTGGAAACATAACACCCCTTCATGTGTAATCAAAGATTACTTTTAAAATATGTGTTTGTTCCCCTTTTCCTTAAAGAAGGAAAATACAGGGTATACTTAGAATATGCATGACCAGAATAAAATTTGCATATATTCCTGAAGAACTAACATTTTTCAACATACTTAAAGGCTTCAAATCCCCCACTAATTACTGCAAAAGTTAAAACTATTTTTCTGAGATGATGTTAATGACCCTAAATGCTAAAACTCTACTACAGCAAAGTAAGCATTAGAGATGATGCATTCTGTTTACTAATATAGTCCCCCACATTATATTTTTTAATGTAAAGGACTTTCCTTACACTTTTTTTTTGTAAGCAATCCAACTTCAGGAGTTCCAGCCTGCCATGTAATAGAAAAGGTTCACCTTCACCAAAATCAGAATGTTTCAACTGGTTTTGCTACTTCATTTTAAACCCAACAGATGGGACAACACAAAACATTGAAATTGTGATGATTGTTTCCTCTTCCACTATCATGCACAGGCATAGGACACCTCTAGTTTAGACTCCTGCTGTTATTTGGGAACTTGTGGCTCTAAACAGTGAGCAAGCAAATGTTGCATAAATATTAAAGCAGCCAATTATAGTTTTTAAGAGTGCGAAAGGAAACATCTTTATACTCCCAATTTCCCATGAGATTACAACAGAAACTCTATTAAAACCCCACAGTTCTAACTCCTTTCAAGCAGAGCCTTTCCATTAGTTTCCACTCCAACTACAGAGTCAGTAAACTTGCATTTCTTCCTTTCTTAATCGGTGAGACTGCCTTTTGAAAAACATACAATATTCTACAGAAGGCAAAAGCACGTAGTACAAACATTAACACAACTAAGATAAAACACAGCAAGTTACAGTTCAATTAAAATCCTACACGATACTTTACCTTCCGCCTCGGGCACTGAAAGGCACTACATGGATTCCCAAAGGCCCGCCGTCATTGGAGACTTCTACGAGCTTTACCATATCACTGTGAGACAATGACGAATGAGGGAATATGAACATGTACCGTGAAGGAACCAAAAAACCCCACACAAACATACACAGAAAACCAAAACTATTCCAGAAATCAATTCATGGTGATGAAAGCATTGCTGAATGCTACGTACCTGAAGATTAATCTGATGGCATGAAAGGAGATCAATCATAAAAAATAGTTCAATTAATAAAACAAACAAAAAAATCAAATAATTTTTTCCTAAACTTGAGTTTGCTACAAAAAAATAGGCAGTATCATCGCATGCATTGTTTTATTTCTTCCTTACTCTAAAGTTCAATTTAAAGTTAACTGTTTGGACCATTGAGCAGAAATACAATTTTTCCTCAGAAGCCTAAAAACTGATCATTAAGCACTAATATGCTTTATTTTTTTAACTTGGAGAGAGACCACTCTAAGCCTTACCAGCTTTAACATTAGCTTTCATGTAACTACCCCTTAATAAAATAAGCATTGTTCAATTTTTAAATTTGTTAAATTCTTCTAGTTTTAAAACAAATCAATTTGTTTTATTGTAAATCCATTTCTTCTATTGGGAGATTGCTGGATCTGTATTTCCTTACTAGGTGAAGTTTCCACAGTAAGATTTAACTGTAACATTCAAAACCAACCAGACCTCCTCCAGAAGCAACTATGCATATAGTTTTCAATTATGCTTTTTGCTGTAGAGGGGGAAAAAGTGAAAGAGAAAAGTACAGGTTCAGAAAGAGACATGCAAAATTTCTAGAAATAGATTTGGACCACATCTACTGATGTGTTTGAAACACGCCTACATCTGGAAAGGTGGAATACAGCCCATAAACCATAAAGAATTATAAATACCCAGATGAGAAAACAATACATGAAGGCCAAACCTCTCAGTAAATTTGGAAGTGAGAGATCTGAACAAAAGCCACAATTTAAATTTGTGGCTTATGCCTCTCTCTAGTATTACATACTTTTCCCATATTTCCTGGCACTACATATACATACAGATCTTTGAGAAGGTTATTTCTCATCAGCATACAAATCAAATGTAATCTAGAAATGGAGTAAAGAACAAGACCAATGCCCTGTGATAGCAGTAAAAGATTTTCTACTTCCTTCAATAAGCTCTTGATCATACGGTGGCCTATCACAAAAGCTTGAAGTGCTTAATCTGGAATTTGAGAATAACCAGACCACATATTGTTAGGAAGTCAGCACAAACACTGCAATACATTTTCTTCTATATTTCTTTCACATTAAATTTTTTAAAATGTATTTTTAATGTAGCCTTTATATTTGTTGTATGCCTCAATTTGTGTTTGATTTTTTAAACAACATAAATGGAAGGTCTCTATCCCTGTTGCCACTGTTTTCGTAGTGGGGGGGCTACAGGCATGACTTCTGTGAGAAGCTGCTAGAAGCTTCCCCCATGTTCAGTGGAGCCAATGCCAGCCAGCTCCGAGAAGGATCTGCCACTGGCCAAGGCCAAGCCCATCAGTGATGGTGGTAGCACCTCTGGGATAACGTATTTAAGAAAGGAGAAGGGGGGAGGGGGATGGAAATCTGCACAAAAAAAATGCAGCAGAAGAGAGGAGTGAGACTGTGCGAGAGCAGCAGCCCTGCAGCCCCCCAGGTCGGTGCAGGAGGAGGCGGGGGGGCTCCAGCCACCAGAGCAGAGGTTCCCCCGCAGCCCCTGGTGAAGCCCACGGTGAGGCAGCTGTGCCCTCAGCCCAGGGAGCCCATGGTGGGGCAGATCCCCACCTGCAGCCCCTGGAGGACCCCACGCCGGAGCAGGGGGATGCCCGGAGCAGGCTGTGATACCGTGGGAAGCCTGTGCTGGAGCAGGTTTGCTGGCAGGACCTGTGGCCCTGTGGAGAGAGAAGCCCACGCTGGGGCACGGCTGCTGGCGGGGCTTGTGACCCTGCAGGGATCCAGGCTGGAGCAGTGTGTGAAGAACCGCAGCCTGTGGGAAGGACCCATGCTGGAGAAGTTCATGGGAAGGACCCCACGCTGGAGCAGGGGCAGAGTGTGAGGAGGAAGGAGCAGCAGAGACAACGTGTGATGAACTGACCACAACCTCATTCCCCATTCCCTGTGCCACTGGCGGGGGGGAGGAAGCAGAGAAATTGGGAATTAAGTTAAGCCTCAGAAGAAGGGAGGGGTGGGGGGAAGGTGTTTTTTCTGATTCCAATGGTAATAAATTAAACTAATTTTCCCCAAGTCGAGTCTCTCTTGCCCGTGACAGTAATTGCTGAGTGATCTCTCCCTGTCCTTATCTCGACCCATGAGCCTTTCATTATATTTTTCTCTCCCCTGTCCAGCTGAGGAGGGGAGTGATGGAGTGGCTTAGTGGGCACCTGGCATCCAGCCAAGGTCAAACCACCACATTAGCTCAAGAAAGCGTTGCAACAACAGGAGAGCTGAGAGATCAGCCAAAAACGTGCTATTTTTCAGACTTGGACCAATGTTTTAAGACTGACAGCATTACAGCATTTGGTAATGTTCCCTGCCCCAGTTCCCATATAGGCTAACTTCATTTCATTCTCACTGTACATTAAGGCTAAGTTTTCATTAAACTAGCGTGCAAAGCAGCTCATGGTAATCAAGCAACACCTTTCACCTCCAAAAGACATTTTTTGCTATTGGTATAGCTGTGGCTCCTTATGATCAACTTTTTTTCTGACTTTCCTATTAGCTTAAAGAAAACTGAGGGCTGAGGAAGAGAACAAATAAAAATCACTGTGATTCACCCAGAATCGTTGTAAGTGGAAACATAGCTTAAATAATTTTTTTTTTAAAAAAGGTCAGTTTTCATATCCAGCCGACACTGTTTAACTTGTTCTACTGCTTCAGTCAGTAACCTTTCTTTTTCCCAAAATACACATTTAAGATCTAGGCATTCATTTTTAGTATACTTTTTCTTAAAAAAATAATCTGTCCCAAATTCAAATATTAAACAAAGTAAAATGGAAAACAAAAGGAAATGAACCCTTCCTAAGCGAGGAGTGTTTCTATTTTCCTTCCCGATTTTCTCAGAAGTTTGGGCCAACTACTTCAAACAAACATGCAAAGTAGTATGATATCAAAATAGAAAAGAATGAAGTAGTATATGATGAAAAGTCAGTAAGTCACTTAAAAGCAACACCAAGAAGCATTAAATTTGACAGAAGTTCTGCAAACTCTATTTAGCAAACAGCATTTGGAATTTATAATGTTACAGATTTTCTAAATGGAACAGAGTAAAATTCAGCATGTACTGCCAATAGATGCCACCATGATCTTTAATGTTTAAACCTCTGCAACTAATTCATAATTCAATTCAGAAATAATAGGAGCAGAAGATTTACTTTTATTTAAAATTTAACTTGAATCAATTTAAAAGGCTTAATTTAAGGCTAGAAGGGATATTTTCTCATTAATTCCACAGTGAAGTATGGATCAGCTCTTTGCAATGAAATGCAAAAGGTCAAGCTTGCTGTATCTCATGACAAAATAAAGTATCCTCTACTGATTTTTTTCTTAAATTAGGCAGAGCTTCCCAGTCCTGAACAACATCAGTTTTGATCCATTCACAAAGAATAAGACTTCTGATCACATAACTTATGTGACCTGCATGCACATCTTCCCAGTAGACTGTGAACTGGTGACAGGAATTAAGATATTTCCTTTTGAAATTCTTGCCTGTTGATCTATTTGTGCTAGCGCTGACCCCTATTCCTTCTGTCAAGTTTTCAGAGTTCCATCAAATAAGCATCTTCTTTGAGGCAGAAAATGTACTGTAGCATCAGCACTTATAAATGTCAAGTTTCCAATGCTCATCTTTAACACAGGCTTTTTAAACTGTTTAAAACCTGCTTTAAAAAAGCTCCATGAAGCAAATTGTTTAAAACCAAAATGAAATATGACCTAAAAAAAAAAAAAAAAAAAAAAAAAAAAAAAAGACTGCCCCACTGTAAGAGCAGCATCATTCATATTATTCTGAGGGTTTTGCTAGTCTATATTCAGCCTCAAGACTCATCCTTAGAACAATGTATTCTGCCAGTAACTTACTCCAGGGAAAAATTGGTAGCATTCTCCAAAACAGTGTCTGCATGTCCAACAGGCTCAACTCTGCTATTGTCCTCCTCTGTTCGATCTTCATCCTAGATATTAAAAAAATAAAAATCATTGAAACCTAGGTTTGATAGGTTAACGCATTTTAATAATGTCATCTTACCATTTTCAGATTATTGGGGTTACCACGTGTAGTGGAAATGTGTGCTTCCACAACTACAAAAAATATTTTCTGTTGCTGTCTGAAACTGTTGTCAATTGGGGGGGGGGGGGGGGGGGGTCACTTTATGTGGTTTTGCCATGATATTGATAGTTTTCAATCATCATTTTACTACACTTACAAAAGCAATGTTACAGAAGCTATCACAGCCAACATTTTTTAAAAAGTAGACAGGTAAAAGCACCAAATCAGCTAATGGTCAGCAGTGATTGGGGAAACACCTGCCAAGCTCTCTCTGGCCAGGTTACTATGGACTCAACTGAACACACCAGGCAGCTCAAGAGACTCATTGGCAAAGAGTTAAAAACAGTATAAGAAAATACAGCTTGTATAATTCCATAAAGTACCAGGACCTCTTTAAACATTTTATTACAGGCCTTTATTAATAGCATGCCAGAAAAGGCTGACATCAAAGAGTTACGTGAGGTTCTAATGCTAACCAATTGATTTTATTTTTAATTTGACTTTCAAAAAGTACATACGTTATTCACCAAATGTGTAATTTTGATGTCAAAGTTGTGAATGCTATACTTTAAAATTTATATCAAGGTAATTCAAGGACTTCCAGCATAAAGATCTAAAACATTCTTATACCTATGCTACTCATTTAAAGCTTATACTTTTAATTACCTGTGTGGCCAAACAGAAAATATTATAAAGTGTGAAGAATAAGTTTCAAACAGGGACTTAAGATTCTACAGTCAGAGCCATCAGGTCAGTAAATAATAAGTGATAAGTTATGAGTTTAACACACAGTCAGACAAATTATTGAAGAGACATTAAAGGCAGGCAGAGACAGTTGGAAATGTCCAATTGACATTTCCACCGAGAATATGCAAAAGCAGGAGGCTGGATGCATCAGGCTTCCATGGGCTGTAGATATGCCTTGTGCATCATGGATAACAACACGCTGTGTGAAGCCAAGCTACTTGAAGATTGATGATCCTGTGTTTTGAGAGGTTTTAATATGCACTGCTTCGTCATCTATCTCTGTTAAGCACTAGGCAAGTACTACATTTCAAAGGTTAACCAGCATCTTGAACCTGCCTAGAACTACGTTATGAATGTAAACAAGAACTCAAAATAAAATATTTTCCGTATAGTGAAAGTTGCTTATAAAGCCAATATAAAAGATAATCCACATAATTCATAAATACCACATAGGCTAGTGTATACATTTCTATATTTATTGATTTCAGCTAAAGTTCCATATGTACCACTGCATAAAGTTTAAAAATAAATAAATATTCAAATCTCCATGGCAATTCTAAAGTTACACACAAAAACATAGAGATAGGAATGTCAGAGCATTTGGAGTTGTTTCACATTAAAAAGAAACGTTCCATCTTGTTTCATACAGCATATCTTGCAGATCACTGTTGCCATGGGTTTCTCGTTTTGAAGTTAGGGACGCTGGCGATTATAGAAAACTACGTAAGTATTTATATTGCCCTGAAGCTATTATCTGCAAGTCTAAAATCAGAGTTGCTGATGAACACAATTTTGAATCTCAGCTACGATAAAAGGTCATCACAAACGAACATGACTTTGTTAATACAGTATTTTTGGCTATTTTCCATGTGTAACCCTTTCAAGCAAACATACAGTAAGTATATACACATGTAAGAAGAGACTGAAATGTCATCCTACCTATTAGTATATATGCCTCTGCTAACAAGTAAACGTCTGGCTTTATGCTATGTCATTTTAGCAGACACCTACATACATACGGTGTAAGCATAATCGATCTAGTACCACTTGGGTCCTATACTTTACCATCTGTCAGCCCCACATGTTTTTCCCTTGAGTAGCTTAAACTAAGTCTGTAAACAGAACTCCCCTTGCCTCACTCGGTCTTTGCAGCAGACCCACTCCTGATAGACCAGCTTTCGGTGGCTTCCTGCGATACAGCTCACCATGCAAGATTGGAGCTAAATCCTTGTGGAAATCCTTCTTTCCACCACTTCCCAGCCCCAATAGTATCTTTGCTCTCATTCCCAGAGCCTCCTAAAGTCAGCTCATACTTAAGCCTCTCCCCTAGTTGCACATCCTGTTTTCTTTCTTTCTGTCCCACCTGGTGGTCCAGAGGTTTATTCTGCCAAGGGAAGGAGCATCCCCCTGCCTGACCATGAGCAAACCCAGAACGAAGGCAACAGCCAACTTACCTGCCTCCTGCCTATTCCGTATCTTTTCAGATTAGGATATAACACATCAGAAACTGCATATCAAAAGCTATATAAAACAGATGTTATCTGGCACCATGACATCTACTTTTTATGCTGTTTGTACTGAGAATTATAAACACAGCAAGTTTTGGAACCAGGCTCCACTGTCAGTTATCCAAGCAATTAAGAAACAGCAGCTCCCACGCGCCTCTGCCTTTTCCCGGACAGCAGACAGATCTGTACCAAAAACATGCATGTGCCTGTAAATAGGTGCTTAGAGGAGGAATCAAAACTCCAATGAAAGCACTACTTCCATAATCAACAGATGTATAATGTATCCTTTTAAAAATCTTTAATATTACAGTAATCAGGCTCTCTTTTCTTCTCAAAATAACACAGGTTTTGATTTACATTGAAGTGAATGGAGAGAAAAATTGGAGACCCGCAGAGGGATTTGACTTAAAATTCTGATTTACTAAGTAACTAGCTGTGAAAATCTCTGCATCAAGTAATTATTTCTTTATTTGGAAAGTAGTTTTGTTCTGAAAGGCGAATTCCACCTGGATGTGCTATCATGAGGTAAAATGAGGAAAAGGACATTTAGAAGAACACAAAAGTTTCTGAGAACCCAGATGGATATTATTGCAGATATTTCTCAGAAATAACTAATTTGAGCAAACTCCCAAACTTTAAGTTTCTTTTCTTTCCATAAAAACACCGATTCCTGCTATATCAAAAGATACAACTTTTAATGTACAGCCAGTATAAACCGATTTTTTTTTTTTTTTCAAAATAGAAACAGAGTAATTAAAAGATCATTTCAGTTTTACAGCACTGAGGAAAATTTAAAGCACGTCTTCCAATGAACTTCTGCATATCCTGATGTGTTCAGAGTAACATTCCCCCAGTTCCCTTTTGCTGAGATGACATATCCAGGGCTTCTCACTCGGGCCTCACTGTGCCAACAGATATGGATGTAACCGTCCATCAAGCATCCATGCCACCTGTCATTTATTGAGGCTACTAATACAGAGATTAAACAGTATAATGACAACTTTGAACAATGGTATCAATCAGAAAGAAAACTCAAAATTTGTTTTAGTTAGTTTAAAAGCATTAGGGATTTCAAAGAGTTATTCTTACTTTCAAATGGATCTGTACAAAATTTGTGTGTCTTGTAAGAGTCAAGCTTGTGCACAGGTACACAGTGGCAGATTCTTGGAAAAAAATTAAAAATTGCCATTGTTCTAAAAATAACTTAAAAAATCATTATTGTTCTATGTTCTGTAATAAAATTAATGACTCAAAAACTGAAAAATTAACTGCTCAAAATGAACTGTTGCTGCTAGCAGTTCCGCCTATAAAAAGGTCCATTTCACAGTTCACCTGCGTTAATGATATATCTGAAAAGTTGTCAATTTGTTTTGTACTTTTGAAGAAAATTTCCCTAACAACTCTTAGCATTACAAAACCTTGAGTTAGGAAATATTAGCAGTACACTTGCCAACAGAACATTATTCAATATATATATGAACCCAAAAAGTCCCTTCAATTACATTTTCTCAGATTATTTCTGAAGGAAGACTGCCTTGTGTCATTTCCAAAGCTCAAACCCAGCCATGCCTTCCCTATCTTACTGGACATTTTACCTCTTATTACCAAAATGTCAGCTCCTAACTCTGATAAACCTAGAATTACTGCCAGTCATTATTTCATCTTTGAAGAAGTACTTTTCCACTCATCTCTGCTGTTCAATATACTTCTAACAAACTCACCAAAATCATAAGCAGAACTTCTTCACATTCCTTTGTCTTTTGACAATTACCTGCAGAAAACTCAATGGCAGCCAGGCAGTCTGAATAAAGTTAGTGCAGTCACTTAAATTCCTACATGTTTCATTTCTGCAGTCTTTATTTCTAGGTGCCTAGTGTGAGAAACTGCCAATCACAATCTACTTCAGCCAGCCAAAATGGGAAATGGGCTCTGAGGGCATCTAAGGGTTACATATAAATCTCTCTTCTCTGAACACTTAATCCCATCTCTCACATTCAATAGTAACATCTCCATTTTACCAATAACTGAAAAAAAATGGGAGTTGGTCTTTGGCTTGGGTGGTGGGTTTTTTTCAGTTCAGAGGGATATAACAATTATTTCATTATTGTTCAGAACGTGATTGGGTATTTTACAGTAATGGTTGTAAGAAAGAGAGTAACTCTGCTTTCAAATTACTCAAACACTCCACAGCAACGTCTGCTGCACTGAGCAACACAAGAAAAATAAAAATTTGACTGGTCACTTACTGTGAGCAGCTATCTTGTGCACTGCGTAAATCCAAATCAACATTAAAGGGAAGCTGTAAGTAAAGTTTATCATCATACATGTGTGCATGGAGCCATGCTAAAGTTTCACCACTGGTCTCCCTTCGGCATACTTTTCTTGCTCACCTCTGCAACCTGCAGTGTTGAAGTAATTCCTCTTGTGTCTCTACCAGCACCTCCAACACCAACCACAGGCTCCCCCTCCCTGCATCTTCCTGCCCTGACTTTGCTGTTAGCTTACGTTCCATTTAGAGAGCTTAATCCTCCACCTGAGTGCCAGAAAGGGGATTACGGAAAGCCAGAACAGGCCGGGTTCCGGCGCTCGGCATCCGCACCCAGCCCCATCCCATGGCTGGCACAAGCCAGCATCACAGACGGCTCAGCCACACCGCAGAGCTCTCACCTGGGAAAGCACGCCTAACCACTCCAAGGTTTAATATATTCAGTGAAAAGGGAAAATCTGGGAAATTTAGCTGTAAATTGTAGTAAATCTGTTTGCATTGTACATAAACCAAATTTTTTTCTGACTTCTGAAGTTGTGAACTGAACAAGAGATCCAGTCTCAGCAGACAAACAGGCTGACACGGGTATGCAAGAGCTGTACATCTTTTAAAACATAATTAAACCTAGTTTGTAGCTTTACTAGTCTGCAGAGTAATAGCAGCAAAGTATTTTGCACAGGGTGAATGTTCTCATTATACAACACTTTCAGCAATTTTACTAGCATTAGCAACAGAAAGCAGGGTCTTGGAGTGGCAAGTAATTGCAACTATTGTGGTAAACAGGCAGAGCTACCAGTGTGAGCAACATATGATAAATATATCAGACATCTACCCCTCTGCAAATAAAAGCCTGTCAATACACAGCCTCTGTGTTTTGGAGGAAGAATTCAAGGGGTTTTTTGTTTCCTAACATTTAATATTTTTAAAAAATTTAGCATAGCAAGCAAAAGTACTATAAATACCAAACAGAAAGAAACAGTATGTAATGTCCAACAGGTACTTTACATTTTGCTGTACACATTTCAATAATGACAAGCTCCTGAAAGACTGCACAGCAGTATTTTTTTTCCCCAGCTGGGACACAACAAAAATAATGTTTATGCTGTTAAAATACACCTTTCCCTTCATCCTTCCTCTTTTATTCTCTTGCACTTCTCTGTAACGATTATGGAAGAAGAGACCGTATTTGCTATTAGTCTCCTGGCAGCCGTTTTTTATAAATGTTTGTTTGGTCCTTGCAACATAAAGTAGGTTCTCTCTCTGCATGATCAGACTTGATAGGAAACAGCTCCTAAGGGACCCATTTTCCTGTGTCTTAACTAGCACAAATATACCAGCATCAGGCTTTTGTGCTAATGTTCTCACTTCTTGATTAACTGGCCAAATCTCCAGAGAATGGCAATTTTCAATCAAATCTGAAGAGCAGTTACAAAGATCACACAGGGAAAAAACAAAAGTTATTGAATAAAAAAAAAAATGTGGTTTCTCCCTCTTGAACACATATATATGCACAAATAATTAGCTGAGAGCTTTGTGTAATCCACATCAGTCCTATACTAGATGCACTGCTATTATCAGTAATCCAGGGAGAGAGGAGAGAGAGAGAGAAGCCTTACACTAAATTAAATCATCATCTACTTAAACAAAAAAAAAGAAAACACACAAAAAAAATTAATCTTTTTTTTATATATATGTGTTAATACTCTCCTTACATCTCAGTCATGCCTATTTTATTCACATCCTTGTGCAGTATGGTCATCCCACAATTGGAAATGGCAATATTCGTACAGTTTCCATATGCCTCACTACCCTAAAATAAAATTTGCCTTGCTCAGTCAAATCAGTGAATAGATATGATACAGACACAGAGAAGTGCAGAATGGAAAGGATTTCCCAGGTCTCTGATGAATATCAAATTCATCCCCTGCTATCACAGGCAATCATCTCTTATTTCCCATTTAATAAACTGATCAAACTGAGCCTTAAGACTGGTTGGCTTCATGATGGCACTATTTCTGTTGTGAAGCATCTTGACAGGAAATATTTTTACGGATTTAAAGAGAGACGTATTTGATTTCCTATTGTCCAAAAAGCCAAAAACACCAGATAGCCAATGAATATAATATACAACCTTTGAAAAAACCTATGCAACACTTCAGTCTTCTCTAACTACCAATTTTTCCATGCCTAATGACTCTTCTTAAAACATACATTAAAAACCTTTTAATACTAATAAAAACTGAGCAAGCTTTATAGTATCTCAATTATTTTGTAGCATGTTTTGGGTTTCCATAACCTGTGATATTACTGAAATCACACACATACATACCCCCGTAACAATTTGGTGGCACATCCCTCTACTGCCCAGCTAGCTAGGCTAACGGCAAGAGCACAACACAAATACTGCTCGACCACTTAACAGAGCTTCCACTGAAAAAGCTTTTTGCTAGATGACGCTTCAGTTAATTCTTTTTTCCAGTAGGCACCATAGACAGCCCTGAAAAGTATGAGAGCCTTTTAAGAGTTTCAGTAGGTTAGACAAAAGGTTTTCTTCCTAGTGGATTTATCTTGAGACACCTTGCTGGTTCTGCTTCTTTAAAGAAAATCTTGGACATGACGTTACAGTGGTAGCTTCCCAACAAACAGTATAAAATGCATTAAAACTCAAAGAGTTTTTTTGTTGTTGATCGAACATGCTTGTTAATTAATGTAGCCAAATGGTTTATGCCTATCAGCAGAGAAAGACTATTGAGGGGAAAAAAGGGAAGGGGTGGGGGGAAATTGCAACCGCTTAAGCAACTCAGCAACCCCATACAAGGGAAACAGAACAAAATGGGATCTGACAGAGAAAGGAAACCACAGTAATGGCTAAAGCAACACTGACTCTCAAGCATTTCACGGTGTGTACTGTAATCATATTTCATAGACTGTATTCACTGTTTGAGTGAAAACTACATTTGTTTTCCCCAGGCTGAGGGCATCCCGCTCCAGACCATTTTAGTGAATTCTCTGCGACTACTGACAGTCCAAGGTGGGAGACAGAGGGAGGAGGTATGCTGTAAACTGATAGCTACCGTAACGAATTCATACATCAAGGTTCCTCTACAGATGGCAAATATCAAAAGGACAACAAAAATATGTAGCTGTTTCCCACCAGATCATATTTAAGGGACATTTTAAAGAAGACTCAAGTGTTACTGTAGTACAATGCAACAACTATTTCTTTACCTACATATATATAAATGTATATATATGTGTTATACATATAACAAATATTTCATGGTCAGCCATTTTGCAACAGATCTAAGTCCACAAATACTATGCAACACCATAATACTCATAGCATATTAGAAAATATTATAATGATAATAATTCAGTGCCCTACATTTCTGTTCATTGACAAATAGGTAAATTGTTGCCAAATTGAATCTGGTAACACCTTGATGATCTATTTCTTATATCAAAGAGAGACTTAAGGTGAAGACAACATTGGGTTATTTCTTAATTCCTACACCAACTTGCTATACAAGAGTGGCAAAAATCACTTAAAATTGTATTTCTCTATTAAAGTGTTGGGGATAATACTCCATGTTTGCAAAGACAAATAAAGATAAAACACTTGGATATGACATTTTAAAAAGCAGTAATATTAAAATGGATCTGTACTGTCTCAGCCAGAAAAGGCCTCTTTCTTGCTCAAAGATACCTGATGACCTTCACCTCTTCCTTTTCTTATAATCTGGTAACACTTGCAATCGATAGCCTATGTTTCAAACATTTTATTAGATGCAAAGTATCTAAAGGATTACAGAACTGAAGATATTTCATCACATAATGAATTTGTGAAATAGTTTGCTTACAGAGCAACCAACCACAGCTAACAGGGATAACCAGAAAAGGTTTGGCATGACCATGGACAGGGTGTCCCAGCGCTAGCAATGCTACCTGTTGGGGAGTCCATTAAAATGAGTTTTTAAAAAGCAATACAACAATAGAAAGTCAACTAAAAGATTAGATGCAACAGGAAAGTAGTAACCCCTCATGTGCTAAATATTTGAAAAAAGTAAAGCATGGATTGCCACACTTTCAGTATTAACCAAAGATGTAAAAAGCTTTCTGAAGATCTGATCAATAACAAATTATAGATGTGTTCATTGTATTACAAATAGAAGTACTTATCTCATAGACCCATGTACAACCACATCAAATTAACTCAAATTGATTGTTGCCCTAAAAATAAAATGGATTCATTTTGTGCAACTGTCTAGTCACAGTTTTTATTCTGCTTTCTTTTTCCACAGGATACAAAAGACACCTGTTTCATAGACAAAAGGATTAGGTTTTAACAAAGGTTTAACTGCTAACTATTTCCATTTTCAAATCTCTGAAATTTTATACTCATCATATGATTCACAGACTGACATATAGACCATCAAGATCTGTCAGTCTTAAATATTTGGGTTCATATTACATATGGATTCAAAGTCATACTTTGATGTCAGAGTCATGGGAAATATTTTTAATGGAGATGGTTATCAGCTTTGTTCAAAATGAGGCTACAATTATAGGTCAACATATAATCAAACTTGCCTGTAAAGCCTAACCCAATGGCCAGGCCTGGTTTTGTGCAGGGTCTTGTATCATTTACCTCAAATAATGCAGGAATTACCTCAGTTAGAGGCATCCCCACATGGTGAGCCAACATGACTGTGCACCTGCCATGTAACAAACACACTTCTGCCTGATGACTTCATATACCATGTATTTTCTCTTTCATCATCTTAACTGATACATACCTGTGAGTCTATATATGACCCCCACGCATCACCCCTGGTTAACTCATAAAATACCTACATATATAGAGAAAATTGCCTCTACATTGGTAGAAGATGCTTTACTTGAATTATTTCACAACAAGAGTGAATTTTACAAAATGAAGTCTAGTTTTCTTTACTAATTTGAGTTCTTCCTACTCCACAGTTACAGGTTGTACATAATTGGGATTTCAGGACCAGCAAAGAACAAAAAAATAACATTCATTTTAGATGCAAAAGTTGATGTTTATGGAAGGAAAAAACCCCCTCAATATATTTCTAAATTGAAGTGTTACTATGGCATCCAAGAAATAAATAAATAAATAAATAAATGCTTCTAAATATGCATATGTTTTTAGAAGGCCGTAACAGCAAAGGCATTATTTTGTTCTTAAGAAAAAAAATGAAATACATGGTAGTGGTGCAACCACAGTGTTTGTTTTTTCCATTGAGCAGTCTGAAGTAGGTCAAGTTAGGCACATCCATTAGTTCTCCTATAAATAGATCCACAGAGTTCACCTGTTTGTAACTAATGTAGAGCAACAGAATTTTAAATACTTTTTCCTTTAATCTGATGAGTTAGCTTATTCTGTAAATAGACATTAAAAAAAAAAGTAGTCATTAAGTCCAGCGTGATTTTTACAAGCTGAAGAAATGACAATGGATACACGAAATTGGAACACACACTTTTTTCCCCTGTAGAAAACCAAATGTACGTGCCTCCACCTATAAGCTTAGAGATCTGAAAGACTTCTGCAGAGATGTATTATAGATGAGTCACATAGTTTCCCCTTGATATCGACACAAAGGAAAGGGAGAAAATTCTGTATAAATCACTTCACATTTTCCCTGTAACACTCCTGAATATATTATTATTCTCCTTACCTTTTCAAAGACCGTGATTTTCAGCCTTCTGAGGATTTTTTTTTTTTTTTAAGATACAAAAAGCATTTCTTATTTAGCAACTTGAATTTGTCATTAGGCAATTTTTAAACAGGTCTCATTGCTCTTTTATCCTTATTCATTTCTTTTTTCTTTTTTAATCTGAAATAGTCCCTTGTTGCTTGGTTTGCAGATCTGTATCAGCACATGAGGATTTCAGTAGCCTCAACCAAGTACAGAACAGTTCCATCCCCTTGAGCTCTGAACGTAAGAGTCAATTTAGAAGCAAGCTAAAAGTATAGCACTCTGTTCTCCATCACACAAACCATCATTTTACTCGCACAGGCATCTTAGTAGCAAATTCAATTCTGGATATTTTTCTTGGCATGCCTCAGGACTGTTCAGAGATGACATCAGAAAGCTTATTGAAGACTCGGCTTTTTAAAAATTTAATTAAAATACCTGCTTTCCAATAAGGTAAAAACTCAATACATTGGTGGAAGTTTAAAGTTAGCCTGTATCCTTAAACTTCCAATTTCAACTCATTTAGGAAACATCTTATTTTATGATCTTGCTTAAAGAAAAATACATGATTTTCCTTTCATTTAGACAGTGATTTATCTTCAGTTCTCATTTCCTAGGATTTGCTAACATATAGCTTCAACTTATAACTTCTATGATATAGATTCTTACTGCTGGAAATAAAAATACCTATGTATCTGTTTTAAAGGTCTTTCAAGTTACACACCACATAGATGGACAAACATGCCCGACCTAAGGATTCCCTAGCTTGCATAGCTTTAAGTTAAGGTATGGCACCTTCCTCCCCTAAAGGAACAAAACAAGGCAAGATCCCAGACCCAAGTCCCAGGGGAGGAAGATCCTCCAGGGAGCCCCAGCACCACAGCAGCAATGCAGGGCACCCAGCCTCGCCCCAGAGGCACCCAAGCCTGCTCTTTGGCTCCTCTGCAGTTTGATTGATGAGATTTTGTTATTTTGCAGGTTTATATTTTACTTCTTTTTTGCCAATTTGCACAGTTGCATGCCACTTTTTGCTTTTCACCTCATCCTTCATTGAGAAACTCCACTAACATTGCTTCAATTGAGTTTCCCTGTTACACCATAGCATTTTCTTTTTTGGTCTTTTGCACAGCATGGTTTTTACCTTAGGCACCAAACAAATTCACCATTTTAATAACAGAAAATAATACTATAGCATTTTTCATTGTTCTTTGCTCAATTTGTTTTGCTGAAGTCAACATGAAAAACAATTTCAAACTTCTCAGTAAATGCTTCATTTACGAATGCTCCATTCCAAGTGCCTACAGGGTTACAATCTGGTCTATGACAATTTTATTAATTTTTTAATCAAAAGCATTAAATCAAATCTAAAATAAATAGTACTCAGTACTTCTGTAGTGCCCTCCAGCACAGTATGGCGAAAGTGCTTCATGGGCAATAATGACTTTAGCTTCACTGTACCCTCAGGAAAAAGACAAAAAGCTATTCTTCAAATTCTTTATTTGAGGAAACCGAGGCACAGAAGATTTCTTTCCATATTTTTGAGGTTCATCTCCAGCCTTGAATGTGTTCAGTTTTTGGTGATCTCTCTGAGATAGACAGAGCCTTACATTCAGAAAAATATAAAATACTCTCATGTACTCCTGAATTCACCCAAACACGACAGAAGCTAAAATGGCACTTTAAAAATAAAATAGCTCTAAGCAAATTTCTGAAAACATCAAAAAACATCTAGACTCATCACACTGCAGATAGTAAGTCATTCCCCGCTGAGGGCAGCAGACAGCACCGCAGGTCCCATCACCCCTGGAGGCTGGTGGCTGGAGAGAGGCTGGGGAAAGCACCAGTTCCCTTAACGGTTTGGTCCCAAGCCTGCACCAGCATGTGCATACCGCTTGTTGTCACACAACATTTTTATATGAGACATGATGAAACATGATCAATAGCCAAACTGCACCATCACCACCACCTCACTAAGCTACCCAGGGACCACCAAAGACCTCTTTATCTAAAACGCACCAAGGAACAAAGCGTAGGACATGACACAAGTGCTAGGACCACAACTCCAGAAGGACACTGCAATTAACTGCAAGTTTTACAAAAAGGAAAGCATTTCAGGAAATAACTCATTTAGTGCCATTCGTTGCACCAAAAGAAGTACCAGCTTCCCAGTATAATTAACTTTTTTAAAGTTCTTCTCAGAGACCTTACTTCCATTTGTGATTCTTTCCCTTCTTTTTTTGCCCCAAGTCAGAGCAGCAGGCCCTGAATCCAGCACATGTGATGGAGGTACAGTAAGTCCAAGCAAGCGTATTTCCAGTGTTGCCCATAACACCATCTCAGCCTGGCATTTCATTATCCTGCAAGGCCAGTGCAAAGCACCAATGTGGTTTGTGGAAAGAAGCAGTCCCATCTTTTCCCCACCCCAGGTGGTCACGTTCATCACTGGATCTCTCTTGTCCACCTTCTCCTTTCTGCTTATTCAAGCATTTGTATCATTACACAAAAGATCTAAATTAAAATGAATGTTTAATAAAAACTTTTTAAATTGGTTACATTTCCCAGGCTGGTCCAGTTCAGTCTAATTAACAGTCTTATAAAAGCTTAGGGATGCACAGGGGACAAAGCAAAGCATGGCCAAGACTGCTTCTTTCAGCAGCAAAGATGACTTAAAATGTCTCTAACATTGTGGCCTCAAAAGGTTGCTTGAAAGGATACTTACTGTTCATTGGCAGTTTTGCATACAGCTCAAAGCACTCTTTTCAACATTCAGTAACCTGCACTGCTCTATGTCCAACCTCATCCCTCTTCTATCGCCTCCTTTAAAATCCTACCTATTTTCAACTAATCTAAATAATCATGTCTTGGTCACTAAAGCTGCCACCTTAGCACTCCCCCTCTTTCAAAGCGAGCAGGCTTTCCAGGAATAAATCTTTCCTGACCTTGTATTCTGCTGGCCTATTTTCCATAATTTGTTTTCCTCCCTGCCTGCTTCTAATCTACAGCAGAACTTCACTTGGCACCAAGTAAGTAGTTAACTAAACAACTTCATACAAATTACTCAAAATCCACCATCTTCCTTAGAGAAGACCAAATTATGGCAGAGGCATATCAATGCTTTTAAATGCCATTCCCTGAGTTCATTAAAAACTAAGATGCATAAACAGAAGGAAAAAAACCCACAGAATCAGTGGTTGAATTCCTCTTCATCCATCCCACAAAAAAAAAAAAAAAAAAGGTGAATGTATGGAAGTCATGCACACATTAGAGAGGCATGTGCCCAAGACTTCATTAAAAAGTCACAGCACTTTATACATACATGTCTACATAAACACTCTTTTAAGGTAAACGGATTTTTGGGAAGAAAATTGGATAAAGAACCAGAATGACTTGTGTCAGTTAGGTTTAAAAGGAGGTAGACACCATTAAACCCCATATTTAAACATTCCAATTTTGACGTATGGTTTTCTTAGTTGCCACTTAACCAGTTATAAACTACCTAAAGCCAAGCTGAAGGTTTCAAAGTGTACAGGAACTTGTTATCAGTTTCACATAAACCACATTCAATTCCCAGATGAGCCACTCAATGAAGCTAGTCCAGTGTAAGGCCTCCCTGAAGAAATGTTTATTTTGCTTTAACTCTTCATACCTTTTCTCTGAAACTGAAAAAACCCCAATCTTTAGGAAACCAAGGGAAAGCAAGCAGTATTATCCTACCATTCTGAAAGCTTTTTTCTTCCAAGTATGAAAGGAAAGGCTGAAGAAACCTGAAGAAAAAGCGAATTCTGGGGTTTCAGTAAGAAACAACTTTAGAAATGCAACTGCACTGAGTGCCACTGCATCCCTAGGCAGGATCTTCAGGCACTTCCACTTTCCAGTTTCACAGAACACATCAAGTTTCAGACTAACTAGCTGAGCTATTCTACTACCTTGTTATGGCCAGCTCTGGCCATTTCAGAGGACAGTGCAAGAGCCACTGTAACAGACAACTCAAGTAATTTGCCAACAGGCTTTTCTCTCATCCTTGGGAAGTTAAGTCTGATGTAATGAGGACTGTACTATAGTTTGTACTTCCTCAAATGCCATCAAATTTGAGAAATGACAATACTGGCCTACCAATACTCCTGATTAGCTGGGAAGGAGGAAATCATCTGCTTTATCAGCACAGAACTCAAATCTTGAAGAGACTAGAGAGTGAACTTTTGAAATAAGATAAAGGTCATTATAATTAAGAACTGATTCAGCATGGAGGTGAGGCGAGTTTAAAACAAGAATTAGAAAATCCTGTGACAAACGATGTGTTTTCTGACTGAATTTAATAAAGCTCATGGTGTTCTCACAGAATGATACGATTTGAAGAAAATACGGGGAGAAACAAAGAGATGAATTTAAAACCTGTGATTTTACTAAAATCAGCAGGTTTTTTGTGTTCTATCTTCAGCTACTTACAGGCTCAGAATAGTTCCTTAATATTAACAGTTAGAAACTTTTTGCAGTTTAATTTAAAACAAACAGCAAAAAAAAAACCCTTAAAGAAATATCTTTCACATGTATCCTAGACAGTGCAGGCAAGAGAAATCCCTAAAAATAATGAAATGCACTTTCTCTCTTTACATATAACCAAGTTGAAGGCAGTAATGAACAGAGAAAAAGAACAAGAGTGTACATTCACACAAAAACAAAAGACCATTAAAACAATCTTTAAAATAGAAAAGCTAGTACTTTCCCAAGGGACTGACAGCAAGATAATGTTACCTAAAGAATTAATAACCTGGAAGAGAAGTCAAAAATAAAGTGATGAAATTTGCCACTGAAATACAACTTAGGTTTAAAACAATCTTTTAAAACATGATCGATGAGCTTTGCGAGACTTTCCAGAGAGATATATCACACTGGTGGACTGAAAAGCCTGGTGACTGAGGAAATTGAAACTTGAATAAATGTAAGATAATGCGCTTTGAGAAATGCAATCTAGTCTAAGCCTCAAAGGGAAGTAGAACAATCACTCTCTCAAAAAAAAAAAAAACCAAACCAGCAAAAATCACCACAAATTGAAGAATTAGTCAATGATAATACTGAGGTAGATTTAATATACCTGGTTTTTACTGCAGCATCAAATATTTTTGCAGCAAATTTAGCTCCAAAAGTACTTTCAAATGGCAATTCCCAGTCTTCTGCCCTCTTGAGGTAGTATGGGTGAATATTAATGTAATATGTACTTATTTATACTGTAGATGAATAAAAAAAAGAAATGGGCAACTGTATGACATCAAATATTTATGGAGAAAATTAGTCAAAAAGCATAACTAGCAGCGAGAACAACAGATTATTGGGAAGATGTTAATACTTTTCTGCCTTATTTCCTAAATCCACAGCAATTCTTGAGAAAGCAGACACAAATGTACTGACATGATGTATCTGCAGGTAACCCATGGCCTCAGTACATAGAGAAGTACTTTATTTTACCTGTTTTACACTAATTCCTGGTCTAGCCAACCTACACATACCACAGACTGTGCAATGCCTGAAGCAGAGCAGGAGAACTGCATTTCCAGTTGCGCATCTCTTTGGACATGACTGGAAATTACTTTTCTTCATGGTGAAAAAACAATGTAGGTAGAAAGGTTTTAGAAACACATGATGTATCTGCAGGTAACCCATGGCCTCAGTACATAGAGAAGTACTTTATTTTACCTGTTTTACACTAATTCCTGGTCTAGCCAACCTACACATACCACAGACTGTGCAATGCCTGAAGCAGAGCAGGAGAACTGCATTTCCAGTTGCGCATCTCTTTGGACATGACTGGAAATTACTTTTCTTCATGGTGAAAAAACAATGTAGGTAGAAAGGTTTTAGAAACACAGTAAATCACAAGACAAGATAAAGTGTGCACCCTGTGTATGTGGAAGGTGGCAGAGGTATCTGTGTCCATCCACATTTAGACTGGTCATACAAGAAAGACAGACTGAGAGGTTACTTCTGCTGACTTGTGGCATGGGTTACAGAGCACTTCTTGAGCTTTTTGAGAAAAAAACCTACATCTTCCTTTACCACACTACCATAGACATGAAACAGAGCAACACACAGATGCACACATAAGAACCAGCAATCTAGTGAGGTATATGCAGAAGCAAACATACTTAAGCACTGGAAAGCTTTTTGTCTGTGCAGTTCAGGTCATCTAAACAGTATTGAGTACTAGGCACTTTCCTATCAAAATGAGGTAGTCAGGAAGAAGAGATGATGGCTTTAGAAACCTGCTTTTCACCATAAGAAAATCCTGAAATGCACAAACACCAAGCTGTTATATTCTAGTGCAGGGAAAGAAGAAGGATTAATTGCAAATGATGGATAGAGAAGAAGATCAGAACAGAACTTCCATGTGGTACAGATCCATGTAGCTAGGAGAAAGGAAGCGAAATGAGGCTAAATATCAGAAGAAAATCCTTATGCAGTGATACATCAGATAATGAAAATCTCCCAAGGGAAGAAGCAGAATCCCCACTGCTCAACACATGTAAAAGCAGTGTGGACAAAGAACTACAAGATAGGCTACAGGGAATAACTCAATACATAGAAGAGGATGGTTCAGATGACCTAATAATATAACAGGATTTAAAATGACTAGATAATTCTATTATCATTAACCACATTCACAGTAGTACATGCTAAAACATTGTTGCTATGGTAATCAATCCTTATGCGTCGTTGCAGAAAATGATTGAGATACAAGGGATGAAAATGAATGAAACCAGCCTTTCTTATTCTCAAATAATTCAATGTACCAGTCAGCTGGGTAACTGGCTAACATGAAAGTTTACATCTAGCTTCCCATAAGCCTTTTAAAATACATAGTAAAGCACAACTGAGTGTCTGGCATTCTAATATGGGTTGTCCTTAGACTTACACAGGCAGTTCAGATTCAAGGTAGGAGCAAGGATCCAGTTCAGAGGGAATGCTGCTGAAAACGCATGGGTTACTCTCATCATTGCACTTTGAATCCCCTGCTCTTAATATTGCTAGAATTCTCTCAGCCCAAAGTAAGCCAACACTCTGGAAAGACCAATGCGTGCATGCTTCTGCCCGCGTGCTGTTATATGTTACAGTTCCATCCCATGAGAATATGAGACCAACTTGTTTTCCATGTAGAAGGAAAGAACGAAAGATAGCAAAGGCAATCATTTTCTCTGGCACTTTCTAAGTAACCCTATGGACAACAAACTATAATAGTGAAAGCATCCTGCTTATTATTCTTAATTTATACTCCCAACTGAAAACATATACAACTTTTTAAGATTCAAGGCACAGGTACACAAATGATCAGCAGACTCTTGATCATATATGATCAACTCTAAATCAATTCCTGCATGGATGTTATTGTGTTGTATCAAAATACACATCTCTCAGTACACTGGAAAATGTGACCTGGTTTGCTCATTCAACTTTCGCCTTTACTTACAGTAAAAGAATATTTGTCAGAAAATCAGGACGTTAAACCTGGCAGTAATAAAATCCCCTGAGACAGGGAAAATTGTGCAACTCAAATTTTGACAGAGTTAAAGTCATTCCTGATACCACTCAAATAGTCTGTTTGAACCTCTGCTAGTAAAACTGAAAAATCCCACCAAGTTTTTTAAATTACAAGTGAGAATTTAAATAAGTCACTAACACTGCTCTTCCTCTGAAACAAAAAAAAAAATCAGCAAAACACAATGGGAATTGAGTGGGAACAAAAGCTCGAATCACCCTGTGAAAAACCACCACACTCCCACTTTTCTAAAATAGTAAAAATGGTTACAGACTGTGTTCAGGAAAACTACATTTATACGTGGACAGAAAAGAAGACGACTAATTCCACTCCTTGGAATGTCACAGCAATGTTCCCTTTCAAAAAATGCCTTCTCAAGTGAACAAAGTATTTATTTTGGTCTTTTGATAGTCAACAGCATCGTTAAGAAAAATAATTCAAAGCAGCCCAAACAGAAAGGGTACTACAGATTACAGGAGCCATGTATTCCAAAAGGAACATGTTTTTACCTGCTAGTGTTGGTATTTTAGTGTAACTTGTACTCATTGTTCAGTGCAACACTATGCAAAATATTACTTTGAAACCAGAAAAAAAAAAAAAAAAAGGAGAAAAAAAAAAAAAGATCAAAAAGGAAGCAGGTCAATATTCTGGTTTGAAAATCAACTATGAGCAAGCAAGGACACCAGAAGGTAAAAATAAACTTTAAAATCCTCAGTTTAAAAAATATTTGAAAGAGGCTAAAAATAAATCAGTTTCTTTTTTAAGAAGTCATTAAATTCAACCTTAAGGAATGTATTATATTTGAAGCGAGAAGTAAAATACATATGTCAAGGAAAAGATCAGAGCAGCAGCGAAGTTTTCAATATTCACAGACACATACAGCAGCAAAATATTTGATAGATGTGCTATGCAGTTGCCCTCGTACATTAAAAGTTTATTTACATAATGTAATTATTTGTAAAAAACTTCTCAGGGATAAGCAGAGAAAATTACTCAAGTACTATCAGAACATTCTTGAAATGCTAGAACATGCCTGAATTCACAAGACATTCAACTGATAAAGATACATCCTTTTATTGAAAACAGTCTGTAACACACTGTATGTATATTTTGTTTCTATTGTAATATATTTCATTAGTATTTTTCTTGGAATTTAAACAAAAATGTTCCTGCCTGTGTGAGTTTCAAGTTGTTAGTGCCAAAACTTCAGCCAATGTTTCATGAGAAAATTACTGAATTATATCTGTTTACGATTATAACACAGATTTTTTAAGAAAATTATTCCCTTTTGGGCATTAAAAACTAAATGAGTATGAAAGACTAGAATGTGTTTAATGTGACCAAGATAGCTTTTCCCGCCAAAATGCTTCGATTTAATCCAAACTAATTTTTCAAAACTTAAAGTCTAATGTAAGTTATTTCGCTTCCAAAAATGATATGCATTTACTAGAAGAAACTTGATAAAAAGACATCATTAAAAAATCCAAATTGTGAAGGCCAAGAATTTTACTATACAACTGCCGTAAATAATATTTTTTTTTTAATTTAAGTTCATGGATGAGTCAAAAAGAGCATGTGTGAGAAAGAGAAAGAAATCCCAGTGCAACTGAGAAATTAAACTGAAAAATTAAATCAAGGAGCCAAAAAACAGACACACAGATGGTAAAAACTGGCAAAAATAACGTAAAAATCATGCTCTTAAGTACCAACAGATGCAGTGACTTTAAAATATTACTCCTTGAGGATACACAAAGACAATAATCCCAGATTGTGATTTCTGGGCCAGTCTACTGCTGCACTAGAGCCACAAAATACACTGCATTGTACAGAGAAAAAGATGATGTGTCAGAGACTGTGATATCTGCACTGCCAGTCTAGTAAGATAGAAGGGAAGAAAATTAAACTATCCAGCACTGTGAAATTAATGTCTTCAGAAAAAAAAAAAGAAAAAAAAGGAAAAAAAAAAAGAAAAAAATTAACTGTGTAAATGAGATAAGAGAGGTGACTTGCAGAACCCATTTACAGATTTATAATACTACAGGACTGAGCATGAACTGGTTATTTGACCATTTCTGAAACATTCCTTCTTGAAACAATATTCAAGCTTCTCATTCCAGATGGAAGTGAGACGTGTGCTTACCATATTCCAAGTTGTTAAATTTTGCCACGCTAATAGCTTTGCTGACCTCCAATCTCATTCAGGGTCTCCCTGATTTCTATCACCACAATTACCTAAAAGCTATCCCAGTTCACACTGTTGGTATTAAAACAAGGGAAGAAAAATATTACAAGATTTGAAAATTGAGATGCTGATGTATAGTACCTATATGCTTGAAGTTCAGCCTTTCCTGAAAGATCTTCTTAAAATCAGAGTTTGAAATTAATAATTATTAGCAGTACTTTTAAAACACACTACTTTAACCATCTGGAAAATTAGTTTTAATGAATTAAATTGATATTGCTACACATGATTGAACAAACCCAGCATTTTATGCCATCACCATAATTTCAGGCTAGCTGTAGATATATAACCATCAAGACTACCGCTTTTTGGGGCTAAAAAACAAAGTCAAATTCAACGAAAACAAAATTATATTCCTTACTACCTCTTTCAGTATGCAGAAGTTTACACTGGGCACTTTTTTCTCTAAAACAGTTACTGAATTTATCAGGATAATCATCATTCTCAGGAAGGTGACTGGAACTCCACAACATGAATGTATTAAAAAACACAGTTAGAAGAAAAACAATTGTCATAAAGTTTTACATTTGTCATAAAGTAAGTTTTACAAGTTATACATATATATATACGTGTGTGTGTGTGTGATCAATAACAGTAATTTAAAATACTCCTCCTGAAAGTGGGCAGTTAATGAAGTGTTCCGTATTTCTAGTCTATAAACAAGTATGGACACGTACTTCATTCAACTTTAGTGTATGGATGGATGAGCAGTAAGAATGCTGAGATATAAAAAAGAACAGGAACGTTTGCTGTATGTTTACTGGCAAACAGAAAGATACTGTCACAAATCAAATAAATTTTGTCTTTTGTAGAGGTTCCAAACTCAGATGACCCAGAAAAGTATCATTTCTCACCAGGACACCCACCAGCTTCCACCCAGCATGATCCAGCAGAACTTCAGGAGGTGGTCTTTGCCCTGCTGAAACAGCTCAGGAGGCAGTTTCGAAATGACTCCCACCATCCCGAAACCAAGCCCCAGCTGCATGCTGCAGACACAAGCATGCACCTGAATTCATCCAAGGTTTCGAAGGTTTGGCTTTAGAGTAAGACAAGTCAAAGCGTGCCTGACACCAGCGTGCTCAAGCCCCCAGGGGCCCGGCATGGGAGGGCACCTCTCTTCAACTGTGCCTCCTTTTATATTTACATCACAAAGTGTATCAAACACAAGTAACTCTAAAATGAAGAATGTCATCAGAGAACTGCGTTGCAATGATGTAGGAATATGGGTTCACGTAGATTCAGATATAATAATTTCTTTAGTCTTTTTTTCTACGCATTTCCTAGCCTACAGCCCAGTATTTTCTGCTGTCCCCTTACACACCAGTATGGAGCTGAAGTGCCTCCTACCCACTTTTCAGCTTTTCAGTAAGATTGACATTTGTTAATTTAGGGAAAAAAATGTCACGGTCCTTGAGCCCCATTAATTTCACCCACCTAAAATGCTGTGATATACACTGTCCTACTGAAGTATAGTGTTGTAAAATGCTTCTTTTGCACAAAGACCAATTTTACTGACCTTCAAGTCACCAGCAAAATCCATCAGTTCTGATGAGAGGATAAGTTGAAAGAATCTTCATGAAGAGAAAGTTATTTATAGTGACAAAGTGTAACTACAAGGAAGAAATACTGATAGGCTTGAAATCTGTGCTTTGTTGTAACAATTATTGCCTAGAAAATCAAGATCAATAAATATGGTATGATGGAACACTCAATGTAACTTTCAATAATTTTAAATAAAGATGCTCACAGATACGACCGCTTTCTTTTGGGACATATAATTTAGTCTGCACTTTGGATAAATGGGTTGAAATTATAAGCAATCATGAATCCTTACACATTAGGAAAGTAAAGATTTTTGAAGACAAATGAGTGCATCCAAAAGGAAGAGGAAATTAAGCTTTGATACAAAGTGACTTAACACTGGCCTCCTGCCTAGTATTCTCAAGAAATACTAAGACCAGAAATTTTGCTCATACTGGATGCCTCGCTCCTCAGGTGTTTATTCCACAGTCTGTAAAAAATATTTGCAATATACAGCCTAAAGGATTATTTTTTAATTTTTATTTTGGAAATGGTTGCATATGTATGCTATCCTTACTTTTTAAATTGTGAATACAAACATTATTTTAAATGGCAAATGTGCTACAATAATAATAACCAACGGATTTCCTCCTCAAATTTATAAATAGGGCTGGAAAAAGAAGCACAAAGTGTTTCAATCCAAATGAAGTTAATTGCATGCCACTGGCATGAAAGTGTTACCTATATATGGTATCTGGGCAACAATTTTTATTCTTAAAATATCACATGCAAGAGATCAAAACTTAAAAGTAGCATTCATTTCAAAAATAAAATCTCTACAGCAGTATATTACTGAAGATCTTTAGTTTATTAATATTTGTAGTGCCACTTGCTTCACACGTTTCCAGTTGCTTGCTTCTTCATGGAGACACTAGTTGTGCTGCTGTATTTATTTTAGTTCTGTGTATCCCAAGTATGAAACCTTCCTCAACCACAGTAACTGCATCAGTTACAAATCCGTTTTCTTTCTTTGGCATAGAGACTCAGCAAAAACCTTTATCAGTGTCACAAGGCTGCTGGCAGTTAATTGTTGGGTATTACAAAAATGCTTTTAATTATTTATTAAATCAGAACAAATGAAAATTAATTTGGAAAAAAAAAAAGGAAAAAAAGAAGAGAGGGAGTGGTGTTTCTTCTGTTTTGCATGTAACATGTATAGAAGTAAATAAATTTTTTGTGCCTCCTGACTTCCTAACCAACACATTCCTATTCTCCCTGCTTACCTCCTCCCCAGCCCTGGAAACTATCAGCGTTGACCATTTCATATGCAACTCCAAGTAGTTTCAAGATAAATTTAGAATTGACTTATTTTCAAATCAGTCAGTGAATGACTTGGCAAGGCTGGTCTATTACCTTCTTTTTCTCATCCAGTTATACTGATGAAATAAATTAAAATCTTAAGGTATATCGCATCAACTAGTCAATATTACGTAATTCCATTCACTCAGTTGCTGCACTCACTAAATCTTGCTGTGTCACTTCATAAGAATCATGACATTTCTCAGAGTATCCCATAAATTACAGTAACCACTTAATACAGCCAAAGAGTACTACATCCAATAATGAAATGCTTGTATCAAGCAATAAAATAGAGACTAAATTTAAAACCCAAAATAAAACAAAACCCCAGACAAATTACTTCCACATAACTCAATTATTAACTCAAAGTTACACAGTGCCATTCCCCTTTACAGCAAAGTGCAACCACGTCATTAAAATGACCTGTCCACAAAGGATTTAAAGAATAAGCACCTTTCCTATTTCCATCCATGGAAGATAAATCAACTATCACTTCCACAACTGAAATTACAAACTTGGCCCTTTTATGAAACCTTCTTCCTCATAATTAATAATACACAGAAAGAAAAAAGTATTAAAAAAATCCTGCTATTATTCAATAGATTAGATAAAGATAAGTTTCCCATTCAGATAAAATCTCTTCCCCCTGTCCAAAATAACCTCTCTGCCTTTATTTCTGTTCTGTTTGGAATTAACTGAATTGTATAACTCGGCAGTGATTTACCTGAATCTCACCTAAAAGCTGTAGTGAGGAGAGCCCTCAAATCCATCTTCCAGTCCAGATTAAGTCATTCTATTTTATTGTAGGAAGGACTACAACATCCACTACAAATTATTAATATAAATATTTCTTTAAATTAAGTAACATAGCCATTTAGAAGAAAAATTGTACCAGGAAGAAAATCAGACTGTAAAGAAAAAAAAAAAAAGGGGGGCAAAAAAAAAAAAAAAAGGCACTTATTTTTCCATTTCAAGTCAAGGAAATTCTACAATGCAAATTAAGTTAACTGAAAATTAAGTTAATGTGAAGCTTATGTTAAGGCCTGACTGACTTCTAATGTAGAATTATAAAAGCCTGGCAACAAAACCAAGCAAATTATCAATCCTGGGTTTTCTTACAATTTGAAAGGAACAAAGAAAAAAACCATAGTATTTGGGGTAACTTTCCAATTTTGAATGACGTCTTTCTGATAGAACATAAAAAAGGACAATATCTACACTCCAGAAAGTAAAACAGAGAAGGGATGTGGGAAGATGGGGTTTAGAGATGATATCTCTTTCTTTCCAAGGAATTGGTTGCTGTTCTGTAGAAACCTGCATTGTAAACCACAAAGCACATAGACAGGAAGAAGGGAAAGGTAGACCAGAGAAAATGAGAACACAAAAAAAAGGGGGAAAGGGTAAAATATCAATACCATATACTACCAGTACCACCTTCTGAAACAAAAATGCAGAATTTCTTTTTAAGCCTCAAAGATACAAGTAATCACTTAGGTATTTACACTTTGGTTAAAAGGCTAGAATGCAGAACGAGCATAATGTGAATTTTAAATTAAGAATACTTTACCAAGGGCGAGGCAGAATCCTCTATAGACACAATTAACAGAATTGCTTTAATACACTTAAAACTTTTAACCTTTGTGGTCTTCGAAGTGAATAGTGGAACTGCATCTATTTCAGGTTTGTATGGAAGGGCTGTACTGCCCTGAAAAGTTTTACAGTGCTGCAAACTAATGAAATAAATTATCTTAATTTGGTTAGCTCTATTTTCATTAACTGTATTACCCACCGAGGGAAATGAGGACAAATTTTAATTTTACTAATGTATTTCACTTCCGCATTACTTTAGCTAGCTGTAATTGCGGCTCCTGCTCGGCACTGCTTGCTCTGCCATCACGGGGCCACCGTGCCCCCACGCTGGCACCCACGCTGGCAGCACCGTGAGGAGCCGCGCAGGGCAGCTACGGCACCACTGGCTGTCAGCACCTCAAGCAGGGCTGTGCGGCACTAACTCATACCACGTTCCCACCGGGCCTTTCGAGGACATGGCACGGTAGCAGCAACAAGCACATTACGAAAATAGCACGAGTGTTTCTTGCTATAAACAACTAGCTGGCATACATTAGATATGCCTGGACAAAAAAGTAAACATATGAGAAGATAAATCTCTTTCACAGCATGAAGAAAGAAAACAAGTTCTTAAAAGAGGAAAAGGAAGAAATGAGACACCCTTTCCATAAAACGTTTTTCCAGGCTCAGTATTTTCAGGTGTCCTTATCTGACCTGCTACCATGGAGAGACAAACAGTCAAAGAAGCGAGAGATAATACTGCCCTGCAAAATATTTAGAAAATAGCCAGAAAACTAACAGCAATAATTTATTTAAAGTTTCTTCAAGCATCCTCATGTAATTTAGAAGAGTATTACTTATACCCCTGGTATCATAAATTTATTACCATTAACTACCATAACAACAGCATTATTTAAATAGTTTGGTCTGAAAGGGCAAACAAACAGCAGTGTACGGTTATTAGCAAGTCTGCAAATGACCTTCCATGTATGCCAACGCTCTTCAGAAAGTTTCTGCAAAATGAAGTATGTCTTCTAGAAGACAGTAGCAGAGACAGAGTTGCAGTTATATTACTCTACTCAGTGCTTGCCAGACTGCACGTGGAATACCATGTCCAGTTCTGGTCACCACAATTCCTGAAAGACACAGACAGACTGGAGAGGGTCCAAAGAAGGGCCAAGATGATCTTTAAAGGGTTGGAGAATCTGCCCTTTGAGGAAAGACTGAAGGAATTAGGTCTTTTCTCCCTGGAGAAGAGAAGGCTCAAGGGGACCTCATCAGAGTATACCAGTACTTAAAGGCAGCTACAAAGAGGAGAAAGGCTCACTCTTCACAAGGAGTCACATGAAGACGACAAGGAATAGTAGGTACAAGTTACACCAAGAGAAGTTACATCTTGATATAAGAAGAATTTTTTATTTTTTTATTTTTTTTTTAAACAACGAGAACAATCAATCACTGGAACAACCTCTCCAGGGGATGTGGTACAGTCCCCATCGCTGGATGTTCTCAAGCTGGGATTGGACAGACTGTTAGGTAGTCTCATCTAGGCTCTCTTTCCCACAAAAGGTTGGACCAGATGTTGGTCTCTTCCAATTCGGACTGTTTTATGATTCTTTAAATTTCAGCCCAGTCCACCTGCCTAACTACGTGTATATGCATGTACATCTATAATAGTGAGCGTGTCTGAGTGTGAGGATATACAGCCAAACATGATGCGAGTCTTTTCCTATAATAACTAAAACCCATGAGTATTTTTGTAAAACTGCCTTTTCTAGCTTGCTTTTTTTTTTTTTTTTTAAATTGTGGGGACATATTCTGCCATGGAATTCATATCAACATAGCAGCCTATAACTGAAAGTAGACCGGAGCCCTGAAACTGTCTCACCTATTTAATACACAGTATGAAATAACAGATTATTTTTCAAAGGAGAACAAGATAGATGCCAGCATGAAACATTGTTTATAAAAACATCACCACTACAGCTGTCCCCAAGCAATAAAGCTGTTTATTCCAACCTCCTACCTCACATAAACTGAAATCCTCAGCACTGAAAAACAACTTGAAATGCATTCATGACTCCAAGACAAATAATAATAATGATCTCCTTCCAAAATATACAATTAAGGTCATGTCCAAAAATGCCCATTTTGCATAAAAGTTCAGAGACTTCTAAATTCCATGTTAGTATTTTCTTAAAACTAATACATACTGTAGTGTGAAATTTGATTCTGTCTCTGTACATATTGATGCATTTAGCATAAAGATAAGTCTTTCTGTTTAAGGTTGCTTCTCTGTTTCTGTGGTTATACATAAACATTTAGAGAATATTTAATAAATATATGTATATTCTTATCTAAACTTTATACAGAAGAAATCAGAGATTCTTCTGAATTCAGAAGACATTGAAACTCTTCTACGCAGTAGGAATTAAAGCCCACATAAAAATCAGAAATAGATCAAGTTAGGACGTAAAAATCAAATGGCTTTTAAATATGGAAATTAAGTTTAGATTTAGAAATCTGGATTTGAAGCCAGTTATGTTCAAAGTCAGATTGAAACCTAGAAAAGGCCTGTGATTCTGATTCTCCCTACAGAAAAGCATGGTAAAAATTTGATTTTTACCCTCTCATACCCCTTTTTAAGCATTCCGAAATGTAACACAGAACCAGCTCCAGTATCCAGTAAGTCTCCCAGATCAAAATATGCCTGTGGGAACGGGGCATCAAACCACCATGAGAGCCTCAGCTGCTGGAAGCTGCTCAGCAGGGTCCAGCCTGGAAGTGACCCAGCTGAGCTCATGCATAACTCAACTTAATGCAGATCCAGACACCAGTACTACACACCAGGAGTCTGGATATGTTTATGTAGGTACTGACATTATAAACACCTAAATACACATTTCTCATTTTGGAGCTTACTGTGCATAGGATCTTTTCTAATATAAGAATAATAAATGCAACACATGGAGGACACTGAAATAATTCTATAGAATTATCAATTAATTAATCATGGTCACGTACAGATCAGTGATATCCCAACAGCACTATGCTCTTATGAGACGCTGAAGGCTACTATAAATTATGTAATAATTTGAACCTTATTACATATAAAAAATATTCCATAGGTGTGATTGGTCAAAGAAAAAATAATAAAATATATATTTTAAAACATAATAATCAACACTAAGATTACACCTGTGCTTAGTAATAGCTCCAAAGTGTCAAGGTGCTTTTCTGGTGGCCAAACAGAGCATTTGGCTGTTGCAGAGACAAATGCAACTGCCCCTCCTCATGCAAGGGGGTCAAGCCAGCCCTTCATAGCTTACATTTTAACCGAGCATTTCAGTTCCTGAGGTGAAGGAGTGAACACCTTGCCATAAATAAATAAATAAAGAGAGCAGTCAATACCTAATTACCTGTAGAAGCAGTGGCTAGGAGAAAATATTCTTGAGCCAAATCAAGCTCTTCACCTTCTCCACAGTAAAAATGCAAGAAGAAACAATTGCTGTAGCACTCAGGGTGTGGATAACCCCATCAGGTAGAAGCCAGTGCGATGACATGGCCAAAACCCCATCTCAAGTAGTAAAACAGCTGAATTTGCAAGTGGATATAGGACTGGGAAGACTTCGAACCCTTGCAGGGGCACCTTCAGGTCTTCTAATCAGCCCACTGACTAGAATAAACCTTAAGTGAATCCTCCTCTACTGTCAGGCTTGTCTCACAAACCCTGGACAGACTCCTGGCTACACTCATGCACCCCTTGCCTGTCCTACGGGACCATCCACAGAAGACCCCCGGCACAGAGGCAGGTCTCTGCATTAGGCCTAGAGCTTCAAACAGATGCATATCTCTAGCTTTGCAACAGAAATCCTTCCTAAGGAATATGAAAAGCTTTAATATCATGTTAGTATTTTATAATTTATATGCTGTCATGGTTCTATGTTCATTAAGGTTGTTATCACAAGAGAAAAATTATAAAGCATGGGTACTCAGAGAAAGAGGAAAGCAATGAGATTCTATCTTGGCATTGTTTTTTTACTGCAGTTTCAACCTCTACATGTAAGGAATTTGAGATAAGAAAAGCCTCCACCCCCTGAGCCAGCCCATCGCTAGGCATGAAGAAGTTGCAGACCTTTCCACTGTAGCTACAGTCATAATAAAACTTAAGCCACAATATACCTGTCCGACAAGAAGAAACGCAAGAGGCACACTAGTGAAAAAAAAAATATTTATATATGTTAACTATGCCACTTTGAAACATTCAGAACTAAACAAAATAAATAAGCTGCATTTCTGCCTTCTATTCCTACATTAAGGCATAAAATAGAAGCAAGGTGTTTGTTGTTAAATGAAAAATGTGACAACATAGGTAAGCTGGAGCAGGAAAACCCACAGGAAATTAGTAGTTTAAATTCGCCAACCTACCTTTGAAGCTCTGATTATTTTTTTTTCAGCTGTCAGCACTGAAACACCCTAATTTACTGCATCCAAATGTTTTAAGAGTATATTCAATCATATTAAAAGCAAGCCTTATTTTACTGAAAATACAAGCTGAAGGCAGGTACTCTACAGCTAGAGATACAAGACCATATGCTACTTGCACGTCTGATCTTGTTCAAAAAGGAATCGGATAAACTGTATCAGATTACTATGGACAGATGTCATGAACAAGACTAACTTAGGGAAAGTGTTCCATACAGTGCATTTCTGTTCCAGAAGACAGCAGTAGTAATCAACTTCTCTTCCCATTGCAGAATACATTTGATTTGCTTTAATCTCTGGCTTTTGCCAGACACTAGAAAGCTATTGGGAATTTCGAAATCAAACCTGTTCTTCAGTAATAACCATGAAATTTTACTCCTTCGCCTACCTTGCTTTCATGCATTGACAAATACAGATACATACCAAATACAAAGATAGATAGATAGATAGATAGATAGATGTTTATAGATTTACATATAGCTTTAATTGAACCAATCCTGATGTGTCTGCAAATTTGATCAACCACTTCATAATTAAGCAGGGCTGCTGAGGGATTTCCATCCCCTGCTGCTCTCGCACCCCTTCCCAGCACACAGCACAGCCGGGTGCTCTTCATCCTTCTGCGAAACAGGCCTCGCCAGCAGAGCAAGGAACACACTATTTCACTTCAAGGTGCCTTGATTGCTGCCAGTTCCAATTTTTGACTAAAGAAACTAAAACGACCACCCGAGAGAAGCTTTCTGTGTACTCAAACTTAAGGAATTGGTGAAAAGTTTAACTCTTTCATGCATTTCCTTTTCATGCCTCCCTGGTATGAAACAGCATGAGTCCAGATTTGATCAGGGCCTGAGCAAGTCTTCAGGTGAGCTGAGGGAGAAAAGATTTCTCAAATAAAAGTGACATTACCATATATATGAATAAATTTCAGAGGAAGTAAGATTTTTCAACTAATCCTTAAAGTTTGGTTGCTGTGGGAGAAAAGAAAGTGCTGTGGAGGGCAAGGTGAATAAAAAACCCCAACTTTTTTATGGTATTAATTGAAAAATTGCAAATTTTTTTCCTTGGACTTGACAATCTGTAGGAAAGAATTAATGAAACAATTGAGTGACAGAGTGAAAAATACAATCCTTAACTTTCTAACTGTATTCTGAAACTGTATGGATTTTAGACTTTATGGTGGTGAAATGATTCTTTGGTACAAAGTTTCATGTAAATTACTTTGTGGGCCCGAGAAATACCAGACTTTCCAACAAATACATGGATCATTTGCCCTGCGGACAACCAGAGGGCTCTGGAACCGGGAGCAATTGTTAGGTAGATACAGCTAACCAGCATATACAACCAGAATACCTTCAAGGACTCAGAAAGCAGAATTAATCTTTTCCATTTCTTTGATGTATCACTCTAATTTAGCAGAGCCCTAGTAAAGCACAATAGATTGGAGCAAAAGCAATTACTCCAGGAATTTCAACAGGCTTCATGCATTCCTCTATTTTTAGGCACTAAAACCTAGACAAGTTTACAGAACTATTTCTCTAACAACTACTCAAACATATCTAATTCTGTCCCTTTATTAGACTCTGCAAGAGCAGCTTATACTGATTTCATAGAAACAAGGTCTCTTGCATTTCATCTGCAGATTGGGCTGTGATGCTGCGGAATTAGTTTGCTCCATAGCTCTGTTTATAGGAAATGAGGCATTGTCCACACAAAAATAATTGCACTTCAGCACATCACACCTTTCACTCCTCAAAGCACAATTCCAGTGAATCTTCACATATGTTAGAAGCTGACAAAGATCATCCTGCAAATTTTTTTCACCTTATATTCAAAAGTAAGATATGAGGCAAACAGAGAAGTAACTCAATCCAGGCCAGAAGACCCTTCATCCGACAACAAGCCTCTGGAGTCTGCAAGACGAATCCAGTGTTTACTACTGTCTTTTCTAAAGAGCCATAAAGGCAGGTTAGACCAGGACTATTATGACTGCAGTATCTGCAATGGTTTCTGCCCTATAGGTTTCTGGCACTGTCACTGCCTTACCCTTGGTGCCAGACCTGCTGTCTGCTACTTTTTATGCACGTACTGGTGGGGTGCACAAACCACTGCCCCTCCACAGCTCTGTCAAGCACACATGAACAGGACTAGAAGTTGCTAAATTAATTGATTATGCCAGATGGCAACCTCATCACTCGAATTTCCTCTTCACAGAAGTGAAAGGCTTAGCCAGTGGGAAACAAAAGTCCACAACAGATACTGAAAAAGATATTAGTATTGAAAACCCCAAAAAAGAGTGGAAAAGTATCTCTTATCTGGAGCTACTCCATCCCCTGCCAGGCTCTTCCCTTCCATCTCCCTGCAGAACTGCACTGCATCCCACTCTCACTACAGGCTTTCTTCCCCTGGCATACCCTGTTAAGCATGTTTCAGTCTAATTAATTATCCTGCTGATATGAAATCGCAAAAGGATCCTGGTCTTCCAGGTACATGCAGATTCATTAACACATTTAAAGAACAAACACTCTCTCTCAGCAAACACCACCACAAACAAACAAAAACAAAAACCAGAAAATTTGCTCAGAAGAAACATTATTTCCAATTTCAGACCTCCAACAGTTAACTCGGGTAACAAATATGCTTCCAGACTACCCTAGTGCCCAATTATTTACTTAACTGGTGAATAAATTGAAATAATGAAGTTGTTCAGAGACCAAAATCAGCACAAAAGTTAATATAAACATCATATATTAAAATACTTATGTACCCAACATTTTATAAGATGATCACTATTAAGATTTCTAATCCAACTTCTTTTGCTGAGACAACAGTTTTGTTAACTGCCATGGTGAGAATCTAATGATGCATGGAAATATGCCTTGAAAACATCAAACAAGCAGAACCATCACAGAAGCTTTCAAATCTGGGCACCAACTTTCCATTTCAACACAGGCAGATACAGAGACAGCAGCTAAACTCATCTGCACTACCTCTCCATTTTTTGAGAGGAATACAGTAACAGGACTACCAATATCAATATATGTGCAGAGGAAAATATACCAGGACCAAAGACAAGAGGTTTTCTCTTAAAACATATAATTTTAAATGAACCTGCAGCTAATTACAAGATATAAAAATAGCTAATAGTTTGTATTTGGGGTTTTTTAGGTTTTTACACTCTGTGATATTACATAAGCTCCTTTTTAACTAAGAATGGGATTGAATAAAGTTTGAAACGTCCTTGGATTTGGCAATGCTGGACTTCAAATATCAGTATGGGATTTGTGGTGAAGGACACCAGTTCCAGGACACCAGCCCAGTGCTGGACACTGAACTTTCCCCTCCATTCACGAAGCACAGGGTAAGAAGCTCAGGCTGTGTCAAGCGGCAAATTTCATTTTGAAGCTCCTCTGTATAAAGCAAATTCTGGTTTTATGTTCTATTGCTGTAAATTACAAAATGTGTACATTTATGTTCAATGAAAAACTCAATGTTTTCACGTCACTTTGTATAAAGAAGAAAAATGAAGTAATAATCCTACACATGCACTATCCTATACATGGGCTTCCTATCGTGTTACCAGTCTCCACAGTAAAGATGCATTTTTCATTACACATTTGAAGACATTTCCTGGAAAATTTCAGACACATGCAAATACATAAAGTGAATGCTAGGTAATTTTAATCTCAGACCTTTAAATCTCTTTGACTACCACCTTATTAATAGAAAAAAAACAAGTTGGAATTAGTCAGTGTCTCAAAAAAGCCCAAGATCAAAAGCAATATAAATGTACTCTAAATAAGTATGACAATATTGTCTTCAAATTTATAATTTAATATATTTTACAATGTTAAAAATAACAAGCATTTAAAAGTTCAATGCCAAAACTGACCCACATTTGGCTACTCTGTAGTAAAACTATTGGCTTTCAACAGCAAAATATTTATCAAATGTTTATTATTTTGGTATTATTATACCTCTATATATAATCTATATGATATCTATTTAGAATAACCCTGTTGGTATCGGTGGTTAAGAACAGCAGCATTCCACATACTATATAAATGTGTTAACGACTCAAAAATGAAATAATCTGCAGGTGTCCATTTCAGTCTTGATGCAGTCTTTTTGGAAGCAGAACGAATGCCTTGCAAATTTAGCCAGCACACTGCCGGTGCTTGTATCACATTTAAAGCCTGTATCACATAAGAATATACTTCTTTGTAATAGCTTGGAGTACCATAAAGATTAGATTGATAAAGTAATATATATATACACACACATATATATTACCTGTTCTTGCCTCTCCAGCCACTTGTCCACCATGGGATGACTGGCACTTAACGATGAACGAGCATTGTCTCTCTGAAACTGGTTAGACCAGCTATTAGTATCTCGTGGTAGGCTTCTGTAGTTTTCATCTTTCTAGTTTAAAAGAAACAAAAAAGTGTCTTATAAAAAAAAAAAAAAAAAAACCAGTCCTTGCACGTTAACAATGCAGCTGGTTATTAAACAAATACAAAAGGAAGATTGACAAAGGAGAACACAGGTCTGGCTAGACCCAAGGACAACACAATTGCCCATCCATTCAATTGCAAGAGCTCCCCTTCCTTAAGGCCAGTGAAGCCCAGTTAAAGCCTTTGGTGGATTTGTAGCTTCTGCACCCACTTGTGCTTCACTACCCTCTCTTTTCCAACTTCAAACCTCAAGTGCACAGACTTCCCAACTACATACTCAGCAAGGCTTCTCTGGAAGAACTCTCATGGTTCTTGCTTTCATTCTCACCAAAAGCAAATATACCATACATCAGTCCAACCAGTGACAGCTAAGGCCACTATGTAACTTTTCGAAGTCTCTCTGTATGTAATCAATTTTACTATCAAAGGTGTCTCACTGCTCCAGGTAGTGTACTGTAGACCAGAATAGCATGCTATAGAGTTCAAAACTTGATTTACTATTCTCCATATTAATGCTTTGCTTGGTTTGCCTGAAGGTATATGAATACAGTCACATTTGTAAAATGGCAGCAGGTGGAGATTGTGCTGACGGAGATACATTTCTCCTATTGAGATGGATAAAAAAAA
Organism: Falco cherrug; assembly: GCF_023634085.1. NCBI lineage: Eukaryota > Metazoa > Chordata > Aves > Falconiformes > Falconidae > Falco > Falco cherrug. The sequence goes on along the minus strand of NC_073700.1, from coordinate 65,716,488 downwards.
GATTTCTTTTTCCTCCTAATTGATGAGTTTGCCTGCACATCCTTCCCACAAGCTGTACAAATTCTTCAGCTTCTAAAGATTATTAGACCTTACCCATCCTGATCACTAAAAGCCAATAAAAACACAGAGGCAGAGCCTTGATGATGAGTTACCCTTAGCTCAAAGTCAATGAGTTACTCATAGGTTAGTTCCCTCTACCTGAAATAATACATGGAATTGAAATTTTACTTAGCTTTTCAAAATGGAATTATAAATGTGCTATAAGTATCTCTCTTCAGAAGCAGAGTATTTTTTCAAGTCAATGTTTGTCTATCTTCATACCAAACCAGATAATTTAGAGAATCTATTTTAAAAGCAGGAATGTAGTCCTACATATTTTGCAATACTACCACTTTTAGGAATCTTGAAAATCTCTGAAAAAATAAACAAACACCAGTGCATGTTTGCAACTAAACCCTATTTTCTTATTTATAGCACACAGCTGATTTTTGACCCTTTCTTAAATCAATACTTCATTCCATCAGCATAAGTATTTCCTTTTTCTGTTTATGGTATTCATATTTCTTTGGCCTGGCACAGTATTAGTCCAACATTCTAAAATACGGACTGTAGCATCAATTGCCTTACAATTGTCCTTCACAACTTTATTTCTTGTAAATGTATGACAGGCTTTGCTAGGAAATTCAGGTCTTAGTATAACTGTGATATGCAGCAGTTTTCAAAAGCTTCCTGTGTGAGAGCGGTCTTTTCCCAGACATATCACACTTAAGCTTTCTTAATGGATGACAACTTCTTTTCTTGAAAGAGACTTTGTAGTATGAAATAAGTCTTCCATTTCAAGACATTAAAGCTTGAATTCTAGCAGCATAAGATAACCTTGTAAAAATATGTCTGCACAAGTAACCAGCCTAACAAATCACCACCATAAATTAGTTTACCCTGCCATAAATGAGTAAGAACTTTGTGTCATTCAGCAACTAAAAATAAAAAATAAAAAAAATCAATTTTCCAGTGTGGTTAACCACAAAACAAGCTAGAAACTTGCTCAGTCTCTTGCTTAGAAAGGAACAGTGGCAGTCAGTCACTGCTTTGTAAAACTGTCCATTAGTAGAGCCACAGAAGGCAGGGAATGGTGTGTACAAATTGATTTGTTCCTGTTGCTTCTCTTATTCAGTTCTACTTTTCTGGTGACAAAGGTGGCAAAGCTGCTATGAGCCAAAACAACAATTTCTCTTGCTTAATGTGGTGGGAAGTTATAACAAAATCAAAATTTGACAAAGAAATTACAAAAGATCATTTTATGCACAAAAAAAACCCATATACAGCTGGTATAAAAGTTAGTCACCTAACAATAACTCGCCATCTAGCAGACCATCACCTACTCTGAATGAATAGGAATTTCTTCCTATGTAACGAGATGTTGTCTGTATTTCTGTACTTTACAGATAATTCCATTTTTTATTAACTCATGTTTACAATGTTCAATACAAACTTTCTAAAAAAAAACCATTTTTATCTATGCTGCACAAAATTCACTCTCCACACAGCATTCTGTGCACACAAGTGTTTTGCAAGAGCAAGAGAGAAGGAAAAAAGTTCATCAAGGATATGTTCGTCAATCTTTCAAACATTGTCTCTGATCTGATACACATAGGACAGCCTTATTGCTTGGACTTTACATTGGAACTTGATGCTGTAAAGTCTTAAATGCCACTACACACAAATATATTGTGAAACAATCTAAGCTGAAAGAGTTGAATTAGGCCTCTTTTTGGTGCATCTATACTGTCAAGAAATCTGAAAGGAGTTTACTCCTAATACTATTTGTGCTGACCAGAAGAGTATATTCATCCAATCTACTGAAGTATTTCTGATGTAGCCCACTTCTGTAGAAGCCTGCCTTTCTCCTGCTAAGACCTATACCAGTTCATTTTATACAGAAGGCATCAAAGTCACTCAGTAATTTTTCTGACAGCAGAAGTAAAAGCTGGAATGGTAGAGAGATGTGGCTCCTGTAATTTCTTGTGTTTCTCAGTGCTGCTCAGGGGCTCAAAATTGTGCTATTATCAGAGTAAAATAAAATACCTCACCAGTGCTGAAATCACACAGAGTCATGTTGCTGTTAGCCAGTGAAATATTAGAAAAACAACTGGCCATAGCCAAGTCCTTCACTCCTTTGTCATTGCTTTTTGGCAAACAGCTATCCCTGTACTCCATGGGTGGCAACTAAGCTAGACCAGAGGCAGGCATCAGTGCTTCCAACAGTGCCGCACACGGTCCTTCTCACAGACAGCTACACAGCAAAACCCTAAGGTGCTGCTGATTACCTGGAACCCCATCTATGCAGGGATCTGCATTGCTGCTGCTGCCAGGTCTAATTCAAAGACAGCAGTGGTGATAAACTGTAGAGGGGGATGTGAAAAACACAACACTGCAGCTTTGACATTGGGATTTACTGAACCAGCTGCAATGTTCTTTGCTAGTTTATTTATTTATTTCTATATATATATGTGGCTGTTTTTTTTAAAAAAAATATGCAAATGTTAACCCAGAAAGCTTAACTTCTATTCAGCATGATCTAGCATTAGCACACATGCTCCCAATAACCAACTGGCAAAGGTGCATGTTGCTTTTAACTTCAGTATCATAAAGAAAAAGATTTCATGGTACACAAACCATCAGGGTCATGCAGGGAATTCTCTTTTCTTCTGGAGCTGCAGCTGTAAGCCCTCCTGGGACTGGGGCTGACATGCATCATCAGTTACAATTAAATGCTCTAATTTTTTTTTTTGAAAAAAAGTTTCTTTCCCAAACCTGTTTGGGGACCACAGGCTGCATCAGTTTTATCATACTTGAAATGGAAATTGATCAATATAACACTAAAACTGTCAAGTCACAATATACCACTACACTTCACAGCCGTATTTTGCAGTATTTCTAATGAGGACACACAATTTAACACCTTAAGATTTAGCATAGAATGGTGTCCCTGTGGGGCTTTGCTGGAGGGCTGGGTGAAAGGGGACAAGAAAAATGAAGCAGTTTTATTAGACTTTTAATTTCAGATGATTTGCAATATATAACAAGCTCCTCATCAAAGACTCTGCAGCTTGTAGATGAAATTATGCATTAGCATGATCTGTGTACTTCAGTTACTAGCTATCAGTGCATAAACTCACTCATGATTTTAACCCAGTTGTACCCCTACAGACTCCCAGCATCACTAACCCAACCAGAACATCCTCCACACGGTATGGTGACAGTCCCATGTCTTATTTCATATGCCACTAGGCCACTTCCTGAATAGCGAAGAAGTTGCATTTTTCCCTTTGTTTTGACCACTTGTATGCCTAATATAAACTATTGCAAATTTTGGTGTGAGTTTGGGTTGTTTGGTTTTTTTTTTAATACTGGATAGCAATACAAGAGGAGAGAGAAAAAAAATAAAACTCAAAGATCTCTTCGTCATAATTCTCTGGAAGGAAACCCAAAAATGTAAACCAAGTTTTCACTTTAATTATTTCTACAGCAAATTGCTCACCTCTCATTTTGGATATTCACTAAGGGACACCATTTTGGGTACTGATATTATTTTTTTTTGCTATCCATTCTTTTTTCTTGTACACTGTGCACTTTGGGAATGGCTTCTTGCTTGCTTGGGTTTGATTCCTTGTGATGGCCTCAGATTGAGATATGTTCATGAGAGACGAGACTTCATTTAATCTTTTGCATTTATAATTTTGTTTGACAGACTCTGGGCAAATTCATGCCTACAAGTGTATTTATTGTTGTTTAATCACTAAATAGCCTGCTCTTCTTTCTTTTTATGCTCCACTATGTCCATGCTAGACCCTGAACAGTTTCATATCACTCTCTGAGAGGATGCTAAAAGCTGTAATTAACAAAAGTTTCATATAGTTTATGTAAATAACTGTCTGATGCAAACATCTGTTTATAAATATAGTAGCATACACATATATCCATTTTCCATGCTGTCTGAAGGTCCTGGAGCTTTTTGTTTGTTTTGGTTTTGTTGGGTTGGGGTTTTTTGTTTGTTTAACTGGACTTTAGAAAAATAAATGAGAGCTAAGACTAACTGACCCCCATTTCTAAAGAAAAAAAAAAAAAAAAAGTCTGCACAAATACTGTCTATTTTACAGAGAAAATACATTACATATGGGAAATTAATTATGTCAAAAGATGTACTGAATGAACAGAAATTCCCTTCAAAAAAAACCCTAAGTCTTACACAAGGTCAGATTTGGAACTGTTCTGTCTATCCATCAACAACTTTTTAACAACAAATTGTACCAAATTTCAACAATTTACCTTGAAACTAATTGTACCAGTCACTCTATAAATATCTCTATATTTTGAAAAACAGACACTACTGTTTAGGTGAGCTTCCTTTTCCTCTGGCTAGATTCAGGTTACTTCATCATTCTACAGTTTAGTTTCAAAGCTTGCTATTTTTTGCCCCCCCCCCCCCCTTTTTTTTTTTTTTTGTATTGAAGAACATGACCTCAGAAGGTACAATAATCCAGCTATAGCCCAGCCATCTAACACATGTAAGAGGGAACCAGTTCCAGTCACCCAGTATCAGGATCCTTTTGATCTTAGGCCATTCTCCAAGGAGTAAAGAGAACTCTCACACTGAAGAATTGTCGCAGCTTCATGCCTCCTCTCAGCTCTGACCTGGAACACTGATCATTTCCAACAGCTGGTAAAAACTCTCTTAGGATGCAGAAGATGTAAATCTAATAGTCTAATAAAGAACTTGCATGCCCTATTTATGATGAAAATAGATGAGAAGAATGACCACTCTGTAGTCATTCTGATGGTTTCAGAAAGACTTGTCTTCAGAAATACTCTTTCTACAGCTACGTGAATAGAATTAATGCACTACGTATCGACAATAATTCATTAGATGCCAACAAGGAAAAAGGCAATTGAAAAGCCAGTGTTCTGCTGAAGTTCTATCACTTTCTGCTCAGAAATTTCCAGTTGTCTAATTCCAATTCATATATTCCATGTTATCCCCTGATTGACAAGCAAGGCCTGACCTTAACAAAAAGCAATAACTAGGGGCCATGATGAATGGACAGTTTTTCTGTGCATGCAGTGTTATATGTAAATATCTAGTGTCAAAGAATATGGGCTAAATTAAGAATAAACTAAAAAACATGAGACTGCCTATCCAAAACATTCTGTTCATCTCTCTTGTTTACAACAGAAAAATCAAAAATGTCATGAACTCTGCATGTATACATGCAAAGCCAGAAACTACCAGGCAGTGTATATTGTTATTTCTCAGACTGAGAAATAACTGAGAAAGACTGAGGGACAGGAAAGAAGCTGCTTCTTCCATTCACTTTTTACTTATTCATCTCACTATAAAACCTCACAAGAGAGAATGTAAAACAATCCCAAATAACATATGGCAGTTGATATTCTGTAATTATAATTCAGAAGCTGGATTTTAGTTCTGTAAGCTTCTTAACTAAAAAGGCACGGTTTTCCATAGTTTCATTTTAAAGAAAAGTAAATGAACCAGTTAACTTAAAATGCCATGAAGCTATAGTTCTGATTCCTCTATACATTATACTTCAAAACCATTCTCCCCTTCTACTATTTTTCACTGAAGTGAAATCTCATAGAATCATAGAATGGTTTGGGTTGGAAGGGATCTTGTGGTGTCACTTCAAAGGCCACTAAAGAGTTCTAGGTATACCCAGCTATATATGAATCTATACAGCTATCTATTTAAATGCAGCAATATAATTACGCACAATCATGCCATTTTCACCAGGATACTTGCTTTTGTACCCAAATCTAACAATGTTTTATGTCAATTTGAATTTAGATGAAATAGCATTTTTAAAGTTGTTCATTTATTTTAAACGTCTACATCCTTTCAGTTGATTCCTTGGAAGAGCCAAGAAATTAAATTGCAGGAGGGGAAAAAAGCCAATAATGAATTAATTTCAAAAGTACACTCCGAAGACAGGACTCAAAAAATGGAATGTTAATATTAAATATATTCAGGTAGCTAAGGGCAACAAACACTGGGGTACGGGGAACTTCCCAAGGGTGTTACATCCAGATCTCGAAATGAAGAATAACTTATGAGCCACCAGCAGTGTCCTGTTAAGTGTCGGGTCGCTGCCTTCCGGTGGACGTATCTCTAAAATGGTACAACTGGCTGTTTGTACATTTAGAGACTTGCATCTGCAGTCCTGAAACGATGAAAGGAGCCCAGGGGATGACTTAACCGTTCTGTCTTCTCAAACTAAAAATATTCCACCACCACCACCCCTTTCTTCATTACATGGACAAGCACAGAGAAGAGCAGCGATTTAAGGTCAGAAGCAGGAGGGCAATGCCCCAAACCCGTGGCAAGCAAAGTGGCTGTGCCTTGGCTTTAGCTTTTGGTTTTAGCTTTTGTCCAGATTTCTTTTACTTTGTGTGCTCAGTAAGCAACGGTCTTAAGCTGGACATCTATATGTAGGGGCTGAAGAACTCGTTTATAAAGAGACAATAAAACTGGGCGGTAGCACAGAATGATCGTCCCTTTTCTATCAGGCCGTGAAACAAAACCAGGCTAAGTGACATCTACTTCAGCCCCAAATTCAGTCATACCAGAAATAAGCCCAGAGGGTGACTAGGCATTCCTGGTTTGAAATCCTGTATTTACTGGTTCCGAATTGCCCCACTGTCATGGTTTAACCCCGGCCGGCAACTAAGCCCACACAGCCACCCACTCGCTTCTGCCCGGTGGAATGGGGGAAAAGAGTCAGAAAAGTGAGAAAACTCGTGGGTTGAGATAAAGACAGTTTAACAGGTAAAATAAAAGCCACACATGCAAGCAAAGTAAAACAAGGAATTCACTCGCCACCTCCCATCAGCAGGCAGGTAGGGTGCGGCGAGAGGCAGAAAAGCCCCTGGGGCTGCGCAAGCCCTGCTTGGCAGGAACATAAGCAGCCCCGTGTTATCAGCGCTGTTCTCAGCACAGTTCCAAAGCACAGCCCCGTAACCAGCTACTTTGAAGAAAATTATCCCAGCCAAAACCAGCACACCCACTAATTAAAGCTTACTATGCCCTCTCCAGCCACACTACTCCTTTGTACAGGTTGGTTCCACATACTGGTCTGAAATTTATTCTGAGACTGCTTTGCCTGCTTGTCTTTCCTTGTCTTCCTGTGTGATTGGTATTTATTCCAAGATGACATAGGTGTGTTTAAAAATACAACAAATACAGCAAAAAAGGCTGAAATAAATACTGTTTAAACCATGCAGGCTTATGTCAGAACACTGTAGGGAAGCACAGCCTGCAAGCTGGATTGTACTTTAAACTTTTTTTATTTGCCAGCTACACATTCAGCCAAAATCTAGACCTGCTTTGTACCAATACACAACCTTGATAATATGAAAACAAGATGGACAAATATATGATTCTGCAGAAACTCCTGAACCATAGGTGTATGCTGTAAATGCACAGTTGTGGGTTGCAACTAAATAGATGAAAGCAGGTCAAAACCTGGATACAACTGAAAAAATGTATGTGTGTTTCTAAACTTAAAAAAAAAAATAAATCACTAAACCTGAGAATTCAACTTTTTTTTAACTTACTTAATCTTTTATCAACTTACTCTTTCAGGCTCAGAGTTTTTCACTCCCAAACCCAGAGTAAGCTATAAGAACACCAAAAAATAATTAAAAGAACTAAAGATGAACATTGAAACATGGGAATCTGCTAAGTACACATTCACTTAGATGAATGGCAGAGGAAAAGTCAGCTGTTTGTTACAACTTCAGTTATCCTACACCACATACTTGAAAGCTTTCAGTCTTCAGTATAGCTTTCATTGCCTCTCAGAGAGGTGCTCTACACATTTACTGAAATGAAAAGACAAACAACCTGTGCAGTTCCACCACTCTTTCATCACCAGTAAGAAAGAGACTCGCTTATCCAGACCCTCCTTGGCACTCCCAGCTTGTGAAGCAGCACTGTGTTCCCTCACCTATGGACCAGACATAGCTCACCCAGACATTGCTCACCAATTACACAGAAAGAGAGATGGGATAGCTCAGTACTAGGAGAAAAATACACATTCTTCCTACACTACTGATGAAGAACAGAGATGGAAAGTGATCAACAGACTTGCTCAGTCTCAGAGCAGAAGTGGGAAAAACCTCACCAGCTCTCAGATCTCTCTATCTTGCAACTAATAATCCATGAGGTAAAACAATTAAAAAAATGGAGAAAAATCTCACTTTCACTTCGGATTTGTTGGTTTTGTTGTTGGCTTTTTCCCTGCTTCTTAACACATCTGGTCATGACTGACTGTTGGATGCAAACAGTTGAATCCTGTCTGTGTACACAGTTCTCGGCAAACAGAAAAGCACAGCATCAAGTGATGCACATTGGCTGTTACCTCTCTGTGCACTAGGCAAGGATTTTTTACTTTGTCTCTCTCATTCCCAATGTGATGATGATAAGAAATACTGTATTTGTTCTCACGTTTTGACAGTCAGGAATTTTAAGATCTTTCATAGAGATTTCATATTTTATTGCACTAAAATATCACTAGCTGCTTTGCTAAAGGAAGTCTGATTTTTCTTCATGGTATCCAGTGAAAGTACAAGAGGCAACGGGCATATAAAGAAAACAAGTTATTAACTCAAAACATAAGAAACAGCTTTCTTACTGTAAGGGTGATCAAACACTGTAAGAGGTCGCCCAGAGAGGTGGCGCAGCCTCCATCCTTGCAGATGTATATACTCAATACCTGACTGGACACAGAACTAAGTAACCTGCTCTAGTTGACACTGCTTTGACCAGAAAGGTTAGACTAGGTATCTCCAGAGGTACTTTCCAACCTCAGCTGTTCTGTGCAAGTCATGAATATTACAAACTACCCAGGACAAAAATCACACATACAGTGTTTATTTTATATTGCACTCTGTTTGGGTATGATTCCACTAAACTATTTCATCATCGCATGACAAGTTGTCAGCAACACGCTACCACCACAAAGAAAGAAAACTCATGTATGTGACTTTTGTGCTTTGAATTTCCATTACTCTTTCTCCTATAACATTTTCTGCATTAAAACACTATTTCATCATCTGTGAATAACTCTCATTCTCTCTTCCTCTCAGTCTATGTGAAATCACATCTGAAATGACAAAAATTGTGACTGTCTCACTGAAAAGACAAAACCCCTGCTTAGATAAACACGGATGAAGAAATATTCATGGCTACTGAATCCTTCAGAACTTCTGTTTAACACACTGCATTTTTATTTTGAAAGCAGAAAGCTCCGTTCATTACGTGGGGGTTTAAAACCTATCATGACAGAGCTGTCAGGTTCTTTGCATTTACCCTGTACTTCTCCTTAGCTGATTCCACTGTATTACAGCCCTTTACCAACACTGTCCATCTGATACATGCCACCTCCCTTATGCAGGCGTACAAACCAGAGACTCAGGTTCCCAAGAAGCATCAGCAACATTCCGGTCTCTTTTTCCCAGAATGATGCCCAGTCTTTTAGTCCACAGTCTTTCCTAGTCAAAATAATTGATTTACAATCTGAAATCCAGACTCCCTGACTATAAAATGACACTAACACACAAGAGTTCTAATACAGGGCTCTTCAATTCTCTGAATTATAGTTAAAATCTATTGAAATACGATGTCTTTGGTGACAGTGATAAAGCAAACTTCACTAAGCTGTGTTTAAAAAGACTCAAAGCTAAATGAAACTAATTTTCACTTTAGAACTGATTTTGACACTGACATACCATTATTGTTGAAGCTTTTCATATAATGCATGCATGCTTTTCTCCTACCTAGGCATACTTCATTAGAGAAATATTTTTTATACTGTTTAGAAAGAGTATTAGAAAGCATTGCATCATTCACATAAATAAATAAAAACCCCTACAATCCAGCAATCTGAAAATTTATACTTATCAGTCTCAACCCACAGAAAGAGCAAAAATACCTGCAAGAAGAGACATGGGAAACACAATGCTCTACAGGTAAGGGATTTGACACTAGATGACACTTAGATCACTCCGATATGGTTTCAAATACTTCCTCTGCAGTTTACAGAGCCCGAAAAGATTCAGTTTCCAAGTAGGAAGAAAAGCACATCCTAAAAATAATTATTCCTGGAAGGTATGGCTATTTTCAACTTCAAAATACATCTATGGACAAACCATTTAAAAACAAACAAGCAAAAATGCCTGGTTGCTGACTAAATGGCAAAGGCAAAAAGACAAGAAAACATTTATTTTAAAAACGATGTGCCAAGTACACTCAGCTATGTGTTTGCTGTTGCTGATCCACCCTGCAGAGCATGTTGCATGCCATTTGCTTTGCTCCAGGTGGGTGAACCCAGGAGCGAGAGAGGCACAGAAGCCCACGCACAATCATTTTTCTCTTTCACTGCTCTCTCTTGAGCTCTCCTTTTTACTGTACATTTTCACATCTTTCTGCTGTACCAATGCCGTTATCTCTGATGCAACAACATATGAATCAAATTCAGAAAAGTCACAGTGGGAAATTTTTCATAAGCCAGTTAGCCATGGTTTATCCCTGCATTAAGCAAGGCAGGTTAACTAGATAAGCCTTGTGTCTTTCAGAGAAGCAGGATCAAAGCAGGTAACTAATTTGTAACAATATGCAATTCCTTGCCACAAATGGAGATACAAATTTAAAAATAAAGCACACTGAAAATACATAGGATAATTAATTCACAGTCGTTATAAGATGTAACATATCTGGTTGTTGCATTTATATTCTTCCAATACAGTAACGGAAACATTAAGGGAAAAGAAACATGATTTTTTCATTAATGCAGCTCACACCTATTACAGGCAACTAAGCAAGCCAGTAGGCTTTGGTACTGAATTATTAAGAACATGATTCAAATCAACAGTTATTCAGAAAACAACAATATCAAAAAACATTTTACTGCAGTGGAAAAGAGCACACATTATATGCTTCAGCTGCATATAATCTGTTCAGCTGTACAGTTCAACACAATTCAAACAAAATTACAGCTTGCAAATCAGGTATTACTGCAGGCCTTTGAGAAGATATTTTTACTAAGAGATTTCTTCTCGTTTCATTAGAATGGCTGAAGGAAGCAAGAGACAGGATTAAGCCAAGCTGTGAGTCACCTGTATTACCTAGTATGTCTCTCACAAAAACAATGTATCTGAAAGTGATTTTAATATTCAGTTTTTTAAAAATCCCGAGAAGTAAATTTACCTGCTAAAACTGCTGCTAATCATGAGCCCATTTTGTAAATACTTGCACAGACAAGGAGTCCTAATCATTTGGTTGAGATCAATCATGAGAAGGATACAGAAGGACAAGCCAGGAATTACCTAGCTGAGCAGTTACCAAAACTATAATAACTTGTAAATAATCAATAACAATGATAATTCTTCAAATAAATAAGTACTTTGGGACACAGAACATCTGGTTTCAAGTTGCTCTTACAGATGAACACAGAAACCAGAAATAATGAAGATTCCAATTCTAAGGAAACACAGCGTGTATTGTGATATCCTGACAATAAATATGATGTTTATTAACAATAAGATGATATGAAATATAAGAGAGCACATCCAGTTTAGTGCAAGGTTTCACACCAAAACAACCTTCTTACTGTATCAGAAATGCATCTCAAGTTAACACACATTCAGATCTTTGCAGGACCAACTCAGACCCCTCCAAACCAAACTCTGTCCCTTTCTGGTCATTGTCTTCTTCCCCTAAGGACACAGGAGAGCCTGATGTGCTGCCTCATCTACCCTAATAACTACAGATAGCACTACAGTTTCTTCAACGGGGTCCTTCAAACAGCCACATTTTTCCTCTTTCCCAGTGCCCTTTTCCCCTTCTGTTTGCCCAGTACTACTGGCATTTGTCCTGGATCCTTGCAGCTTTCAGTGCATGGCAGAATTCCCACCCCTTCACTTCATCTCAGCTTGGGCATCTGCCCATTTTCCTGCCATTCCAAATTCTTCTTACCCAAAATGCAACAAACACCAATAAGGAGTCTTCTCTTGCTTGTCCCCAAGAGATAAATCCCTTCCACCAGATACACACATGCAGTTTCCCTCTGCTAATTCCTCCAAAAATTGGACAGGGTTTCTACCTGTCAATTATTTCTCTTTTGAGGTGACAGGCTGAAAGTAATGTCACTACTCTTAAGAGTCAGTAGGTAGATGAAGCTTTTGGCAACTCTCCCAGAAACCCTTTTCTTGTTTCTGCAAGATACTGCTGGGGCAAAGTTGCTAATCTACAACTGTGCTGCAAATCTCAGCCCAAGAACATATGTTCTTGCGCTGTCAAGAAAGAGAACTGCAGTGAAAACATTACATAGTGCCATCCGCCCACAAAAGATATATGGGTGCTCAAGCCCAATGCACTGAGCAGAAAATTAAGATTGTTCTCATTGCCTTGCTTGAAATGTCTGTGTCATCTACAATCAATGAAACGGTCTGGAACAAAGCACAGCCATCTCTTTTTGTTATCTGAGTAGCTGAAGAAAACAACCTAACATAAGAAAAGTAGTGAGGACTTGTCATAGTTCAACTAACCAAAATACATTTGTAAAAATTCAGTGTTAGTTAGTACTTTGGTAAGGGATTGGTGACACAGACTTCAAAAATGAGCCTTTTAGAATAATACTACAAAATCAATCTTTGCTAATACTGGGAAATGAAAGGAGAACTCTTAATATCCATTCCTAAGAGAACTAGGATTTACTACAAAATCTTGACTCACATGAAGAAATCAAGATGCTGAAAAAAGATGAAAAAAACAAGTCTAGCACAAATGAATTTGGGATTAATTCATAACATATGTTGCACAAGCAATTATTATTTAATTCCAGTTGTTTACTGCATCTTATTAAAAATAGTGCATTCAGTGAGCTGCTGTATTCAAAGGGTCGATGTATACAGTGTGCAAAAAAAGGTAAAACAAATTATTAGTATCTATTGTGCTAACTAACTTATGTTAGTCCTTTCCAATCTTGATTTAATGTTCTCTTGTGCCTTGCCTCCCATCACTACATAAGGTCACATGCATTCCTTTCCAGTTTGGTCACCATGCTCCAAGAGACATGAAACACTTACACAAAAATCAAGAGTATGTACATGCTGAACAACTAATGATGCAAGACGACTAGTGTGAAAGATCAGCTGCTGTTCAATTCCCTTCAATTTCTGCTAACTTCAGACACTCCAAGAAATCTGATTATGCTGTATGGCCCTCCATATTTATGCTTGTGGTGTAATGAAGTACAGTCTCATTATGATTTCAGAAAAATTAACTAAAAATGTTAACACTTCAAATAGATTAATTATCATTTTTCTTCTTCACATCAGAATAGTATAAAAGACATCTTTTGAAACAACATGCACTTTCTGTGCCACACCAGTACAAGTGACAGAAAATATACCAGCAGAGACCTAACAATACCATGTTAAACGGGCATCTCTGTAAGAACATGGACCTCAATGCCTGAGTACTGTGCTTTTATAGATGTGTCTGAAATAACCGTAAGCCCACTGAAGATAGCTCAGTTCATTAGCAGCATGTGAAGACTTTATTTGGGAGTCTCAGCTGCAGTCTTAGTTTGCATTTATACTACACAGAATTAATAATAATAATAATGAAAAAATATTAATAAAGAAAAAAATAAAATAGCTATAATAAGATGTGTCTTTTCCAACAGGATTTTGTGTTGTGCAGTCAGAATGGCAACCAAAAGTGCAACTTGCTTTAAAAATTACTCATTTCTATTGGAATATATATATATATATATATGGTTTTCCTTTTGAGTTTGTCTGCAAGTTACCATCACAATAATGGGTAATGTCAGGGACTTGTACAAAAGGGAATATTTCTTCAATATATTTTCAATAATGCACTGCGAAAGGAACTTCCTGCTGTCTTTTTTAGTTAATAATGCAATTCGTGTAGAGATACTGAAATCATATTGGAAAAATGAAGGAAAAAATACTCACTGTACATTACACTGTTTTAGTTTCAAGAATGTTATCAAGGATGGACAGCATTTGCAATTTATGTTTTGTATTACTTTACTAGTGCCTTAGAAAGTAAAAACTAGCAATGCCGTGTCAGAAAGACAGACCAGAACTGCTGTGGGCACGCAGATTATTCATTGACATTAGGACGTCTGTGGAGATTACTAAAAACCATTATAGACATGGCCTATTTGCATTCAAAGAAAACGTGTGACAGCATTTAGGCCCTGCTTTGCAGAGTAATGAGTAATCAGTTTCAGCTACGGTTAATGGCAAAAATCAAGTTTTTAGGGCCCCCACTGTGGGCATCACAGAGAGTCCCTGAAGGGCGGGACACGTGTGAGCCAAACACTGCTCTGCTGATGATGGGGCTTGGTGGACAAGGTCATAAATCACAAGTTTAAACCAGGAGAAGGTGAGAGAAGGACAAAACAAGAATTCAAGGACATTTGCCACTTACTGGATAAAGAGGGGGAAAGAAATATACCTTTCTTTCATGAGTGCTGGGTACACCGGGGGTGTTCTGCTTGAGAAAGCCTGCTGTTGTGGACCACCTTGTAGGGTTTTTCCGTGAAGGCTCTTCTGAGGAAAAATTTGTGTCACTTACAGAGGTTGAGAGGCCAATCAGTGCAGGGTCACTACTACGTCGGACATGAAGAGGCATATCTGAAGAATAAAGCAGACAGTAAATAAACACTGACTAGATTTCAAATGTTTTTCACATAGGAAAAATATTTTTTCAAGCTCTTGATGGGTGGTTTGACCAAATGTGGTTTCACAGAGTAAGGAGTTATTGACCTCAGCATAGCTCCTCAAGGACAAGGTCTGTTTCCTCAAAACCACAGCCTTGCTGCTTGGCCACAAGAGAAGAAAATGAGGGCAAAACCTAACTCCAAATCTAGCAGAGTTCATTGGCTTTACACATACAAACACAGCATAGCTACTATCTGTCGTTGGTTGTGTAAAATTAAAAAAATGCATAAGCTTGAACAACTAAGAGGCTAAGGTAACTTACAGGTATTTTAAAAAGCAAGTAGCCAAAGGCCTAAATTCAACAGCCTCATGACAAAGTAAGGGGTGGAGTAGGCTGATGTGACCCCCACTCCACTGCCACGGCTGCAGCATGGGCACTGCCACCACAACACGCCTGCAAGAAGCTGCACACCAGCCTCTCTACAGTGAAAGGCAGCCTCCTCGCCTTCTAAAATACACTCTCAGTTTCTTTCCCAAAACTTATGAAATTGACTGTTTTCTATTCTGCATTCTTCCTTTGCCTCTTCCTGACAGCTGAAAGAAGATCTGTGCTGATTTACCCTGATTCCCTTAGCCTTCCAGCTGGCATGGCTGACAGGAGAAAAATATTTCATTAGTAATAAATGATACAGCAGTCAGGTAGACTGATTGCAAAGCGATAGGTTTTTTTAATATATGTAGAGGTCAAATCCATTCTGGAAGCATTGATGACACATTAAAGTTAGTTTCTCTTGAAATACAACTTAATTTTTTCCAATTTCATTTATTATCCTACAACAAATATCCACATATCTATCGTCTCCTTGCCCAAACAGAAGTTTCATTGCCTGTATTTGTGACCTCTTAGCACTTTCCCACTCAGCATCAGAATGGAGGGGACATGATTTATCAGTTGCATTTCTCTTTACTGCTGCACTGGGAACCTTGAGTGTGAAGTGGAAAAGAAAAGGTGAAGCCTACGGCATGTAAGCAGCAGAGTCACTGGGAGAGGCACACTGGGCAACAGCTGAGAAAGAAATCTACGTTTTAATGCTTTGATGAAACAATTCCCAAGGAAGCTGAAGGGGTATGTCTCAAAATGCTAGCAAAAAAACGCACAATGACAGCGGTTCACTAAATGACTGTCTCAAACTTTACAATATGTTTATGTTAATGTTACGTATAATAATACCAAAGCATCTTTTTTGCATGGCATTATAGAGACACTGAGAAATACAGTAAACTGTATCACGCTAAGAAAATGTGTGAGTTGGGGGTTTTTAGTCAACTAGGACTTGTGCTGCTGAGATATGCAGAAGCGTTACACAACCAAATACCAAAACAGTCACTCTATTTCACTCCGGTAAACAAGAATACAAAGAATTAATTAATGGGTTTTCTCCACAATTGTTATACTATTTCTTTTTCCTTTGAAAATTCCATTTTTCTTCATGTTCATAACACAGATATTCACAAGAGTTAATTTCCAGCAAACAAAATGTTTGCTTTTAGAAGTAATTATACACATATTTATACACATACAAATGTATATACACCTATAAATGTGTATAACAGAACTAGAAGTAATTAAAAGAATATTTCAGGAAAGATCACTTTAATTACACAGAAAAGTATTTATGGTCTGAGTCAACTCTATTTCCATTTTGATTACTCAGTATATACTCATAAACTCATAATAGAGGGTTTTTCTTTGATTGACTTGTCTTCAATTACTTCAGGTTTCATGAAGCAGCTGAAGGTAAAGCCTCTCATTTCCCCCTAGATGACAAACATCATAACAGTACACTACCAAACCACAAGAGATGTCTGTAACAAAGGCGGTACAGCTGCAGTCCCGGCAACAGGCCCGTGATGTGTAATGAAGTGACCCATTAACAGGGGTGCCTGTGCTGCTGGCATAGTCCTGAACATACACTCTCATTTATTAGATTAGCCTGAGCAAGAAAGTGGCTCTGTGGTATGTAGTGCCACTTAAGAAAAATACCAATCTATATCTGTTCCAAGCAGCAGCCCGTCCATATTATCCTTGTTTGCCTTAGCTACCCACCCTACAACAGAGAATTACAATTTTCAAACGTGAGTTCACTTGCTCCTTATGCTTGTACGTCTATATATAAGCATGGTGAAAGCAAAATGTTCTTGTGTTTTTACACTTTTTCTTCAAATTGCTTGACAAAACGAAAGTTCAGTTGGGTGAACTTCTGTAAGAAGATAAGCTGAATTACCGAAAAAGAAAGAAAGAAACTGGAATTCAAAACAGCGCTCCTGGAGAGGAGTGAGCAATTATCACTGCCTTGCCTTTCACTTTGTAGTGAAAGCCTGACAGTTTGCACCAAGTAGCAGAGACTTTTCACAATACAGGAAGTTAATCATGCAATGGAATTCCCAAATATTACTATGCTCCAGAGAAAACATTAACATGAGAAGTTTCTCTACAAAGTCTATTCACTGATGAGCCACATTTAATATAACCCGTTTCATTTTAGTAAGGTTAGTTATTGAGATAATTTCAGACATTTATTGAACACTTCTCCAAATCTGTATTAAAAAAAAAAAAATAATAATTCTGGCAATATAAACATGCAGCATGATCGGTTCTAGTCTCTCATTATGAAAATAGTTCCATACATAAGGAGAAGTGATTTGTATTACTAACCAAACTTCACAATACAGTGAATTATAAAAGACAGTAATTTGGGTGTGTTAGATCTGTGTATTTCCCAGTTAAACTAGAAATTTAAATATACGGAAATTATTTAATATTTTTTTTTAAATTTCTAGAATGGGACAAGCACATGGGAGATAGCTCTAGTGTATGCTGCTTGGCAATGGTCAATAGCACTCCAGGTATTAATCCAAGAATTAAATGTTATTCACACTATGTTAACCACAAATGGTAAACAATCTTCTGCATTCCTCTCTCCAATTCTATACTGAATATTCTATTCAGTATTGATATTCTCCATTAAAACAATAACATAAAAGAATAAATTGAACAGATTTTTCTACGAATATATTGTTCATTACAATCTTCTGGTTTACTTGAATTTATAGATTTGAAGAGGATATACTTTGAAATATTAAAAGAAAAATCAAAGGAGAGGAACTTAATAATTAAACCACAAGATGAAGTACGCACGGGACCAATGCAATGTCACTGATTCCAGGATGATGGCTGATACCGTTTGAAGTCTGTGGTTTCTTTGAAGAGTGGATAAAACAGCAATGAACTCTAATCACAAGGCTTCAAATTCTCTGTGGCACTAATGCACTGTAAATATTGATTTACTTCTGCAGCTAAGGTGCCTTTTAAATAAGCACTTGAAACGGTAAATCTAATAATGAATTACAGGAAGTTTTAAAAGTCTAAGAATTAAGGAAAAATTAAATTAAAAATCATGAAAGTTACCACTAACTCAGTTCTTGAGCCACATTCAAGGACCTGAAGTATTCACCCATGAGTCTAACGCTATAACTTCAGAAAGAATTATGTGTGACAGAGAATCCCATTAAGTTATGTATATAGCCACAGTTCCGCTAGAAAATGGTTATTTGTAGGATAAATACAAGCTGGATAGCAAAATGCTCACATTCATAATCATGAAATTCTGACTGGAAGTCTCATTTTATTAAAAGCAACAGCAGTTTCACTGTAAATTATAAAAACAACCAATACACATTTTATAACCATCTTTAAATGTTAAGAACACAGAGTTGTACCTTCCCTTCCTGCCAGCAATTCCATTTTTATTTTAAAAGGGTCATCACCTTCTCTGATTTTCAAATACACTCACGAGGAAAAGCATTTGAGGGTCTGGCAAATTTCATCCATAAAGCTGAGCATGTCGCCCTGCATGCAGGCATTCAGAGCAGAGGACAGTGGTCTCAGAATAAAGCTAATACATACCTTCCCATACCAATTTCCTCTCAGATGTCAGCTTGGAGGGCATGACTAGAAAACTACATACCTATATTTGTATAGCGTAGCCAAAATAATTTTACTCTGTGAAGATTTCAGCTAATATTTCAGCTCCTTAGTGCCAGCCATGGCAGCTTGCACAATGTGGTGTGCAGTGAAATTTAAGGCACAGAAATGAAAAAATAATCTTATGGTCATTTCTGGCCACCTCACACACACCACCAGGCCCATGACTGATGAATAGACCTGAACAGGACTTTGGTTTTCTCTCCATACTCTAGCCTTCTCTGGGAAAATGATTCTTCAGTAAAACAAAAAACTCTGTGGGGAAGAGCAGCTTTCAACAAGGAAGCTGCTCCGGTTAGACAGAGTTCCTGAAATAAGCCCATAGATACGTATGTACATCAGGGTATGTTGTATACACAAGGCACACGTAGATCCTACCTCAGCATCAAGAAACTGGTCCAGGGATGGGAGACAGAGACTCAACGCCTGTGTCACCCATCCACCTCATCCTACCACTCAAATCCTCATCTGGAGGCCAAGAGGAAGGATGAATCAGGGTCATCCTGAGGCTCAGGAATGCAGGACGGCTACTTTCAGCTTGAAATACTTGAAACTACAAGTTAAGACTTTGTCTATATTTAACTGAAATATCTTTTTAAAATATTTAGATTAGCCTTGAGTTTCGCACTCCAGACTCCAGCAGAGCTCCCCAGGCCCTGGTTCCAGTTTCAGTAGGTTCAGTTCAGTTCCTTGTTCCACTCACTTGGCAGCAACAGCCAAACATCCCTCATGACTTTTGAAAACTCAAATTCCCAGATCAGTTCAACTTTCTTGCAAACCTCTAGAGACAAGACAATGATAACTTACAAAGACCACTAAGGCTGTTGTAAACTGGACTACACAAAGAAGAACAACAGTTGGAGACAAAAAAACCTGCTGATTGTGAACTTACCTACAAACTGCATTAAACCCTAGCAGCAGCTAACATAAGCCAGAACTTCTCTACAGTATTAACAAAACAGTGCAAATCAAATGTAGGAGTCTTGAATTAGAAAAGAAAAAAATATTTAAAAATGTAAGCAGTTGCAGAGGTGATGAACTACTCCCTGGACAACTGCATCATCTGTCCTGCAGAAGCAATCTCAGGCATGCTATATGGAGGTGGCTGTGGGGAAGGATGCAAAACAGTAGCACTGCAAAGCTACCACCAGTTGCAGCATACCACCAGAAGTATACTTTTGGACATGACAGCAAAGGAAGAAGATAACCTATACCACCAACGCCCTATTCATGGCCCAGAGCCGTTATTTTTATCTCCCCTACAATCCATTCCGCTATTAAGTAATGATTATTTAATAAAAGAATTTCCCAAAGTGAATACTGTTTCCTTTGTCAAAACCTTCAGAATATTTTTTCTAAATTGTTATTATTTTCCCAAAATTTATCCTCCTATTACTAGTTATCTCTCCTTCACTTATGAAACTATCCTTTCCTTTCATGTGTCACAGACAATTATAGCATTTCTCCCCTAAACGGTGCTACATAGCTCATAACTTCACCTCTGCCTCTCTAATTCTCTACCACTGTTCATTTATGTAAATATTATCCTGGTCTTAACTTGTTCAGAAGACACCCAGAATAGTGTATTTATCTTACAACATACCTTCAGTATTGTCTTCAGCTATCTTACAAGAAGCAGCCTCCCTGTCTTTTTTTGAACTTCGACACTAATGCACGGTCACCAATAATCATATTTGGGTATTTTATTGTCATGGTATCAATCCAGAACATCCATAGAAGCCCTAAATTTTTTGCTATAGCCTCACTTCAGCACCTCTATCTTGCTAATTAAAGTATATGTTCAGTTTAGATCAATACTCTTATATGTTAACTTTATTCATGCTGAATTAAGTTGCATTTTTCCAGTATGTATACTGGAAATATATGAATATGAATTGAGGAAAGAAAAATAATAATACTACATCCGTATTATTATTTATCTTTCCTCCATTCACATTATTCTCCATTCCTAATTTATCAACATCTGGAAATTTAAGTAACAAACTTTTTACAGTACTGCTTCTCCCAGATTTAAAGATGTTAACCCCAGAAAAAACAGGAACCCTCACAACCCCCTACGGGACAACAATCTCTAGAGTAAGGCTGCCTCCAACTTTTTAAGATTTCTATGATGATTTTCAAACCATACGGAAGTGTTTATGCTCACATTGACTTGGAATTTCCAAGATGCTTAAAATTATATTGAATATTTTAACATTTGCAAGTATTACATCAATTGTGCATAATTCACCTGTAAATGCCAACTACCTAGTGTTCATGACTCTCTCATAATTATACAAAAGCTTAAGATTGCATAGTTTAGATAATTAGCGTTTCTCTACTTGAAAATATGTTTATGCTTAAAAACGTCAACTTCTAAAATGAATTTCTCTACATTCGGAACTCTTGGTTAAATAACAAGACTGCTATTCCTCTTACAAAGAAAAACAATCATTGTTAACTCCACACAATTCCAGATATTTATAACTACTTCATGTACAAATCCAACTGTTTTCAGTTATTCTTCTAGCTATTGATCTTCACACAACAGCTTATGCACTTCCTCACATATTTTCAATGTTATCAAATACTTTTCTCTACTTCCTTATTTCTTTAGCTTTAAAATGGCACATTTATAAGCATTTGCACATTAAAATCATGACAAATCACAACTATTCTATTTTCCTCATACTACCGCCCCATGCAGTTGGAGATCTGGCAGGCAGCCACATCAGGAGCAGGACAGAGGCCATACCGCAGCACTAAAAATGCACAACGTGGTCTTCCAGATGGCAGATGAACTGAGGCAGGTCAGGGAACTCCTACACTCAGCCTGCAGAATCTGACAGGTGTGCGTATGTCCCTAACCATCACATAAATATGGACAGAATTCACTTGGCTGTGTAAAACATGCAAACAAAAACCCACTGTGAGCTAGCATAACTTTAAGAAATACAAGATACTGTATTAGCATGCCTATGATCAGAAACGAGTCAGAAAAGTAAGATCATCTCTGGAAGAATGGGCAGCAGTGAAAAGAACACGTTCAAGCCACCAGAAAAATTCTTACTACAAAGCAAAAGAAAGAAGATAAGTCCTTACCTTCTTAGTATCATTTTCAGTTTCTTTTAATAGAACCTAAGTTTTCCATTTTCCCAAACATGACTGCTCAATGACTTTGAAATTCAGAAATAAGAAAACATCAACCTGCCACAGTTGTATTTTAATAATGAGGTAATGTTAAATCCTTATCTTGAAAGGCCTTTAAAATAACAGTCTTCCTTCCCTTTCTCTAATATTCTTTCTTCTTACTTTTGAATACTGAGATCCAGGAGGAAAAAGATGATTGCAGCTTGAAACTCAATTTACTTAGACACTGACTTTTAAAGCTAATTAGAGAAAGATCTTTAAAACCGAAATTAAGATTTAATTACCTCCACCTTCTCTGTCTCCTTTCTCTGGGCTTTTTTCTAAAATGCAAATATCTTTGCATGCCAAGAGAAAAGACAAAAATGTCAGATCTTACAAATGTTCTACTCATCCCTGTCAAAAAATTATGTTTCAGTATGTTTTAATGAGCTGCAGCCTCAGTTTTTTGGGTACATTCTTTGTGGATCTGCTTAAAACATGCTGGATTACCCCTTTATCTGTTTTCACGCTAGTGCTACAAATGTAGGAAAAATGCACTTCTAGCCCCCTAGATGTTAAGAATTTTTGCAAAATTTCTTCCTTACTTCTTCAAACAGTTGTGCTACAGTAGATGCATCAACAGCTTTGCTGCTGCTGAAGCTTTTCTGCTTACATCTAAGATCACGCCTTGCTATATATATATTTATATTATAATGAAGACACTATATTTTGCATCTGCGTTCACAAGTCATTTCGCAGTGCAGGCAAGGGTTTGCAGTGATGGGAGCAACTTTGAGTTGATAATGCTTCACCACTCTGAGACACAGCAAGGAAGTTGCCAGATACTTTTCTTATCAAAACTTTGAAAAAAAAACCAACCTAAAACTGAATGGCAAAATTGCTCCTTGTAGTGAACATAATGCAGTGATGTGAAAACTGTTTATAGTTTATGGTCTAAATGTCTTGGGTAGGCTCAGAAAGGCTCACTTAGAGGAAGAAGTTCGCAACTTTTTCCTGGACAGAAGGGAAGAAATACAGATGCAACAACAGGATTTAGACTGTAACTTGAAAAGCCTAGTTGGGCAGAACCAGGAATGATACAATGTGTATAATACACATCATGATTGTATCAGACAGACAAAATCTGCTGTGGTCGCCAATGTTGTGACCCCCTTCTAGTCGCCAGGCTACCACTGTGCCGTTACATGAGGAGGAAAAGTTGTAGGTAGGAGTACCATTACTCTGCGGTACTAGATATTACAGCTTCAGAACTGCTTCTTGGTCTGTATCTACTTCCAGCTTATCCTAGAATAAACTTTCTTTCAACATCTGTTGCCAACACAACCTCATGCATCACTACAACACCTCATATGTGAGATGGGAATTCCTATGGGGATCATATCCAGGTGCCAAAGAGTTAAACATGCTTAACTCCAATTCAGCAGGTATGTGTGTAATTAGTAAGGGATTTGTTTTTACACCAGTCCTCACAAAGCTGGTACAGGAATATCTTTCCCTCCCTCCTCTCCATCAGAACCTACTGTCATATCCACTGGCTCATGAGTTATGGCACTAACTGACTTTTCAAAAGTCTGCACTGCCCAGAGGGCTGTGGAGCCTCCACATCACCCATCAGCATCGCCCCTGTGGCTCCTGTCTGGAGAAGGAAACACTACCCACTGCCCATTTCCTGGGCAAACAGCCAGGACATTAAAACCAACGGCATTTCTGCTGGGGTTTTGAACAGGGAAAAAAACACCAAACTTCTGGATTTGTAAAGACATTGCAACGTCATCACAAAATAGTCCAGCGTGTACACAGGACATGGTAAATAACAGGTGGCAGCAGGGAAGCTACTGGCAGCTTAACTATGTGAACAGTGAACAAGTTACATATGATGGTTGTTTACTTCATTTATGTTTGAAACCGTGAGGGAAGAAGTATTTCTTTGCCAGTCATCTGATGCATACTCCATCTTTGGACGTGTTTGGCTGTTAACCTAGCATGTCTTCACATTTCCGTGGAGAACCTCCTTGCCACTGAGCAGGCACTGGGCACCTGGCCTCTCCTCCAGCAGGCTGGGCAAGCATGGCCAGCTCCAGCCTCACTCCACTGCAGAGAAGTACAGGGTTCCAGGCCACTGTCAGGCTGGAGAAGGCAATAATTTTGGAGTATCACCACCTGGAGGTGGATCTGAGCCTGTGTTACCCAAAATTCACACTTTCATGACAGATTTTTAACTGAAACATTAATAGTTCTGACCACCAAGAAAACCTGACTACAATCATTTAAAGATGAGTGGTTTGGGGTTTTTTGTCAGAAATTATCTGTGCATGCGTTTTCATAGCTATATGCACCAAATTTAAAGAAAAAAGAACATGTGGAAAGAACACCCTTTATGCACACTACCACGCTTCTGAAATAGAAAAAAAAAATTAAAAAAAATACAACTAACACATATAATAAGATAGAGTGAACATAGCCCTTAACATCTATTAAAAATTACTAACAGCTTCTGCAGTTTTAATGGAACCTGTTCTTGTTTCCATGACAGAAACATTACTAGGATTAGAAATATGTTGGTACATTCATGAAACATGCTCTCGTTCAAAGTGTTATCAAATCTCTGCAAGTTAACATTTTGCTAAGCTCTTACCTGCCAATGATGACCAAGAAGAGTAAAAGATCTCAAGCAGAACTAGGAAAAGGCCATGCCATGCCACCTCATGTACCCAGACAGACAATTTTTAGCAGAAGGCTCTTCTGCATGCAGTGAGTAATACAGCTCAAAGGCAAAGCACAGAGCATGAAGATCTCAAGAATATTATTTTCTGTCATTCAGCTACAACTATCAAGCTGAATCCCCAAAGACAAATCAAGTATTTGTGTGTTTAAGTAATGAGATGAAATGCCACCAACACTCCTCAGCCACAGGGGATGCATGCCAGTGGAGCTGCCATGCCCATGACCTGGGAGGGCAGATGGCACGGCTCTCTACATGAAGATACAATGCTGTGCATGACTTCTTATTGGGGGTAGGTTGTGAAGTAGCTTGAAGTTTGGGGACTACATAAACCGACCGGCATCCAAACAAGCTCTTTCCAATTACATGAGTGGGGAAAAAGAAGTTCCAACTATCAGCACAGCATGCTGAAATCTTCTCATTAACTCTCAAAGTTAAAGATTAGTTTCTGCAGAAACTCTGGTGCTCCCAGTAGCCAAATAGGGAGTAAGATAATTTAGACCACATTGGAAGTTTTTAGTTAAATTGTTCAGATAATGCCCACAATGGGACAATAAAACAGAACATCTACTGTTGTCCAAGGGGTGACAGACCAACAGACATCTTTAATTGTTCTTCTTTACTAGAAACAGATCATATTAATAAACTATATTCCCTTCTTTTTTAAAACCATGCCTAATGAGCAGTAAGAGACTAGCTGCTGCTTGAAGCATGGGCAAAGTTGAGCATTCCTGTCTGTCTTTACATGTGCTTTACAAAGTCCCTTACAACAACCGGGAGCCTGAATTGTTGTTTTGTGGAAGTGTACAAAGTTTTCTACACCTTAGTGAAACTTTGGCAACATTTCTTCTCCCTCCCTCCTTCCTTCCCCGCCCCCCCCCCCCCCCCCCCTTTTTTTCTCTCCTCCCTTCTAACAACCCTGGAAACGTGCAGTTACACTGTGTGCTTTATCACATACCTCTCCTTTTTTTTATTTCACATTGCCAAGGCTGAAAAGAGTCAAAAAGTATTCCTAAAGGTTCAAAACCAAGATTAAGCAAATAAAAAGAACCTCAGATGAAGTTCAAAAAGAAATCTCACTACACGAAACACAGTTCATGAGTTTTTGGATCAATGACTTTTCATGCTTGCAGTTGCCAATTTTCATTATAATTTGTGATTGGTTCTAGCCCAGAAGTGAAGATCATCTTTCTTAGTGGAGAAACAGCTTTAGCCAGAACTAACAGAAGATATTTACTGAAATACTATGGTATATACTTCATGCCAGAATTTGTCAGGTTCCCAGCAGCTAACTTTTCCAAGCTGTCTCCACACCACAAGCCTCCTTCCATGTCTCATCCTAGAATGTGCTACAACAATTTCAAATATCTGCAGGCAGAAAGAGAACATGAGGCAGACAAATTTTATTTTACAAAAATTATTAATATTTTAATTGTGATTATCACTTTTCATTTTATACTATTTCATTCCGTTTCATTATTCAAAGGAAATTAATAATGTATTTATTGTTCTGCAGTCCAAAATGTATTGATACACTGAGATGTATGGATACATGAGAAAAGGAGGGGACAGCCACCGTCTATTACTTGGTCCTCTTCCATTAGCAGGAATAATTGAAGGCTGTTGCTTGAACATGAGGAATCCCAAACAGATTCAACAGAAACTCAACAGCCCAGGACAGGTTACCCAGGAAATGCCCTGCAAGTAGTCACTTAGCCAAAAGCAGTCTGCAAAACTGCTCAAACATATTGCATTTTCCACAAAGCAGAAGAATGCTGTTACAACTGATCAGGCAACTGAATGCCGCCTTCCGCACCTAAAGCCAGTTAAGTGCCTTGTGCTCCAAATACATACACCTCCCTCTCCAAGTCCTTGCCGCAGAAAGATAGCAAGTTGACAGAACCTCTACTGAGAACCTACAGAAGAGAAACAAAGGAACCACACGTTCCTCTAGTCCGTGTGAAGCCATGGCCAGGGCTGCCTGCACACGAGCTGACAGAGAGAGTACTCGCTTCCCCGAGTGCCACATACCCAGACAAAGCTCCTACAGCATCAATGCTAACAACTTCAGCCAATGAGAAAATATATCCAAGAGTAAAGCAGGAACATGGAAGGGTCACTATCCATCCAGCTATCAACATGGAGATGCAGAGGAGGCGCTACCTTTCTGCATGAGCACCCAAGCTGCACTTTGATGCCACAGTCAGGATGTAAAGGACAGCTGTAAGAGCACTACGGCAACCAGTCCTCAGCATCCATGGGCTTCCCCTGCCCATCTTGTAGCTGCGTATCTGTAAGATGCTGCTACTACAACCAAAAATAAAATTCACTGCAATAATATTTTTTTAACTTCAGTTCTCTACAAAGGCTCTGTGAAATGCAAGTCACATATTTTCCAGTCCTCTAAAGGAAGAAAGTTATCTTGCATAACCACTGAAAGAAAGCCACAGGAGAAGAGAGCCATCTCCTGTACTGATGGAGTTACTTCTTTAACCCACCTGAGAGCAATGGATTTTAGGGAAGAAGTCTTAGTATCACCATTTTTATCTTAGATAAAATTTAGAAAGCTTTCTGGTATTAAGGCCTCCCTAGCATATTGATTTTTCAGTACATGCACCCTTATGAGGTTTTTACACAGCACCTGAACATTCACTAAATAAACATTGGGAAGATGTACAAACAAGGGTGAGTGGTACATCCATAGGCTCTCACAGACCATCAACTTCTCTGCAGTGTGCAGCAAGTAGTCGGTGTGCTTCTAGCACAAAACCACCTCTGGTTTGTTTGAAGTGCTTACTTCAAAATCTGGAAGTTAACTCTAAGAAATTGTTTGCATAGATTCTGCCAAATTACACTATTTTTACATAAAACATGGTGCTTCTTACTAAAGAATATCTGACTTTAATAAAAGTAGCTATCTTGAATTTCATGTAAAATAAGACAGCAGGAAAATAGCCTATTTTTTACTTAACTATGTCATGCAATCTCTGAAGGTAGAGTATTTTAACATCTATAGGATAGCTAGGTCATATTTCATATGAGATGTCAAGAAACCTACCACATTAAATAATATCGAAGTTATTATTCATCACTACAAATAAAAAGGCTACTTAAGACAGAGAACCCTCATGCACCCTTTTTTTAAGGTCACCCCAAAACAAAAGTAAATCCATATTCATACAAATGTGCATTAGTTTAAGTTGGGATCTTGTCTGTACAGAAACTGAAACATTATCTTCCATATGATTCACATAAACACTAAAAATATTTCTTAACAGTTTCTGAAACTAAGCTTTCTGAGAATAAGTTCATTACTTTGTGCTTCTTCTCTGGAACTTGTAAAAATATTTTAAAAGTTATTAATTCATCACATTGTTGACTCTTGTGTCTCAGACAACATTTGGATTTATGTATCTTTGAATACTTCCAAAGCATGTTTAAAACCCTTACTCTTACAGTCAAGTTCAAATTTAGGAGCAGAGAAAACTTATCCATTGGTCATGCAACACATGCACAAAATGCAAACGTCCTCAAAAAGTTTACGAAGAGAGAAAAGACTAAGCGTATGTGGGAAATGAAGTCTGAATCTTAATAATGGAGGGTATCTCCTCCTCTCCACAACACAACATTTCTGAGAGGGGCTCTTCATCATCATGCAAAAGCCAGCAGGAGGAAAAGCCACTCACAGAGGAACAACTCTTGGATGCAGGTATTACAAAAGACATCGCTGCTGGACAGGAGGGCACCCTGGGCTGCTCCCTGTTCCCTGCTTAGCATCAAGCACCTCTCACTCACCTCCCCGTTTTTATCAGTTCTTGGCATGCAACCATCACTGTGCTTTTTGTGTGATTACTACAGCAATTCTAACGTAGGGTAGATTAAAATAAGCTAAACAGGTATATTTGCTTTTTCTGAGATTACCTTTTCTGAGATGCATTTGTGTAAAGCAAGGTTGCTCTCATGTTCTTCAGAAGCAGCTGTTATCTCAAACACAACTACTAGACTAAAACCAGCAACCAAGTGTAATCATTTTTTGCTGTTTCCACCCAGCGGGAGAGAAAAGCAGTTAAACACCTCTGAGAGCTTTGCTGCACCTCTTCAGCAACAGCACCTCAGCAGGGCTGGGAAGCAGCTTCACCAAGAGGAACAGGAGCCAAAACCACCTAAATCCCACACTCATTTGGATGTCCACACTCCTCGCTCCTGGTTGGCACAAGAACAGAGTTGGGATGTTGGCCCCCTTCTTGGCCTGCTAACTACAGCGGACATGGAGAGACAGATGATGATGCTCTGCACATCCATAACCTATAGGCAGGTACATAACATACCCCACCGGGTCACTGAATCACACTGTTGCAGACATGCCCACTGAACAGTTCCTCCCAACACCCCTTTCCAACTGCAGGAGGTTTGTAGCTCTTGTCCCTGGGTACACTTTGTCCTTTAGGAAGTCCCGTGATGCAGCCAGAGAGGACAGAAAGCCACCTTTTCAGTAAACGCCAATTCACAATCCCATTCCTGAGGGTTTTTAACAATTTTGTTTCCCTTTTCATTTTACAGCAGAGGAAAAGGCAAGACCTGGACATCACGTGCTTTGTGGGACTCACCTGGAGATGACTAAACAAATACAAGCTTAATCCAGGAAAGTATAGTAGTAAGTTCTTTAACAAAATCTACTTTTGCAGATCTTGCCATCAAAAAAACCCAACCTCTCTGGACCTAAAATGGAGGATAGAAGTCTTTGCATGAACAAAACAAACACAAAAATTCTTAGATCAAAAATCACTCAGCAGCATGAGGCTGAAAATTTTTTTCCTACTGATTTACTACGTGGCAGTTTGCTTGTCTAGCCTTTCCAAAGAGCAATCTAACATTACTGTGAGGACAGCGAGAGGGAAAATTGCTGCTTAAGTGGCAGGTTTGTTATTGTTTGACAATTCTAAAGAGTTCACTAGAAACTTCTAAAAGGAGCATCTCTAATTCCCTGAAATTACTGATAATCGGCCAAGTGAATGGAGAACAATTATGAAGAAAATTGAATGCTTCCAAATGCCAATTTGCTGTATATCCTGAATTAATATTGCATAAGCATTTTTAGTCTCTCGCTGTAAAAGCAAAAGAATAAAAACCTAGGCCCACAGGCATTCTCCAGTGGCATTCCTTACAGAATTTATATCATCATTTTTGCATTTTGTAATCATACTTAGCACTTATGTGGTGGCTTACATCTTTAACCTATTTTTCTTCTAAAACAAAAAAAAACACCTGTCTTCTGTATTGAAGGTTCAACAATAAGCAGTCACATCACAACAGCATGAAGCCCCCTAATACAGCCAGATATATAAGCTGTTTTTTCCTACTAATTAAGTCAGACCAGACTTGAAAACAGTGCTGCAAAATAGTCTCTGGAACTTTTTGTGGTACAGCTACACCAGCAGCTGGCCATGAAGTATGGTAAAGAGCAGAAATAATCTGGGAAGAAAAGGGCTCAAGATGTCCATTTTTTAGCTGAGCCAAAACACATCAGTTTCTGTTAAAAGGCCATGAAAGTGTAAAATGTTAAGTCATAAATTTTATCAGCCCAGATTTCCTGGGTAGCAGCTCAGGCACCAGCCAGTCCTGCAGGAGAGCGAGACCAGCACAAGCCATGGTGACAGAACCAGATGCTGTCCGTCCTCCTTGGTTCACACTAATGGGGAGCTGATTCAAAAAAACAAAAGCAAAAACCCTTTAAAGTGAATTTTCTCCTTTTTCTCCTGGGGGAGGGAGGGGGGGAGGAAAGAAAACCCACCAAAACAAACAAACAAAAAAAAAACCCAAACCCCACACTCTCCACCTACAAACAAAACAGGGTATGGATGGACAAGAAACCCAGTTGCTGTGGGGTTTGCTGGAGAAAGGGACATTACAGCAGTATAGCTAGAAAGAGACAGGCTGTGTTAGATGTGACTGGAAGACTACAGAACCAGCTGGAATGGACACAGTAAACAGGGAGACTGTACAGCTGGAAAAACGGCATTAAAAAAAAAAAAAAAAAAAAAAGGAAGAAAACAAATACAGAAGTGTTAAATGAGAAAAGCACAAGTCCAAGTGTGCGAAGAATCATTTGCTACACAGACTGCAGCTGACGGCAAGACTCCAAACAAGACTCATAATTCAAATCCTGAAGACACCCTGTGATCATCCTGTCAAACACCTATATAAGCCCAGGTACACTGTGCAATAATGTCTGCATTTAGTCTTTTAACTTCTGTTGGAAATACAAAAAAATATTGACTTGAATTTCAAGACTTCAGGAGACAGAGAATCCATCAAAGCCCTGGGACTGTCACTTTTAAAGCTCTGCAATTCAGCGAATGTCTTCTACATCTGAGACATCCACAGTTTGTGTTTCAGGAAAGGTAATTCAAAATGTCATCATGCACTTACACAAATCTAAGATTACACACAATACCATTTTTCATTTTGTGATTAACACTTGAGAAATAACAAAAGTGTAATCATGTGGGATTATCCTTCCTTTTCATGTCTTTTTAACTGTTTTTTGCAGTTTCTGGCATGGACCAGGTCTCAGATTCTATAGATAGTTTTGCAAAGAGAAGGAAAGGGAGATAAGGAGGGCAGCAGAAACCTGCTCACTTCTCTCTCATAATCATGCATCGTTTACATGGCTGCTAGGGTAATTGTTTATATGGCAAAGTAACATCAAGGAAACTTTTATGTATTTTTATTTTTCCCCAGGGAGGTAAGTATTCCCTTTGTCTAACTCCTTCCCACCAGCTGCCCCCCACCCTAATCCATGCTTCTTTGTTCTTTAATTCTTCATGCCTTCTCTTTTCCTTTCCCCCACTGTTTCTGATCACAGGCTGATACGAAGTGGTTGTCTCCTTTCTAAAATTTCCATGAGGCATCAAGTTAACACACTGCACCGGGTTCTCAATCTGGAAGTCAGCAAATGGAAACAGAAGGAAGGCGCATCAAGTCACCAGCAAACCCTCTCTCAAGTTAAGGCTTGTCCCCGTCACACACACTGAGCATCTCACATTCTGCAGCTTGATAACTACAGACAGAAAGCACAGAGCACACAAAGAGCCTTAATCAGCAGCCCTACCTTTGACATTTCCTCGCTTTTCATTGTGAAAAATGACCCTTCAGGTGTCTTAAAGCAAATGACAGAAAAAATAGTAGGGGGAAAAATCAAGTAAGGAAACACAGAACAAACAATTTATATTGCAATGCAAGTGAAAGAAGTAAGAAATAGTTAGGCTAAAATGAAGCAGATGGATTTAATTTGGCTGGTCGAGGTAAAAATGAAACTGAATTCAGCATATGTATCTATGAGTGAAAATTACCATCCATCTTGCTAAAACTATGACTTCAAGATCCAGAACTTTTTCTAAGGCAAGACCAAGCAAGCACCGTCTTTTCTTTACGTGTTACATATGCCACTTGCTTCAGGATTTTTTTTTTGGGGGGGGGAAGGGGAAGTGAAGAAAAAACAGAAGTAAAGCTCTCCTTACAAAAGCCATCACTTTTGATATAGCATAAGATATATTATTGGATTTAATTACTTACTAAATTCTACAAAACATGGTCAATTAATTCCTTCCTCCCACAGAGGTCTGAAACTGTTCCTTTCAGAGGAAATTCTAACTATGTACCAATCTTATCTGTTTTCATACAGAAAACACTGAAAATCTCTTGTCCTAAAACTCAAAGACATCTGCCAGATCTGGGAGGCATAAAGAGTGTGTGTGTGTTGGGGGGGGGGGGGGGTAGAAAAAAAAAACGTTGATTCGCAAGGACTGAGTGCCTGTTAAACACAATTGGATTTGCAGAAAAACCTTGAAAGCACATGTACTCGGAAAATATTTAAAACATCTGGTGAAACCTGGATGAGGGGAGGGGGAAATACAAGCCCATAACATGAGAACAAATTAAAATACTTCATTAAAAATATT
Organism: Falco cherrug; assembly: GCF_023634085.1. Classification (NCBI taxonomy): domain Eukaryota; kingdom Metazoa; phylum Chordata; class Aves; order Falconiformes; family Falconidae; genus Falco; species Falco cherrug. The sequence continues at coordinate 65,683,841 of NC_073700.1, read as the reverse complement.
TTTTACCCTTAGTAAAACATTCTGACTTTGAAAAAGAAAAATGGAAATAAATGGAGCAAAATCCTAGCCCTGGGAGAATTCAGAAACTGAAGCCAGTACCATGGCACATACAGCACAGCACAAATTGCTCAGCATGAGTGACGCTGACGTACTGCCTTCAGGGTCTAAGGAGTAATTTAATATTCAATTCAGCCCGTAATAGGAATCCCATGGAAAAAATTCACATCCACAAAACCATCCTGGTAAAACGCAGAATGAATAAGGCTCCTGGAAGCTTGCTTATACACCAGCAGCCACAGCAGGTAAACAGCACATAAATATCAACATTATAATACTACCCCGAACTCGCAGCCGTTGAGAACTTTAAGGAAATTCTAACATACAAGTGCCAACCAGTTCACATGTGCATGCACCACGCTCGTCTGCGAGCTCGCGTCACCAGGCACATACCCAGGCAGCTGCAAGCCAGAGTGGGAAGACTGCAGCGTCCGAGCCCAGCCGAGTGCCTGCTGCCCCAAGCACGGCTCCCCTGCCCACAGCCTGGCACGCTGCTGGGCACGGCTGCCCTGCTGCCACCCAGCACACCCGCTGCCCGCACCCTCGGCAGTGCAGCTGCTCGCTCCCAGCGCCACCGCACACACGGCTCCAGATGCACACGTGTGGTACTCCCATCTTCCATGGGCCTTCTGGATCTGCTGCCACCACAACGTACTACTGCATAGATGAACTGCCAACAGACGCATACAATTTAGAATAAACGCTTCAGCTGCCACAAGAAATACACAGACCAAGCTGTAATAAAACATCTATGCGTATTCACAGCTGCAGTTTCGCTGAAGCTTTTTTTACCCTTCACTTTTGGGGGGCTAGATTTTTAAACAGCGCGGTTTTCTCCTCCTTCCCTCCATTACTGCTTACAGGCAGCTTCTCCTCCTCTTCCTCCTCCCTCTCCAGCTCCCGGACACTGTCCTGCTCACCACGAGCCAGAGCTCTGCGAAGACCCTCTCCTGGAGCCTTCGGCTACACGTACCACACCCCTGGTCGCTGCCCCAGTGCGGGCTAGAAATACTGTCTCAGTACAGCCATAACAGCGGATTTCCCCCTACCCTTATGGGTGGATGAAGTCGAAATACTTATTTCACTGTAATGTTATGTTTTAAGCAACATAGCAAAGAGCTATGGGAAAGCAGGCTTACAGGAAGACTTTGCTCACTTCTGTTTTATTACTTTAAAGGTGAACTTAAAACAGAGGTAGAGGTAAATCATCTACATGTACAATACTCAGAAATATTGCCTACTATGTCAAACTAGAGCAGTACCTTTAGTCACTCACGTAATGGGTATTTCTCACGGATAAATGTCACATAGTTCATTTGAAAAAGCAGTTCCATAATTTTTTTACCACAGCACTTCTAGTAAGCCCTTCATTTTTATTTATTTTTCCATGAGTCAAGAGCCCAACTAAAATTATAAATAAAACATGAAGAGACTTCACTATGCAAGACCCTTCAGATGGAAATCATCATGAAAGTCAGGCAGTGCTTGACCTGAAATCTCTCTGTCATCTAATGAAGGTCTTAAACATCAGAGCTTAAAAGAGGTCGGAATAGAAGCTAACATCATTTTTTTTATTTGGTGGAGAAAGCTTTCATACTCAGAAAATATTTCCAAGATTTTGGTTCCAAAAAGCCCAAAAGCAGAGAGATCAAGACAGAACTTACCCAAAATCATTGAAAAATTAATTTGTATGTTGTATAGGGCTGGTTAACAAGCCCTGTGTGTCCATTTTTTATTTAATTTGTCAGAAACCGATGAACATAATTTTATTCTTTTAAAATCTACTAAAAACTACTAATATGGCTTCAAACGTTACCTCACTTGAAACAGACTCAGCAGTTGTTGCTCACCATTACTGTCTGCAAACTGCAAAGACTTTTACTTTAATCGCCTATATTTGAGGGATGGCTCCTTTCCCCAGCCACACATTCAGAGGCTCCACATGTATACAGAGTGCTTTCCTCTTCCAAGCCCACACGGAGCCAGGACACCCGAACAGCAGCAAGGACAGCATGGCCACAACACCCAGACGCTGCGTCAGATGGTGCGTGAAGGAAAGCGGTACAGACGCACTCAACTGCACAGAGCAGTGAAGACAACTCAAGGCCTTCAGTGCTCATTAACTCCATGTCATGCTTATTCCCCCAGATTTAGGTTGGCTTTTCAGTGCCACATGGCGTGACCTGTTATGCTTTGAGGCCCAAGAATGCGTGGCAAGAAACAGTACCGTTGCCTCTCTGCAGAGGTTTACCAATGTGGGAGCAGTACCGTGTAAAGTGACTGGATACCAGCATTAGACCCAAGGCAGATGACACTTGGTTTAACCATAATATCCCATGGAAATTTCTCAAACTAAATTTTACTTTGGAAAAAAGCTAACGTGGGACTATCTGCATTCATGACATACTGTCCACAACTCTAATAGACTTCCCACACATAATTATGGCTGTGCAGGAACTTCTTAGGGCCATGTAAAATTGCTCTGTGGGTCAAACTGAGAAGCCTTTGGCTTTGTAAAACATAACTTAGCCTTTCTCTTCCAAATATAAAGAGGACCATTTTAAAGGCAACATAGGCAACATCCTGCTTCATAAACAATCTTTCATATAAGAATTTACTTGTATGGTGTGAGGAAAATCACATGCTGAATGGGATCCACAGACATATAGGTCAGGACTGGTCAACTCTGTTTCTGTCCCATCAATGCAGATTAGCCAGTGCAGCTAGTCTAGACCATAGTCCATCTCATCCTGAAATAAGCTGTAAAACAGGTCAGATGAACTCACCCTAAAGGCATCTATTCTTCTCCAGGAATGATAAAGTGGGCTACCTCGAGTATTTAGCTCAGATGCAGAATCTGAAGTCTGTTGATATCAACCTCATCCATTGTGTCTGCTTTGAATCAACTGTTGCCCAGCAATTGCCAAAAGAGTTCTAATTTTACTTCCAGTTATGACCAGTGACTGCTGTACAGCAAGCTGAATCAAATTCAGCCCCTCGGGATAAGGTTTTAATGGTTGATCAAAATTTGCTTTGAGAAGCCTAGTCCCAAGCTCACGTGCACAATTTCCAGAAGCTAACACAACAGCTTGCTATCGCTGTCTTTGTGCAGCTATTTACTGTATGCATGCAAGTAGTTGTACAAGTATTTAATCTTAACCTAAGCACCACTTTATGCTTTTGTTTGTAAATGCACACAGACCTCAACTCCCTTCCCACATATATCATCAATTCCAGTTCCTGTAAATTCAAATAATGTTGACATAACTAATTCCCTAAATCCGTAACAGAGGCAAGAAACACAGACCTGGAACACACCCCAAGTCCACATCTACCTCCAATCCCAGCCGAGCTCTGGCATCAGCCCGGGTGGGTGAAAGCCACACACACACACACAGAGTGAGATGGCCACTGTGTCACCAAGGGGGACCCCGCCTGCCCCCACAGCATCACAGAGTTGGAGACCAAGGGGTCTGTGTTGAGCTGAGCCGAGCCAAGCTGTGTGAGCCGGAGAGCGGGCTGTGAGCTCGTGACTCACCTCAGCTCAGGCCAGGTTCATGGGCTCAAGCTGGACTTGTAACCACAGCATCCAGTACTATTGGAGGCCAAAATCTCTGGAGAAAAGTTCTTCTAAAGACTTACACTAGATTCTCACTCTAAGTGCTTAATCTGCCCCTAACATGAACCCATGGCACTTCTAAAGCTGGAGCTCCTCTTACACAATTCATTTCAGATTTACAACAAGAGAAGAGTGGGAGAAAGAAAAATTTTTATCTTTTAAGAAGTATGAAATAAGGCCATAAATTAATGAAAAGTTATTTCTCATCCAGTCCTTTAGTTCTGTATCATCTTTCAGTCCTTTTCAGTGCATAAGAGAGTAAATAAAAAACCAAACTAAAAAACAAGTCTATTTAACTAGCAGCCATCTGTCCCTGTTTCATCCCCCTCAAAAGAACATGTCAAAAGACACAGAATTTAAAGCAACTTTTTCCCCATAATCACCAACAGAGATGGTCTATCTGCAGAATGCATTCCCATCTGAAGAAAAGGGTATGTGAGTTCACATACTGCAAATGCAATAAATAAGGGAGCAAGAAGATCCCTTGTGAATTAAGAAGAAAAGCAAGCAACAATGCTCTCCCTGAAGTACAAGTTTAGCCTAAAGGGTATATACTTGAAGTATAATACCTTACAGCCTTGGGCTTGTGGTCAAAAACATCCATATACTTGTCTGGGCTGGGGGCAAGTGCATCGAACACAGGATAATACTGCAGGCAGCACAGCACGGAGTTCCCAGCATCAGAACACTCTTCACTGGCTCTACAACACCCTTCCCATAAGATCATCCCACTTAGGACCAAGTGAATATTTAAGTACCTTTGATAAACTCTGCATCCTCTCCTGTTGGCAAATTGTCTGCAAGCAGTTTATGTCACTAGTCCACCCCACTAGAGACCAATGCTGTTGCCTCAAAGCAAAGCAAAACACGACCAGGATACCAGTTACTCTCACGGACTGGTGGTTCTGGAAATCAAGGATGCCTTGAAGCATACTGTTTTATCACATTTCAGAATAAGCACCTATAAATACTGAACGAGGTTCTTAGAAGCTGATGGATTAAAAAAAAAGTGTAATGTGTACACATGCCTCCATAAAGTAAAAAATTTCACAGGGTGGTTGTCTGTAGCGTGAACGAGCATTTCTTGCTATTTCAGAAATGTTCCTTTGCCTTCACTGTGCTCCTTCTTGTTTGCTTACAACGACAAGAAATAGAGAGGTAATCAAGAAATTATCAATAGAGTTACTACAGTTACTGATACATGTGTGATGTATAAAATAAAAATTAAAAAATAGCTTTATCACAACAGGATTAAAACCCATGACACCCCAATACAATGGACTTGAGCAGCTACACTATAATGTTTGATTGGATAAGATAACATAACATTTTTGTATACATAAAAATACAGTTCCCTTAATGAAAAAGTTATCTTTCATTTAAAGAAGGGGAAAATAAAACCCAGCACCACCACCACACATGCACATTGAAACATTCTCAGAGTACAGCTGTGATTTTCATAATAGCTTCTTGTTCAAGTGATCATTAAATCTATTTAAGATGTCAAATTTAGACTAATATCTAAACCTGACTTCTTAAACTATTCAAATTCAATTACTTCACATCTTCATAACCCTTCCTCGTTATCTCTCTTGTACTATGTTCTGTACCTATGGTACCAAATGCCACCAGGTATCAGATACCATACCATATTTTTATTACTGTCCATTATCAGTACTCAAAGATAGAAGCCCTCACCATATGGAATGACATCTTGAAATGCCCATGATGACTTCAGTTTCCTCTAGAGAATCCAGTAAGTTCTAAAATTCCTTACTTTATTGGTTTCAGGGATTTTTTTGATCCTACTAGAACCTACAGTATTTTGCTTGATGGTATACTGAGAAGATTGAAGATATTAAAGGTTAATTTAGAAACTTAAGCAGTTTAAAAGCCACTTGTTTTTACAAATGTGTCACGGCCTCATCAAAACCGCATGGTTTTTAAACTGCTCAACAATCCCAAATTAACAGCAGAGCACTGTGCTTGGAGAAAACACCAATTGGAGATCACTCAAGTCAGAACCGTGCTGTAGAAAGAACAAAATTAGCCTCATGGAAGAAAGCAGAACCTGGTACTGATATTTTGATTCAATGACTCTGGGTTTAAAACAATCACATCCTTGATAGAGCTAAAGGGATAAATGCAGTAAGAATTCCTGAATGGCAAGAGCACCAGAAGGTGAGGAAACAGACTTTGCTAAATCTTCTCCTCAAACTCCAATGCATGAGTAAACCTTCCTTATTCAGCTGCCAAGAGCTTGGTGCAAGCCTCAGTTCAAGGCTCTTTTCGCATTATCCAACATGGTAAAGGAAACATCTGAGAACCTGGCAAGGAAGTGGGCATGATGGTTAGGAAATCTTTTGGAATTCATTCCTGGAACTGCACTTGAATGACGAGCACCTGAACACTGGCTGGTCACTGATGAAAGTTCCTGACTGAGGAGTCTCACCGTGGAAAGCTGACCTGATGCAAAGCTTGGTTGAGCTAGTGGAAAACATCCCCTTGACTTTAGCAAGCATTGCCTGTAAAGCCACAATCCTTCATTATAATATGTGGATGCCTTTCTCTGCATTTTGTAAGCAGCTATTTAACCCTAGAGGTAACTCCATCTGATAAAGCTCCAAACATCTGTTTTTTGATGAATTCATCCTTCTCTTCTAATCTTTTGCTTCCTTAGTTCTTTGACATTTGAACATTGCTTTATTTCCATATATAAAGCTGAATCACAGCTGAATAAGGAGTCAAAGAGATACAAACAAGAATGAAAAAGTGTCTAAAGGCCATATGTGGGAACGAGTGCTGAAACAGTTATTTTTGAAACCAGAACAAATATGAACTCACCTCTGCAGTCCTTTGCCAACATGCAGTGCTCAAAATCTTTAAACAAAGGCACTGAGAAATATTAACAAATTAATTCTCAGAATATGCATTTGGGACTCTAGATAAATACTTGTATCAAGTCAGTGAAGTGCCATATTTAAAACAGCAATTTTAAAGTACTTCACGTTCACACACTTATTTATGCACTCACACCTTTAACTGGTTTGCTCAGTACTGAATTTTTTGAACACTCAAATTCTGAGATACTAAGAAAAGACACATACATATTTACAATGGACTCAAGAAATGGCTCACCTGTGGTTACCAAACAACCTGATGGCTTAGCGAGGAACAGGACAGACCAGCCACAACCAGCTGGCTGTCCTGCCTTCCAGCATAGCGCAGGACAGCACTCAGAGGAACAAACTTCTGAACCATTCCCACAAAGACTGACTTGTTACATGAGGTATAAAAACATTTTTCTGGCCTACAAGGTTACAAAAAATGGGTTTTTTTCCCAGGAAATGCCAATCGCCCTTCTCTTAGCAGACATCAAGAATGAGAAAAAACCAATACTTTTGAAGACTTGGAGCCTATCAGTTTTTATCTTTTCTTACCTAAACAAACCAGTCCTTCCGATGCTCCGTCTTAGTCTCCAAAGCATCTTACTCTTGTTGCTCTCTTCCAGCTCTCTCCAGCTTGTTTACAATTTCAACAAGTCCGGCACCACAGCTGGTCACTCCAGCTTAATCCTTCCTGCTCATAACTACTTCAGTGAGCCCACAAAAGCATTTGCCTTTGATCCTTCGATGGCAGAGCATAATGCCCAGATGCACTATAATAATACACTACAATGCCCAGATCCTTCTTGCCATACTGTGTACTTAGCTGTTCACTAGTATTGCCTTGCAAATTACATTTTTCTTTCTAGATGCAGTGACTGTGCACATCTCACTGATTTCAAAAGAGTTTATAAATGTATGAAATGAATGCTGAACTGAAAACTTGATATCCAAAGTGCTTTAAACTCCGTCTTATGTTTTTTTTATGCAATAATAATCTATATTCCGGTTCAGATTTATTAAAATACTGAATAGCCCTTAACCTGAGAGCCCTCAGGGACTATATGCCCTACTAATTTGCCAGTGAACCACTAAAAACTACACAAAAAGCAGAGCGCACCACAAACTCAAGGGCAAGCAAGGTCATCAAGTTTAACAGATCAGTCAATTCCCAGTGAAAGTCTGCACGCATGCTCCCTACCTGTGAGGAATAAACTTGTGCTTATTGCAGGGTAACAACACGCATGCACACAGGGAACCTCAGAGCAACATCTGTGCTGCTGGGTAAACCACGATGTGAACCTGCAGCAAGTTCTTTGCTCCTCTCCACTTTTAGTACAACTTCACAACAAGCTGTGCACTCACTTCAGAATATTCTCATCTAGACCTTCCTCTCCCCCTCGCCCCTCGTAGTGTGCTTCCGTGAGCAGATTATTAAACTAATGCTGACAGTCCTACTAAAATATATGATACAGATCACTTAAGCAAATACATCACCAGAGTACACCATTGCCAACCAGCTCTTAGTAATTTCTTAGACTCCTCTGGCCAGCATTTCAGGGAGATGCTTACCCCCAAGCCTTCAAGAGAACCTTATACTTAAGCATATCTCGTTTTTAAGGAACCGATGCACCTACCAAAAACATGCAGAAAACAAAAGCAGCAGTCTTGTAAAAGGCACAGCCCGCTCACATTGGCACAAACTAGTACAATACTAAACCACACTGGGAAGCTGTACGTGCACAATATGCTCGCACAACTGTCTGCTAACTCCTTCACTATGAACATCATCTGCTTTTACAAATAACAGCTTCAAGAAGCAAACACTTTAATTGTATTCATTATTTGGAGTCACATAATTACATGGTAACTTCAGAGGCTGGACGAGATCCCTGGAGGTCCTTTGTCCAAGCCCTCCGCACAAAACAGTACCAGCTAGATCAGGTTGCCCAGTCAAGTTCTGTCCATGTCCAAGGATGGAGATGCCACATCTTCTCTGAATAGCCTGTTTTGCTCTTGAGATGAAAAATAATTTCCTAACATCTAACTGGCATTTTCCTTGCTGCAACTCGTTTTCGTTGCTTCCAGCAATAGTGTGCCCAGGTGAGAAGGGTCTGGCTTCATCTTCCTGATACCCTCCCATTAAACAGCTGAAGAAAGAAAGAAAGATCTTCCAACTCCCTTACTCATGCCTACTTTGGGCCAGAAAAAAGCAAAATCAAACCAACAAAAAAAAAAACCAAACACCAACAACAACAGCAACAAAAAAATCAGTCCTTTAAACCTCTCTTAATATATTTTCCAAATAATGTTATATATTAAAAATACTTTTTAACTGTAACTGCTGAAACACTGAGAGATATTTGTAACATATTATCACACCCAAGACCAAGAACTAAGACCACCCCCTTGGATATTTAACAGAGCTAAATAACTTAAAAGGAAAACTAAACAAAGAGATGACCCTTTTCACAATATCTCATGTAGCTGGAAAGGGATTTTATTTACAATATTTAAATGCAGTACTGTGAAACAAACAACTTGGTTCACAGGCAGTGCACCCGCTGATGAACTGTCACTGCCTGACATCCTGTCTTATCTGCCAAATTGCTCATTAGGTTTGGCAATTTTCACCTGCGCCTCCAGTTTATATTTCAGCAGGGAATAAACATCAGTCTGCTTTAACAATCTTCTGCAGTGAGCTTCCAAGCTCTTCTCAGAAAGCACGCAGGCACACACAAAAAAAACGCCTTGTGTACTGTATGCTTCGAAAAAAACCACAGCTCAACTGATGAAATAGAACAAGAGGAAGTTTAACTTGGGTAACAGAAAAGCAGTAGAAGAGAAAGAGCTAGATAAGAACATAAATAAATCAACCATTTGTATTGATGAATTGTGTTTTCACATTGGAAAACAACACAGGGGGTACTGGCCAGCCACGTTTTCGTTTCCACATTTAGATGGGAAGATTCAATTTGATACAGCCCCCCATGTGCAAAGTACAGCCTGTGTTTGTGCATGGGAAAAGAAGGACTCCAGATGAATATTACTTTTCCAGCTGGACCTGATCTAGCTAACCTTTCCCTTGCTGGGAGAGGAGCGATGGTGTGATCTATAAACAAACAAAAGGGGTAGCATGGCAACCAGAACAAAGAGAGGAAAATCTCAGCAGGCCCTTAAGCCCCAGCCTAATGCGCTGAGATGCCACCTCCGAACGGAGACCGCCCCGTACCCCTCGGGTGCAGGTGAACGGTAGCAGAATGGCACAAAGCTACGCTTCTGTGAGCGAGCTGCTGAGCAACAGAGCCCAGCTTGTGAGCAAAAAGCACCAGAGATGTAAAACAAAATGTCTAAAATGCTATAAACCAATTTCAGATGGAATACTGTTTTTCATTTGTTAGATGTAAAATATTCACCGCCAACCCTACAATTAGCTAGAAAATTACAATAATTACAGCAATTTTGTATCCCATCACCAATCCAATTAATAGATATATGACCTTGTCAACATGTAATAATCAGGATCTGCATCTACCACAAAACTGGATGGGTTTTATTTGCTGAATAGAACTTACACAGTAAGAAGATAATTATTTGAAATACTGAGAATACCATTTGTATGCTATGCTTCACTTCACAAGTTATAAAGGAAATACAATAGGGATATTATTTCCATTTTCAATGTATATTTAAATGAAATTCTTGAAATAGGTATGTTTAATAGAGGGCAATATTACTGGACTGGGATTCTAAGCCTGTGGTTTGGAACATTTAAAAACAAAACATACCTAAATGACAATATTTTAAAAAAAAGGAATTAGCTAGATAACATCTCTGGTATCTCTAATTTGTGAAAACATATTTATGACAAATTGTTTCACCCATTTTACTTTTGCATGCTTTTTATAAAAAGAGTCAAAAGAGCTATAATTTTTACCAACAATTTAAGAAGTTGCCTGCATTTGTACAGACCTTTGTATTGTAGGGTCTCAAAGCACTTTTTGGTCATTTTAGCAGTCAGTGAGCTTACTATTCCATGTATCTTCTAGAACGACAACGAAGATAAGTGAGCTGTCCAATGTACTTTGAATTTTATCTGTGTTATATGAATTAAATGGACTAACACCAATGTATTCTCTAATATACCAGATAATCATACTAAGGAGAAAACGTGTATGTACTTGCCTCCTTTAACCCCCACTAAGCTGAGAACCCAGAAGGACATCTTTTTGGCTTATGCATGGAAATGACATGTATTTAGCAGTCACGTACCCTAGGGATAGCAAAATGGAAGGGTCCTGAAATTCCAGGAGACTTCTTTATTCTGCCATTAATCCTTTCCCTAATTTAATTCTGTGTTGCAATGAAGCATAGTTATAGCTTGAAAAGATATACATTCAGGTCTATGTAAGCTCACTGTTAAACGTTGTTCCCTTAATTTTACAGAAAACATTCCAGCAAAAAAAACCCTCAAACTTAATACAGTGGTAACTTTCCCATTTGTGCTCTACCTGATTACTTAAACATGGATTTTATCCATTAAAAGAACACCTACAGATAAGTAATCTCTCTGGAATTACGAATAGTTGTTTAAAACACTTTATCTACAGAATATCAAAGGACTGACTGACACTAACTTCTGCTGCAAATTTTCTGGAGTGGAGTATTCACTTCAAAAGTTCAGTAGCAAAATGATAGACACTACACGTAAGAGGTACAATGCTTTATCCAACATAGTCTTGTTTGCATGGTACCTTTAACGACAACGAAAACTACAATGTAAATTTTGATGCATGTTTTTTCTTCTTAATAAGCTGAAACATTCAAAGATACTGTCTGAGCAAGAAATGTCATATATATAATTCCTGCTTCATGGTTTTGCAATGAATGTTCCCCATGTTGAAATAAACAAAAGGGATGCTCTTTTTTTTGGTGTTTTTTTTTTAAAGAAGTGTATTTTTGCAACACAGTAAATGCACATATCAGCAGGTGTTTTTATGGAAAGGTGACAATCATAACCTAGCAACATTGACATGTTCAGTAGAAAGTGCTCCTATCTTTAGTTTCTTTTTACCTTTTCCTTTATTAAATGGAATAAAACTGGCAAACTGAAAATTATACCATGCAGCAACTGCATTTGCAAATTCTGCTGTGATTTTTTTCAGTGTGAGGACAATTTAAAACTGGCAGCACAGAAGGAGTTTATTGCTTCTAAAGGCAGTTTATAAATAATTTATTAAAACAGAAAGGTTTTTACTTGCATGCAACAAGCATTTATGCAGTTAATCAATTCTGATCAGCTTTCGATAAGGACAGATAATGAATCATTTTCCCAGCAGCATGAACGGGTAACAGCACTTGGCATCCTCAATAAGTTAAGATGAAACACATCAAGATACTGAGAACATTTACTTACTTGCACGAAGGACTGAAGGGGTGACCTCAATTTCACTTGTTGCTTGGTAAGGCTGAAAGGCCGATGCCGCATTGGAGCCAAGCTCACTGCCAAAAATCTCCGGGCTTTGCGTGCCTGTTGAGCTGGCGCTGGTGCCATCACCTCCATGGTGCGGATCTTGCTCATCAAATACAGCTACAAGCTGCAAATGACAATTTAATGTACTGTTAAAAAAAAAAAAAACTTTCACCACCGTCAAAGTGCCATTGTATATCAGCATTTCATCATTTCTTCCCATCAAAGAGCGAGAAACATCTATCAGCAGAGGCTCAGATCAATGCCTAGATCACAACATCATCAGCCCAAGGAAAGGCAGCTATTAATTGGATAGTACCAAGGGTCAACAGCTTTGATGGGGCACAAAACCCATCACTGCAAGCTGCAGAACTGCAGCATGAACGGCACCAAGTCAGGAAAGGAAGGGTCACACCTTTCCCAGCAAACCACTTCATCTTACCCAGAAATGCAGAAAACTATCTTAGTGCTGATTGATGCCTGTGCATTGGAATTAATCACCCATGTTTTGACACCTTTATATGCATCATTACTACAAAATCAAGTCATCAGCAAAACCACATTTTTATAGCATAAAAATGTACCATAAGAAATGATGCTAATACATATTGAAAGCTACAGACAAAATACAAAGCCACCCAAAAATTTTAATCACTACAAGTTATTATCTATTAATCTACCACCTATAAAGCTATTATCTATTAATATGATTTAAATTGTGAGCTTCTCTTGCAAAATTTCTTTCATAAATTTACAGATACTTCTGTATTTGTTTGGAATCATCTTCTTAAATACAAGCTTAAGAACTCAAGAAAAACTTAAAACTTAGCCAAGTTACTAATTTAATCAAGATTTATTAAATCTACCTTCACCATTGCAAGGGAAATAGGAAAAATATCACAGTGGTTTTTTGAAAATCTGAGATATTTTTCCCCACTGTAAATGAATGCTTTTATTTTAAACAAATATTTTATCCCAATTTATCTTTGGTGACCTACTGAAAGAGAAAAGGCCTGCTCTTACACACATTTAATTTTAGAACTTAATTTTCAAGATGGGTAAAAAAGTTTTATGGGTAACAGCAGTCTGCAGCCTATGAATTAATCTGTAATGTAATATTTGAAAGACATTTCCAAGAAAGTATTACATTCTTCTGTCCAAGTTGGTAAATAGAACAAATCAACTTAAACCTACTCTGATCTCTGCAAATTGTTTATTTTGTTAGAACAACACTTGAAGTTTGTATAACCAAAGGAATCACAGAGGTAGTTTTCTCCTTTCTTTTTTCTGTTGTAGTTGTTGTTGTTTGTTTGTTTTTTAAAGTGAATTTGACATCATTTCATCCTATAGAGTTTACTGTTAGTCCCTTTACTCTAATCTAACTTACACAAGCATCAATAAAAAAAATTTAAAACTGCAACTGTAAGCCCAGGTGGAAACCACTTGGGAATTCAGATTTTGAAAGTACTTTCAGGCATTCACTTTTTCTAATGAGTAGTTTTGAAATCGCAGAGAGTAGCTCACTTCTGCCAATAATTCTGTACCTAATGCAAATTTCAGTTCTGGCATGCACAGAATAGAAAGAATGAATTGGTAATGGATAAGAAGTCCACGCTCTCTCCAATACTATTTGAAAGGTAGGGTGCAGAAGGAAGAAAAACGGGCTGCAGCTGTGGGTAGCTAGAACATACTTGTAACATACAATTCATTGATTTATGCTTGAGAAATCTACACACAAAAGTGACAACACCTAAAATGTCAGTAGCTCAAGAGTATCAGAAAATTTTCTTACACATTGCAAAATACCAACACTTACAAAAATTGAAGGATATGTCTCAAAAGAAGCACACTTTACCCATAACAATTTTACTGTTTTATAACAAGCTAATTACCAATCCCCAGCAACTGAAAATAAATTAATCCACAAGTGAAGAAGGCTAAAGTATTATAACAAAACACAATGAATGCATTTAAGAACCCTGGGCATGAAACATCCAATCTTTTTCTCCTGTGCATGGCAAGTATCAAGATAAATCCTCAAATTATATTCTGTTCCTTTGAGGTTGACTGAAACATATTACTCAATGCATGCTGCTGCAAGTATTTTATATATATTGTGTATATATGTAAAAAGGTATGTGCATATACATCTCTATATATGTATGTTTTACTTTAAGGTGCTTCCAGCTTTTTGCCTATTCCAGACAGTTTACAACTTACGACATCAGAATATCTAAAAATGAATGTTTCTTATTTCAAGCTTAGCTTTTGATCTTATGTATTTTTGCAGGTATTCATTGTTTTGACAGCATCAAACCTTCAAAAGGCTTCAGTTCCGTTAGAAAGCATGCCACGTTGTAACATTTTTGCATACAGCATGTGAAGAAACACAAGCCATGTTAGTCTTCTCCAAATCTAATTAGTGTTAGGAACACACGATAGGAAGTTCGTTTTAAAACAGCATTACAAAGGTACAGTCATTCCTCATAACAAGATAGAAAGTCTTCAGGACTGGAAGATCTAATGTGAATAGACAGTGTTGGATCTTGATTATGCCGCTTGGTATGCCGCTCTGCGGACCATGAGCTCACAGGAAACAAGGACAGTCAAAGCATCTTCCACTGTATTCTAATACCAAGTACTCATTTCTGATTTCTCCAACATAGTTTATTTTAATCAAGGAAACTCCTTTGAGGAAAGGCATTATACACTTTTGTACCTCTAGAGGCCCAGAAACCACACCTCGACCACCACCTTTGCAGGAACAAGAAACAAAACAAAAAAACATCTGAAAAGACACCTTACGGCTACTTAGAAGGAAGCCACACAAGTAGGTCAGTGAACCTATGAAGAATCCTTTGTGGTAGGAATCCACAGCAATGAACGCTGATCTACACCAGGGAAACAAATGGCCTGTCAGTGAGTTGCCAGTCAAGTTTAAAGGCCAAGGAGATGGTTTTAATTTAGCAAAGCATGGAACACAGGTTACTAGACCAGCTTCTATCAGCCTTAAAGTCAACGGTAAACCTATGGTATTTTGTTAGGCTTTAAATATCAGATTTACAAAGAGAGTAGAAAGCAAAGATTACTATATTTCTGGAAATATCATCATCTTTACTGTAGGGAGACTGCTTCCGTACTGACTTTTTTTTTTTTTTTAAATAAGTAGTAAATGACTGAAATTACCATGACCGTGCACACTGCTGGTTTTCAAATGCAAGGAACTGCATAATCCTTTCCAGAACCACTCTGTGGTTACTTCCAATACCTGAGGCACAGGAGCTCTGCCTCCTGTTCTCTGACCTTCAGTTTTAGCTCTCATCATTCGCAGTGACCTGAGAAATTCATCATATCATCCATTCTTATGCAGAAGGGATCAGTAGAAGGCCAGAATAAACCATAACAATGCACAAAGAAAGAAAATAGTTAAGCTGTTCAGTACTAGATCAATATTAGCTCTTTAAAAGACCTTCCACCTAAATCCAGTGAAAACTTGAGCCATTTGGCTTATTTGAAACCATTTCTTGAAAAAAAAAGACAACTCCACATCCAAAGACCAAGCATCATATCAACAATAATAATAAATAACAACAGTACTAGTTATAGCAAGTTACATCCATCCCAATTCCATGGGTCCTGAACTTGAACGCATCAAAGACATGAAAATACGGTTAAATAGGTTACAGCAGTTTTAATCACCTGGGGTAAGAGGACACACTATTTGAATTTGTCAATCATTGAACTAAAAATCTGGAAATGGGAAATAAAATCAAACAGCAACAAACTACTTTGTCTCCCGAAAGCATATTTGATGAATGACAGGCTTAATTTAGACTGGCACGCTTACATTTCTAATTATATTATGGCAAAAGCAATAGAAGGAAGGTTTCAATACAGATCCACATCCTTCATCGATGTAAGCTGGCACCAGAAGAATCATGTTTGAACAAGATTAAGAATTTAGTCCCCAGTGTAAGTATACACTAGTTTTTCAAGAAAAGTGAAGTTTCAAATATTCAGTAGCACTTTCAAATATAAAGACAGCAGCTTTGTTCAGGTCATAACTTACAGGAAGGATTGTTCCATTTCAGCAATGTAATTACAGTAAGTCTTTGAAAGGTCCATATGCATAAACTAAAATAATCCTACTTTTTTAAACTCCAGTGCAAGAAATATGCATAATCCGATATGAATTATCAACAAAAGATATTATTTTTAAAAAAGCAACAATATTCACAGTTTGACTAACAGCTATTTTTTTAAAGAAATAAAAGCAGTAAAACTCAACAATCATCCCAGTGATAAAAAGCATACTTGTGATCTTCAGTACACTCAAAGAGGTTGTGTGGTTTGTTTGTTTGTTTACCACTATCATCATCCTCCAAAAGAAAAAAAAAAAAAAAAAAAAAAAGAAGTACAGTTGAAAAACCAGCTACTAACTTGATGTTCTTCTCTTTTGACTGATAAAGACTCTACAGCAAACAGAAAAAGGAGGCACAACATAATGCAATTCTTTTTGCTAAATATACTTGGTTCATCAAGCAAACGGCTTACAAAGAAATTCTTCTACAGCCTGAGATATCGAAACAAAGTTTTACTGCGATGCCTTTGGCTTTGGGACAGGGGGAAGGCATTCCTGCAGGTCACTGCATTCCACCCTCTATAGTGATTTCCCACACCACCATGCTGTATGGAACTAATTATACTCCAACCTTTAGATCATTCTGGAAGAGATACCAGGATGAGCATATCGTACTAACCAGGTGATATTTACTTAAAATAAAAAGCAAGAAGAATGATTTCATTTAATATTGACACAGCAGCAGCAGTCTGCATTCCAATATTAATTATTACAATTTCCATCTATTCTAACATAATTAAAATCTAGTAAACACATATGCAGTCTTAATTAATAGACTAGATTAAGTACTTGAATGTTAATTAACTGGATTAAAAAACTAATCGCACCAGCAACAATTGTTTACATTTTCGTTAAGTACTAACACCATATAAAACAATTAATCACTATCAAATGGTGCAATCCAGTCATCTCTCTCCAGCACAAATCCATGAAATCAGAAATCCTTCACAGAAACTCATAAAGCTGGAAACTTTACTTGTATTTTATCCCCCACTATCGCAAGCAAGATTGTCAAAAAGATCGCTTGAATTCTGCATATTCTTAAGTATCTCCAAAATTTGTTAATTCTCCTGAAATACTTATTGATGAATCTGATACTGGTTCACGTGTAGGCACCAGTAATGATTTCAGGCTTATTTTAACATCAGTTAGGATTACAGCTCTATTTTCCTGCTAGAAAGACAGCAAGTGATCCTCTGTTCATCTCCACTTCTTGTCCACTCCTTTTAACAAAGAGTGAAACTAAAATCACTTATCTTTTTTAATGATTATAAGTAATTTTAAATACCTGGTTTCTTCTCACCAGAAGGACACTTACTAGATAATTTCATACAAGGCCATTCCCAATTTGTTCCACTGTCCAGTGACCAATTGCACAGTAGTTGAGCTGTTGAGCCATCAGAAGTGTCTCACTTTCCCTGGCTGAACCACGTACTTCCCCTCCCAGCCCATACAACAACTTCCAGATGTGGTCTTCACTTTCACAGCTGCTATGGCCTTCTGGCATTTATGCTGCACATCATCTCTAAAGGATGGCCATTCGTGTATGAAACTGCCTCTCACACAAGTGATTATTTTTCTGATTCCCACAGAATAGAGAGTACAGCCCTTCTGAGGCAGCTCTGAGTTGATGGAGCAGGTCAACACCTACCTCTGGTGAAGCGCCCACAGTGGCAAGGATTCTGGTTCTCAGCTTACAATTAATAGCTGAACTAATTAACTTTTTCACAGCATATTTTTGTCCTTGAAGTGAGAGATTTTGACGGTCCAAATGAAATTCTAAAATCTAAATTAGCCTTGTTACTCTATCTCCACCTAAAATAGCTACTGCCAGCATTTCCTTTAAAACCTGATGCCAGAAAATTAAACCCAGCTCTGTCCTGCCATCCCAACGTACAGGTCTCTGTGTGCACACACTTTCTGACAGCCACCTTGACCTATTGATGGGAGATATTTCAGTCACTCTCTGACCGCTGCCATACACTTTCAGACAAGCATCTGGAAAGATGGCGTGGAGGATGCTGGCAGAAAATCTAAACACAATCACTGGCATTCTTTCTGCAGCAAAAAACTTTTCCAGCCTTAAGGAAGCCTGTACCATGAACCTGCAAGGCAACCACAGAACTGACCACACACCTCTGCCATGAACATGACTGAAGGAGACTGGACTGCAAGAGAATACAAGAAGATTTCTCTAGTAATTTTTTAGGGTTGACAAAAAACATGTGTCCCCAAAGCAGTCTGTGTAGTACTCAGTCCACGTCACAATGCAGAAATAAGAGTACTTGTTTAATAAGGCCCAGCAATAAATCCAGTTTCAGCTAATAGCAGCTCAGACTCCAAAACAACCTGAAATACAAGCTGCTGGTGAATGAACAGATAAGTACAAGAGGAAAAAAACATACATTTGAGAAAGTAATTAGCAAGGTAGTAGCCAATTATTATTCAGATATGAAAGAAAATAAATATGAAATCAATTTGTAGGCTTTCTGATGACTGAACTGACTTTAATAGCCCCATGGCAGACCTGAACTCTTATTATTCCTTGAGCTTCACTTTTCTACATGGCTCATTAAAAACCCATTTAAATGTAACTATTGTTTCAATGAACTGGTAAAGAGGAAATACAGAAAAAAATGGACATTTTCACAAATAATGCACTACTGCCCACAGACACAAAAAAAAAAATCAATTAGCAAAACCAGCAGCATCTAACAGGCATCGTGCGCTGTATGTGCAGCCCAAGTGTCCCCTCTAAAGACTTATAGATCACCCAACATTTTGAAAGGAAAAAGGGGGCAAAAGCAGTTTTCAATTTTAGACAAACACAAACAACAACCTTTACAATTTGAAGAAAATATTTACCTGCCCTAATTAATCAACTTCAGTCATGAAGCCAGAACTTGCTTTACAACTTTTCAAAGTCACATGACTAGAAGAGAGCCAAACAACCAATATTCTTGTAATAACTTTAATGAATTATTGCTTTTGTAAAAACAAGGAGGACATTGTAAGGGTCATACTCTACTACCAAATTAACACTTTGTGTTAGATCTTCTATGGATTATACAGAAGTGTAATCTCATACAGAATCACAGAATAACCTAGACTGGAAGGGACCTCTGGAGTCCAAATCCCTGTTCAAACGAGGGTCAGTGGTAGAGGTTGCTCAGTGCGACATCTAGTTGTTTTGAATAACCCTGAGGACGGACATTCCGCAGCCTCCCTAGGCAATCTTGACCAGTGTTTGAGCACTCTTGGGTTTAATACTTTTTTTTCCCCCTATATCAGGTTGAAACTTCCTTTGTTGCATCTTGTGTCTGTTGTCCCTCGCACTACTCCTGTGCACCTCAGAGAAAAGTATTAGCTCCATCTTCACCATGCCTGATGGAGACCACCTATGTCAAGAATGCTGTGCTTTGGGCAACTGCACAGCCATACAGCACCCCTGAAGGCCACCCTTTCCCTGTGATGCTCTCCAGACCCCTAACTCACCCTGGTGGCCTCTGGCTGGGCCATCATGGTAATGTCTTGCTTGTAGTGAAGAGGCCAAAATACTCCAGAATCAGAGAGAAGTAGTCACTTCTGTCACCCTGCTGGCTACAGGCTTGTTCATACCACCCAGAATGGAGCTGGTAATCTTTATCACAGGGGCACACTGCTGGCTCACGTTCATGGGGTTGTCCACCAGGTCTGTTCCTACCCAGGCAGTGGGCCCCCAAGCCCATGCTGCAGCGGAGGGTTATTCCAGTCCATATGCAGGACTCTGCATTGCCTTTGCTGAACATAATCTGCCCCCTCAATACCCCATGATATATGAAAATAACCACTGCTGGTCTCATTGAAAGTCATTCTCGTATCTGCTAAGTAAACACCCTTCACTTTCAAAGCTCAACATAACATACCAAGTTAAATCATATTTGCAACTCTAAACTCATCTATCGATTCAAAGGAGACTTTAATTTTACAGATAGTTTAAAAATTTTCTGCTTTCATGATTCTTTAAATCTAAGAAAAGATTCCAAAGTAAATATACAAGCTTTTTATTAAAACATTGCTTCTGATTATTCATTTCCTACAGCACTTTGATCTGAGAAATTCTAGAACCAATGTTAAATTACAATCTAATTTTCTCCCAGTAGGCATTAAATGCATTTTTATGTACTGTCCTGTAAGTTCCCAGACTATTAAATATATTTTAAAATTCTAAATATTTAAAACACATTAGTTTAATATTACATAAATTTAAAAAACTTTTTCTCCTTTCTCCCTTATTGCTGAGCAACAGGCTAAAAGCAAGCATGACTATGGCACCCTGGAAAGTAAACTGTGTAAATTCTGTCTGTATAGATCTCTGCTTGATCTCTATTGGTTAAGCCAGGCTGAGGTTCAGACCAAGAAATAAGACAATAACTGAACAGTGTAAAAGTATTATGAGGGCTATTAGAGGTAGCTACCAACTGAGCTGCCTGTCAGGTTGGCTGGGTTTGCTTTTTCATGACCTCAGATCTTGATAGCAGACATACTGCTCCTGCGTAACGTACTGAATGAGACTTGAGCCACCAGCTCACGTGTGTGGCCTGACGGGCACAGATATGTACAAAACATGCACAAACTGATTATCCTGCGAAGTCCTTCTGACCTGCTCTCCTGGCCAAACCTACTGCATGGACACAGCAAGTCCAACACCAGAGCTGGATCTTGGACTTCATCACCAGCTAACTTCCATAGCCAAAGAAAGCATCTGCACTTGTCATCTCCTACAGACAAGCCAGCAGCCCTGCACCACATGGCCAGAAGGCATTGCTGGCAGAAAGAAAAATAGAAGCAGTCTACATTTCACGAAACTGACAGACAAGGGGAGAAGGACGTAGATGCCAGTAGGTGGGTTTCTCCTTGGTAAGACATACCCACCTAGGCCAGGAACGGGTAGAAGCTCCAGTTCATTACATTAACTTATGCTCCTGAACGCTGCATTTCTGCTGTTAACTTCAACGATGCTGAGGAAGCTAAGGAAGGCTCCACAAGCAGTGTGACTTAGCTACTGGTCCCGGCCCTCTCAGTGGAGGTAACAACTGACACATTAATCAGCATTGGTACCTGCAGCTGTTAAGCTAAACCCTGGCAAAAGAAAGGGCAGTGCCATCGCTGCACTCTGGTCTCTAGGAGGATGGGGACAAGGATGGAGACAGCCATGCAAAATCCAAAAAGCAGAAATGCTGCAGACGCATCTCACTGCAAAAGTGGTTTAAGATTATGGGGTAAGAGATTCCAGAGCCTGCAACTAAACACAAAACTACTGTTAAAATGAGAGTGCAAGAATACAGAACATCCTCATTCCTTCTAAACAATCTTTTTTTTTTTCCTTTGATGCTTCTCAGCAAAAATGAAGATATTACACTTAAAGAGAAGTTCGCTTTCCTCAGTTGCTACAGTCCCTCCACACAGCAGGTACCAAAATGTTTAATTCCATGCTTGTTTGGGCTCTGAGAACAGCTGGGGAAAATATCTCTGTCTATATCAGAAAGTTTTTCAATCATAGGGTTTTTATCACAGGATTTTTCTAATGGGTATTTCTTCACCAACTCTTTCTTTGAAAGCATACAGAACATACTGCTACCCTGTTATTTCCTTAAATACTCAATTTATATGGAAAATATTTCTTCCAAAAGCCCTTTGTAAAAACAGCCCTCTTCTTAAAGTCTAAGGACACACTCTGAAAAATTACCACAATATGTGATTTACCATGGGATCTTCTTAGCTCATTTTGAAAAGAAATAGGGAAAAAAAAAAATATCTGTCCTGGCTTTAAAGAGGTGCATAAAGCACCTCTGGTATCAGAAGAGAGAGTGCTATGCTTGGGAAGAAGCAGGGAAACATCTGACTGTGAACAAGCCAATTCTCCATTTCTGATCCCTCAGCACAAATGAATATATGCGAACCACACTGAGGACAATATTAATATTACTTTGGAAGCAATTTTACATTTTTAGAGTGCACTATAAAAGTCTACCTCCATTTCTAAGAGGACCTGTCTCAGAAAGATACCCTGATTATTCTCCATGTAGCTGAGCTTGTGGGTGTGGGATGACTCTGCAGGTCAGCAGATCTTCCGGTCAACAGCATGGACCACACTCAAGTTCAGTATTTTGTTTCTGCCACAGAGTTCAGCAGTTAAGCAGCGACACTATGCAGTAAGTAATCCAGACACAGGGTTATTAGAGGGGCTGGTGTCACACAGCAAGATCTATTGCTGAAAGAAAAGATGTATTAAATCTTAACAGTTGTCTCATCTGTCATTGGGAGCTGCAGCCCCTGAGTACTAACAAAAAAAATGGTTTGTTTCAGAAACCCCCAAAAAGACCAAGCTTTCCATTCCTCTGTTACAGGATCAAAAAACCCCAGAATTCAAAATCTAAGATTTTAATTTCAGCTGAGATGCAAAAAGGTACCTGGTTAGTTAAAGCATAGGCCAATCTTTGCAAGCTTATTAAACTTGAAGAAAATAGACTTTGTAAAATACAGCTCTTCATTTCATATAGTGTGTGCTGTTCGGTGTAATTTGCATGCAAAAGCCAGGAGAATGTGATTAAAAATACCCATCTAGAGACACAGATGAAAAACTTCAAACATTTTCTGATTCCCTTCTGTTCCACTCATTATTTCAATACCTCACTACAACAAAGGAATAGATAACACTTGTCCTTGACATTAGCCTAAATTATCTTCGGTGTGCAACACAATACCTATTAAATTAGGCTTATTTTAAAGCAACATCAAGGTCTGTTTAAGAGGTAACTCTGTGTACCTTTTGCCTTTCATATAACACTTTCTTTTTTCCCCCCCAAGAAACTTTTCAGAGGTCTTAAAAACAGTGAAATAGGGATGGTTTTTTAACTAACTTCATTATCTAGTATTACAAAATGACAAAGAGAGAGACATTTACCGCTGGCATTTTAAAATAACAATAACAATATTCTTCATTTTGTGCATAATGACAAAAACAATCAGCACATTAGGCAATAATTCATGCCTCTCCTTCTTTAAATAAGGCTTTAAAAAAATCTTAAATGCAAACAACTGGTTGTTCCCTCGCGACTAACATTTTATATTATATTAAAATGTAACAATAGTGAAAACAATGCACCAACTTACAGTCAATGAGGCCTATCCTTGCAAAAGGAAGAATAAAAGGTAGTGGTCCAGCTGCACCAGGCTGATGGCAAGCGACACATACCAGGCATCCATGGAGGTTGTCCCCTCCTGTGGCATCCCCCAGGCACAGGGGACTTGACTCACCAGAATTATTATGTGAACCTATGCCAGGTAAGGAGCTTTGGTCTTAAGCAAAAGACACCCAACAGATAACATTGATAGTCTAGAAAGGGAGAGAATCCCAAAACTGCCATCCTACAGTTCTTCCTTAATACCTTTACATTTTCTACAATCAAGAGGACTATAGTGATCTCTGTCTGAAGAAATAACCGCCTGGTGCGTCCACATCCAGATGGATATCTGCCTACCATGCACCGTAACCTGCCAGGAGGAGATAGGGCCTGTGTTTATTTCCCACAAAACACCAAGTTAAAATAGTAACTGAACCCCGGGGAGTTTCACTAAAACCTAGGCTCCCAACACCAAAACCATTTTCAAAACGATCTGGAGCCACATTTTCAACAGTAATTTGACAGATAAGGTTGCAGTAAAGCATCTCACTTATTTTCTCCCCATAAAATCATTAGAAATCAGATGCCAAAGATATTTTTGAAACTCTACTTTTAAAAACTGCCTGGTGGCTTTTCAAATCTGACATCTAAATACTTATGAAAATAAACACCAGCAGGGAAAAAGAAAAAAAAAAAAAAAAAAAGGAGCAACAGGAAGAAGGGAAGGGTAAGGAGGGAGGACCTCAGAAGGAAACTAACTGGTGAGTATCATCACATCCATCTTCAAAACACATTCACCGATTCACCGGAAGTCAAGTTCTTTTAATTCTGTGAAATGCAGGAATGAATAACAAAGGAGATCTCTGATATCACACTCAGGACAGTTTGCATCAGTCCATGATTCTTGACTATTTGGTGCAGAAGCCTCTACCACCTTACAGCGCTCTCTCTTTACGTAGGAGATGCAGCACTCAAGCATTATAACCGAAGCACTGAAGCAACAAGAACATAAATTGGGACATTTGATGTAATTATACTCCTAAATAATTTAGTGTGAAAGCTTCAAAGACTCCAGCTTTATTTTCAGAATTCATTCTGAAAATTAATTCCCTAAATCACTGTGAAAACTGGGACTGATGCACCTACATCACCTAAATGAGTCCAAAAAACATTTTTTAAAAAAAGAGTCACTCAAAAGAGAAATTAAGTTTCTATGCACAATCATTTCAAGCTACCAAACTTGGGAACACACTATCATTCTTACACTTTACCTTGACTCATCCCATATCCATGAATACATTTTCCAGCACAATATAAGTGTCACCCAACCTGAAGAAGGAGATAAGAAGCATTGCCAAAACCTGTCAGCTTCAACCTGTAGACAAGGAGCGCACTGAAAGCTTTGAAACAGATCCCTTCCTCCTTGTAGACACCCTAACTCCTCCCCATCAACTCTGGGATGATCTAGCCTCTTTGTTCCTCCTCTTTTCTCCCCTAGAAAACCTAAGGTTTTGAGTAGCTGGCACTCCATACCAGGGCAGCAGGCCTATCTCTGTTTGAAGTATCTATATTATATTTCGTAGCGAATTCAAATATTGTTGTAAGGTTATTAAAATCATTCATGATTTTATCTGTGCCAAATGGATCATTACACTGTCAACACTCATCTTTATTATGCAAAAATATGCAGAACTTAACATCTTTTGTTGAGCTGGCAAAACAGTATATTCAGTAGTAACTCTATTTTTCATTAAATTTTGCACAAGGTTAAAGCATGTGTAGAATCTGATTACCAAAGGCCCCATTCAGAAACATCACAAAAAATAAGCTGACTTGTGCAGCAAAAGATTATTTATTTTAAACCTACAAACAAATAAATTCTTCTTGAGTAGTGCTCACAGAGCTAATGGTATTCCAAATCCTTTATAGTTTCCTTTAATTTTCACTATAAGATATTAAAAAAAAAAAAAAGATCTTTCAGAACCCAATATTCCCTTTCAAACACCCTTAAAAATATAGAGAATGGAAGTCCCTGAGGGCCCAGCACAAAGAAAAGTTGCTTTTCTTTTTCAATAGCTGAGAAAGTCTCGGCTATCCCAAGTTCTTGAAAATCACCATGTATTTGGGAGGACTTTGTTGCTGAGTTTCATCTCTTGGTAAATTATACAGAAAAATACAATCAAAGCAAACCAAACAAGTGCTCACTCTGCTTCCACACGTACAGCATAGTTGGGTATTTCATTAGGTTAATGTCCATTTGAGTGAGATTTGGTGATTCTCTGCTGATTTGTGATGATTTAAAAAAAAATAGCATTTTGCTTTAAAATATTTCCAGCTTTAAAATATTTCAACCAAAACAGAACCACAGATACAGCTGAAGGGCAACTTGAGGAAGCTTGCTTTGCTTTGCCTGGCAAGGGACAAGCATGGCCAAACAGCGGGGGGCAGAGAGCGGAAGACCTAGGGAGGACAGGGTTGATACCATGGAGAGAATTAGGACAACTGCAGGTGTTAAGGTTGTTTGGTTCTTTTAACATGTTTGGGGAGAATAAGATTATTTTTTTTCCTTTACTCTCTTTTAAGTGTTCTTCTACACACACTTCACAATCCTGCTTGATGGAAACTCTCCGTAGGTGCCAAGGCTACCGCCACTCTCACCTCTTACCTTCCACTCCTCTCCACATGTCTTCTAGCAGAAACAGAAGTGAATTTGGTCTGGTTACCTCCAGCATAAGAATAATTTCTTGGGAAACTCCAGACACCTTGAAATAGCTTTTCTGACTCACTGTGTTATTAAGTCCTCATGTAATTCTTCTTTCTTTGTACTTCTCCTGCCAGACTCGATCTTTGCAATTGCATGAACGTTTGGATAACCTTTTTGGGGTGCAGCCTGTAGTTTGGTACCACACAAAGCAGATGTATTGCAAAAGGCTAACACAGGTAGCTGGGTAAATTATGCTGTCAAAAGCGATTACCATTTAAAAGGACTAAACAGAGGAAGCAGATAATACCTCCAAGATCTGTTTATAATTAAAACATCCTAGTAATTAATATTAAAAGGAACAGACTGAAAATGAGAGACAGCATAGCTTCTAAAGAGAATAGGTTTTATGTTTTTAATTAGGGGTCACCTTTTCTGATGTGCAAGATCAGTTTTAAATTACCTGCCTCACTGGAGACCATTCACTTACTAAAACAACTCTGCCCACACAAATATGAAAAAATACGCATTTAATCAGAAACATTTATGCATTCATTACTTTTTCAGACATCCTTGCTTTAAGATAATCTTGCCCCTCACTGAAAGCAAATCTTATTGCAGTCTCTATGCCTAATTGTTGTATCCCAAATGATTTCTCTACTTTCCAAAATAATTACCAAACATTATATCATCCAGGTTAAAACAGTAAAAGAGCATCAACACCGAAGCTCATAAGTAGGTAAAATGAATAGCATATACCAGGAAAGTCTAACGCGTGCAGCCTTTGCACATAAATCAAACCGCCTTATGCATTCTGACAGCTCCATCTAGCCACAGCTACACAAAAGTAACTTTATCCCAGGCAGGATGAATTCATTTACATTCAGTACATACCAGCCATGACAAAAACTCTTGTGGTCAAAAGCGTCATTTCCAGAAAGGCTTTACTAATTGTTTAAGAATTAGATTAACACTTTCACAATCGTATCTGCACTTCAGGTTACTTGGGTCTCAGAGAAACACAACATCAGAAAAGTCACATCTTTAAAGGTCCCAAAATTAGAGCATCTGGATAATGTCAGGAACAGATGCTGGGATCAGAACTTGGCAGGAATTCCTGAGATGGGAACCTCAAACATCCTGGGGAGAACACAGAGCAAAATCGGGTGTAACATAAAGATGAAAAGCGCGCAGTGACAGAGTGGGAGGGAGACTACATGCAGGACATGCACACATCTGATGGAGCAGATGAACAAGAATAATAGCAGAACAGCCAGCTGCCAGAAGAAGGGGGAAGGGAGGGAAAGCCTCCTCATCATGGAACTCCAGCAGTTTACAAATCTGCAGCTAATGGACCTCACCTACAGCAGCACAGATGGGCCGTGAGGCATGGGCAGCACCGCTGCTGATCTGCTGCTGGCTGACTCCCTCAGCTGTGCTCCATGTTAGAGACTGTGGTCAGTGAGAAGGGTAGATCGCAAAAGACAGGTGATTTTTCTCCATTTTTTTCCTCTTGCATCCATCACTGACAGCTCTAATAATCTGAGATTCACCTTTCTGTATATACTGCGGCACTTCGTGCACTAGTAAAATACCATACATATTCCTCTAGTAAACTAACTAGGTAACTAGTTCCAGATATAGCGCTTTAAGTGTGCATGTGTGTAAATATATATCTCAAAATATTAAAATAATTTAAGGAGATTAACTCTTATTTCCTTACACATTCTTCTTATTGTCTATAATGCCAAACACTGTTGACTTGGCTGGTATAAAGATCAGGCTCATTAAAAGCGACCCAAGTTTCTGACACACACAGGATGGCTCTAACACCTTCCATTAAAACAGAGACCACCATGGGGTACTGAAATACGCTTTGCTTAGACCTAACTTTGGGCACAAGTGTTTGAAAGCACTGGCCTACTACTGTGTGATGTTCACAGAGGACTAGGCAATGTACCTCCTTATCATATTATGAAATTACTTATGAGAAGTGGCAAATGGCTGAAAAGAAGCTATTTAGTGTTTTAAGTTGTAGCTAATGCAAGTTACAGATCACTGATAAAGCCTTTTGTCCTTAAGCTGATCTAAATTAAAATTTCAAATGCTGCTAGTTTACCAAGAGTATTTGAGGTTCAAATCCTATGCTAAGTCCCTTAAAACTTAAAAGTTTCAAATATGTAATAGTTTCATTTTACACATAATTCCAGAATAATTAATGCTGAAGAAAAGGAGATTAGTCCTCAGAGGTGGACTCGTGCAGCTGCCTCAAAATGCAAGCAAGAAATGTAAATCTGCCATATTGCTGTGCTCATCCCAGGACACACACAGGTGTTTGCCCCAGCTAACGGCACCACGTGGCCATGGCTATCAGTCCAGACTGGAATTTTACTAAATTCCCTTAGAAATCACACAGGAAAAACTCCAGTTCCCACTAAATGACAGAGCAAATGCTCCTTCAGCTTGGCAGAGGTAAGTGGCAGCAAGCAAAGAGAAAACAACAGGCAGAGAACAAGGGGTGCACGTCCCCCCAGTCTGCCCACGCTCGCTGCCAGCCACACAGTTGTTACAAAAATAAAAATTTCACATGCAGAGAAGGGGAAAAAAAAAAACAAAACCAAAATCAACTTAAAATCCTAAACTCTTCCACAAACATATATATAATATTAAGCACATGAAAGCAGAAATGCTACTAGAATTTGAGAAAAAAACATAACCAAGCAGAATACTATTTTACTGCACTCCAATGACTGAGTCACTCCCTGCCACAACCGTCCTACTCTGGATGTTTTGATACAGACATTTCTGAGGTGAAGGGGCGCGAGGGGGGGTGGGGGGTGGGGGGGGCAGGGGGGGCCTGTGTGGCACTGAGTGTTTTTAAGGATGGGTTTGGCCCCCAGACTAGAAAAATAACTTTGTCAGAAAGGCAAATGCCTCCTGGACTGTCTTAGCCACCCTTTCGCATTCACACATAATGGAGAGATAGGAAGGAGAGAGAAAGCGGGGGAAAAGAAAAGAAAAAACAGAGGAGAAAGAGAAGTTACACTGTACTGGAACATGATCAAAAAAGATTTATCACATATGTCATTTCTAATTTGGCACTGATAGCTTAGCATTGTTCAATACAGATATTTTACGTTCTCAGATGCTTGTTCAAAGACTGCATCCCCAACACCACTCAGAGATGAGTGGAAAATAAGCACACGTGCATTTTACATAAGGGAAGAAGAGCGTAAGCATTTATTTAAACCACAGATATAGCATGACTCCATGTACCAGTCAGCGGACATGTAACAAACTTTTTCCTCTGGAAGCCTGTATATTAATGGCATTAAAAGGTAGCGAGGGGCTCCAGGGTGGGAGCAGGTGGCAGCAGCACAGGTAGTGATGCCGAGGCAAGGGGAAGTCTCAGAGCCACGGGACGCAGGAATGGAGGGTTTCAGGACCAGCTCAGAAGGACCATAGAGGGGCTGCAGCACTGGAATTAAAGCATGTGACTCAAGGTCACACACGCTACCAGCACAGAGAAGATAACAGTGATGTATCACAGTCAGCATATACAAAGCAGGCCTCTCCCTCCATGGTGGGATTTAGCAGTCATTAGTTTATAGCTGAGATTTGGGGAATGACTTGTGCTGAGGAGCAGGCATGACAGTTGTTTATTGTGAGCCAAATTAATTCTGCCCCCAAAAAGGCTACTGTGGCTCATCCCCCCTCACTCCCCCAACAACTGCCAGAAAGCTGCAATCTTCATCTGTCATCTTGCATAAAGGAAGTTTAGTTTATGAGTTTATTTTGGGTCTGTTATCAGCTATACTCCTTCAATTCTAATTTAGCAAATTATATAGAAGATGCCCAGGCAGATCACATCAAGGTTCTGATATGTGAAGTATCTCTGAGAAAACAACTGAGCACCATCGTTTTGGTTTTCCAGCACTCCCTCCCACAAGCAAACTTTAGCTCCACTTGGGGCTATTTATGTGCTGGTGTCGCTCCACTCCCAGTTGAGTAGAGGGACTTCCTTGAGTATCCAAACGCCTATAGTCGGGGAGCAGCAGGTGAAACTAGTCCTAACTAGAAGAAACTGCAGCCCTGGTGTGAATCACTGGAGAGCTGAAGCACCAAGCGTTCAAGAGGACAAGTGTTTTTAAGAACTCAATTCAGAGTTTTGCATTGCTCTTCTGAGCAAGAATACAGTGCATGTCCTGGCACAACACACCTCCATGCAATATGCGCTTGATGCTTCCCCAAACAGGTCCTGGACCATGGTATATGCCCAGGCCAGAAGGACATGTATGGTTTGTACAAGGAGTACAGCTGCTGCACAGAAGTGGAAAACCACAGGGAATAGCGGGTGAAGAAATGCAAAGCATGCTCATCTTTTGAAAGCACAACTTGGATCAGACACCAAGCCCCTCCAAAATAAAATAAAATCACTTTTGAGGCCTGTGAGCAGAAGCAATAAACAGTTCAATATAGGCTGCTTTAAATACTGCATTGAAAGTACACTGGAATCTAATCTACGCTTTGCTGATCCTTATAAATTCCACTTAAAACCAAAGTACTTTTCCATTCAACTTACAGCAAACATTTCCTAGAAGGCCCTGAATTTAAGCCTTCATGTTCAGATACAACTCCAGTGCTATTTTAGAACACTTTTTAATTTCTATGAAATAGAACTATATTGAAAGAGACAAAATTAAGGATATTTAACAGCACTCTTGCCTCTTCACTGTGCTCATTTGATCTTAGAAATCCAGTAATACGGCAGACTCTAAAAAACGCCCCAAAAACCAGTACCTACAGAACTATTAGAATGCATTAAAAAAAAAATAAATTTAACCAGACTTGCCCAGACTGATGATTTTTTTTATATCTTCTTGAAATAAATACAGAAGTAAAACATGACAGTGTGAGATTCTCATATATTTTATAATTCAAAAAGGTGAGATGACAAAGAAAAAAAATAAAAATCACTTAACTAAGGCACTGAAGCTGTAATTAAATCTCATTAGAAACACACACATTCAACCCAATGATTTTACTTCATAGCATCAAACTCAGCAAGTTTTTTGTTTTTTAATTGGTTCATTAAAACTTCAGTGTACTTTACATACAAGTATGTCAGGTAGAAACAACTCAGACTGAGCAGATAGAGACGACAGTTTTCAAAATTCTTCTTGCAAGGTTTACATGCAGAGCAGTCAGACAAGGAAACTGCTACAAGTTTCAGTGTTGGCAAAAGGCACTTGATAGTGGAACCTGAAGGGATGCTTCAGCTTCCTCCTTCCTCTAATCCCTAAATGACTGACTTCATCTCTCACTTTCAGCCCCCTTTGCTAAAAAAATAATTTAAGACCAATGATCAAATCTGAGATGAAAGACTTCAGATCAATGTATCACTTGTCTGCTCTGCTTCCTAATGGAACTCTCAACAATGGGAGTTGGTTGATTAAAAATCCAGAACTGCAACTCCCTCCATCATAACCACTTAAGTTCAACATGGGGCAACTCTCCTGGAGAAAAATGTTATTATGTTATTATGGAGCCAGTGGGCAGCACAAAGCCTACTCTTTGGTCTGAGAGAATACACACACTAGTTGGCCAGAGCTGTTGGCCTGGGCTTCTTACCTGGACAGGAGCCTCCTGACTACCCACGGAAGGGCAGCAGACTCCCACATTTCCACTATGCAGTGCTTTATTTGCCAATTCCACCAACACATGCTCCCTTCAAAACCAAAGAAAAGAGAGATGGCCAACATAAGCACAAGCAGAGGCATTGCAGGAGTAGAAAAAGAGAAGAGCTACCTGTAGGACATGTGACCAAAAGCTACTGTGGGTAAACAAAGGTCCTTTATAAACTCCTGCTCATACCTCTTCCTTTGAGGTCCAATTCATCAAATAAGAAAATGGAGACTATGCATAAAACTTCACTTTCTGTGTTAAGTCATTTACCTGCAATAGGTACTAATTGTGGTTACAAACTAAAAGGTTTCATATACTTTCAAGATACAAGTGTGACTATATTCAGGATATATATGCTTCACTGAGACACACCAATCACTCCTGCCAGAACCCAGTTATCAACACCAGCTAAACCTAAAGTAGTAGCATTTCACATATATACTGTAAGACGTCTTTCTGAGACCCCAAAGTCTGGGATTTTGCAAGTCTGTTAGCAGAACAGCTAGCCAGCAAGAAGCACGAAGTACTAAATTACTTGGCACCTATTCAGCAGCCAGCCATACTTCCTACAACCTGTGCATCAGAGTCTTCTACACACTCAGCTCATTCTGTTTAGATCCTGTCATGCAGCAGACTTAACTTTGCAAATTGTCCTTAAGACTAAACTATTTTAAAAATGCACTGAAGTTCATTTTCGGTATTTTTTTTTCAAGGAGAAGCATTGCTTAATTTCAGACATCAATCTTAGGTTCTTGTTTTGAGAAGCCAGTCTCTGCACACCAGCAGGGAATTCTGCGTGCCTGATGCCGATGGACTCTCTGGAGGATGTAGGTCTCTTCCACTAGCAGTACAGACATGAAAATACCAGCTTAACTTTAGCACAATTCAAATACCTAAAATTAGGCACCATAAATACCCATCACTGTTACTCAGCTGCAGAGGTATTTAGGAAATGGAGAGGGGCACATTAAAAAAAAAAAAAAAAAAAAAAACAAAAAAAAAACCACTGTAAATTTCCACTAAGAGCTGTACTTCCAATTATTAAACTATTAGATGTTAACAGATATGAAAACTGCCATCAAATATCATTTACAACATATAAGGAACATTAAATCTACACAACTATGTTAAAAGAGGAATGACCATAGTAATGCTGTGCATCACCTTAACCACATGGCCTGAATAAGGAACAATTGACTAAAAGACTACAAAAACGTGATTTATGAGACCAACATGGCTGTTAATACAGTGTCCACCAGTTTCTTTCCAGACCAAGGCTAATGCTTTAAAGCTAATCTGAAAGCAAGAAACAAAAGGTTACAAATTGCTCATAACACCATGTGTTCTATGATCCCATTTTCATTTTGGAGCAATAGTTTGAACCGCACCAAAATGACATGGTAGGTCATTTTCACATCTTTGACTCAGCAATCTAACACGAGTTGACTGTGCTTAAGTAAAAAATGAACACGCTACAGACAAAAATTTGGATGCTAGGACATCTTTACTCCTGTATACATGAAAAGATCTTAGATTATCTTGACAAGTGTCCAGCTGCATTAGTCGCATAGGCAATCAGTCAAGTGTTTATTGGTGTCACACAGAAGACTATGTGGAAAACTACAGCATCATTTCAGTTAAAACACTGAAAGCAAGTTAGGAAAAATTCCCATTAAAAGTATAATCCCCAAAACCACGTACATGACATATGTAACCGTAATCACTGACCGCCTGCAGGTCCTAGTGTGACCCACAGCGGTACTAACCCTCAGGAATGATATGCAGTCTAGACAAAAGCTGAAAATAATAAGGGGCTGTCTGCCCCAGTTTCCCTGAAATTGTCCCCAAGCAGAGAATAAATTGATGATTTGATTTTTTGCCACTGAGCCCCATGCTACTCTTGGCTGAAACCACCCCTCCCAGGCATTTACAAGGAACACAGCCCAGTTTTTGTTTGCAGGTTATTTTAGATACAAGCTAGTAATACAACCAAGTATAACCACCTTCCTCAGTGAATAACCCCACTCAGTATCTCCATCACACTCTGATAATCAACTAGGAAATAATTTCTTAACGAGGGCAGAGCTGACACCACAGGCCACATAAGGGACTGCAAAAGCAGGTAGATGCCTAGATTTAGGACTCCAGATCTGTCTGTCCATTATTAATGATCCATCTACTTTGCTCTTGTGCAATACGAATCTCTTCAAGCACTTTGAAATCCCATGCACAGGCTGTTTTCCATGAAAGACCTACAGCCAAAAGTATTAGGCTAATTAGGCGGCTGAGTGGAGAACAGATTCAGGCAGCTGAGAATGACAAGAAGCAAAGCAACACATATGGGCAGCGATTCCTTTGCCCATGCCATTGTCACCAGGCAAGAAATCAGGAACACATTCTGACATTCTGCAACTGGACAATGAGAAAACGAACGAAAAATTAGAGTAAACAAACACAGACTGCATACCCTATGTGCCACAAGCCAGCCAGCACCAAGAAGGGCACGTCTGCCTTACTGCTACAGGGCTGTGCCCACCATGGAGATGTAGCCACATCCCTTGAAACATAATGGCTTGAGTCTCGGCCCGCCTCCACACATATGCTAGATACTTCTGTAGTCTCAGGATGCATTATTCCTCATCCCCAAGTCAGGCTCCTCAGAGTTTGCAGCACGCTAAAAAGGCTTAGGATGCCTACGCAGTTACCACTTGTTACACACTGCACCGGGCTCGAATCAGCCAGTTTCTCTACACCAGATGTCCCAGAAAGCTTATTTTCCTATAAGGCTATACTTCACTGCAGACTTTTCGTTAAAGTTTAGATCTCCTATAACATGGATGGAGAAAGGTTCAAACCTCTCAAAATACAGGAAACAGGGAAACATCCCAAGTGATGGCATCTCCAGAACAAGTGGATGTCTGTGTTCACAAAAAGACATAGTTGTGTTTGGTTTGGTTTATGCATAATCCCCAAGGAATTACCAGTGCTCATCTAACAAGCAGCTTGCAATGTACCACTGCAAATAAATATATTTCTTTTATTCTCCCCAAAATCAGCTTAACTAGCTCTCATTCTTTTCATATCATTTTAGACAGTTAGTGTATTCTCTTCCCACTGGACAGAGAATGAACACATTATCTGTCCATCTTACAGGGCCCCTGACAGCCAAATAAAACATGGTTATTACTGTCAGAACTCAAATGAAATATTCTGAACATGGCAAGAAGTTATTATCCTGATGTTCAGAAGACAAGCTAGAAATGGAAAAGGGAAGGAAAAATATCTCCCCCGCTTTTCTAGGCTTTTGTGGGGAGATTAGGTTATTCTCTTTTGCTTGTTGAATTAGATTTGGGTTGGTTGCTTTTCTTCTGTGTTGAAATATCTCTGTTGAAATGAACTATTCCTTTAAGACGACGCAGGATATGATTATTTTTTTTGTAATCAAAACACTGATAAATGAGTAAGCAATTATTTTTTCCTTAGGAAAAAATTGTAATATTACCTAAAAATTTACGTCTTAAATAAACATACTAAATCAACCAGGTAATGACATTTCAGTGCGCAGTAAAATTCACGGCAAGTAAGATTTGTGATATGACAGATAAACCTAGAAGTACTAAACAAAAGCAGTCACCTTGCAAATCTCTTTCCCTGCTGCAGTTAAAAAAAAAAAAAGCCAACAACCACCACCACTATGGGTGACATGTTCATATACAAAGGTTGCCTACTTTAACCAGGTTCACCTATAATTAGGCAGCACAATCTACTCCGCATAATAATGTGAAAATGTAGAACGATAACGGAACAGTGAAGAAAGGGAAAGGGAAATATTTTTCCTGCATACTCATATGGTGGTAGAAGGTAGAAACTGTAGATCAGTGAGCTCTCATCTCTCCCAGAACACTAGTGGGAGAAGAATTTTTATTTCTTACGGCTTCAGAGGTGGAGAGCATCCAGTATGGTATGGGGCCAATCTCACTGTAGCCAGCTCCCAGGGACTGGTACCAGGCAGCTATCACTCATGTTGCAGTCAGCAGCTGCCAAAATTACAGTTGTCTCCAAAGGGTTTTTCTCTGAGCATCCTTACTTTCTAAAGTCATCCACAGGGATCAATACTGTTTGATGGTGAAATCACATCCCTCGATAGCATGCACACAAAAATGGCATTAAACAAAATTAACTATGTAATAGCATTCAGCAGCAGGCCATTTTGACATTTGAGCAGGTAAGTCCACTGATACCTTCTATGCACATTAAAGATACAGCTAGGTCGATGTGGAAAAGCAATTCTCAAATGTTTCTAGAAAACCAGGCATTTACTAAATAAATGTAAAAAACAAAACAAAACAAAAAAACTCCAAAAAAAAAAAGAATGAACGAAAGAAAGAAATAAAGAAAACATTACCAAAAAAAAACCCCAACACCCATCAAAACAGACAGCTGTACTAGATCCATCCATCCCAAGTGTGCTGCCTGTAACAACCTTCTCTAACAGATGCCAAGAGAACAGGGCAAAAATACTTCCTATCTCCATTCTCTAGTGACTTGCAGCTCAGGGACATCCTAAGCCACGCACACCATCTCTGTGTCTAGACTCGTTAAGCCAAAATTAAATACACATCTATAACAAATATTTTATACAAATATTTTGAAAATTACCTAAATCCAGACTCTTGGATTTAGTGGTGTTTATGCCACATTTTCACACCTGATCAGATCTCTCTTTTGAAGCACTGCATTTTAAAGCAAAACTTCCAAATTACAAACCTAGCAAGTTCTTTCTCTAATTTTTCTACAACAATCTGTATTAAGCTGATCCATACAAACCTCAAAATGTGTTGCAAATTACTCTGGACATCCAGTATGTGCGATAACCTCAGGAATAACCTTGCAAGCCCTATTTAGCTCTAAAGACGTCACTGTGTTTCTTTTCAAATTTAAAGACTGTTTATTTATACCAATAAAGTAATTTTTACATTGCATTGCTGCCCTTTCTGGGTTACAGAAACTCTGAAAAAGTACCAGATAACAGCTTCTGGCAGCGTGAGAGCTAGTATCATCAGCCAGGTGCAACAGTCATTTGAGGGAACTTCTTCGAAGTTTACTATATTTGCATTTTAATATAGTCAGCTCTGGTGCTGTAACAATGCAAAAGAATTCATATCTAACCTCATTTTCTCATAATGCAGAAGAATTACACAGGTTTCTTTCAGAGGTCACCTCCAGAATGCAGGTCACTTGCAATGCATTCACTTTGCTCATTCTCTTGGCCTTTCTGCAAAGTCTCAGTGCACAATGAAAATGGTGACAAAAATAATGAAGAGCTGCTCTGAACTTTGATGGGTTTCACTGCACTTCAAGGCACATTCAGAGGAAGGGAGGCACCTCCTCCTGTGACAATATAAGTTTTGCAGTCACACAACCATAGGATTATCAAGTATTTTCTCCTGATCTGCAAAGTGATAAATAGTTTTTCAGCCCTTAACTGTTTAGAGTACAAATAAAACAGCAGGAGCACAACTGTTATGTTGTAAGCGATACTGGTTCTCATTACATGAAATCATATTAAGTTGTATTTGTATTCCTTTCTGAAGGAAAAAAAAATAACAAAATAAGATTTAAAAACCTTTTAAATATATCAAAGTACTTTGCAAATAAGGTTTACAAGTTCACTTTCTATGACACGATTAGAAGTCTTTCTATAAAACCCAGAAGTTCTGGTATTGTAATTGCATCATGCCTTTCAAACCAGGTACCTCATCATATATTCTACAATTGCTTTTTTTATAGGTCTACAAAAAGGAGGGGGGAGGAAACCCAAACCCCAAATTTACAGCGCTGTGGCGATTTTTAGTAAAAAAAATGTAGAAGAAATATGCTTTAAAAGTAACCAAAAGGTGTTGGAAAAATTAAAGTTAAATTGTTTCTTGTCCTAGCACAACAGCACAGTCTTGGAAAACTGAAATTCTTACTCAAGATCAAAGTAAAAATTGCTAAAGCACAGATTCAGCAAAACCTTGAACACTTGACAACTGTATTAGTTCTGCTATATATACTTTTTTAAGTCTATTTGAAAAGTAGAACTTGAATTAGCTTTTCTGAACAGTTCTTTCATAGTAAACCAAAATATCACTGTTTGTTCCACTAAGTTGGGGGGGGGGGGGGGGGTGGGGTGTCTTTTCATAAAAATTAACCCTTTCCACAGAATTTCCACCAATAAAAAAATATTTGGGACTATGAAGGTTTTATTACGGTGTCTACTTTTTTTTTTCCCCCCACAATTTCCAATATTCTGTAACTAAATTTTCAAAAAGACAATTATGAAGTATACATACAATAGTAATTTCCATGGTCCTTGTCAGAGGCCATTAGTTCTGTGAAAGCCATCTTGGGTGAGAATCTATAGGGTTTACAACATCTAATTTTATGAAACATAAGCGTACATCAGACAGCATCTTACAACCTATTTGAAACAGAGTTCTCCAAGTTACTTAAGCAATTCAACCACTGATATAATTAATTTTGATGTA
The DNA here is from genome assembly GCF_023634085.1 of Falco cherrug. Classification (NCBI taxonomy): domain Eukaryota; kingdom Metazoa; phylum Chordata; class Aves; order Falconiformes; family Falconidae; genus Falco; species Falco cherrug. The sequence continues at coordinate 65,645,587 of NC_073700.1, read as the reverse complement.
AATCTCTCTCAGGGACTTTAATGAGCCAAGTCAGGAAAATCCAAATTAAATTAAAGAAATGTAAACCGGCTCTCAGAAGCTTGTAAGTAATGATGTTAACAATATTTGTCCAATACTAACTAGAAACTACACATTTTTAATAATTTAAAAAATGTAGTTAGTTCTTGAAGAAAAATACATGTTCTCAGGTATTCCTAGAAATTTTTTTGAAAGATTCAGTTAAGGGGATTCAGCAATAAGACACGATGGTTTTGCTTCTACATTATGCACCCACCTCTCCTACTGTTCAGAAATCAGCACATGACATAGTGTTGGGTCTTAAAGTCCGGGAGGGATGGGAGGGGGAGGGGGGGGGGGGGGGGGGGGCGTGGTGGAAATGAGGGCATTTATTTCCAGACTTCTTCATATCCCCAGGTGAAGTCATACACTTCTTGTACGGGACTGGCATGCTCAGAGCTACGCCAGCCTCCTCCACTGCAGGCTTCTTGGAATAAGAGAGAGGGACAGCTTAAGAACCTGGGAAATCAACATCCAGCCCCAAAAAACTGACAATTACAAACAGCGCTGCTGCATGAAAGCATATGCTGAAGCAAAATGGATTGAAAGGCAGAACTGCATGCAAAGACAGCAAAATCTCTTTTCACAACCAGTAAGAATTCATGTTTTTTTCCCCAAATGTTACACAGGAAAAGCAAAAAAGCAAAATGAGTAAGGCATTATCAGTCCAGACTACAATCATATATGAGGGTAACCTCACATATACCAATGTACAATTAATAAACTGACTCATTTCAAATCTATCTTATATTTACAAAAAATGCTCATTCCACCCAGATGGAGCCTCCAAGTGACCAAGACCAGGGTCTATAAAACTATACCATGTTTCAGGCCAGACACAAGAACATCAAAAATTTGGTAATTCCATCTTAGTAGAGCAGCATGATAGATGGCACTTTTATGCTGTAACCTAATAAAATACCCTCTTTTGTCCCTCCCACCAGAAGAATATTATACTTAAAAGCATGATCTAATTAAAAATACCAGGGGATGAATGCAGTCATTGGTTTGTATCAGAGAAGCCCCTGTGCAGACAGTGATCCCAACACACCACAGAGCCGCACCTACAGCTGAGGAGAGGTCCATGTACCTGGCTGCTCCCTAGCTTCCCAGTTATGCCCTCAGGACAGAGTGGTGATTAATACACTCAGTCTAATGGTAAAGTAAGTGAATCAGCATCAGTAAGTTCCTCACTTGAAACATGAAAGAGAGTTTGCTTTCAAAAAGGTCTTCAGGCTTCAGAAATCTCTGCAAGGAACGATGCCATAAACACTTCTCAAAAGCCTTCAGCCCTTTGGCAGACCAGCAGGAAGACCACCCTGCATTTTCTTACAGGCTAGCTCTATTTGCAAGACCAGCTTGAAGATATCAGCTGAAGGGGTTTTTGACTGTCCACCTCTGTCTCTGTGAAGCACCCACACCGTGCCAGTCTACACAGCTCCCACAGGTGCAAAGAGGCTGCAGGAGCAGCAAGAGCATGTGGTGACCCAGCACCATACCCCACAAAAGACATCTAGCTATTTCAGAGCAAGAACAGCAGTGTAAAGACAACGAGGAACACAATTCACAAGGAAGGAACTGATAGCATCACACACTCCTTGCAACAACAACTCCTTTCTGCAGCTCCCACCATGAGTGGATTCAAAAGGCAGGTGACAGAGGAGCCCCCTTGGGCAGGGGTCCCCTTCACCAGTCACCTAGGGGACCCAAATGTGTAAGAGTCGCCTGGGAGGAAGCAAAGGTTACCTGAGCTGAAAGTTTGGTTTTCCTCAGTAACACGCCTTTTACATACGGCTTCCTTTCTGAATTGCTACGGAAAATTTTCCTAATGCAGACAATGACCAGGTGTCTTACCCAGAGAGCTAAATACCATGTCCTTATCCTTTCAGGAAATACCTAACTTGTGTAAGAGGGTTACATAGATGCGAAACTAGGCTATGAAAGTCTACATATTAAGCATTTTTGAAAACGTGAACTGAAAAGGACCCTTGAAATTTTCCAAAAAGTGATGGTTCGGTAGCGTAATAATCCTGCTGGCTTTGCTGGAAGCATAGTCTCCATAAAAACAGCTGTCCCACTGAAGGCCGTGCAGCAAATGGAAATCTGTGTTTAAGGCAAACATCACTACAGGGATACACAGGAAAGCCTGAATAATTTTCTTACATATGCAGGATGAGATTTTTAATACAGGTGGAGTAAAACAAAGGTGACATCTTAATGATAATCTATTTCTGCCCTGCAATTTGCCCAAATCATTCCCTATCCATTAAGTTACCAGCCTGGAAAAAAAAAAAAAATATATATATTCCCCTTTCCTCTCTCTCTGTATTGGCACAAAAGACCTGGACGTACCAGACAGTGAACTTTAAGGGCTAAAATACTCTCCTTTTCACTATTCATCTTGCAAGTATGGTGAATGAGCACAGGTCTTCAACTACACCAACCCCAACACTTAGTATTTTTCCTCCATGCTGAGGTCTGAGCCACCTTAGTCCCTGCAATCTCCTTTCCATGAGCACCAACATGTCATCCTGCCACAGATTCTGTCAACACTAGCAGAAGCTGTGACGCCAGGCAAGAGTGACAACCAAAGCAAAAACATCCATTCTGATTTTTTTCAGTTTTCTGTGACACTGAAGAAATACTTGTGGTATACATCCTTATGGCAAAAGTAGTTTATATCACATACATGAGCCAGTATGTGAGGTTTTGTTTCTGTATTATAGGAAACATTTTTAAATGAGAGAGCAGGGATAGGGAATGATGAAATAATAAAAAATTAAAGGTGGTTATAATTTAGAACAAAGGCTGCTTGATTTGTAACAAACAATTGGTCAGATAAGCAAAAAATATCCTGAAAACAGACACACTGCATATTTTATACCCTAGAATCTCTCCATTTGGTGCATGTAATTTCTGCACCCCCACCCCTGAAAAACAGAACAACTTAATATTTCGGTCCTAAAGTAATAAAACATACAAACAGCTTTATTTACTTGGGGAAAACTGATGAACCTTCATCTGTACTCAAGCTCTTTATTGCTCAGATTTGACACGGGAGTCCACTTAAAGCTCAACAGGGGTTTCTCAATAGCTCTTTGTGTGACACACTTGCTCTAGAAAAATAATTTGCTTTTGTTTTTATGTTACTGTTTCCACTTTACAGATAAAGTTAAGGAGAATCTAAGCAGCCATCCTATTCCAGAACAAACATATTTAAAGGTAAGAAATACCCAGGCATACCTGCATGTGTAGGGAAACTCCCTGGACACATTTTTACATGAAACTTCAAAAGAAGTTCAGCTATTCAAGTTTCTATATAAATGTATAACTAATCTACTTTTGCTAAAGAAAATTAGTTTTGATGAAAACTTTCTTGATGAAAACTTCCAGCTAATAGCAAAGAACACAGTTTTTCACCTATTTCACCATCTTTCCCTGAATTGGGAATTTTAACTCAGTCCATTTTTTGCCTCAGGTATGCTTTTTGCCTTTTAAAAGTGTAAAATCACCTAAAAAACCAAGGAACTTTTTTAAGTCCCCTAATTTTTCTAAGCATACTATCTTCGAGGTAGTCGAATTACCTTTTCCAGATCTGCAAGAAATCAAGCAAAACGCATCTTATCGCAGATAAACAGTCAGGAACTTCAAGGATAATACTGAAAAAGCTTTAAGGATTCCACTGCAAGCGAGCCAAATGGAAATCCTATTGATGCAGAGTAGTCACACAATCCTTTTGCATGCATCCATCCTTCCTAGATGAAGGATTTCAACTGTCAGAGAAACACAGGACAAAATGGCAAGAATAAAAAGTCTGAAAACAGAAATCTGATGTATTGATTGAGATACACAAGAAAAGGCAGTAACATTTCTATGAATTATGATTTTTCCAAAGTTATTAATACACCTTTTTTATTGCGCTCTCTCTCTTTCTAGAAATAACATGCCCAGCAATTTTGTTAAAAAGGCAGCGTTTCATTTCATAATTCACAGATACTCTTTTTATCTGCTGAAATATTATTTGCCAATTACAAACACCACCACTTATCACCAACTCTGGTACTATTAGGGTTTTTTTAATATGGTAATAAGCAACTATTCTTTCACCTTAAAATATGGGCTGCATTAAAATACAAAACAAGTTTCACAGAGAGAAATATCTTTTCGCTAAAGAATAGATGTAATCTCAGTGTAGTGATTTAATAATAGAAAATTGCCAAGCAATCCAGGGTGAAAGCTGCATATTGTACAAAATGCAAAAGAAAAGTGGACAAATGCAAATAACCGTGAAATGTTTGAAAGTCCAAAGGAAAAAAATACTTTTTATTCAAGGAGTGTCGCCCTAAATTTATATGTAATTCAACACATTGAACTCTGTGTGTCTTTAAAAGAAGAAAACAGGAAACTGACCCATATCCCACTTGATACACTTCAATGAGACTTATTAAGTTTAATAATGTTTGCTTCAGGCCATGAACAGCAATACGATATTCATCAAAGCTCACCAAATTAAACTTTTCTCCCACTTGCTTACCTCTGGCCCAGCCAATTTCCCCTAAAAGTAAATCGATTTCACACTGAGAAACCTATGAGTTGATAGAAATGCTTCCCGAAAAACACAAGAAACCAGAAAAAACACCCTATAGTATGTATTTAATTGATCTAAATTTAAAGAAACAAGGTTTATAGAGAAAGATAAAATACTTAATAGGCCAATTCAAACATTCTGAGAAAATACAGGCTTCTGAACACATCATCCCTTCCCTCATCAGTCTTCCACTGACAGAAATGTGTATATTATTTTTAACAAGTTGCACTAGACCTTAGAAAGTGATGCATTAGCAAAGGATGTATCTATCCTGTTCATCCTCTCAATAGGACAGCTACAATGCCTCTTACAACTACAGGATTATCCAGGGCTCCCTCATCTCAGGTTCCTACAGCGATGACATCTACAGCACCGAACAGGCTGCACGGATATCCACAGAACCATCAGGACCACAAACAAGTTCCTGTGCTGTGAAGTACAACAGGGAGAGATAACCTAATAGCAGGGACAGATTGCAACAGGTGGGCAAGCAGCTTCAACATACCAGGACAGGAGTGTTAATGGTCCTGACAGCTTCCATTGTTGGCAGAAATCATGACCTCCAGAAGTCAATGATGTCTGGAGGCTTTACACAAGCAGTAGGTTTTTCTCTCAAGTCTGTAAGTCTGTTGTTCTACATCTGTAGAAACCTTGTATTTATGGCAATTCCAAAGAAAGATTAAAAATGCCCAGATCCTTTGCAGAAGCCAACGGTCTCGACACGAACCATTGCCTGGTTAATGCTTTACTGCTCCTAACAGACCATGATCTAAAAGTAATAATGCAGCAATAAAAAACCCACGCCAACTGGGTTCATGTTGTATTTTGTTTTAATAGAAGAGGCAGAAGTACAGGATTACTGCTTCTTACATGGCACCAACACAGTACAGCTGTGAAAGAAAATGGCTCAACGCAGGAATGATTACAGTCTCTCAACATACTTAGTAGGTGCCTTTAAAAAGAAGGGTATTTTTCCTATGGCACCTAACAGAAGAATTGCATTCTTCGATTTAAACTGTTATTCTATACTTCAACAGATTTTCTTACTCATCCACCAAAAACCACAGATAAAAGATTAAAAAAATTACTCCCAGAACAGCAATATAATTTCACCTTGCTCACTTACCAAAACTAAAAGTGCACATGTGAACAACAATAAAGCACTTTGGAAGTAAATGTTGCTAGCAGAAAAACACAACAGATGTGGATACCATGTAGAAATGCTCACATATGATCCACAATGTGATTTGATATATTAGATTTAAGTAGAGTTTTATACCAATTCTGCAGAGAAGTATGATTTGTAATAACCATCATTTTTCAGTTTGCTCGTATTTCAAAATGTTCTGCTAAAAATCACAGCTCCTCGGTTTATCTTTATGGTTGACTGGGACTGACAAATTCAGTAAGGGTTATGTATCATTAATACCGCAATAAAAGGAAGTGCATTAGTGTGTCTAATTATTGAAAATGTTTTTATTAAACCAATGGCTCTTTGGTTTCTCTAAAAAAAAAAAAAAAATGCTGAGAGCTGTAAAACAAAGGTTGAAATCCACAATTACTAAACAACTAATATACCATAGGGTGCAAGAGATGGAAAGCATCTAGAAAACTTCCACATCTGTAGCAAAGTAGCATCTAATTATCCTCAATCTATGCAAGATGACAACATGTAATTCACATTATGCTTCCCAAGATGCAGCTTGTAGCAATGCACCATTCAAGAGACCTTCAAAAGATCTTTAAAGCGTCAGTTAAGAAGTTAAAATTGAAGCCGACAAGGAGAGCCAAACATGATGTGGTCCACAGCCCGTTAATTGCTCACAGTTTTTGCCTACTACTTAGTTAAGGCTGGTAAATATCAACTTCAGAGGCATTTAAGAAAGAAATAGTTTAGAATATGCTACATGTAAATAATTAAATGTGATAGCTCTACTCACTCCTCCATTATAATTCTACCTACTGGCTACATATTGGATCCTGATCATTTTCCTGGAATAGATATTGAAATAAAAAGCCTTAATTACTCTGATATCACTTTTATGAAAATCATGCATGATGATTTTTATTTCAAGGTGTCAAAAAGGAGAAAATGGTATTTAGATTACATACCTCCAGCATTTTACTAGGTATACCCAATCCCAATGCCAGATTTACTTTTTTTAGTCAAAAATTGAAGGAAAACATATTATGCAATTGTCGAACACTGGCACATTCATTAAAAATACTACATTGAATTTATGACATTTAAAAAAAAAATCCATCAATAAATTCCATTCTATGCTCTGCGACAATAACATACAAAATAAAACAGTCAAAATAATATAACATCTTCGAGAATAGGACTTTGAACTTTGTGTCTGTGGCAGAAGACTAGCTTCCTCCTGTGTTTCTGGAAGTCCTCAAGTATTCAGCTTCCTCCCGTAAGGCATCTTTCAGAGTTCATTCTAAGTCCACCTTCTCTGATAATAAATCTAGTACTTGGAAATCTGCAGCAATACATTTTGGCATGAGTACATAATTTGCTACATGTTTGCACACTGCTATATTATGACCTTTTCAATACTATAAGGATCAAACACTTTTTAAAATCCTCAGATTTGACATACATGTGTATGTCTCATAACAACATACTAAGGTAGCACTGTATTTTCTTCTTTCACATACTCCATTCTCTCCATAGAAAAATTTAGACATTTTCGGCTTTAGCAAAACTACAGAAATACTCAAGTACTCAAGAAAAACTGTCTAAAACAACGGGCTGTCACCTCCACCCGGGACCACCTGGTGGTCTACAAACCACTCCTAAACATGCCCACAAAAAGGAACTATAAATTCAGGCAGTGTTAATGTCCACAAATTCACTGCCAAGAGGTCTGCATTTTCACTAGGACACTCCAAAGGTCTCTGTAAATCAAAGGGAAGTGGGAAAATGCTCTAGAAGACCAAGAAAATATGCCTGTATGCAAAGACCCTGCCACTCAGTATTTGTGTTTGCATTGTCATCTTTTTCTGTTTGTTTGGGTTTTTTTAACAACCATTTACCTAGTCTTCTACTGATTTTCAGTGAATAACATAACGTGGCAAATCCTGGCAGAACCCATTGCAAATGAACTTATAAATTAATCTCAAATACAGTTATGTTTGCTGCCCAATAATGGTAACTGCTGTCACACTAACGTTACTCTGCAACTTCACCCTGGTACTAACAGGGGACCGATGTGAATCACTATTGACAGAGAGCTAAGCAGAGACTGAGAAGCCACTAAGATATCTGTTCCATCTACCTACTTCCTCAGACAGATAAGCTTTAATATAAATTATTTGACAGCATGTTTGCATCTCCACACAAACGTTCAAATTATATTATTTAGCATTCCAAGGCAACCCAATGTTTTGTGATGGAAGACAGTGCCTGCACTATTAAGACTAAAAGCCCATGCAAGTGTCTCTGGAAATCTGTAAGCTAGAACAGAAACCTGGATTCCTCAATTCTCGTCCTACATTTTATTCAATGGTGACATCACCTTTCACATTCCTACAACCACAATTTGAAAAAGAAACCACCAACACCACCTGCCTCAGCATGTCAGAAATTTGGCCCCTATATTTCTTATCCTGCGCAAACATTTCAATCTTCAAGCTGATTGTAATGCTTGCAGAATTCAAATTTCATAGGATACCTACAAAGTGCCTCCAAAAAAAAGTACAGACGAATTCGAGTCATTATCTCCAAGTCAATATATTTTATTCACTGCTCATTTCACGCAGCAAACCTTTTAAGAAGGTTAACAGAGAGGTATTTGACAAATTTGTAAGGCCTCTTTAAAGATCTGTGAGGGGAAAAAAATCAAGTTTCTTGGGTCATATTAACCAGAAGAACGCACAACATGTCTTCAAAACAGTTCTTCAGAATTCCCATCCAGCAGAATTTTTTAAATAGATGAAAAAGTGCCTGACATCACCATCACAATATAAATACCATATGAACAGGGAAACAAAAAGCCAAAAAGAGTTTTTCAGAAGTTGCATTAATATAGTTTAAAAAAGTATTTACTGCCAGGGCTGATATGTATATAAAATGAAATTTAACAGATGTGAAACTTTAGAGTACATTGAAAATTAATATAAAATGGTTTTTTTTATTTGAAATGTTATAACTAGCAGTGCAAAAATAATTCTTAGCAAGATGCTCTTTCATACTTGGCATTATAGTGAAGACTACAGCCTGCATAAATGATGTCACAGGCACAAACAAGCCTAAAGAAATGCTACTTTGGGCCTGGCCAAGACTTCCCAGGTCAGAATCAGCAAGTAGCAGTAACAGCTAAGCTGTTTTTCAGAAATAAACTGTCCTGTTAGCCATATGCATGTGAAGATGTTTTTGTGCGTAAAATACAGTTAATGTGCGTTACAGATAACTGAGAGCCAGCAGCATAGCGCCAGTTTGCACACTTCACGCTCCCAGGACACTCAGCATCAGAGTCTAAATAGTGTGTCACAAACAGATTGAATCAGCCTGGTGGTATTTTTTGTGGTTTAGAAGGTATCCCCGAGGTTTCATAAAACAGAGGAGACACAGGTAAGTCAGGTGTTTGCCTGAACAAGAACAGTACCGCTGGGATAAAGACTGACTGTGGGACACTGTTATCCCAAATTCCAGCACACTGCCTGAAAAATAAGAAATGCTATTTTTAGATATATGCACTCATATAACTACAAAATTAATACCAGACAAAAGCAAGGGTACACATTTCCAAAACACTGGCATCTCCCAAAGACCATACGTTTATTTGGAAACACTCTTTACATCATTTTTCAACAAGATCACCAGTGAATGGCAGCTGAACCAATGCTGTCAGACATGAGGCTTGGTACATTTCTAGTTCACCTTAACAAGCATCCTATGTTTTATTCTAAATAGCTGGGTTCCACACTTGAGAGCAGACTAAACAATCACCAAACATCTCTCAGTAAAACCCCATGTACATCCAAGACAAGGATATTTATAGGTAGGAGCTAATGCCAACATGAGGGCATACTGCCCTACAGCTCATAGACGGAGACCAATTTTTCACTTTAACTGCCACCATTTATACAGAACACAGAAGGGCTGGACACGTTTCCACCTTAAAACTGAATTTTCTTGAATAGCTAAGTCTAAATCACATCCTCCAAGTATAATAGATTACGGGTTTATAATTTTCCAGACAGGACGTTAATGCCCATATATCAACAGAGACGTGAGTTTCGGCTCACAATCCAAAATCTCCCTAGAGAGAAATTTTCATTAACATTAAGACAAAAAGTAAACTACTGTAATTTAAAGGCCCAACAAACATTGTAATGTTTTCAGAAATACAAGTCCAGTATCCTCAGTAATGTTCAAGAGAAACAAACATTGCAGATGAGAAGAAATACACCCAAGAAAAACATACCTAGCAACTTTCTCTGCTGTTTCTCCTGGCTCATTCCAGCTCTGCACATGCAGCCCAAAACCTCTCCCCTCCCACACCAACAAAGACATGTTGGGACCCACACCCTTCCCACCCTGCCCTTGCCTCGCTCCCCATAACCTTCCAGGCCACACATCACCCTTCTGCCCACAGATGGTGACTGCTGGACTCCTCATGACATTAACTTCTCAGGATATGGGCACCAAGGGCCTAGGCAAGATTGGCAACTACAACACAACAAAGGTTTTGTTGGAAAAAGCAACGTGGCAATAATATTTCTTGCCTTCAGTTATCAAGGTGTGTTACAGGAGCTTCTAGATAGCAAAAAACACCACTGCCTCACATCACAGAAGACATGTCTTTCAGATTTCCATTTTGGTGGGAATATTGGCTTATCAGAACCCAATGTCCAGTTCAGAACCTGGAAATTACTCCCTCTTAGAAGACGACTCAGCCATAGAAAGTATGACTCGCACAAGAAAGCAAGCAAAAACTTCCAATGTCTGTGGGCATGTAGAATACTCTGTGTGCAGAAAATCCACCTAAGTTCAATAGGACACCTAGCATAGGTAGCTCCTGACATGCAAAAAGGTCAACAGAGTTGTGGCCTGTGCTTCATACGGGACAGCACCACATCAGTCCACAGACTAAAAGGTTACTTTTCGTACATGTCTTTCATATAACATGTCTGTGTATAAAAATTTCCTCCACAGAGCTGTAGCTTCAGTGCAAAGTGCATGTGGAGTAGCAAGACATCGGTGGGAATCTTGCTTAGGAGGGGATGTTCCGTTAACTGGAAGACAGCAAAGCAGATTACAAATCACAGAGTTGTTAGAGCACAAGCAACCCTCTTCCATCCACAGTGGCTCATACAGCTATATGGGAAGCATATGCTCTTACAATGTCAATGTTGATGGCACTCTTGTCAATAAAAAAAAGAAGGTATCTTGGTTGTAAATTAAATTGGCTTATACTTTCTCTTTTTTGTGAATATTGAAACTGTGTTTATAAGACATTCAGTTACATTTACTAAATAAGAGAAAAATACTTAAAATAGAGCTGTCTTTAAAATGTGATTAAGATCTTCATATCCTAGGTTAAGTACAGTGCAAAAATTTGAGTGCATTTTCTTAGGAGAATGATCATAAAATAGCAATGATCTTGTAGAAGTATATTACTTTCTCCCTTTATTTTTAGGACCCTTAAACTTGGGGGGGTGGGGGGGGGGGGTGGGGAAGAAGACTCAAGAAAGATCACTAAGAGTTCAAAATTCCAGGAAAAATTCCAGGGCTTTAATTAATCTTTCCAAGGTAGGACAGTTCTGCTGTTCCTCTTTTTAACCTGCTTGGAAACACTGTTTTGTTTTCGTGTAGACACATAGAATAGAACAGAACGTCTTGAAAGATCTCAAATTTAACTTCATGGAGTAAGGTGCAGTGCCTTTCATTTGTTTTTTTAACCTTTTTTCCAAAACAGAAGGTTTACATTCAGACCATCTGATCACTCAACAAGCTTCCCTCAGCTGACAGTTTTTACCAATCCAGATGAACAAGAACCTTACAAGTCTGAACTGCATCAAATCTGTGCAGTAACCGAAAGATAAATGCATCAGCGTTTGGCAGCCACGACACACACACGTAAGCTATCAATCAAGTATTGCTATTGTGAAGGTAAATACGATCAAACTTTACAAGGTGAAGCTTTGGTTTTTCGTCTTCTCCCCAGTCTCTATGCATTATTTTAAGAAAGAATCACAGCTACAGATACCCTTATCATGTGCTTGCAGAACCAAAAGGTCACATCCTGCAAAACAATGCAGAAGCTCTGAGATAACAGGATGGCCACTTACTAATCCATCAAACAAAGCATGTCATATTTTTATCATCATTGCTTAACTATCGAGAAGTTGCTTTTTTCCACTAAAGTCAAAGAGATTTAATTTTTTCATATTCTTCCTTTAAGAATTATTCAAATAGTCTACACTAAGGTAGGAAATAAAAAGTGGAATACAAAACTGTGCTACTGTGTAAGATGCACACTGTTTCTATCGCACTGTCACACTACACTAGGATAGCCCACTATATTCTTATCTCATCTGAAAACATTTCTGAAAGAATTTTTAAACCACTCCTACAGTACCTTTAGCATTAAGCACTATTCAAATCGTTTTTTTAAAACTCAGAACCATCCTCATCATTTAATGAAAGCAGAAACATGCAATTTCATTTGCAATGGTTTTAGACCAATATAGAAACTGCAACCCACCTAACCAAATCCATACAGTGCTTCCCAAAGGGGCCATCAATGTATCGCTACTTACTGCTTGAGTGAATCTGTGATTCCCTTCACACACACGCAGACCTATATGCCCACACAGTGCAAGGTCAGGATACCTCAAAACAGAAAGTATATACAGAGCACAAACTCTACGTAAAGGCAAACCATGCCTGCACTACACACTGCCAGCTTCTCACCTATTTTTAAAAAGTGCTTTTAACTCCTTTACATGAAGGACCTGTCTTTGCCATTCCAAAGACACTACTTCTAAGCATTTTTCTTAACATTAAGTGGAATTTTCTGACAACACTTCTGCGAGAGGCCTGCAGGGTAACCTCACACAAAGCACCTACTCCAACTCAGTAATTAAAAATTTAAATACCATGTTCATACATTCACTTCCAACTTACTCTAATTTGCGCTTTGCAGCACTTAGCAAATGAACAATGTCATGATCTAATTACACAGCAACAGAAGAAGAAGAAAAGGCTGAACAATTGTTATTACTCCTGGAGGCCTCATCTGGGCTGTAACCTCGCAGTATTTAACAGATAAGCCTTGGTACAATATACCTGACATTTACATTTTCAAACGTATGTTCTATTCAACTACACTCACAATATTGGTTTAATTAAGATACAGGACATCACTGGCCAGAATCACTTCACTAAAAAGGCATATGTTAAATAGTCCTATAACCAGTATAATATAATTGAGCTCTGTCACTTGGAAAACCATTGCTTAACTAGAATCAAAATCAATATTCCCCCTTTTCACAATGTTTTTCATTTCGCTCTGTTCAATCAAAGCAGCACCAGAAATGCATACTGAGTACAGACAACTGTACCAGAGGTACACAGAGAACACACTGAGATTTAAGCATGATTTTAATGCGGTGGGTTTATTAGTAGTAATTCAACATCTCACATGACATTTAATCAAGGTTTAAAGCATTTAACTCTCCCAGTGAACAAAGACAGAAGTTTCTGAACACCATTATCAGTATGAGGCAAAAGAAACAACAGTACCCATTAAGCACAAAGGAAGACAAACATGACAAAAATGAAGAGAAACTAAAGGTCAACATTATAGGATGGAAATCAAAATACAAAACATCCATTCCGATCATTTCTACTGCTTTAGGTGCTGAAATCACGCTCTGCAGCAAGTGGCTCAGCTCACAGGGTCAAGGGGAAAATGTCTAAGTTACTATTCCTTTTTCCATGTCTTAAGGAATTTTTCGGCAAACTTTATAGTCTTACCACTCTCCGAGACAAGCAGGATAAGAAAAAAAAACCATATTCACTATAAAGTTGCAAAAAAACCCAGCAACAATGTATTGTTTTAGAAACAAAGATTGGTTTTCCTCAAAAACAATCTGTTAAAATGTCACAGAACACAAAGTGAATTAAATAACTCTCTTTGGCAGTAAAAGATGTATGTGTTTTACACAGAGGCATAGACCACTGCCTTCATTAGAGCAAGGGCTCCCAAATATCTCTGATACACAAGCTACTTCAGACTGGTATGTTGACTGGTAACGTCACCAAATTAGCACATTTAAAACAAGCTTCATTTGTGAACTCATGCATTAAAGAAAAAAAGATGGTATTTTTCTGCACATAACGGAAGGTTCTCTAGCATAAATACAAGATTTGGGGGCTCAAGACAGTGAATATCTCTGCCTAACATTACAAAGCCCCCTAGATTTAAATACTATAATGCTTTTTTTCTAGTTTTAAAATCTCTGCACAGGAAACATTCATTAAAATCTGTTAAACCCAAAACTTTATTAAGACCTTAAAATCTTTTTACCTTAAATACTGATTCCTTTGATTTCTACTCTTCAGCAAGACAGAGAGGCATAGTCTCTACATACACATTTCTTATGCAAAGTCTGTCTTGAGTTCATTAATGGCCCTTCTCCTCATTCCTAAAACACTGACTCAGAACTCTCACCCATGTACCACCTACAACCAGCCTGCCAAACGAACTCTCAAAACTCATGACAAAAAATTCCTACCTTCTGATTTTAATACAAGGAGAAGCCCGAAAGTTATCTTTATCAAAACCACTCCAGATGTCAGCGTTATAATTAAATTATGCCTTTGCTGTATGTGAGCATTCTAGTCATGAGAAGCTACACACATACATCCACAACGAAGTATTAACTTTTAGAGACTGAGACTAAGGAAAATGAAATGCATAGCAAAATCTTGTTCGTGTATATTAAAAATGCTCCTGAAACTCCATTATCACTCACCATCATACCAAAAACTGAATTCTGCACCTGGCATTGAGCACCTTTTTTTGTGTTTTGTTTTGTTTTGGGGGCTGGGGTCAGGGAGGTCAGAAGAGGTGAGTAAGATAGATATCCTAGAGCTATGAAATATGAATTCAAGTAGTCATCAGGGTGAGTAAAGGGAGGCGAGAACAGTACTCATCATTCATGGGTCATCCAAATGTTCCTTCTGCGGCTTTACTTGCATCTCAGCTAGCAAAGAAACAAGAGGAGCCTATACTCTGTAACAGCCAACTCCACTTAACTCCATTTTCATCAATACAGTATGTTAATCCCATCTTCCCCTACCATCCCAACAATCAACCTGCAATACCACATCTCATAACCCAGTTCGAAATGCTCTAAAATGATGCCACCAGCTTGTGGCAAACACTGCAAAAAGACATGCCCCATGTTGCAGCCTGAAAATAGCAGGCAGAGGTTTGGGCACCACACTCCACTCTTACAAAATGCTGTTGCTCTTGCTGTAGAGAAATGGTGGGACTCATCTCAGAGCCAGAAGAAATGGAGACAAACAGAAAAAACTCAAAAGAGAATGAGAGCATTTTCAACTTCCTTCCCTCTCAGTTTTACCCTTGAGAATGTTTCTGGTTCTGCTTCCCCATGCCTGTGCCTTACCTGACAGACTCTCCCCTGAGAATTCCTCTTATTAATACACGTAGGAGGCTTTGTATTTTCTGCTGGTATCATACTGAGAACACAACTTTTAAATAAATTGTTATTAGTAGTTAGTGACATGGTTTTAATCCTGGATGGTTTTCATACACAATCTGAACAACCTAAAATAGGCTCTCCACTGGAAAAGACATAGGAATTTATCTCTAGTTACTTAACAGCTCTAAAACATGCTTCCTTTTAAGAGCCAAAGAACTAGGTTAAGGCCTCCTTTCTGCAGGGAATGTTTAGTAATTTGCAATTTAGCTCCATTTTAATTTGGAACAAATACTAAATATTAAGGCATACTAATAACAAGTAATTACTACTATTTTGATTCTAAATTATCTCCTAAAAGGCAACTGCCCTTCTGCTCTGGGAGGATCAAAGTACTACAAACTTTGCACCTCTGAATAGCCCAGCAAGGAGTCAGCTGAATTGATAAGCAGGGAACCAGCTAAAACTCTGTTGAAAAGGAGCATTTGCTGCTAAGCACAAAAACAACTTGCATATTTGCAAAACTGAAGAGCGAAAAAAAAAGCAATCTCACATTTTCCCTCAAACATTTCTCACCATCCACAGAAAGGACCACGTTAGCTATGGGCCCAATTAGACTACTGCAGGCAAGTGAGTTACAACCCAATTGATGAGCTGTTTTTACTGACCAAGCATATACCCCTTGCCTGCCACCAATACCTTAATTTCACCGTAAGGGCGTAGTCCAGAACACACATTTTACTTGGCCACTGTAGTAGGCTCATCTATTCTTGTCACAGGAGTACATCCTACCTGCCCTCCTGCAACCACTTCCCTGTGCTGTTTCTTTCAGGAAAGCGTTGGCTCCTTACCGTTTCCAAGTCATCTGGTTGACTTGAGTGTGTTTTGACTTTGTACAATTATAAGCATGCATTTTTCTAAATATTATTTCCTAATAACAAACTAAGGGATTGAAAGTTGCCCAGATGTCTGCAGAATACAAATGTTTGCGTACTTTGGCCCTTAAGTGGACTGTGAATACTAAGCACACCTGCTCCATAGCTGTGTTCAAAACATCCAGCCACCTGCAGCAACAATGACCAGATGGTGGCAAAAGAAGTGAAAGGAAATCAACTGTGCAACTGACTAGGAAATCAATGTATAGTCACACTAAAAAAAAAAAAAAAAAAAAAAAACAAACCAACAAACACCACACAAACAAACAAACTCTGTTTCACAACCTGAAGTAGTGTTCAACACAAAAATACAAAAGGGATTGCGATAGTACAATGTAAGAGGAAAAAAAAAAAAAAAACAAATGCAAAAAAGAAAAAGACCATATTTCTGGTACCTTCATTTATTTTTTTTTATAGCCCATAACCAGAGAGAAGATGTGAGACAACGGTGGCATCATAAAGTTAAAGTACTAGAGATACCATTTCCCTTTCAGTTCTAAGCTATGTTCATAATAAATAAAAAAAAAAAAGCTTTGCCAAACATTTTCCAGTAACAACTCCAAAGGATGTATTCCATACTAAGTTACTGTGGTGTTTTGGGGGTTGCTTTGTTTTGGGGTTTTTTTCCCATATCTATCTTTTATGCGAAAATCCAGATTCAATTATTTGAAACACACAAGTGTGTATCCTTCAGGCAAGGATACAGTTTAAATTACCTAAGTCTACAGGCATCAGAATAAGTCACTTATTAGCAACATGCAAGATTCTTTAATAAATTATATTACTTGATTCTGATTTTTATTAAAATCATAGAACTAAAATGAGAATTAAATTATTTCCTGCTTATTCACAAGTGCCATTTTACTGGTCTGTTACTAGACTGACACCATTATAGTTACAGGAATTATTCTCTATTGTTTCATTGTATAAACCAGCCATAAGCTTTTTATAGCTTTACAGAAGCACTTTCTTGTGCAGCTTTTACTTTTAACCTGAGTTCTTGCTCTTTGGGATGTAAGAGGATGAGTTCAGCATAAAGTAAGGAAGATAAAGCAGGGTCACACATCAATGACCCACCATACAACAGCTTGTGTGTTAAAGAGAATGGTAGGAGCTCAGTGATATGAAATATTTAGGTCTCCTGAAAAGATACTAAAGTCTATTCCACACTCACAGGAGGAAATATACGCATTTCCAGCATATTTAATAAGTGTAATAATTGGAGTGCTTAGAAGTTAGGGTGATAAAAAGCTACATTTATCTTTTCCAGCACATTCGTGTACAATTACAGCCAGCCTAAAAATAGGCCAAGTCACTCATAGCTGAAAAGATCAAAAATTATATAACTTGAGTGACTTGGTTTATTTTTAGGCCAGTCTTAAAAGAATTTCACTAGATTATGGAAAAATATAATTGCTGTTGGTAGTCAGACATATTTTCTTGAACTGAAGACTAAAGCTAAGAACTTAGAAAAAATTATGTTAAATAGATCATGAAATAATCTCCAGTTTATGCAATTTTATGATAAAAAACCATTCCTTGATTAACTCAGCCAACAATAGTAAGGCTTTCTTTTTAGAGGGCATATAAGCAAATTAGACTTCTCATACTTTGAAATCACTAAAGAGCTGATATTTTACTCTACATTTTCTCACTATACCTAAAGAAAGAAAATTCATGTTTATGTATGTTTAAGCATACCACTGCTAAAACAAACTTGCAATGAATTAGCATAATTGGTAGAGAAACTCAATTCTCTCCCCTGCATGTGCAGGTGAATACACAGAACAGATTGGTATCTCCCATTGCGAGTGTGGCTAAGTGTTTCTAAGCAACCTTGCTCCATCATCCTCCGTGACAAAAACAAGTGAAGAGTTTGAACTGCAGTCTGATAGAGCTGTGAATACTAATGACTAACACACACAAAAAAGGCACCTCATCACTGATTTCTGAATGGAACACAAAGAAATCACAATTACTAAAGTACTTAAACATGTATCACATAAAACTGAAAATTCAAACAAATACATTTAAGTGTATCTTCAGTAACCATGTAAGAAGTAAGAACGCAGATTTCAAACAACCAAATTAGGTAATTATTTTTTTCATGTGTATCTCTTCTACAGCACAAAACATCCATGAACATATCCATTCCCAAAATCCACACGCACACAACACGAGATGGCAACGTATCTTGGCCACAGAACTTACTTTAATCCTGTTATCAGTTCTGAATAGCCAACACACAACCCACATCAGCAGAAAATTAGTTGCTTTGACCTCACCAGCCAGAAGCATCATGCATCATCACACATTTGGTGCTTGCCACCACCACATACATGGCTAAAAGCAACATCTTCACCATGAGGGGAAAGTGTGAATAGACTGAGATGTTTAGCACTAAATACATAGAAGTTAACATCTTTGTTCCCAAATATAATTCAGAAAATTATGAAAATTAGTGTACCTGCTAAAGCAAGCACCGATCTTCCATACACTGTTCCCGTACCTTTTATTCAGTTACACCTTTCATTATTTCAGAAATGGACAAAAAAAAGCTAAAATATTCTCTTGTGACTGCTGGCATAACCCACTCCCCAGTGAAAAAAAACCAGCAGCAAATCCTTGGTAAAAACTATTTTGCATTGGTGTTTTTTCTTGTGAAGTTTTTACCATAATCATATAGTAAGCATTAACTTACTTTAGTGGATGCTAATGTAAACTTAGTAATGTAAGTACTGACCACAACTGCATGTGCAAAAAATTGCTTACGTTCTTAGAGTTGTAAGGATCTCCAGTATATCATGTATTTAACTACATATTGATTGATCTCAACAACAGGGGGAAAATTAATATAAAGTTATTTAGTTTTAAAATGTTAATAACAATTATTAACAAAATAAATTGTGATTTTATTTTTAATACTATATTAAGAGTCTCTGACATTATTCCAAGCCAAAAATACATTTTTGTTTTGCACAACCTCCCTGGTTTTATGTTTAATATAACCTTGATGATGTGAATGTTTTTATGTTAACCTTGCAGACCTAGAGTCTTTTGAGTCTGGCTGCATCCCAGGCACTCTTAGGCAACACACCAAACACACGAAGCACAAGATTTGTTGAAATCACAGATGTCATGCTACAGATTTTTTTAGAGGCTTTGCTTTGCTCAACTGACATCTTAAGAGGAAGGATTTAAGGACAGCCACAAAATAGCTAAAAACGGATTTTGCATACACAAGATTTGCCAATGGCCTGAAAATTCAGTCTACTGTATTTTATAAACATAAGAGATACAGTCCTAATACTGTCAAGCTGCTTTTTTGAAACAGCTAACAGATTTTTACCAGGTAGCATAGATTTTCAGTATATTTTCTACAGCAATATGTAAGACGACAAAGAATTCTGCTGATGCAAGAATATGAAAACATCATTTCAAATGTATGGCAAATTGAAAATGGGAAAGCTCTAAAAGAAGCTTTCCCCCCCCCCCCCCCCCCAACAAAATTATACATGAAAGACTCCCTTAGTCTTCCATCCATCACAGCATCACTAAAGAGTAAATCAAAATACTGTAAAAAAAACTTTGTAAGAATACAAAGCATAAGTATCAGTAATTTCTGAGAAAGACAGAGAGGATGCATAATGAATTCATAAACTGTGAAATCACAACCTCATTACCATTTTGCTGTTCTCTTCACACACTGCATAGGATTGCTGTGGCTCTAGCCAAGGAGCCAAGAACCCGGCCCTAAGGGTGTAGGGAGGTTTCCTGCTAATATAACAATGAAGGAACAAACTAGTGGCTGGACTTCTAAAGCATTTCTTTGCCCATAAAACATCTAATGAAGCTGTCTCTAGCAGAAGACTTTGCTAATAAAATTATAAATCCTCCTCTTAGCTCCCACAGAGGTCACTTGAAAGGTTCTCAGCATCTCTCAGAAAAGACTTCTAAAGAAACTATGTCATCTTTGATGAAGTGACACTAAGAAGCATGAATAAAACAAGCAAGTCAGGATTTTAAGTGAGAGATAAGTTTTATTAGACTACCTGGTAAAATAATAATAATAATAATAATAATAATAATAATAATAATAATAATAATAATAATAATAATAATAATAATAATAATAATAATAATAATAATGTAATGAAAAAATTTGGCATACATAAACCCTTCCCCAAGTGTGAAGCAAAACCCAGGCTTTCAAGAGAGTGTAGAACATTGCGTATGCATAAATAATCCTCACTTCTCCTTCTAAATTTCCGTATAGAGACTTTTTTTCATTAGGTAAATTTAATCTTGTAGCACTTCATTAGTCCAAATAATGAACACGTTATGCAAGAGCGTACAAAAAAGCTTACAAAACAAGAAAAAAACTTTCCCACAAGGATTTCAACTTTTCCACACTAGAAGAAAACTACCTGGGATCCCCTCCTGCCTCAACACAGAAATGTACATTTACGCTGAGGCAGAAAGTCGTACTCCACCCCAACCATTCCACATCCCTCTGCCGAGGTCCAATTGCCATTCTTTCCACAATCTGCAGAGCTCTTGGACATAATTACACCTCATAGGAAAAATGATCTTAGAAATCACATTTCAAGTTCTCTCTCTTCCTTGCCTTGCTCTGATTCACTATAGATGGCAAGCAAGATAGGATTAACCAAAGAGGCTCAACTATGTCTTGCAGTTAGGAGATAATCACCAATTACTGCTTCAGACAAATCTGATTTAGCCTTACTGCAAAAGAAGAATTGTATGATGGGGAGAGAAAGAGGGAAAAAGACCTTAAGATTTTGATAAAGCAAACTGATTTTCCGCTAGAAAATCAAATTCTATCCTTGAAGCATTCTCTCCTGATTAATACCACTGTATTTTCTAAAGAAATTCTAAACTCAATCAAGTTATTGATCAATCGGGGGGTTTATTCAATTCACTGCTGACACTCATTTCTCTTCATCTAAGTATTTATATAATAAAAATATTAATAAATGGTCATCACCATGAAAGCTGAGTGTCTTACAAATTCTAAGAGGAATGTATCAAATGACTTCCTTGTTTCATTGAAAGCCTTGTCTAACGTAAGTTTCTCTATAATTAGATGTATACACCATAAACAAAAAATACATACTGATTTGCACTGTTTGATAAGAAATACCTTGGTTTGGAGTATAATTAATTTCTGTCAAAAACTGCTGTATCATTAATTGTATTTAAAGTTGACATTTATTTTTATTGCGTATCTTCACGTTATCAAGAACAAAAGGAAAAACAAGCACTATTTAAGTTATTTCAACATCTGTTCTTCCTCTAAGATTTAAATTTAAACAGATGAAAGAAGGTTTAGGGGAAGAATTTACAATCACTATTACAAGCCAGTTGCTGCAGATAACTTTCCAGAGCAATCATGCTTACTTTCAGAGGAGTTATGGATACCTCATCTTTAGGGCAACAGAAAGGTTGTGGACGCCCCATCCCTGGAAGTGTGCAAAGTCAGGTTCAATAGGGCTAGGGAAAGATGTCCCTGTTCATGGCAGGGGAGTTGGACTTGATGATCTTTGAAGGTCCTTTCCAACTCAAACCATTCTATGATTTTGTTTTATCACAACAGATTTAAAATTTCTACAACAGCAAGAGTCTTTCAAAACCCCTGGTTGTTGAGAATAATTATGGAAGGCTACCAGCCCAGTGATGACAGGAACAGCAGCCCAATACTGTCCATCTACACTCCAGGGCAGAAATTTGGGAAATTTGAGTCAGGAAAGAAAAACAACAGCACATGTTAAAACTTTAATAAAAGTACATGCAAAAATAATCTTCCCAGACATAACTGTTAGATGCTTTCATCACCAATCAATCACTGGACCAAAATTCCCTCAGAAATCATAAACAGTACTTATAGTCTTAATCGCCTCTGCAAAAACAAGCCAAAACCAAGAGGCACGGTGTAAAGGAGAGCATATCACAGATAATGACATTCCACAGGTGTATCTTTAATTTTACACTGTTCTGATGCAATATTTATCAAATTAGAAGAAAACGAGTAAATAGCAGCAAATTCGCTGACTGAATGAGCTGGCAAGATCTATATGTGGGCAAAATTATCTTCCAATTCTAAAATAGGCTTTAATATACTACTGAATGTACTAATATACATACAAGGTACAAAAAGCCATTATCGTTTTCACCAGACACATAATTCCTATTTATGATACACAATGTTGTGTATCATCTGTAATCACCAATTTAGATTATAAAAACCCCTCAAGCAGTGGAACCAATAAATCATGGAATAGCTTAGAGCTATTAGAAAACATTAATTCTATTCTCAAAGCTAAATTACATTTTGCAATTTCTATCAATGGGCTTGAATGGAAGCTTGAAATGATTAATGTTTTATCAGAGATAGCACAGACAGCGAACACAGAGGCTGCCATTTAGAATTTAATGCTGGTACCGTGTTAGTGACCAAGTAAAAACTGATAGACTTATCACGGGTCCCAGCACTGTTGAGCACAACAGACCGCAAAAGTAAACCACAGATTTGTAATTAAGTCTGCAAGCTAGCAGCCTCCGTATTTGGTGGTCGACACAAGGTATTGCCAGCCACAATTCCATAACAGTCCCAATAAATTTGTGCCAGAGAAAAATTCACTTGTAATTGCTGTTAGCGTGATTGCAATGTATGCATTTAATTCAGGTGTCTGAACCAAGGCTCCCTCTGCTGTCAGATAAAATTTCAGAAAAGGTGACTCGGAGCACTCCTAGGCAGTATTCTCCATTTACTATGTACTTATACTCCCATTATAAGAATAAAAACAATTAAGTGAAACATGTTACTATTCCTGTTAACATTCCCCATTACAGACTAAGGTTGCACCAAAGACAAGGTCAGACCTTTCTGTCCAGGACCTGCTACAACAAGGCGAAAAAGCAGCATTTTAATACAGCAGTGAGGTATTGGCACCCCAGGCTTGTGGACAGTCATTGTACAAGGCAGTAAAGCAAAGATCAGAACAACATCTACATCTTCTGATCTCTAGTATCTTCATTCGGCCTTCCCTAAAAGTTGTATCTAAATACAGTGACCAAGCTGTGCAGCAGGTGGTAACATGACCAGCACAGACACACAGTAATAGTCAGGTGTCACAAACAGTGGCCTTTACTTGGAGGAAAGAGGCAAAATTTAAACACTCAAAATTAAGAAGTGATCCTATATAAAAAAATGTAAAAAATTAAAATCTATAAACCCTGAATAAGCAGTCTGAAGACAAACAAGACAACTCCAAAGAGCTAACCACCATTCGCTACAGGCCTCAGCAAAGCCTCTAACAACGATGCACATGGTGGCTGTTTCCCTAACTTTAGGATACACTATGGAGGATCCACCTTTATAACTAAACAGACTACCAATTAGTTCATTCAAGGCATATATAGATAAATGTATATGCATAGTGCATATAAAGAGAGAAATGATACTGTGGTAAAGCTGATGGATAAGACTATTGTTAAGAATTAAAAAGTGTATTTTGTTTAAATTAAATATGCCTTCTTCCTTCTGCTTCAGTAAGAAAATTGAATTTTCTGTAGCAATAAATTATGTATTATTCCAAAATCACCTGTCAATACTTTTTCCTAAAGAAAAAGAAACAAAATAAAACCATATCTAGAAGGTTTTTATCATTAATTTCTCACATCCAAGCAACTTGTGTCTGTATTACCTGCCTATAAATATCACTTCAAAATCAGTAGTAAATTTTAATGTTTGTTTTCTCTCCCCACGGGACGATTTCTTTACATGGAAGTACAGAATGGGCTTTGTTTAGTTTTGTTTGCCTAAAACTGCCATTACTTTTAGTTGTGCTGTGTTTTCAGTAAAATTGCTATTAATTTTTTCTCCCCTCAATAGAATTGGAGATTAAATCTTGTCACTTTTCTAAAGCAAAAAGTTAATTGTTTTCAACACAAGGATTTCAGATATAGTGCAAAAGACCTTGTTAGAAAAGAAAAAATAATTAGGAGAGAGAATAGTCATAGAAATAAACTTTCCCTTTAAAAGAACACTACAACTGAGTTGATCTTCCTACTTCTAAAATTCCTTCTCCAAAGGACACCGTAAGAAAGCTTATAGGGAACCGAGTAGAGGAAATAGTATGAATAAAGTACATTTTGACTGTGTTAATTAACAGTAAGTTGGACTAACTGATACCACAAGCTGGTGAGAAAAGTTGGATTTTCATTGCATCACATTCTATGATCAGAGACAGATCTGGTTCAAACGCTTTGGTCAGCCTTAATCAAATAGGTGCTAGTGTTTTGCTACAAGACACTTTTTTAAAAAAAGTTAAGACCTCTACCGATCATGGAAAGAAGCATCTCTCTTCTTGTAAAGTGCCAGCATTACAGGTCACAACTCAAAAAAATAAACTGAGGAGGTACGCTACCAGATTCCTCCTGAGCACCAAGCCCTCCCCAGATCAAGAAGTCTGTATCTGAAATGCTCTTGATGCAACTACATATTCCTGTTCAATCAGAGCATTGTCCACAATGTATTGATAAAAGGATCACTAGTAAAAACAATTCTTTGTGATCCACTGTGTTGTTCACCAACTCCTTGCCAACAACCATCCCCTTATAAATGATTTGGGTAAGAAAAGTCTACCATTTTCTGTAGTTGTAGAGGGCTTAAAAAACCTGCAGTAGCAAGAATCTGAGAGTTCGTTTCTTTTCCATTACAGGAAAATTAATAGGTAAGTCAAAGATTTATAAATTATAATTTCAATCCAGATATGCTAGTTTGAATAAGATTATCACTCTAAACAGAGGAGAAAAAAAATAACACCTTTGGTGAGTGAAGGTTTTTGTCAAATTACTCTATTGCTGCTCTTTCTCACAGATCTTTGAGAAAGCCAAGAATCATTTCTTTTTATTATTATTGTTTACTTCCACTGTTCCTTTTCCTCATGTCTTTTTTCTTCTTTCATTATCCGGTTTCCTTCCTAGTCAAACACACATCCAGAATGCCAGCACACTTTCCTTCCTACCCTTGTTCCAGCACATCTGTTGTTTCAGAGCTGCTTAGTAGGAAAAAGTGTGAGCCAGTGTATTTCAGTCCCAAAACAGCCCTTCCAGTGCCCAGTGTTCACAACTGATGTCCTGTATTGCTAAAACTGGCCAGTTGTCTCCAGTCTAAATAAATATCTGGACAATAGAGCTCTTGTTAAAACCTGACCTCCAATCCCCCTTACGTTATACAGAAATTCAAAGTCCAATTGTTTAAACTTAATTTAATGGGAACAACTCCTACAAAGCATTCTTGTTATGAAAAACACTTTTTTCTTGTAATACATAATTTTGTGGATTTAGCCTCTTTTTTTCAGTCTTCTAAGATAAGACTGAAGTGCTTATTGCAGTTTACTTCTTTGAACTTACAGGGTTTCTGCACCTACTTCTTTTTAGCCCATTCTCTATGCCTGCATGTTGCAGAGCATCTCTGAAGAGGACAGTAAAAATTCAAGTCATGACTGAAATAGAGAGCCCCCTTCAGATCATATATGAGACATATGAGTTTTATAAATAAATGATAGCCATCTCTGAAGACCACAGTATCTCTTCTGGTCATAAAAATCAAAGCCTAACCAAGAGACAACACAGACTTTTGGTTTCAGCATTGTGATTAATTTTGTAAAATGCCTTGTTGCCATTTGTTCCAGTATGCCTCATCTAAGTATTGAATAGCTGCACTGCATTTGGCATACTAAGCCTTTCTGATTTACACTAGTCACATTAATTTTAAAGTAATAAACCCAAGCAGAAAAAGTCACATTTCTTTTGTTCAGGAAATAAAACTGCCTTCAGCAGTAGTCAATCCATATAGATTACTTAATGGAAATCTAACTATAATCTCGTTTTACTCTATCTCCTAGAAAGACTTCAGCTTTAAAAGAAAATCAGCTTCCAGGGAACAAGAAAACTGACAGTTCATGGAAGCATTTAAGAGACAATAGCGTAAGTTAGAACATACATGTCTATGTGTGTGTATATATATGTATAAAATGTATATATACATGTCATATAGGCACTATTGTCACCTATTTAAAGATGAAGGGGAAACTGTAACATACTAGGAACAAAATGATATGAAAGAGGTTTCATTGTACATGCATTTGTATAGCTCAGTCAAGGCTATTCTTCCAATAACAAGGATTTCCTTAGAGTTTCAAAAGCCCCAAAGGAAACAGACAGTGTAAGTTCAAATACAAGGCAAAATTAACAAAAAAAAAAAATAAAAACTGTAAAACATATTTAAAGATAAGGAGTAAGGAAATGTCAAGTTCTTTACCATCCAATTTTTTAAAAAAGGAAGTGTAATAGAGACATTTGTAATGCCAAAATTTAAAATAGATGTATGAAAAACATCAGTAACTCAAGGGTCGAAACAGGATATTGGAGAACAATTCCCACACCGGTGCCCCCAATTAGAAATCAGCAACGATATGTAATGATTCCTTGGTCAAATTATTATTTTGACTGGTAATACCATAACTTCCTGACAATCCAAAATTTACGTAAGGTAGAGCTAGGAAGAGCATGAGACATCCCTCAACTATCCAGTCTTCCTCAGTAACGAGAAAATGGAAAAAATAAGTGTTTTGTCTTCTGAAAAGGTGGCTTTACTCCCTCCAGTTTTCAAAATCCTCAATAACTAAATGCCCACAACATTAGCAACACCTCTATAAGCCTGGAAGCCTGGGAAAGTGCCAAGAAAGATACGTTTCGTATTGCAGTCTTCTCATCCCACTCAAACCCAGACTCAGCAAAGCATTTAATACTCAAGGTTAAATTTCAGTTTAAATAGTCACAATGAAATGAATGTAGCTGTTCCCTGTCCAAGTTCTTTACTGAACTTTGTCTATAGGGAGGAAACCACCTATTTTATGGATACAGAAAAGCATAGAAGTCATTGTTAAAAAAAATAAGACGACAGCAGGAGTATGCATGAGCACAGGAACTGCCCATTGTTCAGGTGTATCCTCCAAAAGCATCCACCATTACCCAAGAAATAGACTCCAGGTCCCAAGTGTCTGATAATAATACTAAACTATGGTAATAAAGTTCATTAACTTGGACAAAACTAAAGCTTCTAAGGCTTAATAACATACGTTTTAATTATATTTAGTTGGGAAAGTAACAGTGCCTCACCACGGCTGGATGAATAATATTCATTGCACATTTGTACAGAAAAGAATTTTTTTGATACTGTGTGGTTGTAGGTTGAACAAATTATGGTTTTAATCACGGTGATCGTTCTTTTGTTTCCATCTTGTACCGCAGCCTCCCTCAGTTGTGCAACCTACACCTCTGACCCACTCGGTGGCTCAGGAACGGGAAAGAAAACTACAAATTTCCTCCTAGTTAGAGCTCTGCTACTGACACTGCAGCATCTGAGGCATAAGCAATTTACAGCGACTCTTATCCTTCAAAGTCAGCCACAAAATAAGACCATTTTGACCACTTTCAGAGGTCATGTGAAGCTACTCACACCCAAGGAGAAGAGTTGGGACATGTGGCAGGTAAGGTGCTGTCTGGCATGCAGCATGGTATCTGTATTGTCATACAGACATCAAATAAATGAAAGACCCATTTCAAAAGTGCTTCTGTTACTCGTTTCCAGCTCTGAGAAAGTCAAAGATATAGTCTCTCTTAATGTGGTTGTTTAAAAAAAAAAAATCCACACACTTGGAAATTTTTAATTATTATTTTAAACAGTAGGAAATTCTTGAGCTAATTTAATTATGAAATATATATTCAATACCTAGATCCAGATGACAGAGTAACAGGGATGTACCATGGCCCGTCTGTGGCTGCAAAGGGAGGGTGTTTACAGAGGGTCCTGGGAGCCACCCTACACCCACACCTGAGCGCTGCCCGCTGGCGGGGCGGCACTGGGAGGAACTGTTGAAAACTGGGCTCAAAAATGCTTCTTCCAAGTGGAAGAACAGGACTCCTAACCAGGGTTTTGCTCACGGGTCATTCAATTAAAGCTTGCACAGTGAACAAAGCAGGTCTGGAGACCACAGAGCAGAACCTGATCCTATTGGGCATGCGTAAGGCACCGCACCTGCAGCAGCCAGGCCAGCCTGTGATGGATGGGGAAAGACCCCTGACACTGCTAGTCAGAGCTGCCTTGCTTTTATCCATTTATTTGCTTGACTCAATATTATCCAAGAGCATGTTTGAATTCAATTTCCTTCAGTTTTAACAAGCACATCTTCTAAAAGAAAATCACATTTAGAAAAAGCCCGCTGTATCTGGTGCTCACAGATAACATCTCAGCCGAGCGCACAAGATGGTTCTATTGGTGACACCACGGCTTTACCCCCCAGCGTCAACATAATCTCCCTGCAAGTGTCTGACACTCCCAGCCCCAGCACGGCTTCCACGGAACCCACACAAGGTCCATAAACCACCTTCTCTACGTAAAACCCTGCCTGGGCAGGGAGCCACGGGGTGGCAGAGCCCACATTAGTGGAACACCTACCTGGTCAGCACATTTAAAGATCTCCTGAGGTATACTCTGTTATCCCCAAGTGGCACGAGGATGGAAGCACAGACACCCAACAAAGCAACATCTAATACAAGCAATGGTCAAGAGTTGGAAAGAGTAGCAGCAGAGTGAAAAGTCACCCAAAAAAAAACATTCTGCAGAAATCCACTCACATTTTTTTTTATGCTTTTGCATGGTTCCCAAGAACAGACTCCTTTTTGCTTATTACAAGAAGAAATATTTAAGCTTATTACATTTCTGGTTGTTAGAATACATGACAGAATATTCTCGAATGTAGATTTAGGCCGCTACACAAAACAAACTGAGTATACATACCCCAAAATGTTTTAGTTCATTAAGCCTCAAAGAAAAGCATTTGTACAATCCATTCTAGATCAAAATACAAAGGCCATATGAAAGAAGTCAAGTTAAGACCTGTCAGCTCACACTGAGAAAGCTGAAACAGAGGCAATTCTCTTATTACACACTGTATTAAATATTTTTCTTCCTCTGAGCTGTAAAGACCTCTCAAAGCAAATTTTTTTGTTAGCAATACCCTGCTATAAATTACCTACCACATATTTAAAACACATATATACACACAGAAGTTAGGTTTTCCATAAATCTCTACACTCTTCCAGATATTTTTAGTTTTAATGTCTCACACAATAGACGGATGCAACAAACTATTTTTCTATTGCTGTACAACCTCAAATATAATAAGTCTTTATGGCCTGAAATATGAGCTTTTAACAACATCTGTGCAGTTAGAAAATATAACTCAGCTTCCTAATCACTGTAGGGAGCAAGAGTCTTTTCAAAAGTACTACCTATTGTAAATACATATTAGTGGCACAATGTTAAAGTGATTATATTTTTATTTAATTACAATCCACTCTACATGGCAGTTCACGTAGCCTAAATCACAATTAATCTTGATTAGTGAAACCTGCAGCATAGTACTGCTCAGAGTAATCAAGATGATTACAAAACACATGATCTTTATGTTTCTGTTTTGTCTCCACAGCAGTTATCAGATACTTATCAATTTTCTAGCCCAGAAGAAAGTTTAGACAGGATGGCAACATGGGAACCAGCTAACCTGAATGCATTTGACTTTGGCTGCAGAAAAGCCATGAAGAACAAACACATTTATCTGGCAGGGGGGTTGATTTTCACATTTTTTTAAAAAATTTGAGTTCAAAACGGTTAAGTATTTCAGAATAAAGCCTCTGCTAAAATGAACACAGGTGAAAACACCATGATCAGCTAGCTGCTGCAAGCTACTTGCGCTGAAGGAACTTACAGAGGCCAATTCTTTACAGACAACAGCAAGTTTTAGTACCCTCTTTAATTCAGATGATGAACTTTCCCCTAAGGATCATCAGTTTGTTAGAGGCATGTTCATTTTATTTGCCATTTAAGCGAAGCACAGACACTTTTGGCAATAATGGCTCAAATTGATGCTCATAACAGCCGGGCAGGAAAAAAGAAATCTTTTCAGAGAGGAAGGGAGGGCAGAGACTAGGACTGGGTAATAAAAGGTCCTGGGCAAGAAGAACGAGGAACTGGAACTATATAGATAAAAGAACAGAGGCAAAAGCAAGGCAAGATGGAAGAGGCTGGAAGAGAGCAAGTAAAGTATACACAATTCAGTAGAAAGAGGCAGAAAAGTGTTCACCAGCCAACACACATGCTCTCCCACAGTCAGTCACTGAAAACATTCCTCTTATGTACTGCACCGGTTAAACATGTGGATTATCTCCTTATCTGCATGCAAAGTGAAAAGTCTGAGGGAAATACCTTACTTGTATGCATCACAGCATTAGCAGAGGTTTGGAAAACAGAACCAAACTCTCAATAATCAGCTGAAGCCAAATGTGGTTTCCAGTTTGCATTTTACAGCCACAAGAAATTACACCCAAGGAGGAAAAAACTTACAAACTACTATACGGAAACTTAAACTGTACATATAGAGCTTTAATTCCAGAATTGCTTCGTGTCGAGTGCTTCATTTGGTTATGTAATTATTATTTTAATCATATTTTGTAATTATTAGTATTCTACACAAGCACCTATGGATTACTTACACATGTAGGTAGAGACTTTTGAGACTGTGTGAAGGAGGCAAACAAACAATACGCTCAACAGTGAAAGACTAATTTTGCTAAAGTCTGAAGTTTTCAGGTGTATCATGTATTATGACAGATAAGTAGAAATACCTGTTCTTGGAAATCAGAGAATAAATATTGAACGATCTATACTCTTTTGTGCCTATATTCCAAACTGTGTTTGTGAGCAGCATTTTTCCCAATAACAATTTATACCCTGGATGTGAAATGCATCAATAAAATTCTGTATTATTTTTGAATATGGCCTGACAATAAAACAGTATAAAAATCTTTCCTGCCCTTCGATGAACCTCAGAACTTCAAGTAGGACATTTCTGCATTTATGATCTCATCAGTGGGGTCAATGACAGCCACTGACCATGAAACGGAAAGAAATATTTCAGTGGTTATATAATGGCAGCTTAACGCAGCTTCTTGTTAGTCAATTACTGCTATTAGCAAGCCTCTGAAGGAGGAAGATTTGCAATGACTCTGCAATTAGGCAGCTAACTACAACTGTCACTATGCAAAAGTTTTTTTTTTAAAAAAAAGTTACTCCCCAGATGTTCAATAAAACCAGAATTAAGTCCCAAGCAGCCTGGTAACTTAAAGCTGTGTAACTGTGTTAGCAATTTCAAGTTCCTCAAGAAACTACCGTAGGGGTGTCACTGCCAGTAACACAAAACAGATGTTAAATGTTTCACCAATATATGCATTATACATTATATACATTCCCTGAAAATTCATTTTTATAAATTTATCCTGTCACAGTATGTTATTTAGCTTTGCTTCATTTTTAGAACTTTTTTGACTTACATCCTACCATGAAGAACAGTTTTATCCACATAGGAAACTCAGTGTATAAATATAATTTCTTGCAGTGAAACGACTGTTCTATTAGATGGTGTAGTCCAGGTTTGCGCATACAAAAAAACCACCACCACAATATAGAAGAGGGTTTTTTTCGCTTTTTATCATCTTACTAATCCCCATACATCTGCAAGTTAATTCATGATAATTACATATTTAGAATGAAAACTCCTCTGACCAGGACCTTCATTTCTGTAAAGTGCTGATCTCATTGACTGTGCCCTATAAATGATAATGACAGAGCTTGACTATGAACAGTGACATTAGAACATCAGAATATTTACTGTTCTGGGAATATAGATATCACAGCCAGTATATTACATCTTAAACACTGCAAAAAATACACCCTCCAGAAAGCAGCCACTTTATACATTTTTACCAACCTTGGTGACCTCTGTAATAATTCAGAAAGTTTCTTTTTCCTAGCAGTCAAGCTACCATTTCTCAACCTCTATGCACTTGCCAGGATTTCCCACTAGTACAGCCTACACAACCTCCAATCAATAAACTAGAAACCAATGTAAAAATCACAGTTAAGTATGTGATATTGTCAGAGGCAGCATGACAGCAGTCCTCTGCACTATGTGTTAAGTAGCTATACAGAAAGAACAAATGCTCGGGCACTTAGGACTAACACAACTACTATTATCACAGCTCCTAGTTTGTTAAACTAAGAAATTTCACAACAGATGTTTTGAAAGAAAAAGTTTACTTCGCATCAAACTTGAATTCAAGATCTGCAAACACCCACAGACGAGACTTCCTTGTCTTACACACTTTGTAAGAGAGTGCAGCCAAACAGAAACTTTGCAACAGAAGCACTAACCTTAATATTAATTTGACCCACACTGCTAAAAAAACACGTTTCTCCAGAATGCAGCATGCAAGCCTGCTGCTTATATTCCTCTTACGCTGCTCTCCATATTACTCTCCCGCTGCTGCCCATCTCATTGCAAACAACATTTAGGCTTCTATTGGGTTGCAGCAAATTATCCCTTGGGATCCTCCAGCTGCCACAGCAGATCTGTGACAAATTCAAGTCAAGTATCTGGTGATGACTACCATCAGGAATTGGTTATTGCCATAAATCATTGCACCCCTTGATGAAGACTAAAACTCCTCTGATCCTTGATAACTGAAGCATTTACTCTTTTGTTTATTCTTGAAACATGACAATAAGAAGCTATTCCAACACATGTTGTTTGTACGCCTCCTCGGATATGTACAGCACCAATCAATAATTTTTCAATTTAAACTATACCAGAGTGAAATAATTTTTGTTAGTGATGTCAGTGCTTCTGAACAAAGGTAGTAAAGATGACAAGTGAGTTTTAGAAAACCAGAAACATCACCCGGTACCAGCTACAAAACTCCAGGTGAATATACACAAGGAATCTCCAAAATGCCCCAAACCCCTAGTAAACAAAAGCTGATATTCTCTCCAAGTACTATCACTTTACTGTACATCTTCCCATGTGTTCTCTGTGTTCTTCCATGTGTTAATGAAAGATCCTGTGCAAAGATACCAGTTTTTCACCCTGGTACCTTAAGGCAAAACCTGCTGCTTTTCTCACATTCTTAAAAGAGTACCTAACCTTTTCTCAAGGGTGGAATTCTGTTGCTCCATTATTTTTGCCAATTTCTGATTTGAAAGATGTTTCTTCTTGTTCATGTGGCTGGGTGGGAAAGGCACACAGCCAAGTGAAATGAAAATATGTCCACACCCTGTTCAAAATAAACAAGCCATGACATGGAAAAAAGAAAGAAAAAACCACCTCCAGAAAACTAATACTTTTTCTGTTAAATTAAGATTCTGTTAAGCTCAATATGTTTTTAAAAAAATTAAGTTATAAATATAAAGCAGAAAGTTTCAACCATAATAAATCTTATTTAAGGATGGCCCAACACTTAGGAAGCTAAATTGGCATTTAAGAGCACAGTAAGGTCACAAGTTTTGGAGTGTGATTTGCAGATCTTATCCTTGATGTCCAAGTTAGTTCAAACACCCACAATTGCTGAGGATGGCTGGCTTCGCATAGAAGCGGGTAACTCCTTATATGATTTCTTTCGTTAGCCAGGGGATTAACGGAGATAGCAATTTCCTAAAGAGCAGTAATGACACAAATGAGAGGAGTTTCTACAGCGATCATCTGACCTTTCATTAGCTCTCCAGCTGTAAACCTGTAACAAAAATATTTTATCTGATTGGATTACTCTAAAAATATATATCACAAAAGGCCAGATGGCACCAAATAAGGGTGCTAGAGGAATTAAAATCTTACAGATCCCTAAGAATAGAAAGAAATATGTATGTATTTACTGTTCAGCATCTCAGGTGACTCATAAATCTTAGTATCAAGCCATCTGCTCAGCTCTCATCTTCACTAATTCAGTCCTTATGTTGAATTACGCTCCTCAGTTATTTTTGTAAACACCTCCAAAATGTTGTATCACTCCTGGTGTATATGTTTCCGAGTCTGGAGGAGATGCCATAGGACATGTGGCTACTGCTGCGCCTCAGTGGAATCGAAGGAGGAACATGAATCTCCACCTTCTGCTGCAAGTTCACAGACATGGGTCCCACCAAGACTAGGGTAGACAGCTTATTACGTTAATGTAACAAACAGCTTCAATACCCTAGGTGCCAAAGGAAATGCAGTAGCCAACTCATTACTGTCAAAAAGATTATGATGCTGTACAGTCATACTTATGACGTTTGATTACAGGAGCCAGCAGGAGGACAAATAAATCAGGATGCAAATACACTGGCTCATTTAAAAGAAAATCTATTTAGTACTACCAAACACAGCAAGAGTATGTACATTTTGTAGAGTGACAGGCACTTTTATAATTGTCTAGCCTTCTCAGAGAAGGTAATTCTTTGTCAAACAGAATTTTGTTCAGTTTTTTACAGAACGCTGCCATGGTATACTAACATGGCCAAAGCCAGCCTAGATGCTGAGCTATTTATCTTAATCTTAATTGCACTTTAATCACTCAGTAACATCAGCGAGTTTTCCTTGTAGTTCAGAAGAACCTCCACTTTTCTGTTATGATGGTGCTGCATGCAGTAGTGTAACAAACTTCAGAAGAGAAAGTGACAGAAGAAAAGTAAAGAAATAAAACTGTTTCCTTCTTCACTGAGAAAATTAATTTCAGCAGATAAAGCCTGTACTCTGCATAAAGACATTCCTCCTTTGCCCAGCCTAGCCAATTCCAAATTTTCCCAGTGACCTTGCCTAGATTAAATTTACAGTCAAGCAATCCTCTCTTTTAAGTCAACAAATTTCGATTAGTGACACTCTGAGCTGGGAAACTGAGTTTTCATACACTTACCCAATTTGGACAACGAAAAAATTCCAAATTCTGGCCAATTTAGCTAACTACTTGCGATGCCCAAAATTGCTTCCAGAAGACTATTTCAGAAAAGAGAACTAGCTACAAAACACAAGCTGAGACATTACTTGCAAACTGCTACAAAATCTTTATATATACATATAAATACACAAAGACACACACCCAAAACATCAGCAACAAAAGCAACACTTGATTGTACAAGTACACATAACTGCTGGAGCTTAACTTCCTCACAAGTTCAGCATCTACACTTGAAATGGTATAGAAAGCAATCAGTGGTATCACCAGCATGGAACTTAACCTATGGAGAACTAAAACCAATGGGACATAAGGTATCGGAGCAGGTCTCCAGAGGAGCTGCCCCTTTACTTGTCCTAAGAACTGGTCAATATTTTTTCTCCAGCATGCTTATTGCTGGGAAGAAACCTGAAGGTTCACATAGATCTCATATACCCTATCCTTCCTGTCCTTTTGCATATTAAATATTAAAATGTGGAGGACCACAAAGAGCCAAAATGTCAATAAGTAATCAAAGTAGAAATAAAATGAATTATTTATTTCACTGCTCATCACCATTTCAATACTTTGCATATTGCAGGACACTAAATGGACTGTTTTGAAAGAAACATTCGGTTTAGTAGTGGAGGGGATTTACGGAAGCAAGCATGTAGATTGGGGTCTCCCTCCGGTGCTGCATTACCTTTCCAATTGCTGAATGAATCCTATAGACAGCACATGGACACTGAATACCTTGGGAGGTGGGGCTCTTGTTTTTACCCATCATAATCTATTCTTAAGCAAAGTGAGAATAAACACATAAAATAATAATTAATTACTCTCTACAAGGAGATAGAGAGGGAGGAGAAAGGGTTTAGGAATAACATTTCATGTACCAGTGCAAACAGCAGCAGCTGGAAGCCACTGGACATCTATCTCCCCGTGAAGCCTGCCAACAGTGTGAATTTTGACAAAGTCTGAGAGACTCTGAAGCTGCTCTCCGCCTTACCAGTGAAAAAGACTGCAAGCAACACAGCTGAGGTCCCTGCAGGACCAGAGGATTCACCTCTTTAGATAATCAATCACAGGACTGTTCTGAAGCACGCAGCTATTGCTGCATTTGGAAGTTTTTCTTTACTGTTACTTATGTATTTATCTTGGAACTATGGATATTCACCGAAAAGACTGCAGAACTGCACCACAGTTATATGATGAGCTTATGTTTCCAATCCTTATGCCCTTTTATTTTAAGTTTTAGGCAGAGAACTAAGGCTCTTTAAAAGCACGCACTCTTTCATTTTTCAAGATCCTTAAGTCAGCCCATCGTGTATGCATGCTTTCCTCCACCATGCACAAAACCACTCTTGGAAACAATACCCACATTTGCGGGGGGCAGTTTAATAAAAGAAAAACCCACACATAAACAAAACAAAACACACACACAAAAAACCCCTAACCTCCCACCAAAATAACAAACAAACAAACAAAAAAAACACCACACAGCACACACCCATGACAGCCAGACCAAAATCTTTCAATTCTGAAGACACCAAAACAATCCAACAGGCACTACAAGCCCTGCAACATGTGTCAGTTCGCTATGAGGAGGATCAGCTACTTGTACCTGCTTAGCAGTGGTTATTTGCTTCAGAAATACCTGTACCAGGAATCCCAAACTGCACCTGCACAGCAACATCTGAAACATTACAAGCTGAAGAATACTTCAGCATGGGCCCACAACAGAATGATGCTTTGTAGATATAGTAATCTGTTACAGATGCAAACCCTTGTATGTAATCAATGTTTTGCATGAAGTCTTCCTCTATCCATGCAGACATCTCCACAAATGCATGACCTCGGTCACCTCATCTTTACAGAAACAATCATGAATATTTCAAGCTGACAACTCAAAAAGGATATTTTTTATCCCATTAAAAGGTCATTTTGTGATAAGGTGCAGTCTAGCAGTAAAAAATTGCTCTTACTGGCTTACGGGTACTTACTATCTTAACATTAGCCTAATTAGTACAATTCATCTTCAGAAAACTCAACTGGAAGGAAGCATACAATATTTATACTGGGCATCACAGTTTATAGAAATTATAGTTGCAGAGAAGAAACATTGAGGGGGGAACTAGTCTACCATATATTTTTGAAAATCTGACTACACATTTTACATACGTCTTTAACACAGTACTTGTGTGGCACTTTGGCTTATTTGACTTTGCATTCTTATCCTGCATAGAAAGGAACAAAGAGAACATCAACTTCACACCAACAGGGCTATTTTCAAAACCCGTATTTTGAAGTGTCAGTACTCTGACTGTAGCTGTACAATTGCCTTTTGGTACCTGTTTCCTTCAGTGGAGCAGGGGAGCTTGAGACTGGCATCTCCAACTTTGCTGGCCACAACCTCCCATCCCACCATCAAGGTCCTACCCAAGCAGGTTGCTTGTAAATAAATGCAAGTTGTGCCTGGACTCCTGAGTCCTTACCAAAACTGGAGCCACAATTCTTTGTCCTGTGGGGCAGATCAGTCCCCTTGCCACCCACCTCTAAATCAGATGCTTCTTTGGGAGTGAGGCATACTCAAAAGACTTCACCATAGCATGGAGGAGGAACACACAAATGCTATAAACCACTGCGTGTCCTTCCAGCCCCAATGCGCTCTTTAGGGAGGTTTTTTGGCTTTTAAAACATGGTAGTGTGAATCACGACTAAACTGGAAGACAACTGAAAAGACACAGGACCATACAGAAGTACACAACTAACAATTTGCTATTTCTGGCAACCACCAAAACTGGTTGTTTTCTAAGTCACAAACACGTGCGTGATTTATTGCTTCACCATGCCAGCTTTCCAGTTTACTTCGCCTCAGTCTCACCTCAGTGCAACCAGAAAAGCCATTTGCAAACTGACAAAGGAACAGCAGAAAATGAGAATTTATGTTTGGACAAGGCTCTATTTACTGGTCTAACAAAAGACTCCTCCTAGTGTAAACTTCACAAACACCATTTCCTTCACACAACGCCCTTGCTTAAATGAACTCCCCCCTTCCTATATTTTCATGAACAAAATTGGAGCTCGTTCTGGTTCCATCCAAACACCTAGCAACAATCTAACTCCACCTGCTTTCCTCTGCTAATCAACTTCCAGAGTCTCCTATGCCTATGCAGTGATAGATCTGCAGTGGATGCAAAATTGCAAACATCTGTTGGCACTATTTCCATAACAAGATTACACAAGCCCTTGAAGAGCTAAGATCAAGTAAAAAAATCCAAAAGACTTGAAAGCCTCATTAACTTCCTGGTTAATCAAAATCGGAAGTGGTCTTTAGAAGTAGTGTGACTTTTGAGATTTCTCCCAAGGACTACTTTTCATGGCTTCAATTGTTAGCAGGAAAACAAAAATCTTTAAACCAGCATTTCTCAAAAGCTCTATGGCTGATTTAGCTTGAAAATGCACAAA
Source organism: Falco cherrug (assembly GCF_023634085.1). NCBI lineage: Eukaryota > Metazoa > Chordata > Aves > Falconiformes > Falconidae > Falco > Falco cherrug. The sequence continues at coordinate 65,606,965 of NC_073700.1, read as the reverse complement.
CATTCTCAAACAGCAGATGATGGAGGATTGCTATTGATCCTCCCAGCACAATGGCAGGGTAAGAGGTACACAGTCTAGGGGGAAACAGCAGGGAAAGGTTATTGTGCTGGCATACAGTTTAAAAAGCTCACTGCAATGATGAACGGAACCAGACAAAACGTGGAGTTTGGAAAATACGCAGAGCTCACATCCATCGTCTCTGTTAGGAGATACATGGCTTGAAGCAAGTATAAGCAGCACCATAAGAAGAATCCAGCTGTGACAAACAGTTGGGATAAGACAGTAACATCAGAGAACTGAAGTTCTCACACCAGATTCAGTTACAAGAATAACAGATAGGGCTAATACAGATAGGAAGAAAGGCGTCCTGTTCATTTGCAGTTGTCCCCTTTACTGGAAAGATCACAATATTGCACATCCAGGAGCATGCATCACCTCTCTGCATGATGACTACCATGGCAGTGGTCCAGAACATGGATTCTTAATTGTCTCTGGAAGAATATACTTCTGTTTCACCCAAAAAGTAGTTGCAGAAGATCAGCACTGCTTTTAGAACAGCAAATGCAATGCATTTAGAAATTAATTCACTCACTGAATAAGAAGATTATTTCAATGCTGCCAGCAAGGCACAAAATAAATAGGAAAGCCACACTCCTTTTTGACTTCATTTTGTGGCCTTTAAGGGCAGAACAAGTAGACTTCAGGAAGCATTTGTGCTAAGGAAAAGCACTGACACATCTGGCTTTTGGGGGATGGGAGGAGTGACACATTTTGGAAGGAGGAGGAGGTATTTCTACAGAAGACATCATTTGGATAAATCTTGATAAGGAATACTAAAGATTACAAAATTCTGGGTATATGCCACATTTCTTAAGGCTATTCAAGTTCCCTTTAAATCTTATGACTGCCTCCACTTTCTATTTCCACAAAAAAAGATCTTTCTTAAAATTCATACTGTTTCATTTCAAAGCTAATGCAGGCACAAAAATTTCCTAGTCATAATATTAATATTTTCGGTACTACATTTTGATAACCAGCATTAAAATGCCTCAACCACAAACTTACAGTGACCTCTGCTGAACAGTTAGTGCATCTTCCACACAGACTGAAAATGGAGCTACACTGCCAAACCCAGCCCTTGCAAATCAGCCACAAAAGCTCTATTTTGAAAATAAAGTCACTGTTTAAGCCACAAAACCCAGAGCTCTGTTTGATATTAAACAGATAACAATTTATGCAGAGTATCAGGAAGAATATTCTGATAACCTAAAAAAAAAAAAAGATAAGCTTTGGACTAAAGCTCTATATGTCACTTTGTGAGCTACTTAATGCTATTGGCTACACCTAGTAATTTCAGCTGTTCACCCAAGGATTACACTTATCCCAGTAAATTAAAACAGCCTGCTTGTGCTCCCAGGGTCTAAATAATGTCTGTGGTGAGAGAAGCACTGGCCGCAGTACAACTAAGGATACTTAGATTTTATAAATGAGAAAATTCAGAAAACTCTTGTCTGGCCTGCTTTTAAGACTATAGCAAATATTTCCATTCCTTAAAATCCTTTTTCTAGGCTAGGTATAGCTGTCCAGCCCAGCCTCACCTACACTGGACTGCTGCTTCTCTCCAGCTGTGACCTCCAGCAGAGCAGGGTGAGCAGAGAGCTGCCCTGCGCATCCTGGCATCAGCCAGGGCTTCAGTGCATGGCAGGGGCTGTGGGAAGGGGATTACCTCTCCTACCGTCTCCCTACACAGTCTCCCATACTGCCTGCTACGTGGGGAAAGCCCAACCACAGCTCCAAGCCACAGCTCTGTCTGTCCAGGGGCAAAGGGTAAAAACAAGTCAAAAAAACCAAAGAACTCTTCAAATTGCTTCTGGTCTATGTTTCTCAGTTTGGGTAGCAGTAGTATCGCTCGCTTTTCCCTCTGTAGCTCACATTTTCTTCCTGTCGCTAGGCACAGCAACCATCTTCTGCTGGCATACTCCTTTTTTCTACACAGACTTAAGTCCATCATCTTTCTTTTCCTGTTGGAAAGGAAATAGCCGAGACTCTCTGGCCAAATCTGCAATATCCTACAGCATTTCCCCCAGGACCCAGAAAGAGCAGAGGAGGGGTCCCTGTGCACCAAGCCCATACAGGAGTACAGAAAAAGTGGTTCCTCTGTACATGTAGTTTAAGAGAAAAAAAAAAAAAAAACCCACAAAAAAAAACCCAAACAAACCACACACCTATCTCCTGTGAAGATACTGGGGCTTCCTCCTAAAGAGGGGTATGATCATAACAAACCTTCAGAAAGGTCTAGACTCAATGAACTATTGCCATCCTTGCCTCACACAATTGAGCTATGGTTCAACTACTTTGGTTTGCACAATAAACAGTAGCTTTGTTACTACACCTCTTTTTTTATGAAATATGGAGAAGAACGTGTACATAGAGACACGATGCATTTTATTCAAAGCCAGCCAAACCAAACAAATATTCTTCCAGCTTAAATAATTTTTAGTATTTTCATTACTTACACACTTCCAATCTTGTGAATTTAAATGTGATTTTCAAATTGACGGTATTTTCCTTTAGAAATCTGCACCTGAATCACTGATGAATTTAGACTCTTGCAAAGCGTAAGACTTTGAAGACACAACAGAGCAAGAGAATTGAAGGCCAGAACATACATAAGCACAGAACAGATCTGTCCTAGCAAATACATTACAAATCTCTATATAAACATGAGTAAAATAAATACATATACATACACACACATATATACATAACACTGCCTATACATTCACAGAGCATTCTTAAATCATAACAGAGGTTCTTATTTGAAAAATCATTACAAAATGATAAATCAAACTTTATACCATTTCTGTAATTCATTAATGAAGGAAAACAGCGCACATTGACAATTTTGCCATCAGTTGCCAGTTTACAAAACAAACAGCACTTTGTAGTCTGCAACCATCACAGCTCAGAACTTTCCTTGTGCCATTAGAGGATATCAAAAACCAGGTTGCTCCCACCAAGGAACGGTCCCAACTCGGCATGGCCCATCAGCTGGCAAGAACTCAGCTCATCCCCCTTCCCGTGCACAGCGCGGCAGGCGGCTGCACTACTTCTGATTACGGAACGGGAAGAAAGAGCTCGCTTGCTAGTTTCCACCACCACAAAACCACACATTTTGGATTTATTAATGTTTACTAATAACAAGTTTTTGTCAGTGCTTACAAGAGCCATTTAATCCAAACGTGCACCTTCACATACCACCTTGATTGTATTTAAACAACATCCAGACAAATACACCATATTGAACTGTGAGAACAACATAAATAGCTTAAATATTTAACTCTCTATATTATTTTAAGTTTATATGCATAAAATTGGACTACTTAAAACTCCATCTCAAATTGCATTACATACCATGTTACCAAGCAAGGAATTTGCATATTGTGCCATGAAACACTAATCTTTGCCTGAGAGACTTTCCAGTCACTCAGTTCGTTTAGACACAACAGCTCCCAGACCACGCTACAGTATCAAAGCTACCAGACACCACCTCTCCAGTGCCCTACAGCTCTAAGCCATGAAAACTCACGGGACTATGGATTTTATTATCTGTCATAGTCTAACAAAGTTTATTCTTATGACTAAAATGATTTTTTTTATTTTAATCTTAAATACTAGAATAATTTTGAGATAAGCAATAGAGGGATGGCAGGAGTAGTCCCAAACTGCAGATGAGCCACAAACTGACACGTTTCAAAATAGTATTAAAAAAAAAAAAAGAGAGATACATATCAAATTGGAGCTGAACCAGGAGTTGTTCAAATCCTAACTAACATTTCTTTTTTTGTATATACTTTAAAATTTCACCCAACTCCTGTGATTTTTATCTAGAGTTTCATAACACAGGTTTTTGCTTGAACCACAAATGCTTCAATTTTTGAAGATACATTCTCATGCAGTATCATGAGAATGATACTCTCATGACCAACATTCACTTTAAACAAATCTTAAAGATTTTTAAAAGGTAGCCTCTTGAATTTTCAGCGCTCAAATCAGGAACTTTGAACATTAAGGAACAGCAGAAATGAAGCTCCCATGATCTAGCACAGAATTAAAAGGACAGATTTAACTTTCATAACTTTAAGGAAAACTAAAGCTCTAAGCCAAGAGACAGCAAGTTCCTCCCATTATTTCTGTACAGACCCATGGCAAGCCTTGCAATTTTGACACTTCTACATCTAACATTAAATACAAGGTCGTGCCTACAAACCAATCCTTAATCTATCCTATTGCACCCATTTAACAGCACTTGTATACATAAAATTATATCATATACAATTAGTATGTATAACATATGCAATTCTTCAGTTGCTGACTCAACAGCAAGATGGCAACTTACAAATATTTTATGGCATTTTACAGTGACTATAAAACCACAATATGATTTCCATATTTTTATGGCTCTAAATAAAACTCAGATTTGTTTTGAATGAATGAAAGTGATGCTCCCACAGGAAAATGCATCTTTAGTTTTTACAACATTCCATAACATACAATATGTACAGAGGGTTTATTTAGCTTCAGAGACATATTTTGACATCATAAAATTTCCTGTCTTTGGCAGTTCTGAGTGACTGGAATTAACTTATTTACTTGGAATTAACATAATAACTTAACCAGATGGTATGAGAGTTGCAGTTGATTAGATCAGTGACAATAATGCCACCAAGTCTGAGCATCTGACCTTGGCAAAACAAATATTGCAGTATTTACAGTGAAAGAGGCAGACAAATCTGTAAAGAATGGCTGTTGGTAGAGTGTATGAACACAGAGCTCCTCATTAAAAGAATATGTTACTAGAGAAACTGAATGTTATCTTGTCACTTATTCTATAAAAATGCCTCCATTCTGAAAAATATTTTTAATATGCGTTCCAGATAGCATTCATTTACATACATATACTAATTTTCTCTTTTATGGTTCATTTCTAGATTTAACAGACACTTAGATAATTGAAATTTTATATAGCACGCTAAACAGAATGTAGGTCATGCACTGATTTTAACATTTTTATAAACCAAAATTACAACCAGGTAATATACATGCACCTTTTTATTTATTGCAGAGTTAAAAAACATACTTTATTAATGCATTTTTACCCTAAAGCTTTTTTTAATGTCCAAATAATTTCCCAATTGCATCTCAAAATTAAACTCTTTAGTTTTCGTCTCTGTACCCCAGGGCTTTACTGCACAATGCAACATATTTTAATACGGTTAAATGCTACTGATTCTGCAAAATGTTATTCCTTATTGAAAATGGTCATTAATATCACTTCATACCTCAGAGAGTATGGTAGTAATTTGGTAATAAACCACACTATTATCGTCGTCTTCTAATAACTTGAAAGTGTTGTAATCCTAGGGCCTTAAATGCATTATGGAATATTATTAGAACAAGCACATTCTGGTCATTATTTAGATGGGAACATTTCCCATGTCTCTCATACCTCATTCAGTAATTGCACGCTCCTGCTATAATTAAATTTGCCCATTTTAAATTGTCCATAATATCGTAAGGTTCATTTTCTGGTCCTGTGGGACACATCGACTCCATTTTGGGCACAACATACTCTTTAATGATATATTTTAAATTGTTTATTTTTATTTAACTGACTGTCTAGAATAACATCTTGAAACATCCTGAATTAGATAAAACAGTTTAAAGTGGGGGAAGCAAAAAAAGCAGCAGCAACTTCCAGAATATTTAAAACAAGAGTGAAATGTTTTTCCCCTCCTTGAAGTGACTTTACCTATTGCCTAGCAGTAAAAGCCCTGTCTTCCAGGAAAAGATACTGCTTTGAGATGAGCAGCATTTACTGGAGATGGCCAGATTCACAGGAAAATAAATGCTGTGTCTGAGGCTTGGCCGGGAGCCTCCCTACCAGAGCCACGTGCATGCAGCAGTCACCCACTTCACTCCCTTAAATTCATACCAGGATACCCAATAGAGCAAAATAAAACCTGAGTGAATTTCTTAAACGAAGAAAAAACACTAAGGTTGCAACACAGTATATTTAAACAAGCACCTAATCGTGTCCATGTGTAAACTGTTTACTGTGAATAAAAATCTGAAAATGTATATATTTGAAAATGTGAATACTTTAAAATGTGTGTTTTGCAAACCCGGTGTCATTTAGCAGCATTAATATCAGTAGCTGCATGATCTGATGAGTCTACGAGGCATCTCTGTCCTGCTCTGCAAAAGCTTGCAGAGGAACACCAGGGGGAAGCTCATTGTTTCCACATGCCAGCTGAAAATAAGTGTTAAGCCATTTTCCTCTCATCTAAATAAACGTCCACATACAAGTCTCATAAGGGATCTGCACTGGATTTTGTGCACAAATAAACTGCAAAACTTGCACTCATCAGATAAATTGTGGGAAACCCATGAGCAAACTGTATCCAGACAAAACTAACAAGTCAGTCAGCTCAAGCGCTTGGCACCCTCAGCCAAACCGTGCAAGACAAGCCAAAGACACAAACTACCAGAAAATCGAAACTCCCAAGGAATTGCATCTGGGTTCACTAACTGCTGTGATAACGTAAGGAAGAAAAGCACATTTGTATCTAGAAAGGTAATAATGCTTAAAGCATATTCCAAGGCAACGTAAAATATCTCTACAAGTCTGCATGATGGTATAAATGCATGAAACACATAAAATGCTGTAAGAAATAAAGCTCTAGAAGGGAGATTCTCTTAAAAGTAAATACTGTGCTTAACGGAACACAATGTATTGAAACGGGAAACAAACTATTCCTTGTGTGTCTCTACAAGCCTGTCTGGTGTTTTAAAATGCACAGAAAGAGAATACTCAGAAGAAACATTCTGTATTACATTTCTGCTACACCATAGATCACAAAATCATTTCATGGCTCAACTATACTATGACAATGAAAAATCTTCTTCAGATACCTGTCAATAAGAAGAAAGCAAAAGTATCCAAGAGCAAAAGAAAATCAAGCATAAAGGGGGAATCAAATTGTTGAGAAGGACAGCTTTTATCATCTGAGAAGTTTCTCTTGTATACAAACAGAAACCACTGCGTTCAGAAATATTAAAACATTATGGCAGAGACTGCAGTCAAGCACTCAGAGTCCTTATACTTGTGACATTTCTGCACACTGTTAATATTTTGTGTTCCCACTTACAGCTGACAAGATATCCACTGGGGAAAAAAAAAAAAAAAACAAAAAAAAAACACAAAACTGAGTGACAAAGAGCCTACCTTCATGTTTACACAAATGTGAATGAACAAAAGCTGAATAGAAATCCCCAATCACAAAACTTACACATCAGAATGTTTCCCTCTTTCTGTGATGTGTTACTGTACAATTGCAGGGAAGTACTATGTCACACCACCATGCCCACAGATGCTTATTTTTAAACTTTCACAAGTCTGCAGCTTTACTGGTTTACACCAAGTACAATGTTGTAATTCAAGCAATAAACTTGCATCTGATGCCGGTCATGCTCCTGCACCTTCTGTTCTGCAGACAACTAATTTAGGAATAAAGTACTATTTTTTCTTTTATATTGGCTGATAAACACACTATGGAATTACCATTGCAAAGATACTGTTATCACCCAAAATCATTTAGAATTAGTAGTCTTTGCCATCCAAATTATAAAAATTGCAATTTTTCTTAATTTCAGATTCAAAACAGATCCATGTAACTGATGTCTCCAATGGTTCAAATAAGTGGAGAAGTAGAAAGAAGCGATTAAGAAATTAATAAAGAGCCTCCACTGGAAAATATCTAGGAGCCCACAAATCAAGAAGGCTGAAAAGGCCTGCCCTCTAACAGCATCTTCCTAAACAGAAAACAGAACTTTGAATTTTCAAATAATGATCTGAATAGCTTAGATCATACTATAATAAGTTGTAAAAGCTTGTAGCATTATGTGTTCCTTCTACTGAAGTTAATCATGTTTGAGTCCTTTAAGGCAAAACAGATACACTAGTACTACAAATTAACAGACCAGATTCTCCCTGAACATTGTTTAAATGTAACAGAAAGATTTCCCAAATGCCTGGAAAAAAAGATTTAAGTCACAGTCATTTGTTTGCATATGCAATACACTTTTTATTATCTATTGAACAAACAGTAAAAAAGCATGCCATGAAAACATACCTACGGTTATTTTATCCATCTTCATTTATAGTGACCTACATATTTCTAAGTAACAGATTTTGCCACATTTTAACAGATTTTTTTTAAAAAAAAAAAAGGTTATTGAATTCATATCTTTATCTTGCATTGATGAAAATTAATAAATCTTAAGGAAAAAAAAAAACCAGCGTTTCCATAACCAGGTCTCCAATAAAATATGTATCTCACCAAAGGCATACAGGTGCAAATACCAATTTCATCTACCTTTCTGAATAACAGCAAAACGCTGCTGCTACCAACTTTAATCTTTCAGGAAATTATTTGAAACCTAATAAGAACAAGCAATTACCCAGCTTTTTTGTTTTGGTTTGGTTTGGTTGGGTTTTTTTGGTTGTTTTTTTTTTTTTGGGGGGGGGGGGGCGTGTCAGAAAAAGCTCATAAGTGTAATTAAGGAGAATGAACACAAGAGGTAGCTAGTGTCTCCATGTTCTTATATTCTACTCTGAAACCGGAACGAGAACAGAATTAGCAAATACAGCCGCGGCAATGAGAAATGTGTCTTTAAAAGCGAGATGGAAAAATGAAAGATTTCTGGGCTCTGAGCATTCATAGAGAGCAATGAGTAGGTTATGCTGATTGTACGTCAACGGAAAGCAACTTGTTCGCTCTAAGTCATTTCATAACAAAGCCCAAGTCCACACAGAAACATTTATTTTCATCCAGGCTGTTTCTTTCTTCCCCAATAAAAAGGAACACCATCTGTTTCACATCTAACCCCAATATCTTCTTGAGGATGATTATAACTGACCCTAACTCTAGCCCCTTTTTGGATGATAAATACACCTTTTTGAAAGCACAATAATATTGTTACTGAAGATATAATTATAAATGCACAAGTTTTCATACTTGTTTTCAAGTATGTTAATTAATGTCTGGCACAGTTCCAGGGAAAAAAAAGATCAGCTTAAAGGAGCATGATGTGTGCAACATATCAAGTAGACTATAATTATTACCTCTTCTTGATAAAGCTGTTCAGAAAATTAATGCTTCAACACTGTACATCTAATAATTTTAATCATCCTTTAATACAATGGACAAATCCACCAAAATCCAAAGAGATTCAGTTACTGTTGTGTTTCTTAAAGTGCACACCAGGAACTTCCAAAATGCTTCCTAATGACAATAATTAAACACCTGGCTATGATGACCTGTACCTGTCTGTAGTTCATTCTCAAATAGTTTCTCCCATTAATTACACACATGCTGAGAACAGAAAGAGAATATTCATTATGAACAACAACTCCAGGACGCAGCAGTCAAACTGCCAGAGCAGCTCCCCGCTGCACAGCCTGCCAGCTCCCTGGTAGCCCCTACATGCTCTGGTTTCAAACCAGATGCTACTGAACAGTTGTAACAGCTCTGAGCTTATGCTCACCTGCCCACAGGAAACATGCTGGGGACAAAAAAAAAAAAAAAAAAAAAAAAAAAAAAAAAAAAAAAAAAAGAGGGGGGAGCTTTTATAAAGAACTGTTAGGAAAACATAAACCACCCTAATTTTCATACAATTTGTACACATTACCTGTTGTTTAAAACCCAAAGCATCAGACAATAATGCTCAAGGTCTTACAAAAATGACATTTTGTCTTTTGCAATACTAACAAAAAAAAGCCAGTATGTTAACATCAAAGGTTCAGTTCCTAACTCAACCAACATACAGTTGCAGGTGAATTGTGGACAAGTAAAGTCTCGCAAACACTAGAAGAACTGAATCTCTCTACTCAGCTAAGATGCAACATTCTCCTGTGTGTGTATAGACATACTTAAAACAAGCATACATACATAAATTTCAGATTAGGTTCTGTTCCTCGGGGTTGCATCATTAGAGCAGGCATACCCCTGCAATGGCAGGATCCCACTTATAGCTAACATTCTTCAAATGAAAGAACACACTAAACAAAAAGATTAACTGGTAAGTCATAACTTGATATTTACCACAAAGCCAGTGCTAAGATCTGCGTAAAACTCTGTAATTTGAATAAAAGGTATTTTTATCAACAAGAGATTCCTTTTGGAATAAATGGGAGTGAGGGAGATTTTGCTAAGTGCTACTGTAATGTGTAATATTCAGCGCCATAACAAACCAAATCTTAATGTCCTATCAGTACCCAGTTCCTGCTCAGAATCTTTCAGTAACAGATCTCAAAGTACTTAATGTTTCATGCTGAAAAGCAAATTATCTATACAAAAGCATTTAACATGCGGTGTTAATAAGCATTGAATAAGCATTAGTACACAGTGAACTCCAAATCAGATCTCTACAGTATATACCAAAGCATAAGATAGCGCAGCTACACATATTCCCATAATAGGGCAAATACTGAAACATAAAAGGGAAAAAAATACACTATAAGTGCATATTTTTAGATAAAAACCAAACCTATGGCACTTAACTTTGCACCAGGTTCTTGAGAAACATATAAACGCAACTAAAAACTAGTATAGTTCCCAGTGTTTATTGAAAACAGCAATATCAGAAAGTATGACCCTAAGTTTCAATTCTGATTTCCTTTCAGGGCTTATTAACTCCATGTAAAAATATGCCATTATTAGAATTTTAAAGGGCAAAGAATGAGATAAACTAGCATCCCTTTTATAATTTGAAAATTTTTTTTATTACACATTTTACTTTTTTCATGCACCCATTTCAGTTGCTATTAAAAACATCTGAAGCAGTGAGTCATTCCAACAATTTTTATGTAAGTAACTTCAGTAGATTTAGCGAAATATTTAACCTAAGCAGCTCAACACACCCAAGTTTCAACAGAGCGGTACCAACTCAATGAAAAACATAATTTTTCCGGTTTAACTGCGTGGTACCTGTGGCAGCTTCGGCACTACTCATGTGAACTGCCATGCTGTTAGCATGGAGAAGCAGGTAATTCAGCTAATACTCTTACCCAGCTAACCTCGTTAAATGCTGACATTTATTTGACAAGACAAACCGGAGGAATCCGATCCTGGAACACGTACACGTTGAAGCACCAAAGGAGATTAAAAATCAACTAGGGCAGCTGGATACCATTTTATTTTGGCCTGAACTCAAGCAAAACAGAACCCAGGCAACCTGACTGGAAAGCCAGCAGAAAAGGCCCAGAGCAAGAGGAGCCCTAATCCAGGACCTGCATCATCCCCCACATAATTGCATGCTGTTAATGAAAATTGCTTTATTCCAGCCCCCAGCTTTGCATGGGCTCCTCAGGCTCATTTGCCAAGGGGGATGACGACGAGGAGCAAAAGGAGCAGCCGGGACCGCACACCGAGACCAGGCTCGCCACCAGGAAGGGGTGCGAGCGAGAATCAGCCATGCAGATAACAAGCATGCTCCTACCATTTAATCATTTCTGAGAAACATGTTCACAGCACTGGGTAAGATGTCTGGACTCTGTCAAAGTCAAGGGATTTAGGCATTTATGCACCCAAGATACTTCTTTACATTGGACCTTCAACAGCATCTGGAAACAAGGCTACAAAGGCTTTTGCAGAAGCTAACTTTAGCTCTACTCACTAATCTGCTTACGCTCCCTTGGCAGGCAATAACCAGAAAGTGGTTCCACCAAAGCACGGCTCAGGGAGGCCAAATCATGGCTGCTCCTCTGGGAGGGTTCAGAGCCAAAACCTGTCACCAGAGAGTGGCAGGAGGAGCCTCACGCTAGCTACAGTTAGCCTTCATGGAGGGGCATCTCAGACTGATGTGTTACCAACCCATTTGCAAGTGCCTGAACATGGCAAAACAGACTATCTGAAAAGGTTTTAATAGAATTTTTTTAGTTACGAATATTGAGAATTGTTTTGACTACTATAGACAAGGTGTATGACAAATGCTGGGTTCAAAATGGACAACAAGAACAGGGACCTACTTCTCATTGGGTCGCCAAGGCGCTTACTCCAATAACATTCCCCAGCCTATTTCAGATCTTTCTAGATCTTGAGAAAATAAAACTGAATTACTTTAGTCCTCTTATTATTCATTTAGTCCTCACTATAAATATCCTAGATAAATAGGTCCTCCAGCTATCAGGTTATAGACAGAAAACAAATAGGTGCTCACATTTACACTCAGTGAATACATTTCCATGCTGCTACATCACTAAAGAATAGGAACATCTCTCCATTTTATTGATAACAATTATGATTGCAACACAATTGAAAAAATAATTTTTAAATTGCCATGAAAAAAATCATATCATTGTAAATATTGATATAAATTAAAAAGTACTATATAAACTGGTCACTTAAAGAAAGTATGATGAATATTGTCCTATACTGCAAATCCACAAACAAGTTACAATTTTACTTTAGCATTTAGAATCCCTAGTTATAGAAAGTTCAGTAGTACAATCTTAGAAAAGCAAAAAGTAACATTTACATTTTTAAAATCAAGCATAAAATTTACATATTCATCTATTGATGCTGATACAGGAACTTAAATGCATCTGATGTACCCTTAGAAAATTAAGTATTTTTTTCTACAGAAAACCTACACAAAGTTGTCAGCATTATGAAGCATCAAAAAAGAAAAAGTCTATACCATCCTATGCTACTAAGCACTGTTAAGCTATCAACTGTAAGTACAAAATCTCAATCCTCAGTTGTAACAGCTATCTCAAAGCTCATTACTTCATACATAACATGAGAAAGGGGGAAAAAAACCCTACAAACCCTCAACATTTAAATCTTCTATCATTGTAATGCCCATCATTCAATCTTCTGAGCACTAAACATGAAAGACTGTGCAGACCCAATCTCTACCACTCTATAAACAGCTTAGGATCATCCTTCAGTTTTGCTGTCTCCTACTTCCTTCTATAGCTCATTTATAGTTCTGGTTCAGAGCACAAGTCTCAAACAGTCATCTCTGAAAAAAACTGCTGGTGACCTTCTACTATTGACAATAAAACCCCAGTATTTACCCTTCCCTTCTATTTCCTCCTTTTAATTCTTCTTCCCTTATCTATAGACAAACTTTCTCACAGGGCTGTGAAGTCTTACTCTAGAGGTTTTGGAGACCAGCCTTATAAAACACCTTTCAGAAATCCAAGCAAGGAATATAAATTTGATCATCCTAATCCCACCAAACGAATCCCACCAGATTTGTGAAATATGACTTATATTAACAAACATATTTTATCTTATGAGATAGAAAACATGTCAACCCCTTTCCACAAGATCAGATTCATAAAAACATCAACACATACAATGAGCAATACTTCCTTCACGTTTGTTCCTTGCCAACTCTGACCCCACTCCTGCTTACATGCAGTTGGATTGTATAACAAAATTGAAGCTGGCCATACCACATTCCTTCTTCTCATTACTGATGTGTGTAATGCCAACAATTTCTCCCAAGCAGACTTGCCCACAGTCACACAGGATGCTTGTGACAAGAGTCAAAACACAGCCAGCCACAGAAGCGGTGAAACAGCACTTTTCCCCAGAGGTCCTCCAGCTGTTCGGCTAACTTCCAGGAGAAAAATCTGACTATCCTCTCTCCTTCAAACAGTCCTGACTCATGCTTCACTCTTAAAATTGCTCTGCTTTCTTCTTCAAAAAGGAATTTATTGAACGATCCAGGCTACTATATGCCATACACTCTCCCCTTGAACACTGGTCTGCTGCTCTTTGAAAGGACAGTCTTATCTGCAACTACAAAAAATCTGAGCATTCATTTACTTGTTTTCTTCTGCATAATGTCTATTTCTGTTAACAAGATTATCATAAATTAAATATAACTGCTTCTACACAGATGAGATTTACCTTCCAAACTGAATAAAAATTATGTTTGGACTTGTGAAGTATCTACATCTTACCACAGTTAGATCACTGGGTTTTCTGTAAATTATGCTTATATCCTGAACCAGAATTATCTTCTTCTAAAAATCTAGAAATTATTTTTTAATTTCTTTAATCTTCTGTCATGTTAAAAGGTTTTATTAAAAAAAATTTAGAAAGGTACTGCCTTAATTCTGTCTACATTGAAACTTTTCATGTCACTGATACACTGCTCCTGAATTTCTTCCATTAAATTAATTCACTGTATTACAGATGTTGCTATTGATTTATCTACTGAACTAAACACATAATGAAGTAGAAGGTAAAACTAACAAAAAAAGCCCTATTACTTTTTCCTTTCCCCTTACTAATTTTGTCATGGCTCCAGAAGTAAATCCCACAACAGCAATAAAAAACCATATGCCTTTTCACTTCAGTCTCTCTGTAAAACCAGCTTTTCTAGCAGTAGAATTAAGAAAATAAGTCAGGACTGAAAGATAAACCTGAAAAAATATTGAAAGAAAAGATTACTTAAAAATTCAGTCTTCATCTTGGAAATTAATAACTAGTATTTTTTAAAAGGGGCATGTTTTCTCTTCAGATTATAGTACAATTTTAGGATTATAATAGAGAAACTTGAAACAAAACCCATAAATCTAAAGAGATTTTTTGTTGTTGTTGTTCATCAAAGCACGAGATACAGCTGCTATATTTTATGAGTCCAACCAAAATACTGATCTAAACAGTATGAGTGTTAAGACAAGCTAGGTCCAAATCCGCAACAAGTTTTCAATTTCAGAATATGAGAATAATGAAGTGTTTACTAAAATGCAGCAAAAGATTAATGTGTTAATCTCTGCAAAGTTACCAACACACGAATTCACTGATTACATCAATAGGTACCTATCAACTTCAGGAATGATTTAGAAGTAGCCTATCTGGGCTCCATATCACCAGGCCAGACATTTGGAAACAATTAAGAACAGGTAAGAGCAGTTCCAAATATTTGTTTCACCTGGATTCAATACCCATAAGATATCTAGGAGGTCCATTGGAAATCTGAAGATTGACCTTTCTATAAGATAAATGCAATACCTTCAGAGGGGCTAGGCAAACACTTTTCCTCCCAATAAAAGTAAAGTGAGCGTACATATAACAGCCTATTTTTTTTTTATTTTGCCAGACAAAAATCTAGTTGCTTTTTGGCAGCCACAAAAGGAAAGGGAAAGGGATGAATGGGTACATAAAGACAGTCATCCTAATCTTAGCACCGCTATAGCATCATACACCAGCTTTGTAACGTCTTTACAAACTAATCCTTTAAATTATTAGCAAATACCCCTACTCATTTGCATTTGATGGCCACTCAAAAGACTGAGTATCTGAATAGAGACCAGACAGCGAAGAGGCAAAGGGCTAGATTAGAAATGCCCTGAAGACCTACCCCACTCTGGTTGGACCCTGCTGCCTACAGTCACAAACTTTTAACTTGCAAACCACTGAAACAACAAGGATGGCTACATGCCCAAAAAATAAAATAGTTTATTATAGAGTTTGTTTGCTTACTAAACCACCACTTTATCATCTGGAGGGACTAAAGTCTTGGGTTTTTACTAATTAGTAGATGTTAACTATAATTCTTTTAAGATGTATGACAGGAAAGGAAAGGAAAGGAAAGAAAAAAAGTTTACTCCCCTCTTCTGTAAACCAAATGTAGCTGTTCAGGTATCTAAATACTAAAAAGTCATCTGACTCCAAGACATTAAGCCAAAGGCAATGCTCAAGTTATTTATTCACATCAAAGTAAATTCAGCCCACCAAACTTCTGACAAAGTGTGGAAGGAGGAAGAAAAAGGAATCAATTATAGTTTAGTAAGTGAACATATTTTTACATGTCCGGTACTAAAAAGTTCAGTGAACTGCTTTATAACAGCAAGCATCAACATTTTTAATGATTCAGGATATCATTTTCATTCTAAGATGACAATGAACTACTTCACCACCACCCTGCAACTGTTTCCCGCAATGCAATTCTATCTGTGTCCATAAGCAACTGCCTGTGTCAGTGCTCCATCACCCACCCACGAAGCAAACAGGTGCAGCAGGCTTCTAGAGACGGATGTCTCAGTCCTGCATCTGCAACGCTGGTACTGTACTCCACTGCTGCCAGGAAGTGAAACACCACTGCCCAGTGTCATTCATCAATGCAGCATGGCAGTGTCAAGAAAAGAAGTATGTTCCCTGCTGACAACTTGTTTTGATGAAAATGCATTGCAATATTTTAAAAGTTTTCAAAGCTGCCTTCCGTTCCTGACAGCTGACAGATTTATGACAGCTATTTGTCATGAAAAATGTGCAACAAGAATGACTTAATATTCAAAACAAAGAAATCAATGTACTCTGCCTTATTATGCCAAAGTACTAATAAAGGAAGAGAAGGTAATTCAGTAAAGCAAGGACTGTGAAAGAGAATTTAAGGAAGCTTAATAGGAATGTTTCAAGTCTTAAATATTTTAAAAGTTGAAACAGTCTTTAATGAAAAAATCAAGAGTGACAGACTGTGGGACACTGCTGTTCTCACAAGCACAAAGTTATGAGACTTCATGTTTGATTTTCCTCTCAACAAAACCTGAATGAAAGCAATGAAACACAAATAAACTGCAGTCGTTGTTACCTCAGTTTTCTTGGGTTTTCTTTTCAGGAAACAGGAAACAATTGTGTGGTGTTTCTTTGGTGTTGCAGGGGTTTTGTTTTGTGGGTTTTTTTAAAGTATTAACAGAGGAAGTAGAAAAACGTATTATGAAAACCTTCCATAACCCATTTTAAATATGATCAGCACAGAAATAAGTAAAGACCTGTTTACAGTAAGTTTTCTAATCATCCATTTTAATACATATGACATACAGCAGATACAAGTTCAAACCCCTGTGCAAATTTTTTTCTGATCATTAGGAAGAACCATAACCACCATCCTGTTCTGCACTGCTTTTAACTTCTTTACAACTTTTGGTCATAAATTCTACCCTGTGCTTCAGAAACTGCTTGAGGAAAGATATTTGAAACCATCGTACTCCTACAAGAAGTTCTGGCTCTGCTTGAACATAAAACCAGGAGGAGCTGGAAGGCATCGTGCAGCAGGAAAACTATGATATAGCTGCCATCATGGCAACATGGGGTGCCTCACACAACTGGCATGCTGCAATGAAAGGCTATAAACTCTGCAGAAGGGACAGGCAAGGAAGGAGAGGCAATGGCGTAGCCCTGTGTGTCAGGGAGGGTTACGATTGTCTAGATCTTAATGATGGTGGCAATAGGGTTCAGTGTTAAAGGGTAAGAATCAGGGGGAAGGCCAACAAGGCAGATATCATGGTGGGAGTCTCTAATAGACCACCAACCAGGATGAAGGTGCAGACAAAAAATGCTGTAAGCAGCTGGGAGAAGTCTCACAATCGCTAGTCCTTGTTCTTGAGGGGACTTCAACTTACCAGATGTCTGCTGGAAATACAATATAACAGCGAGGAAACAGTCTGGTTTCCTCTGGTTATCTGGAGTGTGTGGAAGGTAACTTTCTGGCACGGCTAGGGAAGGTGCCCCACCAAACCTGTTGTTTAGGAACAGAAAAGAACTTGTGGGTGATGGGATGGTTGGAGGCAGTCTTGGGCATAGCAATCATGAAACGATATGAGTTTTCGATTCTGGGATAAGTAAGGAGGGTGGTGAGCAGAACTGCTACCTTGGAATTCCAGAAGGCAAACACTGGTTGATAAAAGTCCCTTGGAAGGCAGTCCTGAAGGGTAAAGGAGTTCAGGAAGGCTGGATATTCTTCAAGAAGGAAATCTTAAAGATGCAGGAGCAGGCCATCCCCACATGCCAAAAGACCAGCCAGCAGAGAAGATGACTGTCCTGGCTGAACAGAGAGCTTTGGCTGGAACTTAGGGGAAAAAAAAAAAAAAAAAAGTTCACGACCTTTGGAAGAAGGCACAGGCAACTCAGGTTGTTGTGAAGTTATGCAGGGAGATAATTAGAAAGGTCAAAGCCCAACTAGAACTTAATCTGGTTACTGCCATGAAAGACAATAAAAAATGTTTCTATAAATACATTAGCAACAAAAGGAGGGCTAAGGAAAATCTCCATCATTTATTGGATGCAGGGGGAAACATAGTGACAAAGGATGAGGAAAAGTCTGAGGTACTTTATGCTATCTTTGCCTCAGTCTTTAATATTAAGACCAGTTGTTCTCCAGGTAGCCAGGCCCCTAAGCTGGAAGACAGGGACAAGGAGCAGAATGAAGCCTCCATAATCCCAGGGGAAATGGTCAGCAACCTGGTACACCACTGAGACCCACACAAGTCTATGGGGCCAGATAAGATCCACCCAAGGGCACTGAGGGAGCTGGTGGAAGTACTCACCGAGCCACTTTCAAGTGCTGGGTCCTGCACTTGGGTCACAACAACCCCACGCGGCACTACAGGCTTGGGGCAAGGTGGCTGGGAAGCTGCCTGGCAGAAAAGGACCTGGGGTACTGGCTGATGCTGAACATGAGCCAGCAGTGTGCCCAGGTGGCCAAGAAGGCCAACAGCATCCTGGCTTGTATGCGAAACAGGTGGCCAGCAGGACAAGGGCAGCGATTGTCCCCCTGCACTGGGCACTGGTGAGGCCGCACCTCGATCCTGTGTTCAGTTCTGGGCCCCTCACTGCAGGAGGGACGCAGAGGGGCTGGAGCGTGTCCAGAGACGGGCAAAGGAGCTGGTGAAGGGTCTGGGGCACAAGTCTGATGAGGAGCAGCTGAGGGAAGTGTTTTTTTAAAAAAAGTTGTAGAAGAAGAGACTCAGGTGAGACCTTACTGCTCTCCACAACTCCCTGACAGGAAGCTGTAGGCAGGTGGGGTCAGTCTTTTCTCCCAGCTGACAAGAAGAAACGGCCTCAAGTTGCACTAGGGGAGGTTTAGATTGGATATTAGGAAAAAATTCTCCATGGAAAGAGTTGTCAAGCATTGCAACAGGCTCCCCAGGGAAGTGGTTGACTCACCATCCCTGGAGGTATTTAAAAGATGTGTAACGTGGCACTCAGGGACATGATTTAGTGGTGGACATGGCAGTGCTGGGTTAACGGTTGGACTTTATGATCTCAAAGGTCTTTTCCAATCTAAACAATTCTATGCTTCTAAATCTGTAATATACTATTTCTGTTATTTTCTTAACTGTACTGATAATTTCTTGACTACAGCTAATTCATTTGAAAGATATTTTTCATAAGATTGACAATCAAACTAAGCTCTCCTTTTTTCAGTTTTAAACCCACACCACATGAGATTCTCACTACTCCTGACTGTACTGAAAACTAGAGTAATAAAGGCTGCGGTAGAAAAAAAAAGAAAATTAAAACAATGTTGAGTTTTCCCAAAGAAATTATCCAAGAAGAAAAGCTGTCAGTCACTGAAGTTGATACTATCACAACAGATGACAAGAAGCTAGCTACAGTGGAAGTGTGAAATGTGACCATCACTCTCACTATTTTCTGTTTATTTTAAATAACAGATAAACAGTCATTAGTGCTTACTGTATTGCCAATCAGTTAGACAATGCAATCAGCAGCCTAAAGTCAGATTAGGCGGCAGCTGGTTAGATGAATGTCATCTGTCAGGGGCTGTTCTTCTAAAAGCCAGTAATACTGTCAGTGAAAATTACAGTCCACAAATCAAAAGAATCTAAGTGCTTGAACTGAAACATGTATGAAATCAGACAGCTCCCACTGGATTTTCCCCATGTGCTATTACCTCCATGATCAACTCACTCTTCAAGTGACAGAAATTGCTGAGAAAGCAAAACATTGCTTGATTTCTGTCGGAGACCTATACTTTGAGCCAGGGGACATATTTTAAGATAATTAAAATTAATTTTCCTTCCTTTTTTTCCAAGAAACATTAAAATCAATCTGCTGTAAAGCAAAATGCTCGCTCACTCTCACACAGAACAACAGGGGGCAAAACTTTGTTGCTATTACAAATCTGAGAAACTCATTAGTTGGAAACGGGATAAAATAATTTTCAATCAGCAAATTCCAAAACATTAGACCATAACTTTTTCTAATAGTATTAAAATGAAAGCAAAGACCATGCACACAGAACTACAGTAACCGTTCAAAAAACATGTCAAAAAATTGCATAAATAGCACAAAATAATGCAAAGTTTTAAGCCATGCAACTCTCTTTGTTCCACAAAACCAGTGGCAGAGCACCTAAAAGGTACTTTCAAGTACTGAAGGGTACTAAAGCACTAGTCTTCTGTTTCCGCTAAAGTGCTAGGAATATGAGCATTTTGAAATGGAGTGTTACCGGGAGGTATGTTCAAACATCATTTTTTTTCCCCCACCTAGTCTGTATGTCTGTATTTGGAATTTTGTTCCCTCCTTAATTGGAATAGAACGGCTAAACCTAGGAAGGCATTGCTGCAGCCAACAACACTATCTTTTGAAATGCATCATCCTCATTCTGAGGATATAATCCTGCACAAATAGGAAAATAAGCAGCAAGAAAAATATATACAGAAAACAGCAAAAGTCAGGTGGGGATTTTAGGGGGGGGGAAGTATGTTGCTTCCTTGCTAATCATGGAATGTCACCAAGAATTTTAAATTAATAATCAGCGTGCAGCAGCACTAGCTGGGTGCCAGTTGGGTGCTGAGCGTGTTTGCAGAAAAGGACAGGCAGATCCCTCCTGGGCAGCACTTAGAAGGTGAGTCAGAAGTGTGCCCTCATGGTGAAGGCAGCTGCCTGCAGACCAGGCTATGACAGCACGAGTGTGGCTGGCACATCCAACTGTGGCCATCAGCATGGTGGAACTGGACCACAGGATATGCAAGGAGATGCCAAGAGAGCTGGGCTTGTTCAATTTTAAGGAGGCTAAGAGAAGCTTGTTGTTGTCTTCTACGGCGTAATAGGAGGACATAGCGAAAACAGCTGAAATCTCCTGGGAGGTGACCAGTAGTGGGAGGAGAAGCAACACTGACACTAGTTGCAACACTAGGAATTCAGATTAGGCTTTGGTAACACTTTTTCATCCTGGCAGCACACACTGAAACAGGTGCTCAGAGAGGCTGTGTAATCTCCATCCCTGGCGATGCTCATATCCAGACTGCACAGGCACTGCGCAAACTGGCCCTGTTTGGAGCAGGAGGTTGGACTAGGTGACTCCAGAGGTCCCTTCCAACTTCAGTCATTTTGCAATACTGTGACTGTTTTGTTTCTCACTCGGTGTGTGCCTACACTTCAACAGCAGATCAAAAGCATCAACCAAGGCAGAGCAGGTATCACCTGCTGCAACAAGTTTGGTGAATACACGTAGAATCTATCAGCTCAGCATATTGCATTCAGCCAAACTTAACCCGGTCTTCTGTGGGTCACCACCAGCCCTTTGTGAGCACAAGCAAGAGTGAGGACCCGCCTTCCTTTGCACCTCCTTGCTGCTCTACATTGGGTGCTGCAGTGCCCTGCCAAATCAGGCACCTGATCTGCCCTTTCGCTCCCCTGGCAGGCAGGGTTGGACCCCTGAAGGCCATTCCCATTCAGTTTTGGTGATGGAGACTCATGCCCTGCTGTTAACATTCATGGCTCTGAAGACACTGAAGCCACTCGCAGCCTCCAGACTGCTCCTCACAGCAGAGACCTTTGTCTGTACCTCTTCTTCCATGACCACTGTCCTTTTTTTCTGGCAAGGTTAGTTTTCAGAACAACCAGCACCCCGACCCTGCTCGGCACAACCAACAATTCCTAGTGCTGGTGCCAGGGGGGTGGCCAGGGAGAGCACGAAGCCACTCTCCTTAGCAGCACAACTGCCTTAGATCAGCTAAAATCCATCACAAAGCCACACCTTTCAGAATCCAAAAGTGTGGGAGCTATAACGACAATTACTCAGGCAGAATTAAAAATAATAGCTCAATTTAGATCAGATGAACTTGTAAAATTGTCAAAATAAAGCCTAATACTTTGCTTGCATTAACGAAATCGCCAATTAAATTTGAAAAGCTCCTGGCAACATGCTGTTATTTCAACACCACAACAAAGTATGTCCCGAGATGGTGTGACCGTATGTGACGCCATATTAACCACCAGGACAAGGCGCCAATGGAAGGAACCTGCCGCCTCTGGGAGAGGGTGACTTTTCTCTCAGCATGCTGGAAATCAGCAGAGGAAGGCATTAACCAACACCATCTCATCAACCACCACCAAGGCACAAAGATTTACATTGCTGCAGGAAGCACTCTAGTGCACACATCTGTAGAGGAATGAAGCTGGGTTAATTAACATTGATAATATACAGCTGTGGGTTGGCTGATGTAGATAAGGCGCAGCTGTGGCTGGTTCTGTTAAGTGGTCAGGCAGCCAAGGAAAAGAGAGGAGAAAGAAGCAGACAGAAGAGAGGAGAGAGAAGGAGCACCCTGGATGAGGAGAGACTAGGAGAAGGCAGCAGAGGGAGTATGCTGGCATGAGATAGTAAAAGACCTTGCTGCAGCCGGCTAGTTTGGAGAGTGCTGCGACACACATCTACCACAGTCTTCACAAACAAGCCTCAGTAAGAAAAGGGAAGCAGGAACTCAAGGCTCATGACGGCCAAGCCTCTTGCTACTGCACCATTCTGCTCTGATTTTACTCTGCATTTAACTCAAGGCGGGCTTACTTCACCAGCTACGACCCACCTTGCGCTGCTATGATCATAGTTTTAATAATAACAGCTAACCACCACTGTTAAGAGCTGGCCATGCTCCAGAGCAAATGAGTTTTAATAGACCAAGTTTCTTCTAACCACCCAGCTGCCAGAGGAGCATAGACACTCTTATCTCCCAGCGCTCTGCTACATGCATCACATGCTTTTCTCTTTGCATGCTTGTCTGGTTTAATTTTAAAAGAAACAGGATCAGATTTTCAAAGCAAACCCTGAAGCCTTGCACTTCAACTGACTTCCTTCTCCACAGAGAGAATATTCAAGATTCCCAAGAGACTTCAAAGCAAGCTCTTGCAAAAGATAGAAAGAAAAGCAATTGCAGATCACTGTTTTCAAAAGGAATGTCCAAAAATTAATTATTTGAGATTCCTCTCTTCCCTAATTTTTCTTAACAGATTACAAATAACTTCTTTTGCTGGCATTGGTGCCATGGGTTTTTCTCACCAGACCTGTCACACACCGGTAGCATCACACCTGGTACATATATGCTCCTTACCACAGAGTTTAATGTGACAAACCATTGCTCTCTTTGAGTAGCCCTTCTATAAAATCCCCAACCTTCCCAGTGCTGTTTTTCCACTCAGTGTTTCCTTCTAATAGGAAAGCAGAAAGAGTAACTCACAGGCCTTTGTCTGCTTTAGATGCTCATAACAAGGGATCCAGAGCACTCCTATTAACTGAGTCATATTTAAACACAGGACTTTGGAGGTTTCCTAACAACAGCTTCTTTGTACATACTGTTCCACATCTGGGATAGTGGACAGTGCATCCCACACAGCTCTGGAACTATAGAGTTAAAAAGAAGAGAAAAAATAAGCTATCCAATTCAATTCTATAGCATTCCATGGGGAAAAAAATAGGAATATACAGGAATAAATCATGAATCTGCAGTCTATGCAAGCTCTTTACACTCTTGTATGAGCCTGAAACCCTGCCAAGTTCCAAAACCTTGTATCCAAAACATAAGTAGTTATCAGGAAAACAGTTTCAGATCTTAATTAATCCACTGAGGCCCCAGCCCGTGTCACAGTAATCAGTCAGCTGGCGATGACAGAGAGGAACAGGATTTGAGAGGCTCTCACAAAACATCTAAAAATAGCACTGGATTTCTTTATGTTCCCATGCACACAAGGATCTTATCTCAAATTTTCAAAAACTTATTTATAGGTTTTATTTCATGTAACTGAATTTGTTCTTCATTCAAAACTTAAAAAGAGGTAACCTCTTCTCCTAAAACTATAGATTATGTTGCATAACACTTGTACACCTGAGAAGTTACCGCCTACATATTTCTGTTATGTGGTTTTCCATCCCAATCGACTAATATGACAACATAAGCAGCCAGTGAAAGTAATTACTGTCAGATTTTCTACCTCAGAACAGGCAGGTCTAGGGAAATCAACAGAATTTTAAAAGTGATCTGTAGTAATAAATAATTTGATGGGAAGATTATCTTCAAAGGTATTCATTTTTACATTAGATGGATTATTTGAAATTGTTGGGTTTGAACACTTCATGATTTTCAATTTCTAATAAATTAGCTAAGCTAATGAAAAAAAGCAAGAAGTGCAGCAATTTACCTTAAAAACAGCCATATCACTGTAATTCAGAAACAGTGACAAATACCTTCTTAAAATGTTCTCAGGTTCTCGTTAACATTTTACAAGTAATTTAGGAATCTTAATTTTTTATGAAAAAAGATCAAAATGGAAATATTCCCACAAAAAGGAAGAAAGAAATCAAACTCTGCAAAAAAGGGAGGTCAGTGATACAAAGGCCAAGGAAGCAGAAAAGTTTTTTGTAGAGTATTATTCTTTTAACAGGCTTTGATTGATACCAGTCTACCAAAACATTCAGAAAACTGATTTTGGCTTGTCTGCCTGTACAAGCAGAGACAGAGTCCCGTTCCTCCAGGGAACTACCCAACTAAAACCTCATATATTGTGAGCAGCGAAGTCTACTATTGTCTGCTAAAACAGCAAAGACCAACGCACAGTTTTAAATATTCTCAGATGTCAAACATTCATTAGAAAAACTTTAAGACGACAGAAAGGAAAAGGACGACAGAAAGGAAAAGGACGACAGAAAGGAAAAGGACGACAGAAAGGAAAAGGACGACAGAAAGGAAAAGGACGACAGAAAGGAAAAGGACGACAGAAAGGAAAAGGACGACAGAAAGGAAAAGGACGACAGAAAGGAAAAGGACGACACTCTAGCAACAAAAAGGCATTTTTAAGTAACATATCTCCTGCTGCGATAACTGAACTATTGCTCACTAAGTAACTCAGGCCTGGAATAAGCCTGCATAATCACAGAAGTTTCACTGTACGGAGTGGAGTCAGGTCTGGCTGGCTGAAAACTGATCAGATTCTGGTAACTTCAAATCTGTAACTTTCTTCAGTATTTTAAAAGTTCAACCATAACAAAAGCAGTTGCGTTGTGTTCAACAGCATTTCCAACACACACAGCAGTAGCTGCTGTTAGGCTGGAGAGCAAGGAGGTGATAAGGATGGTTTTGTCTCAGTTATAGCAATCTAAAGACTGAAACAAGCCCAAGCTTGTAGGGGAAAATAGATTACTCTTTTTTATTATTTTACAGTTAGCTGAAGCGTTTAAGAGGGGGAAAAATACACATTCTCGAGCCAGAAAAACCCTTCTTCAGATCTATCCAATATAAAAGTTGATCAAAACAGGGCTTTGTCT
This sequence comes from Falco cherrug, assembly GCF_023634085.1. NCBI lineage: Eukaryota > Metazoa > Chordata > Aves > Falconiformes > Falconidae > Falco > Falco cherrug. The sequence continues at coordinate 65,581,540 of NC_073700.1, read as the reverse complement.
GGAGTGCTTCGTTTCAGCCGTTTCACCCACTAACATACTGCAACCAAGCCAAAGTAGTAAAAGTTTCTTAAAACTACTCCTACAATTCTGCATCTATGAGTACCGCAATTCAGACACGCTTCCATGTGAATAACGATTTTAGAAAAACACTTTTTCCATAAGTGACACCATAAAAGACTAAGCTGAAGCAGATGAATTTTTCTTCTTTTCAATAAAAATAGAACTTAGAGGATTAAATCATTAAACCACCAAGAATACACATTCGGGATTTGTTCAACCATCAGCTTGAACTCTGTAATTGAGCATATTTTTCATTAACCACTAGAGGTCAGCCGGTAACCATGGCAGCTATCCAAAAGATGCGAGGCCTCAAGAACCTTCTTAAGGTCTGGGAAAATTGAAATATGCAGGTACTACTCACTGATTTGCACCTACAAAAGAAATTTTTAAATTAATGTGAGTACTCTTTCTATTTCCCAAAAAGATCCAATGAACATGAAGGCTCACAGATGTCACAGATTGTTTTTTTAGATCTTTGTAAAATTTAGATTTATTATTTTTACTTTAGAAATCACATCTGATAATAGAGGCAGAAAAGAACTCGGAGCTTGGTGCCCTTTTGAAGGTGTTCCTGGTTTCTTCAGATATTTCCTCATTTAAAACTTCTGGAACTTTGATTCAAACAAAGGTCAGCTGTGACCATAATTAATACTAAAGAAACACACCAAACTAGGATTATCCTAGTATTCTACTAGTCAGTATTTTGCTATTTAAATAGACATTTTGAGTTGTCAGGAATAGGAATATTAATAAAAACAAATATGAACCTACACACGTCAAATTAATTGTGTTTTTAAGTTAAAACCAGACTTTACACTGGAGTCAGTAACAAATCCACTCAAATCTGAACAGATAGTCTGTCCTTAAAATTTAGGAGCAGATGGTGGTCAGGGCCTGAAAACTACTTACTTGTGAGAAATTCACTTATATTGCTAATGAAAATCTAGTCTATTCTAAAACATTTGTGGAAACACTATTTGCAAAGTATTAAAACACATTATGTTCTACACAGCTAATTAAATATTCCCTGGAAAGTTCCTTTAAACCCTTCAAAAAGGCACCCTGTGCACACAACTACAGAGCGAGAGATGGCTGGTAGTGATTCCCTGCTCCTTTCATATTAGATTAGATCGGGTATCAATATACAAAGACATTCCATGAACTGATTCAATTGTTTTTATTCCATTTACTACAGCACACACTACATCTTCCCTTTGGAGAAATTTCATTAAACTAGATCCTAACTATGAAAGATAAAGACCTGTGTGTTAAAGTCTTTTACTATATGGCAGTGCAGCACTGCCAAGGCATTAAGCTGCCCTCTAACCCTAAGAACTGGTCCCACCAGAACAGGTGCCGCTGCTGACTTGCATTACCTGTTCTGAAATAAGTAAAATATTTCACTCCCTAAAGCTCTCAGTCTGGTACATTTCAACATTAAAAATAATAATAATAATAACAAAAACAAAGAGCAGTGAAACAGCTGTAATCTGAATAATAATTTCAAAAGTTTTAGTACCCATCATGTGTTTCAGCACAACAGACCACACACTACCAAAAGCTCGCAGGGTGCGTATTACACTATAGAAGCAAATCCTTGAGACAAAAACACAAATCATAAATCATGCCTTAAAAGCAGAAAAGATACAGGTTCTTCATGCAATAAAATTAACACAAGGTTTAGCTAGCTATTAAGAAATATTATAGCAAAAAAATCAGCTTTACCCGCACACAAGCTTGTACATATATACACACACACACTCACACACAGCTTGCAAATCAGCAGACTGTTTTCCACTTTGTATTAACACAGCAAGTTTTACAATCCTTTTAAAAATTTAGGAAGTAAGGATATTTTCTTGAGGAATATCCAAATACAAACCTGCTTTTTCTGTGCCTGCTTTTTTTGAGCACCCAATGTAGCTGACTTAAAGCTAAGAGACTTGGACTGTCTCCTAACTTTCACTGAATCTCTCCGGCGATCATATGAAAAAGACGATGACTTCTTTGTAATTTTCCTCTTAGGTGTGTCTGCCATTTCATCCACCAAAATATGGTTACCTTCAAGCAAACAGCGTCCCAAGAAAACAAAAACTCAGTACCATCAAGCTTCCACGGAACAGGCTTCAATCCTATAGGAAGAAGTGGAGCAACCTACAAGCGACACAGCCCACTTAAAAACAACTTCTGTTCTTCCAACAGGTTGTACAAATGAAAAAAGCAGATGGTCCTGCAACGCTGTATATCACTGAAGAGCAGGCAGAACTCCTTCTTGCTGTATAAACTCAAAGAGGCTTCAGCAGTGATGCTAATCTGAAAAATGTAGTGACTATCCTGCTGAGCACGCTAAAGGTGAACGGAAGGTAGTTCCCTGCACACCAAGAGGGTGTGGAAGTACACCAACAGGGTGTGGGGACGAAGCAGAAGACTTTGGGTTCAAAGCATCTTCTTAACCCCTTCCTTTCTGGGCTACTGCTAGGAAGGTACCTGAAAAGTCAGACTGGTGAAAGCTTCCCGGAAAAGACAGTGCTATTTTCTTCTCTTTGGATCTAAGTCACATGCTGAAAGAACCTTTAGCATGAGGTAGCTGCCCCATTTATTAGGAGCTCTGTTTTAACCTAATTCAAATATTCCCTTTTCTCTCCTTGTCTGAAAGACTATTCACACTACAAACTTATGAGGTACTTTTATCTACTAAGCCAACTGGAAAATAAAGTCCAAGCCTATGTATGAATCTTGTCATCCTTCCTGGGAATAACTATGAAGTTACAGCACTTCTTAAGACCCATTGGTATCACTGGATAAGAGAGTAACACTAACAAATTTTCATCCTAGTAACAGTGTGGGAATCTTATCAGAGCGCTGAGATTGCAACTTTTGTACCAGAACTATGTTTAGGTAGGAATGTTTCCTTGCATAACCTATTAGTCAAGGAACTACGAAGGTGCAGAGCCCCAAGACTTGCTGTTATTGTTTTCCTTCAAGCAAAATATATCCGAAGTGCAAAGCTGTGCATATGGGAATGTGCCTGCAAATCAAACGCTGTCAGATTTAAATCTGTGCTAAAAGACAAGGAGGAAAACTATCATTTGACAAACTTATGCCGTTGTCCAGGGTCTTTTCCAGAAACCTGTCCTTATTTTATTCATGACGCTACTTCGCATATAAAACAAGTGTGAATAATTTATACTTGCAGGATCATCCATTACTGTAATTAAGCTTTAATATGGGTCAGTCCTCTAGCGTATGAGTCTCACCACCTCTGTTAGGAAATATCTGTGAAGTTGGAACAACATTTCTTTTAAGCCCTGCCGATATCAAGGAGTAAGAGGGTAGTGTTAATGAATTCCCATAACCAACTTTTTCTGCAATTTCTTCCTTTATTGTAGGATTAATAATATACCTCTAGGACAAAGTGATATTGCTAAAATTAATGAAAAGCTATCAGAGTATCATGCATTTATTAGCCATAATGGCCTAATTCTAGACTCACTGCAGATTTTTGTGGAGATTTACAGTGTGCAGAATTACTAAGCTTCGTATTATCTACAACTAGATCTAAGCAGTGAATCTGTAATTATTACAGGACAGAGGAAAAAAAAAACATTATAAATATTTTTAGTACAAAGTATCTGTTCATTGTGATGGGTTTATAATACTGTAGCAGTCATCATCCATAGCCACATATTGACATTCAGTGTCACTAATATTAGACACTGTGAGACCATCATCATTTCAACACACTCTGTGGTTTTCACCAAAGTTTAAAGAGACTCTTTCTCACAAACTGAGACCCTACTTAAATTACCAGTTCCCATGATTTACAAGCATCACCTTTTTGAAGAGTAAAAATAAGCAGACAATTCATCATTATGCGTGCTTTTAAACCATGATGTCTCAAGAAAAAAATATGTCCTCTAAAACTTCTTGAAGTATCTGCAGCGTTTGACAAAAATCACAGGTATTCTAATATATCATAAAAACTGAAGTCAAGGCAAGTCTGAAAAACTTTTGCAGATGGCTACTCTTATGATATATTCTAATCATGTCTGTTTGCACCAAAAAAAAAAAAGCAATTAAAACTAAGAATGCGCAAATAAACTTTAAAAGTCCACTAAAATGCATCTGACTATGTATCAAATACCAAGTACAATCCTGATCACTTCAATAAAAAGCACATCAGACCTAAAACAGGCCAAGAAACATAACAAGAATGATTTGAGTTAACAAAAGGATTTCCAAATAAGAAGCAGTAAATTACAAAGAAAATTTGAAAGGACAGAGGTCCTTAAAATCTTTAGAGATACAGAAGAATGTCTGGATTATATTTATTCATAGTTCCCCTAAATACAAGAACCTACAGCACTCAACAACCAATTTTTAAAACAAAACATAGTGGTTTACACATAACACGTATCCTTTCATTTACTTTGCTAATGAAAACTTCAATTTCATTTGACGCCCCAGATCTTGCACTGAAAAAGACAAAGAACATTCCTCAATGTCACCTCTGATTTTAGTCATCTACAGTTTGCTTCTTCCATCCTCTTTTCAAGTCTGAGAGTCCTGGTCCATTTAGACACTGCTGGCAGAGAAGCCTTTAATCTATACCTGCAATCAATGTCAACATTTGCTCTGTGCTTTTGCTATTTCTACAAAATATTTTTGGTTGCTTGGTTTGTGGCTGGAAGGAGTAGAGGGCTCACCACCAGCATGTACAGCACCAAGATCCCATCACCCATCCCTTCAGTACCCCCGCTGTTTCACCACAGGGACCACTCCAGCAGCTGCATGGCTGCTGGCAGCCTTGCTGCACTGAAAGGGAAGGTCTCAGCCCACTCATTTTCCCACTCTCCCTCTTTTTACTTATTTCACACCACAACCACTCCCAGCAGCAAAGTCCTCTCCCTTTCCTCCTCAGCTTGCCAGATCCTTCAGTGAACTGATAATGCCCATGAAATAGCAGAGAAACATTTGGTTATTTTTGCAAGGAGGAGTCCTGTGCCATTTCAGTGAACAGATTTGCTAGAAGACGGGGTCCAAAGAGTGCCAGAGCCTGCACGAGGTAAGTGGCAGGACAGGGATGACAACATGGGGGTGAGGCAGACACAAGGGCAAGCTGCTGGAAGCCTTCTTAGATCCTACGTCTCACAGAGCTGTACCTTGCAGCATAAGCCAATGCTTCCAGAGGTCTATTACAAAACCAAAAATATAAGAGCTAGCTCAGAACTCATTATTTTGTGCATTCAGTTAATGGAGCCTCTCTCTAAAAGCACATCACATCTGCCAAAATGATATTTCATCCACCACGTTATTCTCTACTCCCTCTGTATCACAGGATAGTTCTGCAACCCTTCATAACCAGCATTTACAGTCAACGTCTGGTTTCACACACAGTAATGGAATTTGTCACTCCAGTACTCAAATCTCCCTCCCTTTTTTCACAATTACAAATATATTGAACAACTCATGCTCTATTTTCTGTCTTCCAATCAACTATGTATCCATAAAAACCCTCCTCTTATCCTGTGGCAAGTTTGTGGGTTTTTGACTGTACTAACCCAGTCACCGTTGCTTAGGTCCGTCTTTCTGCTGAGAATATGGGCAAGTTTGTGAGGCATGATTTTCTCTTCATAACAGTGTCGTAGTCTTCCCCAGAATATCATATTCATGCACACGCCTGCTTCAGAGAACTGTTTGTACCAAATCATTCCATTTTCAGAAGTCAGATTTACCTGCAGCTCTTCAGGTCACCACAGAAACTGATTTACAAATATACAAACGTCACTTCTCTCCTACCTGGGAATTCTTCATGCATTGCTACAATTACTTCAGTAATACAGGAAAGGAACTGGGATATTGCAGTTTATCTCAAAACCAAAAAATTATGAACAGAAATGTAGTCTTCACAGAGCTAGAAAAAGTAAATGATGATGAGATTAATAATTTGCAGGACAGTGCTGAAAGATTAAAAACTAAGAGCTACAGATGGGAGACAACATTTAGTTACATCTAGGATCTCTTAGTGATTGGAAAATGCACGTTTCAATTTTAATATGTTATGCTCAGTATTTCCTCACTTCCATGGGTTTTAGTTTCATCCATAAATACTGTGAAGTTATTTATTAGAAATACTACAAGCATTTTAATTCCATTATTTGACAGAAGGTAATATTTATATTTGGAGACTATTATTTCCAAATATGTCTTCATTAAATACAAGTGGGAATAAAGACCACACAAACCCTTCAGTTTTCTATTTTAAATCCATCAGCAAGACCTAAAAATCGTACTGACAGTAATAATGAGTCAATAGTGTTAATGCAAGAAAACCTAGTTAAAACAGGAGACATTGTTTGAAACTAATTTGTCAGAACTTTGATTAATATCAAATTGTCAATCTCTAAAAATGTAATTAAAATAAAAAACACTGCATAATACTAGATGACATCAAGACCTCATTGTTAAACTTTACTCTTTGAATTTTTTACCACAAAATAATCACACAAAGGGTTTCTATCCCAGTATCAATACTTTCCCAAGCTCAAGTAGTTATTTTAAGCTGTTGCAAGAAAAGAATGCCTTATGTTCAAAATGTGTTTTGCCAAGTCACTTATGAGTAACAACAAATTGTTTCAAGGTCATCCTGTTTTCCTGGGATGCAGGAAGGCAGTCACAGAACAAGAGGAGAGAAGCTGCACACTGTGGTAGAGCTAATCATAGCAGCAGTTGAAATTCAATTTGATGGGTAAGTTTTGAGTAAAAAGGAAGAAGGGCATACAAATCATGGTACTGTAAACACTACAAATCGCATTTTTTTAGTAAGTTTTCGGCATTTTTAGGTTTTGCTGTCAATTTGCTGCACTGGACGTAGATGTTCTTTCATTCACTCCAGGTTTTTTAATCTGTTAATGGCAGAAATAAGCTGCAGAGGTACAAGAAAAAGTTTCTGTTGTTCTCTACTCATTTTTAAGGGTTAAATTCTTATGTTGCAGAGTCAAAGAGAATTCAAATTTAAATTCTGCTGTAAATTTGCTTAAGAAGCAGAGGCACCCAAATTTAGAACAAACAACACTACTTTTGAATATTCTGATTATGTGCTGATGGAAATCTAAAGATAACACAAGTTTATCTGTGCAACTTTCATCAACTTCAAAAGCTCTTTAACATTTTGGAGAGAATGAACAGACACAGGGTTACCAGAATCTTATTCTTTTTACCAGCACCACGTTGTCACTGTCTACCCAGAATTTACTACAGATAACTGTCCCTAAAGGTAAAGTGACAGGACCAACATCAGTAGCAGTGAGATACTGTAATCACAGTTCTCCAGTCCCTAGCTAGCCTTTAACCTTAACATCATAATGCATTTTCTCAAAATAGAGCTTATTTTTGTGTTGGTTTCAAGTTAACATTTGTTACAAACAAAATACAGTCATCCTTTCCAAACCCACATTTTGTGTATCACATGCCTCCCTAACTCAACAGCGCTTTCCAAGAGGAAGTAAACAAAACAACAGTACTATTTAGAATTGACCATCTGTTTAACACAAAAACCAAAAGTTCATTTCCTTTCCACTACACTGGGAAAAGCTCCTAATATGCCTTCATATTATGTGAAGGAGCTGCTCAAAGACTTTCTCCCATCACACTAGGAGCAAGTGGGCACTAAATTTATAATAGTATTAAGTCTCCATAGGTCTCTGAAAGCAGATGCAAATGAAGTGCAATTGATTACAGTGAATTTCAGCAGCAATTTGATTACTCAACGTAGTCAATTAACTCTATTAATGTTTACAAACTCCATTTCAGCACAGGTCTAGGAAATTAATCTCCATCCCATTCTTACCAACAGTATTGCACTCAAAACAGCAACTTCTTGTGTCTTTCTAGGAGGCTCAAAGGTACGTCTAAACAGCAGTAAGCACCAACATCACCTTGATCTTACAGTGAGCTAGGCCATACACTGCCACCACACACAGACACTGTGGCAAGCATGAAACTTTGCTCCAGACAGTACCAAACCATATCCCTCTGTTGTTTTTTTTTTAATCTCTGCACTCAGTGAGCACAAGTATAAATGATGCAGGGTCAAGAGCTGATTGAATATTTGAAAACAGTAAGTCTATCAAAGAAAGCCCATTCCTTGGTTTAGTGAAATAAACCCAGGCTGCAGTTCTAAGCATACACCAAAATACAGTGGTTGTTTTTGAGAAGTGTTGAATTTATAAGCACAGTGATGGAAATTATAAACTGCTGATGCTTTCACATTTACAGGTTGCTAATCCCAAGCTATCAGAAACCTAATACATTTGGACAAATGAATTTATGAATAACTGACATTAGGTTCATACCCAATGTTGTTTCAAACTAGCCCTACTTGCCCAGCTGCTCACCAAAAACAGTGGCTGTCAATAATAGATCCTTGTTGTTCTCTTGGTAAGGAAAGCCTCTGATTTTTCAGAAATGTAGTTACACCAAACACAGATTTTGATCTCCAAAGCTTTTCACTAAGCAACAGCCCGAGCATTACTATGCAGGAAAAAATTAAATATAATTGCACATAGAATTATTTTTTTTAGTTGTGCAAAATACAAGTGACTATTTCAGTGGAAATTCAACTGGGAGTACATACTTATACCTTTAAACAGGAGATTACACAACAATTTCCTAAGTATTTTTTTCCATGGATAAACAAGGGCCTAATAAGATCCTTAATAAGTACTTTCATATCACACTTGAAGTATGAGGATCTCTGAAGTGTCTATGTGCCTCAGCCTGCCAGGAGAAACCATGGTTAAGGATGGTTGGGGTATTTATTTTCTTTTTCTTCAGTTGGTTGGAGGTTTTTTGCTGTTGAGAATATCTGCCTACTAAGAGCTGAACTGAGGTCATCAAGTATTTATCATCAAGCTGGAAACGTGTCAAGTTGACATATGTTTTTTGAGAGCCTTCAAACAAAAGGCTACTTTTACAAGTAACCGAAATACAAACCAAACTGTTTGCTAACCTATCCGTAAAGTATTGTTCTAATCACTAAATGCACAAGAAACCTATATTTTTAAAATAATGAAAATAGGTTATGCAGCTGACTAAAAGCAAGTTAATGGGAGTTACTTCTTTATTTCTGGAAAAGATGTATCGGCTATTCATCTGCCCAAACTTTTCAAGGAGCTTCCTCAAACAGCACCATACATGATCATACTTAGGACTGGAATGGATGCCACTAGTTGAAAACAGATTCTTGTTTCTTGTGGCCAAATATTTTTCAAAACCAACAAAAACAAGACAATCCATTTGCATTCATGTATACAAAGACAGATAAATATAAAAAACACTGATGTATTTCCACTGAAAAATATCTTTCCATAATAAAACCTACAAAGAATTTGCACTGCAATCAATCACAAAAAAAGTTTTCCAAGAAAAAAAAATATCCAAATGAGCATTTACTAGTTTTTAATACTATTACTCCCATTAAGTGCATTAACCAAGTTTTCATCAGCAACTTCATGTGTAGTGATATTGTGTAATATAAATGTCAAAGTTGCATGCCAGCTAAATTAGAATTCATTATACACTTTCTGAATGATCTACGTCAAAGAGCTTAAGAAAAGCTGTTTCAGAAAGGAACAAACAGCTTAGGAAAATCAAATTTTCCATGTAGTTTATGTTTTTCTCCTTTTTTTAAGGGGGAACAACATTGAACTTCACAAATTATTCCAGACAGCAACTGGAATCCATTCTGTTTTAGTAAGTGACAAGAGATTACCAAAATATAGGGACAGAAGAAGCTAAATTAAGTCACTCTACCATGCTGCATGTGAAGGACACCATCAAAGATACTTCTCTTATTCCGTTCCGAACAGCTGCTGTCTCTCAGGGTCTTTGTATTTGTTACAGGATAGAACATTTTCTCCATGGAGACAGTAGCATAGGAGTAAATGTATTCTTTAATTACTTAGAGTTTTATTTTACTAATATAGTTGACTATATAAAGCAATAACTCCATCAAAAGGACAAGCTGGTCCTTAGCTGCCTCACATTCTGTGTCATGCTTATGTGAAATGTACAAACAATTATAGCATAAAACCAACATTAATAAGACAAAACTTATGTATATCACCATGAGAATGATCCTTCTATCTAGAGAACCAGAAGACAAACTGATTTTCAAAAGTACAGATGATAGGTAGTAATCAGCACAACAAACTTGTCTTCAAGAACTTCCTTGTGAAAATGAACACAGTTATTAGTGTTCAGTTTTGCAATATCCTGGATATTTTTGTGTGTTCCCCTCCCCCCCCTAAAAAGAAAAGATACAGTGTCATGTTTAATTTTGAGCATAACTAATCCTACAGACTTCAGTAACAATTTAATTAAGTGTTTAGACATCATCTGTTTAAATGTTTTTAAAAGATATGCTGATGTGTGTATATATATAAAACCTCATTAAATGGAGATTTATTCAGAACCTTGCATTAATGAGACCTATATCAGGTTCTGTTAACACAAAACTAGTTAATGCACTTGCTACAGAGGAAGCATAGAGTGCAGAGCTAACAACCCAAATCTAAAGGGAACCAGGAAGGTCAGCTGTAAAATATAAGATGGGAAACTGAAAAACAATGACTAATGACTGAAATGTTCGAAAAGAATCAAACCTGCAGGTCAAGTGAGAATGATTAATTCAAGGATATAAACCAGTACAGCACAGCATATTTATACTGCACCTTCACAAACAATGCTACAAGGTCCTACAAAAAAATGAAATCTAATTGTTAAGTGCTATCAGTAGAGACGTGCCAGATTCACAGAATCAGAGGATATGAGCTTGGCAAATGCAAAAATAAATACTACTAATTACTAGGTATCTTGTCCATCTATGTACAAAAACAATATTGTAATAATGGCTTTGCCTGTTTCAGTTCCAGTCAGAGTTTTTCAACTATTAGTCATGCACATAAAAACACCCACAGAGTTTCACTGTGAGGAATTACCCCACTAGAAGGTGGCAAGGCAAGGTAACAGCAAAGAATGAAGTCTTGAAGTCACCAGAATTCAAACTTCTTCTGAAGGGAGGAGCACATGAGGAGCTAAAAAGTGCATGATTCAAGTAACCTTAAAAAAAAAACAAAACATATATATACACACACATATATATGTGTGTGTATATGTATACAGTGACAACTTGCACCTGCCTCCTTGAGTCCTGTAAGTAAAAGTTAAACTAATCATGCAGCCGAGCACTTCAATACGAGATAACTAACTAGAGGTTTTAATTAGCTTTGCGTGAAATCTTAGCTGGGCACTATTTTTATGGAAGAAATTCCTGAAAACTCAGCACTGTTACTCTATACAACTTGAGTAATCCAAACATTTCAGACAGCGAGGAGTCTCCATGTCCCAAGACTCCTCACATTATTTTTCTTTATAAAGCCCTGGTTGAAATAACTGTGTCAAATTTTGTCACAAGAAATAACTGTGGGCAAAGTATTTATTTCTGAAAAATTAGCCTAAGAGTCATCATTTGGCCAGTTTTCAAGGAGCCTTCAGAATGCCTGTTGCTTCCAACAGAGGCAATTAGGATCTTGTCTGTGAAGGAGCAGGGTCCTGAAATACATTTCCAGACTGAAGTCTGTGTCAGGCTCAGACACCCTCAAGAGCTTCAGCAAACATGTGGCTTTGCAGAAAAAAGTGGTGTATTTACATATGACTTTACAGTCTGCCACAAAATTTCTTACCTACCCTGTTTGAACATGTAATTCAAAGACACAAATATCTATAACCTCATCCTAACAGTCAATAACCAAAAACCTCTTAACTGACTGCAATCTAAATCTCTACTTAATAAAGCGCAAAAGCACTCAAGACCCAGCAGTGTATAATTATTTTCTCAAGTTCTGTGTAACTAGCAGTTCCTCCCAAAAAGATTTCTGAAAAACAATCCACCAACCCTTCACTTTAAGAACAGCATGGTTTCTTGCAAATATCCAACTGGTAACATTTTTGCATGGTAACATGAAATTTTTTTGCAGTATTGTTCCACTGCATTAAGGTGGTTTTCTTTTATTTTTGCAGCCGCCTTTTCTTTCTTGACCTTTTAAAGAACCAAAGGATGGAAACCCCATGATTTCAATAAAAGATTTCCTGTACGTTTTGAAAAACATAAGAGGAACAGACTTCTCACATCTATCAAGCAAGCTATATAAAAAACCTGAAAACCTCTGTACTGACTCCCACTTTTGGACACATGCAGGAAACACGGAACACTGATATACTGACATGCAGTGTGCGCTGAGCCGCTTTCATAGCTATTTGTACTTACACGGTCTTTGTCATCGGCTACATCACAAAGAATGTCATCGAGATCTAAGATCCCACCATCCCCGTGTTCCAGTCTATGTACTTGTATCCAGTAGTTTGGATCCTGCATAAAAGGACAAGAAAATAGTATCAGGTATCGCATATGAACAGAATATTCCACCATACAGTTAACATCACAGTCCTACAAATGCTCGAAGTTAAAACATCCATTTAGGTCATATTTCTGTAAACAAATGGAAATTGAGACGCAAAGCCAAAGTTCTTTTTTTTAAATTGCCCTAGATTAGATAGATACTCTTTCCACTTTTATCAGTTCTGCATGAGTCACAGTTCCATCACCGACACATAGGGAGGGGAACAGCATTCCCAGTGTTACTGAATATATGCACTACATAAAAGAGGAACACATCATCCTCAAAATAAACTATCTCAGACAGTGGTCAACATGCACAAAACATTACAGAACAGCCATGAATGTGTTGGTTTGGGGTTTTTTTACAGGACAGCTATAAAAGGTACAAACAATATTTAAATGGTATCAAAGGGCTTTGTACCTATGCTTTGGTAGAGTTGGTAGATGGGATATATACATCTTAAAAGAGCACTTTCCACATTTTAATTAAAAATAGATACATACACACACATGCATGCAAACACATACATATGCATACATATATGTGTGGGTTTGTGTATATGCATGTGTCTACCAGTAACTGGGAAGACTGGCTTTATAGTTTTTATTATAACTTTTACTGCAAAACAAAACCATAAGGAGTAAGGTGGTGTGCACAAAGTGTCTTCTACATATTGCTACATAACCTGAGTGGTGTTTAGTACTTAACGTGCTATTCTTAAAAGGTTTGTTTTCCAACAGGGAAAAGTTGCACTGTAAACACACAACCTGAACATGATACATAATCTTTTCTTGCTTCTAAAATACTCCCCCGTTAACAGTGCCAGTGCCCTGGGGTTTTACGCATCTAGCAGTAAGAGAACTTCCTTGCTTTTCATCCAGCAGGCAAGACTGCAGAAAGTGACTAATGTGAAGACTTTAGAACTTGCAACATCTTGTACAGTTCCTAACTTTCTAAAAATAGCAATTAGCATCACAATCTTTTCAGGTATCAGTGTCTAGAAGTCAAAAAAAGAAAAAAAAAACACACCAAAACCAAACCAAAACCCACACTTGAACAAACAAAAAAAACCAAAACTCACCCAAACTAAAATGAAACCAAAAAACACTTTGAAAAAAACCCTTCCACCCTTAAAGAACTTGAAAACTATTTGATTTCTTAAAGGATAGAATAGAACAAGAAACGGGACAGCCAGAATTTCTCTAAATCCATATGTGTTTTTAAATCTTGACAGGACATGCTGCATGAAGAAGCATTAAGGGATATTCATTTTGGGTTTAATATCCCAGAACTCTGTTTATTTGCATGTGATATATATGCATAGGTCAAAGATTTCAGAGAAAATTGATAACCATGAAACTTACTTCATTGTTTGTGTAAGTATATCCACCCTAAGTACTGCAGTAAATAATCATCATCATCAGATGTTCGTATTTCAGAATTGCATTTTACAGTCATTAGGCTAGTCATTTCAGAAGTTAAATTACAGATTTTTTCCTCTAATTTCTCTAAGTATTAAATATCATCACCTTACTTTTTTCTAAGCAAGTATTTATTATACAATTAACTGATTTTCCTAGTATATGGCTTTTCCCCAAACAACACTTACTATTGCAGCACATTACAGAATATAATTCAGCATTCATTTTTCAATGTAAAAATTCAGCATTAATTAAGAATAGGCCTACGTTCTTCACATTGTCATGCATACAGAGGTGCACATATAGCTACATAATACAAAAATTTACTTTGTAAAAAAAGGTATGTAATGTAAATACTAGGATAAACTTTTTTTAAGTTTGTAAGTGTTAGTGGAGTATTCAGACACAGCTGGGAAAAGCCTTTTGCACACAGAAGAAATCCTTCAAAGTTCCTTAATTCTAAACAAATTCTAAAGATATGTCCACTGAAGAGGTTGAGGTGTCTTTCTAAACTCTGTTCTCATGCTAAAAGGAAAGAGAATCCTTCCTCATCTTTCAGCCCATTACAAAAGTCTCCTGTCTCTCATACCTACACCAGAGACTGAAACACAGTTGGGAAGACCTAGGGTTTGAACACACAACAAAACTGACACACTGGGAAGCATCTTGCATTCCTAAAGGACTTGATTCAGGTTTCCTCTGCTAATTTTTCCATCTCAAATCCAAGTCAGAATTGAACCATAAGCCAGGTTTCACTGCAAAATCAGAAATGGAAAACCTAGTTCAGGCTTTAGGAGAGTTCTGTTCCCTCATATGTCACACACTTCACCATTTTTGTTTGCATCACATCCTCTTCTTACTGAAGAATGGAAACCTTAAAAACAGAGAACTGCAATGTTGGCTCACTGACTGGACTACATCCACCAAAATAAACAGCACACAAATTGAAACTACAATTTCAGAATTCCTTATCCTCATATTTTTCTTCCTACCAGAAGTATTTCCCACCTCCAAGGCAAACATAAGAAAACACACACGGTTATAGAATCAATAGTAGAAACACCCACTTCTAAAGCATTGTTGTGCTATTTCAGCATGGACAATCTACATTAAAAATAGCTTTGATATATAAGCTGCATCACTTTTGCTAATTAGTTCCTTTAAAAGTTTCTTGATATTGCATAAGAAGTTTTAGATAGACTTCATTTTTCCTACATCACCTGTTTGTTGTGCCATAGCCTGAACTGCTCCGGTCGCTTTTCCTGTCAGACAAGGTCCTGATACAAAACAATATGTTAGCAAGACTAGACAAGAAATATATAAAACTAGTTTGGCAAGAATTTACTCTGGCAGGATTTGGTAAGTAAATATGAAATAACAATGAAACTTTTCATTAAAGCCCTCTCCAAACTTCACAGAGCAGTCCTTCTCTTGAGGCCTTTTTACCCTGTTAAAGGTTTCACATAAATCAAGGATTTAGTGGGGGAAGGCTTGGGAGGGGTGAGGTCGGGGGAGGGGGGGAAGTACTCACATTGGTTACACTGTACTAAAAAAAAAAAAAGAAAAAGAAAAAAAAAGTGAATTTACCATGTTAAGAAAACCCAGTTATTTATGGTTCCAGATTGTAACAACTAATTCTATGTATTAACCAACCGAACAATATACATAGAAACATCCAATCTGCATAAATGTTCACATTTAAATTCCTATTCTGTGTTCCTTCTGCAATGAATATATGTTGTATAAATACGAGTCAGTTTGTATGCTCTGTTTGCCAAATACAAAAGAAACTGAACCCAAATTACCACTGATTTGAATTCAAGTACTACCACATCGACGTTACAAAGGTATCTGTATTCACAGCTTGGTCAAGCTGTATTTCTCGATCGAAGCCAGTAAACAGACACTCATGATTGCCTATGCAATGGCAGCAATACAGTCTTCAAGCATTTTCTGGAGCAGTCAAAAATACTGTTTTGGCTTAGACCAGTTACTGAGTCATAAAGTGGAAATTGGCAATTACCAAAGTTTACTGGAGTTTACACAACTTCATCTGCAGGGTAAACTGGTCCAATCACCCCTTCAGGACACCCAAAACACCTCTGGGGGTCACCCTCTCTGGGTGGCAGCGCAGCGCTCCCAAGTGAGATCTCAGGAAGGAGGGACTGGTTCCAACACTCCCCCACAGAGAGATGACCTGCTCAGGCCATGTGCAACAGGGTGCTTACAGCAATGAAAAAGAAAATGTCTTCTAGTTATAAAACAAGAAAAATGCAAACTATATTGAGTCTACAAAAGTCAGTTTGTATAAAGATGAAAAAAAATTACTCAGAAGCTTTTCAAGAAACCTGCTTCAGAGCTGTTCTCGTTTAAGAAAGCATCCCAGAAGCAGACGCTTTAGTGTTGTTTCAAAACTGAATTTGTATATTACAATTAGATTTCCACAGTTTGCCAACAAAACAAAGCCACACTTATATTCTCTCACTGTTATGATTGTGTAAAAGGGTAGTGCACTCTCCAGATCTGTAATACATTTAGAGATATAAAAACATGCTTTGATAGAAAACTCATTAGCTACACTGCTCCACCAATGTGTAAATTAGCAATGTGCAATTATTTTTTAAAAGCTGTATAGATGCCTTTGTCACTAGTTCATGCAGAAGAACTAGCAAGTTCACTTCATTGAATGAAAGGACAGAAGTAATGCTAAACCTGATTTATAATATCTCCATTTAAATATTGCATCACTCAGCTCAAGTCTAAGCAAGTCAGATCTCCCGTTTCCTGTGTACACCCATTTTTTAACTATTCTACTTGACTATGATTATAAAGGTACTTACAATTTAAACTCATGAGCACTACGTTTTCTGCTCCAAAGACCTCTATAATGGAAGATAAATGTTTGCTAAGTGAACATCAGCACTGAGAGTGGAAGCAAAAGCACACTACCAAGGCAGTAAAAATGCAGCCATTCAATATTCTGTTTATTCCATACAACATGACATCTCAACAGCACAAAGGAAAAACTGAGAAAACCATTTAGTCTAAATAATATCATTCAGTATTCTGTAGCTAACAATTTTATGTTTCCACATAATGAAAACAAGGACCATATGTGGAAAACAATATCTAGAAAATGGAACGGGTTCTGCAATGGGTTCTTATTAATGGCATAGAAAGATTTCTAGTTCCTTTAGATCTAAATAAGTGTACTGCTTTTTGCAAACGTACCCTTTCCAAAAACGTATAGAAGCCTTTAACATAAAAAGCTACAATAAATAAGATTATTCTTTGAAATATTTTGTCCACATCATACCAGAAGAGCCACCACAAACTTCTTAGAAGTAGCCATGTATGTAACAGAAAGAAGAAAATTGGGCTCCTAAAAAGCCCAACTTACAATTCTTAGTATTTATAAATTATGCCCACTTCTATGATTTAATCTCACCTGCCCACCAGGAGGATGTCCCGAAGCATCAAAAGACTACTTTATGAGTATGGCTGCAATTACATAGTTGGGGGTGGGATGTGAGGGGATAATTTCTTGTTTGGTTTGAAGCCCATCCAGAGAGCACTACTGGGGGAGGACAACAAGCCCATCCCAACTCGAGTTTCCCAACTGCAGCTTTCACTGGGGTGCAGACCAACTGTAGTTGTCACTACAATTTATTACACATCTTGAAATCAAGTAATCCAGTTTAAAACACCTATATTTTCTAATCTGGTCAGGCCAGGAAAGTATTTCTTGCCACAGAGCAGTGTCTGGGGAAACAGACTGACTTTGCCAAGCTGAGCTCACCAAGGCTCTGTGCCTATCAGAGATCATCCTTCTAAAACTGAAATGATTTAAATTTAGATATCATTTATGGCTTTTTGCTTTAAGATCATTTTCAGTACACAGATCCTTAATGATTTTTAAAAAACACTGTCAGCTGGAGAGTCGTGCACAGCTACTTCAGTGTAACTCTCAAAAGAAAATGGACTCGCCACCAGGACGAGTGAAAGTGCAGAAGCAGATCCAAGTGTGTCAATGTAACTTCTCATTTATAAATGAGGAGATAAAAGGAAAAGTAAGTATATGATTTCAGTTTCTGCTTAAAATCATCTTTAATCTAAGACGACACGGCCACGTATGTGGCTATGTTCACTGTTTTGAGTCCTCTGAGAACAGATAAAGCCTTTGTGGCAAAAGAGTACACACAGATCAAAACCAACTAAATCATCAGGCTGGGGTGTGTACTGGACTTGTCTGTTCAGCAGCGTATGGCACTTGGGCGTGTTAACATAGTCTGAAAGGAAAATAATGGTTAATAAAAAAGGAATATATCTGACAATTTGCCAGTGAATTCATTTCCCTGTCTAGCTCTGTGCTGCAGGAGGGAACCGTCAAAACAAGCAGTTAGGTGCCAAAGGAAAGCCATGAATGCTCGCAGTGTCAGCTGGATTCCAGTTACGTTCCACAGCCCGATAAGCTGGCAAGAACAAGTCCCCGGGTTTGAATTGCATCTTCTTCCAGTCACCTGTCTCTTTGAATTTCAGCCACAAAGACCTGCTGCATTACACACGACAGCAGCAATGAGAAAATCAGCTTCAACGACGATTGCACTCTCTAAAGTATTGATGCTGCATCACAGACGGTTGGCAGTAACAATACAGCATAAGTACATTCACCATCTCTGCAAGGGCACAGGCTGGCAAAATACTTAACATTAACGAAAGTAGCTCCATAGCACTCAGAAAGCAACTGATACCTGTAACAACTCTTAGGTTACCAGGTGATGAGTTCACGGGACAATTACCTTTTCCATTTGTGACCACATTCAATCTGCAATCACTCCCCTATACCAATTGTACAGCACATTTACTCCACCTTTCCCTGTGTCCCATGAAGTTAAGAAAAACAGGGCTATAGAAGACTACAGAAAACAGCCAAACTCTGTACAGTACAAAATAAGCTGTAAAACTGCTCTTTGTTCTGGGGGTGTACCAAACTAACATTAATTTCTTGGAATTTTGTATTGCTGAGAAATAGGGATACACACACAGAACGGTTATAAATCGTGCCATTAGCAGCAGGTTTGGTCAGGGATTCAACTTTTTCAAAAATACAAGTGTATATAAAGTGTATATACACACCAGGAGGTATACACTGAACCCAGATACAAAAGTTATGCAAAAAGAGAAAAATATTGAAGTCTGCTCACTGAAGCATCTTGTTCCACTTTTACACTCATCAATGCTTTCCCAGCCTCACTAAAAAGGGCTTTAACTTACCAGAAATCCATGAAAGACAAAATCTGAACATCTGGCCAATATCACTCTAAGACACCAAAATGTCAGAAAGGGTGTTAACAAAGTAAAAAAAAAAAAAAAAAAAAAGTTAGGTTTTACATGCATCCTGCATGTTCATTTTCAACAAAAAATTGATCACATTATCACTTTCAGTACTCACCATATTAGTCTGACAGCCAAAAAACTGAGCCAATTAGTCATTCACTTCAGCAATTAAACGTCTCCTAAAACCCACTACATTGAAATAATACAGTCAGTAAATCACTGGAACACTACCACATATGAAATTGTGACGCGTTACTGCTGGAGCACAAAAAAAAAGTCTCAAGGAACTACCGGATCTTGCTTTAAACAGGAAAAGGCTGGTATTAAAAATGGTAAATTTACTTTGGCTGTTAGCCATCACACCATTTGCGTAAGCCTTCAAATATATATATGTGTGTGTGTGTGTGTGTTTGTGTATATATATATACACACATAAATGAATCTCTTACTCTTCTGAAAAGAAATGGTGATTTCCTAAATCTGTAAGGAAAGTAGTCTGAGATCTACTCTAGAGTTACCCTTCCTGTTTTCCCACCCAACAATTTTCCAGACAAAATATTGTGTCTTAGGATATGCAAATTCTTCCTACTAATGCATTACCTCCATGCATCACGGAAGTCTGGATTTTTTATTTTTTTTTTAACTCACCCACTTTATCTAGAAGCAATCTCTACCAATCCATGAGAAATCTATCACTAATTATCTTATATCACTAAATCAACTTTCCTATGTGCTGCATATTTCAGATATCCATTAAATATCACATCATCTCCATGTGCCCCAGTAACCAAAAAGCACAGACTAATTCAGATTGGAAGGGACCTCATGACATTCCAGAACTGCTCCTGCTGAGCAGAGGGGCATGATCCCTTCCCCCGCCGCCCAGCCATGCCCTGCTGACCCAGCGCAGGGCGCTGCCTGCCACCAGCATGCAGGGCTGGCTCCTGCCACCAGCCCCACAGCAACTCCAGCCACAGCTCCAGCCTGGGTCACTGCACTGGACTCCTCCTTCCTCAGTGCAGGACTGGGCATCATTTAGGTTGGAAAAGACCTTTGAGATCAAATCCAACCATTAACATAGCTACGCTGCCAAGTCCACCACTAAACCATGTCCCTGAGTGCTACATCTACATATCTTTTAAATACCTCCAGGGATGGTGAGTCAACCACATCCCTGGGAAGCCTGTTCCAATGCCTGACAACCCTTTCTGTGAAGAATTTTTCCTAATATGCAATCTAAACCTCCCCTGGCACAACTTTCACATACTACTTGGGAGAAGAGACCGACCTCCACCTGCCTACAGCCTCCTGTCAGGGAGTTGTGGAGATCAATAAGGTCCCCCCTGAGCCTCCTTTTCTCCAGGCTAAACCACCCCAGTTCCCCCAGCTGCTCCTCATCAGACTTGTGCCCCAGACCCTTCACCAGCTCCGCTGCCCGTCTCTGGACACGCTCCAGCCCCTCTGCGTCCCTCCTGCAGTGAGGGGCCCAGAACTGAACACGGGGTTCAAGGTGCGGCCTCAGCAGCGCTGAGTGCAGGGGGACGATCGCTGCCCTTGTTCCGTTGGGCACGCTGTTTCACATACAGGCCAGGATGCTGTTGGCCTTCTTGGCCACCTGGGCACACTGATGGCTCATGTTCAGCCAGATGCTGACCAGCATCCCCAGGTCCTGGGGTTCCGGCTGCATTTCACATGGCTCCCGGAAGCCTAGTCCAAAAATATTGCACTGAAAACATTGTTCATCGTCAAAACTAGTGACTTAGTGACATTTCTTCACAGCACACAGCTCTCTAACCACTAGGAGGTGCCACCACCAAAGGGCAGGTCCAGGCTCCTGAGCAATTTGCCGATGCCTGGACTCTGCTGTTAGCATCAAGTCAGGCACCCACAGAAAAGAAGTTATTTCGTGCTGCCACTAGGATGCATGTGGCAACCAACCTTGAGAATTAATAAATGAAGAATAAAGCTTTACATCTGGCTATGAAAGGTGAACACATTTTCACCATGACTACTGATTCTTTATGCTGTGCACAATTATTTTCTGTTTGTTGCGGGAGGAATTAAATATTTGAGAAAGATATACTGAGTGGAGTGACATTGTATCTCTGAGCTCCCTCATGTCCATGCTGTGAGCACTGAATAACACTGTCCTGCCCAAACTGCAAAATAAAACTTTCACATGGGATTTATTCCTCTGTAGGAAAATAGTAAACATCCATCCAAGCACTGTCACAAACTCCACAAGTAAGGTATGAAAAAAATGCACTTTTCAGATTATCTTGCTGTAACAGATCTTATTCCACAATCTGCATTAAAATACAACCAATAATGCAACAAAACCAGTTCATCAATTACAATTTGTAATTATTATTATTATTATTAACTCCAGGTGACAGATATGAATTAATGAAGCTCATGAATATATAGTGAAAGGTACTGAGTATAATGGTGCACAATCATCTATGCAGGGAGATTAAAATTTAGGCAACAACTCTGAAGAAATGCAGAACGTCTTTGCATTGCAGCTTGACAAATGAACCATGGGTGAATTTGATGAAAGAGAGAAGCGTTTTCTGTTCCTTCCAAAAGCTTCTCTCTTTACCTCCATCCATCATTACAGCACTGCTTGGATTTAAGCTTTCAAGGTTTTTTTCAGCCATTATGTTAGCTCTTCAAATTCAGTACTAGATTTGGATTGGAATAATGGATTTTACTGGAATAACCATCCACATATGTATGTCTGCACATACATATATATTGTAGGCTGACACGTATGCTTGATCTATGTTGATTAAAGAAGAAATAAGTGAGTCTGATAAAGCATTTCAAGGTAAGACTTAGGACAGCAGAAGTATAGTTGTCTACCCTAGTGACATCCAGCATGAGATGAAGAAATTAATTTATTTCAGAAATGTACTGGAAATAAGATTTCCATTTGGGGCCATTAATATCAAGCACCATCAAAGATGGAAACAACCAATTTTGATATATGCTCCCAAGCAGGCAAAGTCAGTTAATCATGTACTATCTGAACTCTAAACAACTATTAATATATAGAGTTGCAAAAACATTATTATATACAGTGTCTCACATTTCCAACATGCTGTAAATTACAAAGAAAAAATACAAAATGCCTCTCCTTTCTGATGACTGCATTATTCCTTTAGGAGTTTCTAAGTCAGGGATTGGTGGGCAGGACTTTGCAATATAAACAGCTTCACTGAACCATGCGGAAGGAATGCACAAGTTATTTGAATCACAGGCAAGTTTATCTTTATTTAGGTTAGTTATGATATCTTATGTTTTTGATAGGATTTAGAGTCTTAGCATCCCAGGAGCCTTACTCTCCCCTGCCACCTCGTCAGCCATGCACAGGGGCACCCATGAGCTCTCCCTACCCCCTCCACAATTCCTTTAAGTGGGGGTACATGTCAGAGGAGATCCCCCATGCTCCCTGCACCACACCACAGCAGCACACATGAGCAGCAGGTTGCTTGGGCACCACCTGCTGCCTACATAGTAATTCCCTGTCCCGTTTCAAGAAGCATTGCATCTGTTGCATCAAGCTGGTATATGGCACAAATAAAGTGGCAAACGTGCTGAAAAACACCTACAGATCAACACTGGGTCCTAGAACCCAGAAGAGATATGAGGAGCATTTCTACTGATTTGTGTTGTAGGAAAATCCTGCTAATAGTGAGTGGGGGACTGAAAGGTTCAGGAGTTTCCACTGTGCCCTATAAAACTGTTCCCAGGACTACAAGTATATTCCTTTCATTTTTTTTCTCCACATCTGTGTCTGCATTTTAGCTCATACAAAAAGCTTTCCACATTGCCTAAACAGGCTGACATGAGACCAGAGGAACCCTGCACACCACCAATCTCACCCGTAAGGATCAGGCACCTGTGGAACATACATAACTTTGTTTAACATACGCCTCTGCACACACACAGAGGTGCCTCTGGGTCAAACCCACCAAGGAAAATTGGTTTCCAGTTAGCATCTGCAAAAGCAATGTGGAAATAATCATAGTAGCGTGTTAATTTCTCTGTTACATACTTTTCAAGATATTTTAACCAAAACAGGCCTTATCTTCATCTCTGGGGAACCATTTTTAGCAACAATATTTAGCTATTATTTTTCCAAACTGCCCAACCTTTTTGAAGCAGTATAATTTCAATACCTTCTTGTGGTACTGATTTAAGCGTGTCGTCACTCATTTCTAAACAAGCCCAGGGTTTTTCTGAAATTTTAAGAACAATCACTATATAAACTCAACTACTATAATCATGATTATTTTACAAGGTTAAATAAAAAACAGATCTGTTGATCTCTTTGGATTCAGGGTTCTGATTGCTGCTAATCCAGAGCAGGAACTGTAACGCAGCACTTCACATTATGGTGCTTTAAAACCCGAGTCCTAAAAATCGCAGTCTCAAGAATTATTTGTTTTGTTTTCAAATGTATTCATAACTTCTAAAGATAAAGACGTTTTTTAAAAAATAGATCCTGAGGTAACCTTAGGTTTGCCATGGCTATACTCCTACTGTCTGACCATGCTGCAAGGCCATGTTTAAGATTAAATGCAGTTAGCACCATAGCAGGCTAGATACCTGACCAGGAAAATACAGAATTAACGCTGAGTGCTACCAACTCCGCATTTTACCTCTCTTGCTATTTCAGTTTACAACCATGTTTTGTTCAGAGGTCATCAGTTACAGTTCCTCATTGTAAATCTGCAATAATCCTCCTTTTCAAATCAGTAAGTAAGCTCAGGTCTGGTCTAGGCTTGAGGTTAGCCCCACCTTAACCAGAACAAACCAGAACCCCACTCCCACACTTTTGGGTAGTGATGAGAGCCCATAACAGGAAAATCTTAACTCCTCTCCTTGCCCTGAACCCTCTCCTTCCCAGTGACTCTCTTCATTTCCAAACTCCTCCCGCAATCTCATTTCCAGTTTCGGACTTTGGTATAAATACCAATAACCACCTGTCCCCCATGGCTGACAGGTACACTGCAACCTTCCCTCTTCCTCTGGCTTCTCGAAACCCACTCTTCTCCATTACCCACTTTTACTTATGGCTCATCATCACTTCCATACCTGGCCAGCAGGGGAAACAGAAAGCATTTCCAAAATGTTAAAGCAAACACAGATAACTATTGGGAAAAAATTATTTAAGAGCACACCTCTTCCATTTACAACACCAGTATTCCTTCCAAACTGACACTGCAATACCCTCACAGACCTAGCTGCATTAGTGCCCATCAACATAAGCTAAGCTTGCCAAGGTAAGCCCTGAAAATAAATCCACTAATGCAGGAGGACAGGGGTTAGCATTGAAAACCTCCTTTCACTTCCTTAGTTATCTTCTCCCTTGTCACCTCCAGCGACAGCGAGCAGCTAACAGCAAGCAGTACACTGAACTCTAACCCATTACACATCTTTCAAAATTGCTTAAATCTCAAACAGCATGTCTGCACTCGTCAAAATTAAAGCAGAAGACTTTATTAAGAGAGAAGCAAAACCAGCTAGTCTTCCTGACCAGAAAAGAAAGCAACAAAAAATAACCATGAAAACCAGTGAAGCAATGCCAAGCCCTGTTTTGAACAAAAGATAAACCTTCAAGTCTTCTCAACTGAGCTTTGGGTATATCGTATAGCAAATTGTAAAAACTGCCTAATTTTTCAAGCTCCGGGCACCGCAGTTTGTATCTCCAGAGGTTTTGATTCATGTAAGAATGATATGACACTTCAGTGTTCTCAGACACAACTTACAATGTGGTCTAAACTAGAAATTCCCATCTTCGTAACAAAGTCAACCTTGGCAGAAGATACAGAGAAATTATTGCAATTGCATGCAGAGTAACAATGTTAGAAATACACTCAAATGCACCATAATATTCCATCTAGAATTATACCTTCAAGGCCTGTAAAACCCAGGTAATTATATTTCTCCTCTTCTGTTACACAAATTAGAGAGTATCCACCTCTTGGACAAACCTGAGTTTGAAACCTCATTTCTAGTTCTTCATGTGCTTTGAGAAACTGACTTTACTGAAAATGTTTTCAATGTAACAGTGTAATTATATTACATATACATACACAGACACATATATATACAGAATCTGAGAATTCTTCACAACTAATGGCAAAAATAAATTTCACATAGGACTGGTTAAAAACAAAAAGCATGTTTTAAAAAACAGTATTATTCATTTATGTCCAGCACATATGCTCACAGAAAAGTAGTATGTTTTGAAGTACTGCAACTTCTATTTTCTGTACCCAACTCCTTTAAAACAAATACTGTATATTTGAGACCAAGAAGAACAAGCAGCAAACTGTGCCAAATAAGCTGTAGAAAAAAAAAACAAACAAACGAACAAAAAAAGACAACCAACAGGTTCTTAGAAACAAACAAATATTCTTTGCCCAGAAAACACGTTTATATTATTCACCTGACAACTCTCCAATTGGTGCCCCACCAAAATAGAGACAGAAGAAGGTGCTAGCATCTCTTGTTACCTTTGAATGATCAGTACATAAATTATGCTGTTATGCACATTAAGACTGTTTTAGGCTACACTTAAAAAAAAAAAAAAAAAAAAAAAAAAAAACCTGCTTGCTTTTCTGTAACATAGTAGAGCAAAAAGAAAAGAACATGGTAAATAGAAATAGATTAAAATATCACATCTTTCTGTCTGTTTTAGTGTGTGTTTTAGACAGAATACACTAACAGCTCTGGAGCCAGTACGGCATCAAGCTAACCAACGTTTTAAACCATTTCATCTAAGCACAAGCCTCCATTCACGTATTTTCGCAAAACACTTCAAATTAATTGATTTAATTTTGCAAGTTTTCCCCTCTAGCAACAAACAGGCCTTTGTTTTGCCTCTTCTCTTCTACATTAGTAGCAACAGCACTGGTAAAAATACAATGAAAGCTGCAACAGCTGGGATAAAAAAAAAAAAATCCCTCATTTTTTTAAATAGCAAGATGTCTGGACTGGCAGAAGCTTGCGAGCATCAAAATAACAGCCTTGTGTGTGTATACATACACACACACACTCTCTCTCTCTTGTATATAAAACCCACTCTCCGGTTCTAAAAGCCAAGAATACTGTTCTTAAAGAGGGAATCTACCACAGAAGATTTTTGTATTTTGATTCTCACCTTTCTCTCACGCTCTGTTTTGATTCAGAAAAAGAATTATGTATGCTTACACAAATGAAAATATTTAGTAAAAGAAAATCATTTTCAAAAGCCAGAACACGCAGTTTTTCTCTAGGAACAGGGGTCTTGCTTTCTAGTGGAGAATTCTTCAACTCAGCAGAAAGTCTTCCAGCTGCTTTTACATGCTTTTTCCTACAGGCAAGTTACTCGCAACGGTGTGCAGACTAAAGCCCCAGCACACGTGGGACAAACCAACTGCACACACAAGTCGGTTATACACAACACCTAGATCGCCAGCTGGGGACTGAGCTGCTCCATGGCTGTAGCAGACAGGCTGCTGCAAGAATTCCCAGGGAAGATTCTAGTCTATATATAGTGGAGAGGTCATGAACTTTCTTTCTTTGGTAAGACACGGAGCAAGATCTACCGGCTGCAAGCTACAGATAAAGCTGGCCAGGGGCCTTTGCTATCTTCGAAGTAGGCAGCATTTCCTACTCACAGCCCCATACCCCTTCAAAACTTAAGGGAGGAGGGGAAGAAAATCAAAGTTTTGCTGGATTTTTGTGCACCAGTGCTGAAGAAAAGGGAGAGGCAAGAAACTTATTCATTTAGCCCTCAATTTAAAAACCAGACTGTTTATACGAGTAGATGTAATAGATCGCATGGCCATAAAGTGGGTGGGGGGACACAAGCAGAGCACACGCACAGCAGCGCAGGAGGGATTACACTCACTCGGCTGTTGTGAATCACACAGTGAGTCACAGTAACACCCTCAGCTAGGCCAAACTTCTGTTCCAGTTCACATGCACAGATTTCATCAGGTTTGCACTGAGCAGTAAAATTCAGCCCTAATAACATTTTATTTCGCTTGTACCTGTTCAATCCTTCCTATTTTCTAAAAGGCTGATTTCATTTCACACTGTTCTTTTACACAGCATGCAGGTTGTTACCCTAGGAATGCAGTTCCCTTTCTGTACAACACGAAAATTAGCAATAAAGTAAAATTTCACCATTTGAAAGAAGAGAAATATTTTAGACAGCTTAGAGTTACTAGGAATCCTCACCCATAGGAGAAAGTTTTCTTAAATGCAAGCTTCTTGAAAACCAAATTTGAAGTAAAAAAGTCAGGTTTTGTAAAGCTTTCATTTTCTAGGATATACACCAGTGTCAGTGATTAAGACATCTGACATCTGAGTTGAAAGAGATGAGGCTCCGTGGAATGCTCTGCAGAGTGTGAGCTTGCTGGGTGAACCTCCTACTTCCCAGCTAGGCATCCTGCCCCACAGAGACTCCATCTCCGAGACAGCCCTCTCATGTATTTTAGGAAATAGTTTTTACAAAAGCTGCCTCTTGCATTGAAATGCCGTAAAAAACTGACTTATTTTCATACAACAGAAAATTAATTCCCTAGCTAGTTCTATTACTTAAAACCACAGTGGTTTCAAAATTTACTTAGTTTTAGGGAAAAAAAAAAAAAACAGTCTTGGACTCAAAACTTTCAGACCTCTCAAGCTCATACAAAACATTCTTTTCAGACTGAGTATATCAGATAAGATCAAACATAATACTGTGATAGTCAAACATTCTCCTAAATTATAAAGACAGGGGGAAGGAATATATATTCTCTCTGGAATTTTTCATGCTTCCTATGAGAAGTATAATCTCATTTTACATACGATAGAACATACTCAAGCTGTTCTCTGCACTGGTCTGTAAATAAGAGTAAAAGCAGACATGTTTATGCTATTTATTAATCCAGAACAAGCCATATATTGTAACATGAAACAAACCAATTTGAATTTAGCACACTGATATTTTAAAATTACTTATACCCTCATAACACATTAAATGTAATAAAAATTCTTGTACTTTAAATTTTAAAATCAATCTTAGCTGGATGACTCATTTATAAACATTTTAAAGAAATTTTAAAAGAAAATACTTCCTTGAAAGTATTAGTAGTCCACCACATGGCCTTTGATAAGCTACACATCTCTTTCAAGTTCCACCGGGAAAAGAGCATGTCTTCAAAATAGCTACTCTTCCAAACAAACAAACAAAAAAGTGCTTAAGCTTTCATACTCACATGTGCTCAAAAGACCAAGGTTACACTGCAACAATTAAGATCAATATATCAATGACATACATCAGAAATAGTTCCATAAGTAATTATGTCTGCATATGTTACTCTGTACAGAATTATTCAGGATGCAAAATTTGGACCTTGGTCACAAATGAGAAAGATGCCTGTATTTTGATTCATAGCACCATCTTGATCAAAAAGGATAAAAAAAAATTCCCAATTACTTTCGCTTTAGGACTGTCAAACCTCAAAATCCAAAGACATTTAACTGCAAACCTTTACTCTGAGCTCACCTTTTTTGTGTGCATCAAAAACACGCGAGGCTATAGGTGCTTACTGAAAATGTTTAACTGAAACAGAGTTAAGGTGGGGTGCCCAGAGCACACCCAGCTCAGCTCAAAGGTGCAGGCAGCAGAACTGCAGCTGAGCAGCAGCATGGGCAGTGCTGGCAGCGCTGCCCATGACGTTGTGGTGATGCAGAGGAGAAGCTCAGTGAGATGTCCCCCTCTTCCTCCACTCACAGCTTATTACTGACGTTGCCACAGTAGCTAGAGATTTCAGTGGGAACCAGAGTCCTGCTTTCCCAGAGATGGACCATCTGCCTGGAAAAACTTACAGCTCATAGCTGATCTACTTGAAACTATACTGACCTACCTGACTGAATTTCCTAAAATTCATTTAATTATTTCCAGGTCAGATTGCATGTGGACAGGGGTGTCCCACAAGTAAGAGGTGCCCATAACCTGTCAATACAAAGTTAGCTACTTTTAATTTTAGAACAGGCATATCCATAGCCGCTTTTGGTGCAAGCTCAATGAAATGAGAAACACCTCTCGTCACCTCTGATGGGGCTGAAGTACAGCCTTCATGCCTGTTACACTGCTTGCATTGCATGGCAGACGGGCTCTCTCCCCTCGCTTCTCTCTTTATTTGCTCCCCTGGCTGCCTCTGAAGCCAAAAGAAGAAAACAAAAGA
The DNA here is from genome assembly GCF_023634085.1 of Falco cherrug. Lineage (NCBI taxonomy): Eukaryota > Metazoa > Chordata > Aves > Falconiformes > Falconidae > Falco > Falco cherrug. Next base: position 65,552,029 of record NC_073700.1, on the reverse strand, counting down.
GGCTTCAGATGAGAAATAAACATTAGTATACCCTACCCAGCAGTAGTAGAGTTTGGGGACATTACACAAACCAGTGCCATTGCAGCCCCTTCAAAACCTGGGGGGTTTGTCCCACACCAAGAAGCCTTAAGAGCCTAAATTCTATGGATGAGCCATAGGTTAGCTGGGGCAACCAGGAAGGAGGGCAGAGGATGCAGTTCAGTGGGTGATGTTCAGCCAACTTTTCAAGATGCGCAGAAGCACCTTCAAGCACAGTACAGAAAAGTCACAGGAAGAAGAGGAAGGAAAATGGGGTCCCAACAGAAGTAGTCATTACTAACAGATATCTGTCCTTTAAAGAAAAACTCACCATCATTTCAGCCAAACTCTGGAAAATACAGTTTGTTTTTGGACTTAACTCACAGCTAAAATTTCCACAGTGCAGTTCAGACACAGAGGAGATAACTGTAGGGTTTTGTGCAATTAGCTTGTATTTAGTTTTAGAATACTTCTGCCTGCATAAGTCTGTTTCAAATCTTAAAGGCAAAAGGGAAAGGTTACCCAAAACTTCTGTTTCTTACATTCTCTTTTGATTACAGGCTAAAGCCAAGAGACTGTCCTGAGAGGCCAAGATAAATGTGTAACCACATAATTGGTCTGGCACAAATGGCACTGAAGTCATGAGAAATACCCTCAGCTCCAGAGAGATTCTGCCTGTGCTTGAGCACCACATTAAACTCCTGTTTACTGTTTGCCCAAAAAGCCATATACACATGCCACAGGAATGTTTTGTCAGGCTCAGGCAGTGATGGTGGACATCGAGACTCCATTTCTTCCAAGACAGCTATATAGCACAACTGCATTGTTCTTCTTGCTCACCCTCAGAAAGCACTTTAACTTGCCACAGAGGTACAGCCTACGAACTTTAGAGGAGGAAGAATCTCTTCTCTGGCACAAACAAAATGAAATTAAAAAAACATTATCTGTATATAAACCTGCTGGTTGAGACCTAACATGAAGGGAAACCTCCTGTATTCCCTTCTCCTGCCAGAAGTCCCTGGGGTCCGGAGACGTAGACAAGGAGGGTGCTTAATGGTGGCACTTGATGATCTTAAAGGTCTTTTCCAACCTAAACAATTCTATGATTCTATGTTTTATTCTAGCGAAATTCTTGCATGGTATGTCCTTACAATGGGCCAATGTTAACTAACATTTGCAAAAATTTTGAACTTTAAGTACACAAGAAGCACTCAGGAAGCAAAGTAAATATACAAACTTCAGAAGTACATTTGATTCCTAACCCATGGGATGAGTAAAGAGGAAAATTATCATTCTGCTATAAAGCAGGTATTGCAGTGTGATACATGGCAGTTGGCACATTTGAGTAAGTAATGAAAGCATGTCATTATACGTAAAATGTCTATATAACAGCAAGCTCATTAGTTTATATGACTCCCCCCTCCTTCACCAAATGAAAGCAGATTCTGTTTACATCAGAGGACACCTAACAGGAAATTCGGACATATCGCACATGACTTTGGGGACAGCAGGGATAAATTAAGGAATTTCAGTGTAGTATTATAACGCAATGCAGGACAGAAACAATTGGAGGTCATATGTGATGTTCCCCACCACAACAGTACTGCCTGCCCCTGGAAAAACGTCACTGCAAAGGTCCAAGCTACCCACATGTTCGTTTTTCTTTATATACATTTTTGTTGCTTATTCTGTTCCTGCTTATGCTGATAAAAGCATCTTGATTACTGTGGTTGAATTAATACTGGAAAATGTTTTGGTTTTTTTTAAAAAAAAAACAATAGACAGATTATTTTGTAATTCATGATAAAGATTTTTTTTCCTGGCTACTTTTGGAAAGCAGAAGGGAGAACAGAGGCACACTTAAGAACGCAGTAGTTACCTGTCAGTCTTCAAAACAAAATGCTAATGCTGACACACTTGGGGTAATTTATTCATGCCCCACCACAAGCGGCAGCCTGGCCTGGCCTCCTGGAGCAGGCAGCACAGTGACTGCAGGGATGGGGAAGAGGAGCTGCAACAGGGCTGCCCCAAGCCAGAGGGGATGGAGGGGAGGTGGATGTACCGGACAGGAAAGTACATTCCCCTCAGGATAATATGGCATCAGCAAGGCTCAGATCACAACCCAGAGATCCCACTGGATGAGACATGGCTCTCCAGACACCTAACGCTGACCCATAGCCAACGCAGCCTACCCCTAGGGGTGCTGTGACAGGGGCCCCTGGGAATACAAGCACATTAAGAAAGCCCGTGTCCTCAGGCCTCCCCCAGCTCTGCTCCTACATCCCCTCAGTACGACCTGGGTCTGTCTTTTTGCTGTTTCTTGTCTCCTCACTTGGTTTTCACATGCCCTGCAGGTGAGTGGCTCCCAAATGCTGCCTGTGCGGCAAAGCGACGCACACCAGGGAAAGTGACACCGGCAGTAGCAACGACTCAGGTTGGCTTTAACAGCTATCAAGTAGCCTCAAATTCAACCAACTGGCACTTTGTCCAACAGTACCAATAGCCCTCAGTCTGCTGGATGGTAACTGCTATTCCTCCCGCCGAAGCCAGCGCCCTGGGACCTCAGGTAAACAAAAGCAATAAGGCACAGAGGCCTCCTCCATTCTGCCATGGGCTATCACAAAACATACAAGGGACGACAGGAAGCTCAGCAGGCAATTTCACTGTAGGTTGGCAAAGGGTAACAAGATCCTTCCCAACTTCCTCCTCTCTCCCATTGAAAAAAAAAAAAAAGTCTAAGTTACATAGGGTTTTCCAAGCCCTCTACCACGCAAGGCGTACAACCATGCAGACCAAGGAAAAGTCACCACAGCAGAAATCATGGATGCATACTACCTGTCTCTGGGGGAAGAACAAACCCATATGCCACAGCCACCATAAACCAGGTGACCATAGATCACCAGGCCACAAATGGTCTTCAATATGTTCAGAAATACACTGCCCAAATACTATGCTGCTACTGAGCAGCCATTTTTAGACACTGCATCCCCACCACTCACCAGAGTCCTTCCCAACAGGAGTCATTCCCAATAAAATGCACTGTTGAGGCTTGCAACATGAATCCACAACCAGCTCCTTACATATCATACTGGAAAGTAAGAAATGCAGAGGGGAAAGGCAGTCCGCCTAGGCAGGGTTAAGGAAGACCAGCCAGTGATGATGTCCACCCCATTATTTCAATGATCCTTAAGACAAAACACCCCCCAACCACCCGAGTTCCAATGTTCCCTCTCCTGCCAACACCACATGCCCAAGCCAGTCACACCTGCAGCAGCCTTTGGGCATTCACCACATACATACCAAAGGGCTCCAGCATCTCTGTCACTTCACGCAGAGCCCTTCAAATGTTCTGACCAGCTGTGATGAAACCTTGGTCATCTGGCAAACAGGCATTACACACAAAAAAAAAACCAAACACAAAAAACACCCAAAACAAACAACTACACATTTTGCAAGAAACCTTGCAGGAGAACACTATCCTGCTCTGGTAACTTACTTACTTTGTTGATATTGCAATATCTTAAATAATAAACAAAAATGTAACAAAAGCAGAAATAGTAGCCTCTTCTAGAAAACGATGTTTTTGTTTTAAACTGAAATGGACAGTCAAATGACAGGACCCATCAAATTAAGATTTCAAAGGAAATTAAGCAAGTACTCCGCAATGATGGGAAGTGAATCTGTGGACAAAGCAAATAAAAACATTTTGTCTGCTTTGCTCCAACTCTTAAAGTATTATTAATGTGGCTTTCTCTGTGTACACAAATTTTAAAGATAATTATGTTCTGAAAATGCTTACCAAAAGAATATCTGATTTATTGGAGTCTTTAAAATAACAAAGGTTAGCCAGAGAAATGTAGCTATTGGTGCATTAAAATGCAGCTACTGCTGCACAGCGAAGAAAACTGTTCCATACCCAAGAATTTAGCTGTTACATCATGTAACACGGAAACCACGACAAAAATGACAAAAAAACCAACATGAATGTAAGCTAGCTTCCTCAATTAGCCAAGTTCACTGGGTAAGACAAAGAAAATCCTATTTTATAACAAACTAGACTTTGCCTTCAGTAGTATTTCACAGATTTCATCCCAGTCTGGCCACTCAAAATGAACAGGGAACCTGCAGGGCCAAGGCACTGCCCTCCTCTGCGAGAAGCACACGCACAAACACCCAGCCTGTGCTTTAGCTTCTGGCATTACGGGTTTCTGGTCTTAAAAACTTCTGCAGATTTTTGGTACTTTTTTTAATGTGTATATTTTTAAATAACCAGCCTGGATATCTCATTCTGTTTCTTGTATCTAGAACTTACAAACCAGAAGTAAACAGAGCTTACTACAGGCGTAAATAAAACCCCAGTAAATATCCACAGTCCAGAGACGCTGGACTGTGAATACAAACACCTCACTGCAAGTGCAGTTTCAAGTATGACAGCATGGACAAGTAAAGGAAATATAAAGATAGGCAACAGCCAAGTGCTACCTCTGTTCTTCATATTTCCTTCTGTTCCCCACGGGTGTTTTCTTTAGGATAAAATTATGCCTTTAATTAAAATCCTGGTGCATCCACATATCATACTGTTACATTTACAGGCCTTGTACTGCATCCTAACTCAGGTTTGTTTTCACTAGCTTGCATTTTAAACAAGCTTAGCTTTTTTTTATTTTTTTTTTTAAACGCTTACGATTAATCAATTCTTCTTGCAGGAATCAATGATATGCATTCCACTTAAGTGGGCTCAGACTTCCCTTCCTGGTGTCCCTCAGTGCACATTTGTACTCACCAGTGTATCATTTCAAAGTGCAGAGCTTTAAGAAAGGAAGCTCACTCCGAAACACTGACCATTGTCCAGAACTGGTGCCAGAAACCCTCTACAATGTGCTGCAAAAAACTGCTCTGCAGCAGCCACGTATATTCTGCACTCTCTTCCATTTTCTGCAGATTTCTGCCTCCATTAAGAACACACTATTCACTTGCTAGCAAACTTAAGTACATGCAAACAATTTTTCTTCATTATTATATTTATTTCACTGTTTTTTTGACTGAAAGAAGTTTGTATTTTTAAAATCTGGAAGAAAAACTGTGAGCAAGTCTCCCCTTTACTGCCTCCCAAGAACATGCCTCCCTTACGGGGGGGGGGGGGGGGGGGGGGGTGCGTGGGAGGGGATGGATGGATACAGTGCAAGTAGAGAGAGTAGAGGAAGGTATGGGGAATGCATGCTTGGGGTTTTTGGTTTTGCTTTTGGGTGTTGTTTTTTATTGTGTTTCTTTTAAACATATTTTTATTATTATTTTAACTTCACAGCTATCCTCAAGTGTCAGAAGATTTAGAAGAAAAACTTAATTCCTCAGTGAGAACAGAGCTTGAGCAGTAGACATGGGAATACCTGCTTTTCATTTCAAAGTACATTTAGCATAATGCTGTACAAATATAGTAAGAATTGCCTCTCAAGAACTCTAGAGAACTCTGTTCTAATGAAACGGGCAGGACGCTTAGTGCCTTCTGTTGTGAAAGCATCTGATGGGAATACCGCTACTGGAAAATCTGGAGCAATACTCTCATTTTTATAACCTCAAATGAGAAGAATTTTGCAGTATAAGTAAAACATCACAGAAAAAGTAATTTTTCATTAAATCTTGTGCTTTCCATAAGCTTACAAAAGCTTCCAATATTAGGCATTCTTATAAATGCTGCACATCTCTGTTACCTAAATGGCTACGTTTACTAAACAGATATGGTACCAGTGAAAAAGCGCATGCGATGCTCACAACACATGACAAACTTTAAATGAGCACCTATACCACCTGCTGCAAACACCAATACTCTTCAGTGCTGCCCATGACTTAGGGGAGCACAGACATGCAAGAAGCTGCTCTGGGCACCAAACATCAAACACACCTGCAAACACAAGCAGGGTGGCGACACTCTGAAGCCTTCCAACAGAGCAGCTCAGAATGGTGGAGTGGGGAGAACAGACAGGGCTGCAGTCCGGGACAGGGCAAAAAATAAAGGAGCGCTGCTGGGGCCACGACGAACGAACCAACACACCGTGCCCAGGGAGGCCAGAGGGGCCACTGCTAAAGCAAAGACCACCTGAGTGTGCACAGGGCCCCAGAGAAGACAACGCACCACTTACTGAGCTTCCTCAGTAGACAGGAACCTCTAAAGGCATCTGCTTTGCAATACAGTTCTTTGTCGGTCACTACAAGTTTCTTCACAACCTGTTTCAGGAGTAGTTAACAGAAACCAGCAGTACAGTAGGACACACAAGGCTGCAGACACAGGCCTCTCAATCAAGATGCATATAACAAAGCAATGAAACACACACAAGCGTAACCTTAATGCTATCAACATCTGCCTCAACAGATTTTAAATAGGCTTCTGAAATTACCTGCAAATTTTGGCACACAATACAACTTCAGTAAAACAAACCTTACTACTCCATGGAAAGGATATACCAATTTTTGTTTATTTTCAGAAGTATCTCCCGAAGTTTTTTATTAGTTGAAATAGCAATCTCCCCATAACCGAAGGCTACTACAGAATTTACAGCTTCACTGGAAAAAACGAAAAGTCACACCAGAAAAAGTCTTTTTCATGTTTACAACAACAGTTGCTTTTATACTAAAATATTTCATTAGCAAGATCTTGAACTTGAAATTTTTCATCAACAGCAGAAAACCCTGTAGGTGACTTAACAAATAGCAAGGCTGCCTCCAAAAAAAGTAACAGTGAAATGAAATATAATTGTTCACACTCTGCTGATAAATAAATAAATGAATAAATTTGTGGGTATGTTAATAAATTGAGCAATCAATTGAGAGGAAGGCAAAGCATGACAATACCAGGGCAGGATGGGAGAGCCTCCACCCTCCAGACACTGTGTACGCATTTCAGTGGGACAGCACAATGAAACCCCATTTCTTCCCTTTGAGAGGGGCAACCATGCTACTAGATATCTGCTGCAGAGACTGGTACCGACCCACCAGGAAAACCAGCAGATTTTTACATCACAGCAGACCTATTTTCTGATCCAGCAATGACACGTTTTGGTGTCGTTTCTTGAGGTTGGTAGGCAGTGGCATAAACAAACCCCAGTGGAAGAGCCTGGTTTCTGCAGCAGCACATCTCAGTGTCTCATCTTCTGCCTCCAGATACCTTACTTTGGGACAGAGTTCAATTCTTAGAGACAGAGCTCAGAAATTTCAGTTAAAGATGAAAAACATCAATACGTATGTGCCCTACCATCTACCGCTCTAGAGTTTCTTTAGTAGTTTGGTCACACTATTATGAAATAGTGTGTCTCTCAAATACAGGACTTCCACATCCTAACACAGCACAAAGACACAAGTCAAGATGAGCAGATTCACTTAACTCAGGTCTTTCTGTTCCTCATTTACCTCACCATCCCTATCTTGCTTAATGGTGAGGCTCCAGCCCATCCCTCCCTCCCTCCCACAGCAGCTCAACAGCAAAGCCAAGGATGCATGCTGACTAACTCAACTTCAGTAAAATCACCACCACCACTCACAATCAAAGCTTGTGATCAGTTTGCTGTGCTGTCATCATTGTAAGAGCATCTCCTCCCCAAAGTAGACATGTCCATCTTCTACATCACTTGGATTATATCCATTCTATTTATTATCCTTTATCAGTCCTATTTTTAACCCTTCTGCTCCTTCCTTAAAAGCAGATGCCTCCAGCCTTTCTCCTTCTGTTCTCAGCTGTATCATTCAAGTAACATAACGCCTGTAGCAGAACAAAACATTTTGTCTCTGTCCTTCATTATTTTATTTTTAAATTGACTTAAAAAGCAAGAAGCAGAGATCATGGAAGCCAAGACAATGCAGCAATGCAAAAGCAATGAGATAAGTCACCCCAGGGAAACTGCTATCTACTGAAATGAGATACAAGCTTCTTTTTGTCATCAAAGAATTAACAAGAGAACATGCCAGTAATTCATAAAGGAGTAGACATGAGCATAAATGATGGGAGGAGAAGTTTCTGTGCTGCAGAGAGGCAGAAGACAACAATGGCCAAAAAGCAGGAATTTTTACTCCAGGTCCAATGTTTCTTAAAGTAATTATAGGTGGATAACTCACAGCTCAGACCTGGAAAAGCTTCTCCATATTCCTCCTGCTGATTTCACACTGGGATTTGTAGGTGCACAGTATCCAACACCGTGCTGCCCTGGTTTTCCCTTTGTGAAGAGGAAAATTAATATCAAGTATTTCTATTAAACATGAGAGGGGGGAAAAGTGTGCAATTATTTAAAGATATTGCCTGCATACATTTGTTGTTATTAATGCCCTAACTACTAGAATGTGAACCACATGAAACAAAAAGCTGGCTGCAGGGAAGGACAGTCGGTCTTAGTGGGAGTTGGCTTTCTGGGTTGGGTGATTCTTTTGAGCTGTCCACAGTGATGGCAGCATCAGCATGGTAACCCCTGCGCAAGCTTAAAGAGGATGTTAAGTTGACCACATGTTGACTTTAACTCCAAGTCACCCTGGTGTACACCCAAGCAACTTTTGCTTTCCTCCAGCTCTCCCATGATTACACCCAAACTTGCAATTTTCAAACACTGCCCTTCCTGTCTGCTTTTTTCATACACAGCACAAATGCTTCCTTGGTCCTGCTCCTTGCAGGTGGACTGCTTTCCCTTCCTCTCCCCCACAGCCCAATCAACTTCTAAGCAAAAAAATTCTTTCACAACTTTTTTCCTCACAAATTTTGTCCAAAGGCTACAGGAGTTTCTGGTCCACTTCAAAGTATTGCTGGCAGGGCCATAACTGAACCTTCCTCCCTGTGCAGCACAGGCATTACCGGAAGGATGATTATCCTTCTTGGCCTTATTATTGCTTGCCTCTGGCTACAACATCCTACCCTTCTCCATTTGGGAGCTACCCTACTTGCTCATCAGGTTCTTCCCCATTCCTGCTGCTGCTGACATTTTCCAAAACTTCTCCTAGAGAGATCACTTGCTTACCTCATCCCCAAAAAAAAAGCTTCTTCCATTTTGGCTGCAACCCGTTCTCAGCAGAAGCCTCTGTCCCCCCTGCAAGCAAAGTCCCTGCAGCACCGCGGGAAAAGCCATGCACAGGCTCCCTCCCCAAGTCCCTTGTACAGAGGAGGGAAGCACTTCTACGAGAGTCAGCATCTCAGCCTGCAATAGGCTCCTGGAGTAGGTGAAAAATCCACATTTCATGGTTTTATATCAAAAAACACCCTTGGAATGACAACTGCATAGAGCCTGGACCTGCTATTGATTTCACTGCCAGTGATGGTATCCAAAAAAAAAAAAAGCACCAACCAAAAATGCTAAAAGGAGGATTCCTGACTCTGGCTACCTACCAGTTCTGAAGGTATACTCCACATATTACAAAGCACTGGAAGTTCTTATAAATCTCCTCAAAGCACAGTTCAAAGCCCAGGCTAGAGGGCAGAGGACCACTCTTAAGAGGAAATGGTGGAAACGAGAAAGCCGAAGTATATGATCACAGCAGGCAACTGTACACCAACCTTCCTCCTAACAGTTTTTAAGAGTTTCCCCACGTTGTTTTGTCCACCATAATCTTTTAACTTACAGTAAAACAAGCAACATCTGAGTGCAATGTAATGGAAAGAGATACGCCTAGCAAGTTTATCCTGGAATGAAGAATTCCTTCTTCTGGCCAGTGTTGATACTGGTATATATTTTTACGATGCTAGATAGCATTATTCCTTTCACTCAGATAACAGCAGGTAATGAGAGGGAACATCCTAAATAATTCATAATAAATTCTATGTTGAACATCCACCATGCAGAACATAAAAGATTTTAGAGCAGTCTGGTTTAAGGCTGGGAGTTGCTAATTTGAATACTTCATTCTAAACCACTATTAACTTCAAGACATTCAAAGCCCACTTGTATCGGCCTGGCAATGCTGGCACAGCAAGAGTTCCAAGAACCTCAAATTTGTGCAAACATCTGAAGCAAATAATCTGAGAAATTAAAAACTTCAAGGAAGCAAGTATTAAACTCAGAATTTTAGGATTTACCTGGTGTGAACTTTCACGGTAGGAAGGCCTGACCAGGCAAGTTTTCTGCACTGGCAAGGCACTTGGTTTTTACCCTGAATCCCCAACGCACCATCCGGATTGCTTCACAGATCACTGCAGGTGCTAAAGCACGTTTCACCCTTCAACAGCGTTTAGCCATACCAATGGGTTCTCTGGCACCTGATCACTACCTTACTACATCCAGATTTACTGCTTCATGGTAACTCCTATTCATGATACTTTGTATTTGTTCACACTACCCAGAGGAAAAATGCTGTAAATTCAAATTTGACACCTTTAATTCAGTGCTTGGATCCACAGAAACAAGATTTCCCAGCTGTGAAGCATCTTTTTTGAGGACATGAGCAGCTCTGAGTTTAAAAACCTACACTGTCAGCATCATGTAAGCAGCTCCTCTGGCTTCACAACACATTTACAATACTGTACATAAATTTCAGTACATGCAGGTATAAGCATCAGTGTTTACCAAGACAAAGCAGGAAAATGCCAAATTGAAATTTAGGAAGAACAGGTAGAAAAAATATCATAGGGCTCATCTGCACTGAGAAGTAGAATTGCTTTAAAATACCCACTCTGTTCCCAGGTGCTCGATGGCCAGCAGCACACACACTTCATCTGCTAACCCAACAGACAAGCACATAGTTAAATACCATCCAGAAAGAACTCACACTGGGAAAAATAATAATAATAAACCAATGATACACAGAGGGGTGATTATGAAGGATTATGGTGAGAAGCAGCACAGAAAGAGAAAGCTTCCTGATAGACATACCAGTACCCAGTACTGAGAAAGAAGGTGGGGTTTGTGGAGGAGTTTTTTTATTTATTTAAAAAAAAAAAAAAAAGGTAGACTTCATCCTGAAAAGATTTTATGATCACTAAGCTAAGCACCACCAGGTCGCAGTAGGGTTTTTCATTGCTCACATAGATGAAGACACAGCTTGCAAAGCAACCAACAGAAACCTGTTTTCATCTTCTAGACTCTCTAACTTCAACACAACACAGCTCTGGCAGTTAAAACTTAGTTTCAGTGGTGAAGTGCAGGCTTAGAAAGGGATAGCTTTGCAGCCCTGAAACAATTCTCAGTATTTTTTCTGAGCAATGGCAAGCAATAGATATTATAACAATAGGGGTGACAAAAATCTCTGTTCCAGAATAACACTAGCAGTGGTACAAAACTCCTAATGGCCGTCCATCCTGAACTGAAAACATTACACTTCAAGACTGCAAATGAGTGTTTCACCTCCCGGTACTTTTGAATTCAATGTACACTGACAACCTGACCACATGTGATAGTATTCATGCCAAAATATTATAGATATAATGAAAGATTTCCTTACTAAACTCTTATAAAGAACGGTAAAAAGTTTTACTAACAAATTTACCAATACTGTCAAGCTGTTCGCTTCAACTTTCCTCTAAAACAGTGCAAGTAATAGCCTGCAACCTCATAGACCAGCTTTTCTTTGTAAGAAGTTGTCTGTAGATTAGGGTTACCTGACACTGACTACATCTACAAGGGCATTCTACTAAGAATAAATTTATTTTTAAAATTACATTATATAAATTGCAAAACAATACAGTTTGTTTCTCCCAACACACTATATAACAACTCCCTACTTGCAGGAACAACTGTTTTCTTCTTATACCTTTTAATTAGAGTTACAAAATGTTTACAGTAGAAGGAACAATTGCCCTATTTCTTTTCAAACAGCTTCTAGATCTGCTGCAACATGCCTATGTATCTGATTGACACCACTTTTCACTACACAGATGTGGTTATACAACCCTGGTACTTCTCTTGCACTCTTTTCCACGGCTCCCAGTATTTATTCATCACATCTCATATGTACAAGATTTGCCCCTATCCAATCACCACTTAGCTATCTGGTTTCAAAGTTGCAGAAACAGCAGGGATGCAGATATTGAAACACATTTCAATTCAGTACATTATTTGGTTGAAATAAGTCATTTAAAATTATTTCCTCTAAGTTTTTTAACAAAGTCAGTGTCAAGTTTTATCCAACCAGGGAGCAGCAAAGGGAAAACAAAATTAGATTATAGATATGAACAGGTTATGTTGCTTTTTTAAACCTGAACTAACACCTATTGAGTTTGGAAAGTTTATCGGAGCATACTTAGAAAAATATACGCATGATTTTTCTAAACATTGATTCACAAGTGGCTGACCTCAAAAAAAAAAAATATTCATTAAATTATTGATGAGATAGGAGTAAATGCCTTAAGTGAGGAGAAGCTGGAGAGTCCCCATCCCTTCTCCCAAGAATGCACACAAAGAAGCCTTTCTTGACATGGTTCAGGTCCATGGAGTTGAGTACCCCCCAGAGCAGAGAGAAGTCTGTACTTCAGCAAGGAGTTGAGAAGTACAATCTCATGCAAACATCATCCAGCCCTCACAACCTCCTGCAAGGCAGAAATCTTTTTATCCAAAGTAAAGAAGCGCAACCTACCTATGGCCATACAATGAGTTAGCAGCAGAGATTTTTCAGGGAGGTAGCTTGGGGTTTTTTCCCTCCATATATGTACTTCTACACATAGCAAGCAGCCACTCACAAGATCACACGCTAGTGTGAAAGGGGAGCTGTGACAAGAGGGCATATATAATGGATGGGATCCACTGGAGCAACCTGGACAGTCTGCACTGGAAGTATGTGTGTCTAAGCAATTGCAGGCATGCTGCAGCCAGCTCCCAAACTCTAAAAAGTGAGCTATTTCACATGGCTACTTCAGGACAAGGTGAATCACATCTTAAAATTTCTCTGCTGCGCTGCCTCTAAACAGAGCCTGTAGTGCTGCCCAGACCAGCTGCAGGCACCAACCTTGCAGATTAACAGTTAGGCTACACCCATCAAACTTAGCTGGGGTGAGGGAGGTGAATATAACCTCTCTCAGTGACAGGGTATCGATTTCTAACATCAATAAGAGCTGCAATTAGAGTTTTGTGCAGAGTCCCTGTGTACAGCAACAGCATTTAATGCTACAGAAGTAGCTTAAAACTATCCAAGAGAAGCTGAAAGTTACACAGACCAACTCCTCCAAGTGGGGTTTAAATTCTCAGTATGGAATATGAACCAAAGCAAGGGTACGGATTTTGGTGATGGCAGCATGCAGATGTAGTGATGTGCAACAGCTCTCTTACATTCTGCCATTAGAATGCGGCGAACACTCTGTGGCTAAATCCTGACAAGTACAAGCCTTTTCAATGAAAAATTCAACATCTTTTTTCTCACTGTTGGAGGCAATGTGACCTTTTTGTTCCTTCTCACGGACACCTCGGCGCACACTCCCACCTCGGTACGAGTGCGTAAATTCAACACGAGTGCGTAAATTCAACACGTTCTCCCAATACACACCTGCAGCCTCAGCACAGCCTTGCTGTGCTTACACACACTCCCTCACCCGGACAGGGCTGGCTCCGGACTCAGTTACCATGCCAGCTGATAAGCGCTTTCACTTATTGTTGGCTTCCGATTGCAAAGATCCACCTTTACCCAGCAGTCCATTTACCCTCAGCAATGATACTGGTTTGGTTTCTTTCACAATGATTCACGTTTTATATTTCGTAAGTTCAAGCACCCACCAGGAGTCTGGCATCATTTCACCAAATAAAAAGAGCTACTACACATCACAAGATAGTAAAGTTCTGGGGTTGTTTGTTTGGGTTTTTTATTTAGATTACTAAAAAATACCGTGATTTTGGGGAAATAATTTTGTGAAATAGCAATAGCAGGAGGAATCTGGATGTTCTCTAACAAGACTCAGTCCAGGAAATACAAGATGTCCCATGCTAAAATGAACATTTTGCTTAATCTTCAGAACCATGTTTACTGCTGCAAATGGACAATTTTTAACCTAAATCATGGAGAATAATATATATACAGTAAAGACCATGAGATATGCCAGTACTTGATTACAATCAACTATCTCAAAGCTTATTCTACTACCATTACTACAGCACTCCGTGCAGCAAATGTGTAAGGGCAACTTGTATATCTGAGGTGGCTTCCAGGCAATGAGATACAGTGTGTTTCTAGAGATGGCTAGTACTGAAGGACAGCTGTCAGTATAGAAGGTTATACAAATGCAATACTTAAGAACTCACTGCTCATGATCCTAAATCTAAAATACAAAACAGATAAATGTGCTAAAGCAACCATTGAGTTGACTCTTGAGCACGTGTGAGTTACAAGACCTGTGATTTCTTAGATGTCTCATCACACACTCAGGGCTAGCCGGCTCCATTCCCTGACCTACTTGCTCAAGAGGTGCATATTACTGAAGCAGCAAGTGACGCACATTTGTGAGAGCCTACAGACTCCAATGCTTGTAAATGCCAAGGAAGCTTCATTTCTTGTGTGAAAGCTGACTGCCAAACTCCACAAAATTGTGCTCAAATTTTCTGTTTTTTTCTGTTGCCCTTGTAAACAGCTATCTGAATCACCGACTCCATCCACCACTGAATGGGTTTCTCTCAAAGAGAAAATTTTAACATTTGCAGGCACAAAGCAGAAAAGATGCTGAAAGCATGGGCATTGCTCACAAGCATGAACAGTGATTCAAAAGAACTGCAGAAAATAAAATTTAGGAGAAAAATTACTGGTTTAAGATCATTGTAGATTTCTTTCTCTAGAAAGGAGGTAGCCATCCTGTGGATCCTTATGCTCATGCAATTTATCAGCAATTGAAAAGCAGCCTTCTCACAGGGACCACATCACCTGAACTGGCAAGAAGGCCAAAATGTCGATCCTCACCCATGAGGGGAAGCAGGCTAATAGAAATAGATGCCAGTAGCACCAAATCACCCCAAAACCAGACTGTATGCTCAACCTAACCTTTTTAAAGTGGAACAGCTGACACTGAAAGAACCAAGCATTTTCATGCTTCACCACTCCTCCACCCTGAAGAGAAATCATACCCATACAGAGGCTCTCCATCGGAGGAAATCATTCACAAACATTTCAGTGGGCCACCTCAAACACATTCTAGAAACTTCAGGGTTTCTTGAGAAAAAAAACAAATTCTTTCTTGGTAAGGCAGCAACTGAACTCTGCTTGAGAAGGATCTTTGTATGTGTGTGTAAGTATGAGTGTGACAATAAAGAAAATACCAAAATAAATTAATAAAATCCCATAGAAGTTGAACCTTTTAACGAAAATTAAGCAGAGTCACTTTAACTCCTCAAAATGTCAGTAACCTGACCCTCAGGACCATTCACTTAACTCCTTAATTATAGACTCTGTTCCTGTAACTGAAATCTAATTAAATTCAATCCTGTGATTACCCAGAACTCAAAAAAAGATAGTGAGACTGCATCTGAAGAGAAGCCACTGCAAGATCAAATGTAGTCTCTTACCACGTTACCCTTTTTCTCTTCAGTTTTCCTTATCAACAATACTTAGTTTAAGCTATTTATTCAGAATAGGAAGGACAAATACCACACAGACCCTGCAAGTGTCCACAGGCAAAGAAGAATTTGATTCACAGGGACCTCCAGCGCCAATCGAAAGGTTCAAACAAAATCTGCTCCTGAAGACCTAAAACAAACCATTTCAACAAAATACAAGGCTGAAAACTCATGTTCTATATTCCCACTGGAAATACGGTGCACATTCTCAACAGCAAGGAAATCACTCAGCAGAGCATTTACCTACAAATGGCTTGAACTTCACTAGAGCTCGTGCAAACCACAGCACAGCCAAATCTAGGGAGCCTCTCTGACAGATGGTCAGGAGGGGCTGTCACTCCCTCAGGCACATCACTTGGCAGGGACACCATGAAGGGTAATGACACATGGTCAGGCTAAGGAAGCATGAGGTCCCCTCTGGCCTGGATGCCACTCACCCATGCAGCACCTTCCTCCAAGGGTGTCACGGCAGAGTGACCCAAGTGACATCAGTGACGTTGCACACCTCCAAAGAGCAGACTTTATGGACATGGCCAGTCCCCTGTAACGGCTTAATACAAATACATCTTGTCTCTCCTTCCCACCCCCATTGCCTGCTGCCTCTGCACACCAGTAATCCCCAGTGATCCAGCCATACTCAAAGCACCAGCCTTGCTCAGAGCTGGGACCTGCACAGGGTCACCCTTAGGCCACCTCTGTTCACAGTGGAGAGCTGCACTGCACAGATTTCGTTACATGACATGTATCCACTCCAGGGCTGCTACCTGAAGAAACTGCAAGTCATATAATGTTAAATGTATACCAATAAGACTCTAGCTCCAGAATTTGACAAGTAGCTGTACTGGCAGGTCACACTGCCTGGACACAACCCTGATGATTTCAGGGTGCTTCTACCCAGTTTCTACCCAAACGTGACCCTGATCACCTAACACACCACAACAGAGCAATCACTCTCCTGTAGAGAACTGGTGCCATATATTCTCATCCCCAAAACACAAAAGTGGTTTTATATTTAGTAAGTGTGGCATTCTCACCAGTACAGCAGAAGCTGGGTTGAGACTAGATGCTCTACTTTCAGGTTTGATATGTAAATATCAAATTCCAGACCCCTAGCAGACTATTCTCACCATCCATTCACACAGCACAAACTATAGGATGTTTGCAAAGTTTTTACACCTTGCAGATGAGATACAGGGGAAAATGTGAATAGGCTTTTTAAAACAGCAAAGCAGATAAGGTATTTTCAATGGCTAATCAGGCTGGGACGACTCCTATATTTTTTTTGTGCACAGTCCAGCTGAATGTTAACAACCAAGCCCATGCTCTGTGCAAGTGTAATAAAAAGGAGGTGCTGTAAAAAAAAATAAAAAAATAGATTGAACAGTTTGCCCTGGACTGATAAAGCAGCAAGCAAACAGCACAATTGTACAGAAGCGTGCTTGGTTTGTGAAAGCAGACAGTCTACTCATGTTAGCTCTACAGCTACTATCAATTCCAGTGGAAAAAAAAAAGAAAAGAAAAAAAAAAAAAGAGGAATAAAAATGACATCATTTTCCTTTCCATCTGGAAACATAAGATTCAAAGGAGTGTCCTTCAACACTTTGGATCCTCAGGATATGCCACTTTCTCTTATGAAGTTCAGTTGACTCTGGTCATAGTCATGCTTGAGCAACCTGTAAATCAGTGAACATACCTGATTTTACAGGCTTTCTACTTCAGTCAAAAAGTGTATAATTGTATAATACAGTTATCTACTTATATTTTTAACTAAATTCTTTCTCCTCCTTCACATAGGTCATTTGGGAGTTTTTTTCCTGACATTGATTTCTATATCTAGCTTGCTTGGCAATAAGCTCATCCAATGCATTTTCTGTCTGTTGTTGCTGAAATGCTGACTATACATCCTCTTATCATTAGTGTAAGTGTTTAAATGAAAAAAAAAAAAAAAGGTTTACTATGTGTATGTTTTTTAACAGCTAAGTTTAAAGTTATTTAATAGTGTACAAATTCAATATAAATATATCCTGGCATAGAACAGACACAAATATCCATTTAAATCATCATCAGAACAATCTCCATTTGGAAACATACCCACTTACAAACTACAGAGCAAACAGAAAAGCAGCAACATCTGAACTGGCAGAATCCTACCACCACATACTCATTCATCACTATGCACTGCAGTTCAATTGCTTTCAATAAAACTCAACTTTTTGTTAAAAGTCCTGAGTCAGTAGCATTTGCAGGATTCCCATGACAGTACTGCTGGTAGCTGGAAAATCCATCTGTCTGCATCCTCTTCACATGGCAAGCTCAGGCATATGAGAACAGCACAGTACACAAGACCCTGACTGAGTCCGGACAGAAAGCACACTGCTGTAATCACTCCTGCACACCAGCCACCCCTTCTGTGTTGTTATTGCATACTTTAAGGAACAGCTCGTGTAATCAGGATGCAAGATTAATAGGACAGGACAGATTTCCTTGATTACTGTTCTGGTATAGTGAATAGCCTGAGTTTAAGACAGCAAAGCTCAAAAACAGCCTAAAAGAAAGCCAGAGACAGAAAAAAAAAAAATATATATATATATATGTACGTGGCAGCGTAAAGGAAGAGAAGTTTATACATGATTTATAAGCACCTGCAGACCATCTCCTTTCCTCTACAACAGATGAGACAACTGCCACAACTGAAGTACTGCTTTCCCTACAATTTCTTTCCATAGCATCGTTATGTAACTCAACAATGCAAGGGGACCAGGAAACTTTCTAAACCAGAGCTTTCAATGTGCATATAGTGCATAAGAGGGAAGAGGACACTGTTGTGCAACAATCAATTGCAAGAATCAGGAACAGCACCAGAAAAAATAGTAGAGGCTAGAAACTAGTAGAAGAGAATTAATTTTGATGAAAATTCCAGGAACACCGATGCCATTGAACAGGTCAGAGATAGCTGTTCCCAAAGGCAGCAAAGGAAACAAGCGTCAGCACTGTTAATTTCAGAATGATTAAATCTAAATACAAGCAGCTTTTATTTTCTTAGGGGCTTTCTAATAAAGACAAATGTGTAGAATGAGGGATGTGCCACAACAACAAAGAGACACAAAATGCATGTAAATCATTAGAGGTGTTTGCTACTAGGCTTTGTTGAAATCTCTCAAGCTATCCAGTTCCAATAAATGACTTTGCATTGTATGTCCTCACGCCTAATAACAACACGTTTGTCAAAGGCGTACAGAAACACTTGAAAAAAAAGTCTACGGGCAAAAGAAGAACAAGGGTTATAATGTCATCTAAAATTATTTAGTAAATGTTTTCATTTGCATAGTCCACCAGCTGCAGCTCTGCAAAATGCTGGAGATAACATGATGACTATGACAGCTGTTAACAGAACCTGAAGGCTTCAACAAAAATGGTAATAATAAATGGCAGTTGTGCTATGGTATGTTTTTTAAAACACAAAAGAATAAACCACCACTTAGTAAACTCACACCAGCTTTTTAAAAAGCTGGTTTAGGGTGGAATTATAATTTGCAAAATCCCAATTTTCAGGTCTTAGTATAATTATTATTTAGTACGTACTATAGCAAGCGCTCCCCTGTATGCTCTCTCCAGCCCTACTGCAGCTCTGCATGTTTCCCTATCCCTAATATAGAGATCCTGAATATGACATTATAATCATGAAAGCTTACACCTACGAGGGGAAAACATGCTTTCTTCAAGCACTGCATGCAGAAGGGATTAAAAAGTTTTGGTAGATTGAGTTCCTTTTAAATCAGCATCAGTATCACAGTAGTCTACAAGCAAAGCTGAGACCAAGGCAATTAACCCCATCAATCTAAAACAAATGCATATGCATGAAGACAATTCTTTCTTACCAGCACCAGCTGAACACTATTAAAGCACTTACTGTCTATCTCAGATTTTTTTGCCCGTGACCACTTTATTTACCACACTTCTGTATTACAAGAAAATTACAGCACTTTAATGAGAGAAAAAAAGAAAGAAATTCACTAGCATGGATCAATATACTCCCTTCTATAAATCTCTCATATTTAAGACAGATAACAGCACTGACTGATTGCCTTCTGGCTTCAGTGTGTCACTTAACTTCAAAAAAAGAAAATCACTATTCATAAATCACTTTAGATAGGTATACTAGAGTCAAACATAAGCATTTCCTCTGCTTTCATTCTCAGTTATAAACATTTAAACAAGTATGCAATACTGGAATCAACATCCTCACTGACAAGTACAGATTACTATACAGAAGTTTCAGCCACAGTATAAATAAATTGAAAAACTTTAGATAAGAAACAGAAATTATTAAGTAGTTTAACATGATAGACTCCACATTTTTCTGGGAGGAAAAGACTTGCTTTTCAACAGCTTATTTCCACAAGATATTCCCTTTTCAGCTTGGCAAAGCATGGCATGTCTTTTCATATGGAGGCGGAGCTACAGGAGAGCAGAAGGATTAAATACAGCAATATTTTACCACATCCTTACTAGAGGGGAAAGATAGTCTTGCAGTTAACAAGTCAGTAGGTCGGCACTATATTTCCAGCTCAGTGCCGAACTGCTTGTGTGGTCCTGGACCAGCCAGCAAACTCCTGTACCTCCCTTCCCCACGCACTCCCTGGGGATAATTACATACTTGCCAAATTCATGCTACGATGTCTCTTTGCAAATTTGGGCTTTGAAGGAAGAAGGTGGCAAAGCACAGAAGGAAATTGCGCATTTAAGAGGAGAAGCAACCAGAGAGCCATCTCCTTGCTTCTAGTTTGGGTGTTGCATACTGTTATAACTGATGGGCGCATCACAGCTTTGCTGCAGTACAGACAACCAGTACAGCAAAGTACTTTTCCCTTTCCGAAGGTAACATAAAGATGCAGTGAAAAACCACAGAAGGACTTTATGCAAGTACCCACTCTCTGCAATTAGCATCATGCTGTTGTGAAACGCAATGCACAAGGTCCTCACAGAGGACACGATGCTGCTCCCAGGTGCGTGCCCCCATTCTCCATCACCTGTAATTGGCATAAACCTACACAGCTTCCCAGTTAATGCAGGGCTGTGTTGGGAGAGCAGCAATTCAAAGGAGCCCACTCCTACTCTGTGCCCCTATTTCACACCTGAGAAAGCAGCATACAGATACATACATTTCCCTTCTCAAATCACAGCATCAATGAAGCAAAAACTAACTAGATATTTTCTGTATCTTCACAACTGGATTCAGGTCAGTGCTTCTGAAAGGAACCAAAAGACACTGCCTCTGTTTTCTTAAATCCTAACCACAACAGTTAGCATCTCCCCCACTCACTTCTACAGATACCTCTTTCCATACCTCAGGTTCCTGCACACTTGGAAATTTCTTAAAATGGAGTAAGGAAAAGTTGTCACGCAAAAAATACCTTTCAGTTTTTTACAATGTAATAGTAAAGTCACATTAAACTTCTCTGCAGACACTCTGATTTGTGAAGTACAGCCGAGTGAGTGAATCCCTTAACTGTTCAGGGACACAAAACATATGGTCTTCCCTAACAATCTGTACAACCTGTACGCATAATCTTACCTCCATGTTACAAAGAAAGGCAATTTGAAGTAGTTCATCCTATAATGAAGGCAAGCTATAAAACCCATTAATCTACTAGAGAGGAATATGCCACGGCAACCCAACCATGCTGCAAGGTGCTCCGCTCACCTTGCAGCAGAGCTGGTGCCTGTGCAGCACACAGCAAGCACAGCTCAGCAGCAGCAAGTCTGGATACAAGTGTGAAAATTCAAGTCCACAGCAATGACCATGGCAAAAATATGAGTAAAGATATGATGAGGAAAAGCCTCCATACTTTTAAACATTTGAATTTCAAGTGGATTTATCAGCAGATTTCCAAAGACTTCCAAAATGGACAGCTCCTGTGCCAGTGCACAGCTAAAAAATTACTTGAAAAGTGCTATGAAGTTCTTGCTAAATAGTGTCATCACCATTAAAGTGACCTACGTACTAATAAAGCACAGATCTAGTTTTAATTAGTGGAATTCTATACTTAACATAATATGCGTTTAAATCCATGCTTAAAAAAAACACTGAAGCAGTAGATTTTATTAGTTCCACTTTTTCCTTCTGCCTATTTACATTTATTTCAAAATTACTCTAATATTTGGTTTTCCTTCTCCACTTAACATTTCGAAACCAGCAGAGCCAAATGAAGCTAAAAGCCTTGTCCTGCTGCTGGTGTATCACCAACAGATGTTCAGAGCACTTAATTGCAAGGCTGCAATCTGCTCTCTGAAGAAGGCTCGTAGCAGGTGTGATGATCTGGTCTGCAGAACAAACTACATATAAAGATGCAAGAGGGTCGGGGGGAGGACTCCACCACTTTGAACAAGCAGGCCTACAAATCCAACATGCTATGTAACAGCAGAGGAAGGCAGAGGGGAGCTACAAAGTTAAAACAGAAAAATCTTGGCATTTTTGAGCTCAGTGTCCGATTTTACAGCTTTTCACACACTGCAAAGCAAGCAGGTAAACACAACAGCAGGTTGACTCCCATTTGCTGTTGATGCTGAGAAAGGTAGAATTTGCAATTGCAAAGAACAGACCCTCCTCTTTACTGCATCTAGGCACAGTTTACAACTCTGAAGCCGTGTGGTCTTCACCGAAGGCTGGCTTTCTGAGCAGCGCATCAGGTGAAAGGCAGGCTGCAAAGAGCTGTTTATTACAAACTGATTTCAGATCTCTGCTCCTCTTCTCAGCTTGTAGCTTACGCTGCAGAATAACACAAAACACAAAGTGAATTATTACATTCTGCACTTGAGTTCAGAAAGGAACAATGCACTTTTTGGAAAAAGCAACAGGGAAATTCTGGATGTAAAACACCACACTTCTAAAAGAAGAATTCATTATGGAAATTTTTTTATTATTATTATTTCAGTATCACATACAACTTTAATCTCCAAAAATAATCAAGGAAAAATTGTATACTCATTGTGTCTTAAAACGGATCTCTATTCACTATGTCTTTGGCATCCACCAAACTTTGGAAACAAAGCCTTTCAGAAGGCAACCAAATACTGGCACACTGAGTCCGAAGCAACTTGTGGAGGCAGCTAGAGTTAGAGCAGTCTTTACACACTGTCTAATCACAGATATAATACATGGTCTAATAAAGGGAAATAGACCACCTATAAAACAAGACATAAGTTTTACAAAATCAGCTATTATGATTTACAGATTCAAAATAGTTTAATAACTTTCACATAAAACAAAGGAAAAAAATCCCTCTTTTAATTGTGGTCTGCTATGAGACCAAGCAAATGCTGAGTTATGAAATGGAAGTCATTCCAAACAAAATAGACCATTCCTACAAACAGGACTCATACAAGGCTATGGTAAATATTTAACCACTCAAATCAACAGAAGAGTAGCATTCATGCATGAGCAATTACAGGCCAACCTTGAGAACATTTTTAGAAAGGGGACTCCCACACGGGTCTATCTGATCACCCCGTACAGCCTGCAGGAAGACATCAGACCGCTGCCCAAACTTTTCCTTAACGATTTAGCTCAGCACTTCTCCTACAAGTCACTGGCCAACAGAAAAAAAACACTATGAAAAGCAGATTTAGACTCAGTCCGAAATACACGATTGTCCAAAAAAGTATCTCAGAAGTAGATTTATGATACAATTCCCTTTAGCAGCTTGTTTAGACTTCTCCAGATGCTAAAAGGTAAACAGCAGTACATCCAAGCTAATTACTTCATATTCAAATATCAAAAGAATATTTAACTCGGCACAAATTAGCTTTTCATACAAGCTAGCTCCCCTTTGCTGCTGCTTTCATTCCCCAGCTAGGGAATTCCACCAGCAAAGGAAAATTCCTAACTCCACAGAGACAGGGCAAGAACCAGAAGACTTTTCAGCGAAATATTTTATGAACCCCAAAAGATACAATACTGGATACTCATTATCTGTACATTCCAATTTAGCAGGGGGCTTCAAGCTAGCAATAGTTATTCTGTGGCAACGCCAAAGCAACAAAATGGTCATCCGTACTAATAAAAGAGAAATTTATAAGACACTGATAACAATAACATTTCACGCATATTAACAACTAGGTTTAGCATTATGTTCTGAAGTGATTGCTGGGCACGGGGTGAGACTACTCCCTTGTCCAATATAACCACAAGTTAAATGCACTGTTTTACATGCAGAGCCTAACATTTTCTTTTTAGACCAGGTTAGCTAAGTCTAGAAAATATAGAAGGTTTCCTCTTTAATCAAATGGCAGCACTTAAACATACAAATATTTTGCATAAAGTTACAGACACTTAAAACCACGTTCACTAGCTGTTTTACAACACAGAGCCTATGCTGACAACTCCAAACTTAAAAGACCTACTTATTTCCCCCAGTCCACTTTTTGCTGCAATTTCTTAGTTCAGACTTAAAATTTTCCAGAATTATTACAGACCACATTTATTTGTGCTATTTTGCATTTGAAGAAAAACTAGAAAAAGCAATAAAAGCTGCTGTTAAGAAAACTCAGCAGAGCAGAAAACATCAAACCTATCTTCCCAACTCAGTATTCCTAACGCCAGAAAAAAAACCTGTTCAGTATAGGATTTAGAAGTGATGCTCTGAACTCAAACCACGCCCAGAAGACAGGACTCCCAGCTTGACTGAGTGAGGACAGAGGTGGTGTCCCGTGTGCTGGGGCTTTTCCTTTGCCCCATCCCCAGCCGCCTTGGACCTACAGCGCGCAACAGAAGCAGCATCTTCGTCAACATGAAACAGTTAACTTGGTACACACCCTCACCTCGATCCAAACTCGCGCTGCCACCTGAGCACTGAGCACCCTCACAGGAGACCTACAGGAGCTGGAAGCTCAGCCCAGGAGAGCCACGTCCATGGCCAGGCTGGGCTCCCCTCATCGCCCTCAGAAAGAAGCAGCATTACTCCTCTTACCCAGTGCTCATCTCTCTGTAATAAAAGGCAAAAACCTGTAGCAGAACAAGCAAGACGTATGAAGATGACTACTCTCCAACTGGTTAAATACTTACAATTGCACAATTTATTTTTTTTTTTAGCTTTCATCACTGCCTAACATTTCAAGCTAGCAGTCTTCCAGCAGCCTGGTACTGCCAAAAGGTGGAGATAAATTCAAGGGGGGGTAAAACCCTTTCCCTCTTAATCTTCCCAGGCTGCACACAGCACCAAGTCCAGAGACTCATTCACCAGGAACAGCTAGCCACCGCAGCCCAGCCACCGCAGCCCGGCCGACTAAATTCTTTTGGTAGTTGTAGCTGGCCACTTTCCCAGCACTCACAGCTGCAGGCAAGCAGTCTTCACAGGAAGGCAGAGGGGAAAAAACTGACAGCACAAACAAATGCACACTTAAAAAAATGCAAATAACTCTTGGTACAACAGGTTCTTGGAGAGACCAAATTAAATCAAGCCTTGTTATTCCACTTAGCGGTTTATTAAAGAAGCTAAAGGTTCTAAAGCTTCCAATTTATTCTTTTTTTTTTAACTGTCATTTAAGTTGTTATAGCAACAAAACTTTTAGGCTACTTGGTCTCAGAGACACTCCAACATCCCTAGATGTAATTTTTCCAATTTTTATTAAATTCTGCTCCTGTTCCTTCCTGTCCAGAAGGACTCCTAGAACTTGGAACAAAGTTGTTCTTCACATTATATGCGCAAAGAGGTCTATCTCTGCAAGTTTCTCACAAGTAGGATATTGCTTCTGACATTTAATAGAGAAGAAAAAAAAACATTGTGTGGCCTTTGCCTAGGGGGAAGATAGAGTAACTCAACAACTTTGAAAGCACATGCAAAAAAGATGGGGTAAGGTGAAGCTACTTTTTTATTTAGTAAGTGTGACTACATTTCTTCAAACAAACGAAAACACCTAGAGTGGGTGCCACACGCAAACATACAGGCACTCCCAAAAGTCCTATCTCCATTTAAAACGTTTTATGCCCACGTAATTTTTTTTTTCCTATTAGTAACACAACATGAACACCAGAAACATTTAAAATTGCCATTCTAAGTCTGTAAATACATGCATACCCGGAACAAAAATCTTACAAACGTGGCCACTTAAAAAGAAAACTGCTAACGATATACCAGCTTGCTCCTCCTGAAAGGATTCAAAATCTTGCTGCATTAGTAGCAGGCTGAGCGTGAGAGAATGTGGAAAGTACGGCCAAAAATGTGACATCGCTTCTCCAAAATAGTGTCTATTTTCCCTACCAAATCAAAGATTCACTACTTTCACTAAGCTTATTGCCCAAAAAGGGAAGCTTCCTATAATATATTCCACAAGTTTCTTTTTAAAAAGGAAGCCTTTTGGGTGACATCTGTTGTGCCACTGCGGTCAATTTCTCATCCTCCTCCTAAACTGACCACTTACCTCCAGGGCATCAAGTTATCAAGTTTCTTCCCATCTTCAGCTCTGTATATTTGTCCATACTTAATTTAGCCCATTACTATCTTCCTTCCACACAAACTGTTTCCCTCTCGTGAAAGAAAAGGTACTAGGATTTACGCTTATCTATCCTTACCCCAAAAGCACTTTCTTTCCCCAGTCTCCAAGGTCAGCCAAGTCTTTTTGCCTCTCCTACAGAAGACCACCCTTCTCCCCACAGTCATTTTCCTTCTGCCATCCCCGTCTCTTACCATAAAAGTCCTGATGAGCTGGAAATGCAACAATCCAGGAGGTGACACCCACCAACTGCTCCAGGACCAGAGCACGGTGCCTGGCAGGAACACAGCCCAGCTCCTGGGGTGCTAATCTTTGCTCCTGGGATGCAAGAGTCACGCTCCCTTCTCAGGGAAACACACTTGGTCTCTATTACTCTTCCCCCCCCACTGGAGACCTTGGCCCTGAGATGTAGTATGTGGGATCTAGTCCAAGAGTTTTTAGTAGGAATACATTTCTCCTCTTGTCTGGGACTAAATATATTGTTTATCGTGTATCACTGTGCAGTAAGAAACTGAAGTAGGAAATAAGTTATGTCATGTACCAGCTACCCGATTCAAAAAGAACCGCAGCAAATACTGCAACAAAAAAGTTATTAAAATTATTTCTCATTTAACAGGTATCTGGAACCAATTTGAGAAAATACCTAAGGCTATCAGTAAGTAAATAAAAATCTGACATTGCTAAAATATTGTAACAAGTAAAATTAATGTGATTATCTCAAAAACAAAAAGGCTCTAATGCTCACTTAATTTAAAATTATTTTTCCCCAATTTAGAATTTGACTCATTTCTCTTTCACTAGTAATATTAGTAATTTTGACAAGTATTATGTACATCTGTGGTGCTGTATTTTTTTCTTTCTTATTTTTTTTAAACAGCACCACCAGATTATGTAAGTTAGCTCAAAGGCAGTTTAGTTTTTTGGTGGGTTTTTTTCTGTCTTGCAGTACCAGACTTGCTGTGCATTACAGTAAAATGACCTCAAAAAAACAAGCAAAACATATAATGCATATTAAAATAGGAGGGGGGGGAAGAAATAAAGCACAGATGCCCTAAAGTATCTTGCAGAATTTTTTAATACTTTTTGCTCCACTTTTTATTTTCTTACTGCTCACAAAATATTTCTGAGTGAGAACATCTGTGCTATACTCTGGATTGATGTTAGAGGAATTCCACTTTATTTTCAATATACATAAGCATTGGTTCAGCATTGTTGCCGTTTTATCCATTCAATTTATATTTGGATGAAAAGGTTTGTTTTCCTTTGAAGAATCAGGAAATTGTTCTAAAGCCACATGAACCGTGTTCTCTATAACTAACGTCACCAGCATTTCTCCCCCATTTACTCTATCTTATTTTACCAGATTAAATGTGCCACAACCAAAAGATGTCGTAGTCTGGTACAACTGAGAAAGTGTTACTTCCAGTGGTGTTTTTATAACAGAACCAAAACATCTGTGACCGTTACAAGCAAAGTTAAAGTGTAAAAAGCTATGAGAATCAGATGGTGTTCCACTGGTGGAAGGCTGTCGCCCAGGAGAAGAGAGGCTGGCAACTCCCTAAACCCCAAAATGCCTCCAGGAACTGTTCTCTGAAGGCACTGAGCACTTTCACAGGCTCCTCTGCCGTCACCCCCTCAGAGCTACAGGAATTGCTCACAGCAGCTAAACGATGGGTTTGCTCAAAGGGAAATCGCTCTCGAGCCACTCTTCCACAAACACACACTTCACTTTGATCACCATTACTTAAAGCCGAAATACTGAGAAACCACATAATGCCAAATTGAAAGCAATGACGTATCCCGTCCAGCTAAAGATAGGTGCTGCTCACATCAGCCAGCCACCGCAGCACCACACATACCCTTTACTGATAGCACCCTCAAAGCTGAAAGGCTCGCATGCTGTATGCTTTTTACACCACTCTTTGTAAGCACCACAGAACTCAGCCTTCCTCTTCATTAGCCTTGAATAATCCCAAAAGCGCTTACCCTGCTTGCTCTAACAAGGGTACGGCGGCAAGAACTGGCAGAGAGGGGCTGCAGCAAAGCCCTGCCCAAGGTGCCCCTGGGCTTGTGTGGCTCCCCACCTCCGGAGCCACAGGTCCCCTCAGGCACACTGCTGCTGTTCCCATGGCAAGGGGCCTCCACAGCCGCTGCCACGCTTCATCCAAAGGTTCATTCCTACCTTCACCCTGCAACTTCTCCTGCAATGAGTGAGAGTCACCTGTATTCACAACAGAGGACAACGACAGGAAAGCATTCATTTCCTTGAAAAGGCATAGAAAGTTGAAGAGAAAAGGTTAAAATGGAGTTTTCCATAATGAGCAGAGGGAAATAAATCATCACTACATGCAAAACACAGCCTTGCATTTCCAGCACCAACTCCCAAACCTGCAGGATCATGCGACAGCTTTCTAAACATGAAGCAATCGTGACCCATTTCAGTACTTTTCTTCCTTAAATTAGCAGCTCTCCACTGCTGTTCACAGCTTTCACCAAGCCACAGGAGAGCGAAGCTACCCATCAGCTGCCTTTCACTGCTACTGCTGCTGGGAGCCCAACATCAGCAAGGAGGTCAAGAGCCAGCTTGAGAAAATTGCCAGCAGCCCCAGGGAACCTGGGCTTTCCTGGTTGACCTCAGGTAAATCAATGAAATACTCCCCAGCCAATAGCAAATGCAGAGCCCAGAGACTTCATCCTGGTGGTGTCGGCTAGCAGTAAAACAGTCAACTGGGCAGCAGGACTGAGAAGGGGGGTGGGGGGTGTTGGTTCTTTTTTGGGGGGGAGAGGGTTCCTGAACATTCTGGAAACAGCCTATAAGATTTCTTTCTACTTGAAACAGGCTCCAGACTTACGCAAGTATCAAAATGAAATCTAATTCTAAAAAAAAAAAAAAAAAAAAAAATTTATGCTAAATTTATCCATTGTGGCCCTTCAGTATTTTCATTACAATTTTAAAGGGGTCTCTGCATGGGCGCTGTGGAGGACCCAGCTAAGCCTGCGTCCAAAACAGCTAGACTCAAGCAGGGAACGTGCTAAGACCAATACAAACCCCAAGTAAAATCAGCAAATTTTCATACCAATCCACGCCGTGTCTTAGGATCTATAAACAATGCCCCAGAGACAGTCATAAACAACTGTGAAACTGTTCGCTTTGCAGAATATAAAAAGCATCAAAGTCGTCATTGGGTACCTGGAAGACAACCTGCTGTCCGGGAGCTGACTTTTAAGCAAATCATCTCAGCTCCCAGTTAGCTGCCACTGGGAAGGGGGTGGGGGGAATACCAAAAACAGGAAGAAAAAAAAAAAAAAGCATCACACATTCACTGAGACTACTTCTCTTCTGATGAATGTCAGACATACCAAAGAGGTGGAGCTTTAAGCTCTGGGTGGCTTGAGCTTCCTAAATACAAATTATGTGAGAATATGGTCATTTGACACCTGTTACCTTTGCTTACACAGCCAACTTTCCCCGAACTCTGGTCTCTTATCAGCAACTGCCTTCAAATGCTATCAATGAGCAGACTGCAATTTCTTTTCACAAATATTAACATAGCACAGCTTTTAAATTAACAATTCAAGCATTGTTCCATACATCACAAATGCCTGAAAACTTTATCTCCCATAACATTAGGTGGGAGGTGGGGGGAAAGGTGTCTCAAAAAGGTCCTCCTAAAATCTTTTTTGATTCAGCAGGAAAACTTCTACTTACTTAATCTATACAATTGGGGTTATAAACAAGGTCTAGGAACCTGACTACAACCTCATGGTATGCAGGATGCCAGACCCAACTACCACAGAGACTGAACGATCCCCATAGGGTTTGAACAACTCCTACAAATCTGTTATTTCTTATTTCATGTTCTTGTTTACCATGTTCAATTACATCACACAAAGACAATACAGCAACAACGAAAATTAAAAAGAAACATACTATGCCTACCCATTATCTATGCATGCTTATTTACACCTGCGAGAAAAAGAAGATAAAAAGTGAAACACTTACAATATCCCAAGAAACCCAATGCACACAAGGATTATGGTTACAGTCAAGTCACCAGAAAAAAAAGTCGGAAATGTCTCTGGCTGCAACTAGATCAATCCAAAGCTACAGGATGCGCAATTATTTCTTTTTGCTAAAAGGTTACCCGATACATCATTTCTGTAATAACTTTCCACATTTTAACACCGGCTTATAGTCAATCATTTCATAAACATGATCTCAACTGTGTATCTGTCTGCTCCCTTTTGGAGCAGCTCATCATCACTTGTCATTAATGTTAAGCCAGTCAGGTGTGGCTGACTTCCCCTCCTCAAAATCCCTCTTACCTTCTTGCCAGCATTTTTTTATCATTATATTAATTGCTAGGAAGCCACAAGCAGGACTACATCAACACAAAACCTGCACAGCCCCTACCCAGCAGGGTTTGGAGAACGCACCTACCATTTCTCAGGCCAGCTGACCCCTGCCCAAATTGTACTCATTTAACAGTCACTCAGAAATTGTTACAGTAGCCGCATCAGTCCAGCCACACAAACAGCATCACTAGCATGCCACCACACAAACAAGGTTTCAATAAGCATGATCATTTTTTGCTGACTCCAGTTGCCCTGGACAAGGTGGGCTTTACAAACATCTCTTATCATTTGCTTGTTCATTCCCCACAAACACAACTTGATGAAAAAATGGATCATGTTTCAGACACAAACCTTTTTTTGGAATAAAAGTAAAGGAACAGAAAGATTTCCTATGCATGCTACACAGACCAAACTTCAAGCACAGCCTGGCATATTAATAACTTATTCCATATATAAAGATTTAGCGTTGACAGTAGTGTTAACCCATAATGAATTTTTTGAGATTTATGAATCCTCATCAAAGACAACTGCATCCAGAACTAACTGCAGTAACTAGGTGTGTTATCTATATGCTTTTTAAGTCTTAAAATTTTACAGAGAAGAGAACTTTACTATTATGTGGATTATTTTCCATAAATATTTTTTTCCATTCTTGACATGTCTCTTCAACCTAAATAGTACCAAGCCAAACTAAAGTGAGGTCAAATCTTGACGTTACTTGCTCCTGGCAGTCCACAAGCATGATACCAGGCTGCCTCACCACGATTGCAGAGGTATGTCAGAAGCGCTCACCGTGCAGATCACTAATTGCTAATCACAACCTGGAAACCATGACAAAGCAGGAGGTAATCTGGGAACGGCTGACAACTCAGTTTGCAGAGGTTTCAAGCAGTTCTCCTGAAGGAACTGCTGCATACAGTGGATACATTTTTGCAGGATGAGAAATGCTGGTTTTCCTGTAAGTATGATAACCATAAACTTAATACAAATATTTCGAATAGTCTTCCACCAGATATGCCTTTTTTCTGTAACAGCACAGGGGTGGTGAAGTAGATTTCAGTGTCAGCTTGATAACAGCTGCCAGATTGTTATGTTCATATGCGCACACATACATTCATCCTCTTGGTTTAGGAATTACTTTTTCCCTCCTCCTGCCTCTTTCTGAAGTGAAGATTTGCTCATCTGCTGCACTAGTTTAGGGAAAAAAAAAAAAAAACCACCACCTAACTGCTATAAAAAGGGTAACCTATGAAACTCTGCCATTAAAACCATGAAATTACTACGTTACTCTACAGAGAGCTCAGCAAACAGCACCGTACATTTAATTACAAGACACGGAGGATCCATCTCCTTATTACCTAAACATTGCCACAGAAAATCTTTGGTGAATTTAAATCAAAAGTAAGGTCTGACTGTGACCATATAAGACGCTCAAAGAAAGCCCATGAACTGTTACTGTTTTCAGCCACAGTATTTCCATATAATAAAAACAATCTTAGTAATTATGGCCACCTCAGGTCCACACCAGTGGCATATAGCATAACCACTATATAAATACTAATAAATAAAACCACCGTGTCATTTTAAACACAAGACCGGGAGCTTCGGTTACTAGGGGCTAGTGAAAGTCTGGCTGCACCTCTGCAAAATGTCTGTTTAGTAAACACACAGGCATGTTCAAAGAGAAATTGACATTATTTTTCCTGTGTGTTTCCAGAGGTGGGTCATTTCTTTCCTAAACAAACCTACACATTTGCAACTATGTAACCTTTCCCCGGTGACCGGCAGGCATTCTTCTCCTGCTCACTACTGCAATCACTTGCAGGCTTGACATTATACTGCAGAAGGTAATTGCCATCCCTTCGTGCAATTTAACAGCTGGAAACAAGGGCGCAGTCCAGTGCCACACGAGTTACACAGGCCACAGTTTTGGAACGTAACACATCAAAATAATTGACTTTATTAACGGTGTAACACCAATGAACAAATTCTGCAAACACTTCTCATCCGAACGGCCCAGTGAGGCATTCGGTGCTCCCTCAAGGGACACACTCCACTGCTCGCTGGTCTACCTTAACCGGAAAGGTACTTTTGGCCACCGTCTCCTACATGCATTAACTGCCATATATAAACAGCAGCTGGTATGTAGCCACGGCCATATCCCAGTGAATTGTTTTACTCTTTTTTTCCAGCCAGACTCACAACTGTGTTACAGGAGGAATAGTAAAAACAGAGACACAATGTGTTAGTGCTGTTCACCACCACGTTCTTCCGGATTCACGTGCGAAGGTAACAGGAACCTCAGTTACTTTTCTCCTCCCAGCAACTGGAATTCTGAGAAAACCAATCTTAAAAATTTTCTTGGGAATCACTTCGAACCAATCAACCTACTGCTCACAGTATTCTTTCCACTGCAGGTTTCAGAGAGCCTGGCAGTTAGTATTTGCCAAAGCAAAACTTCCAGGTGCTTAAGTGTACGGAGCGTCAGGAGGGCTGAGGGGAAAAGCACGCCCGGCTGCCTGCATGGATCAGGTAGAGCACAGGGGAACGGCGCTGCTCAAGTTCTCAGCCAACGACGGTCACATTATCCCAACAAACCAGTTGATTAAAAAGAAGTTTGCAGCACCCAGAGGAAAGTACAGAAAGAAAGAAAGAAAGAAAACCACACACAACGAAAGAAGAGAAAAGCAAAAAACAAAGCCCAACAAGTCGCCTGTGGCAGGAAAGCCAAGTGTGCAGCTGCCTGCGCACCCACAGCCAGGGATTTCAACATGGGGCTGAGGGCGGCCGGCGCAGGCGGCACCGGGCTCAGCCCCGCCGCGGGCCGGGCCGGGCCGCCGCTCCCCGCGCCCCCGGGCACCGCGGGCGCCTCACGCACAGGCGGAGCCGCCCCCCACAGCCCCCAGCGGCGCGGAAGGCGCGCAGGCTACGCGGGCGGCCGCGCTGCGGCGGGGCCCCCCCGGACCCTCGTCCGGCCCGGGGGGGGCGGCCCGCGGGGCGCAGCCGGACGCCCCTGCGGCGGGCTCCCCTCCCACCGCCCTCCCCGCCGGGCCTGGAGGGCCGGGAAGCCTGGGGCTGGATTTCCAGCTCTCCGCGGCGAGTCCCGCCTCGGCCCCGCCACCGCCGGCCCTTGCGCCGCTTTCCCGGCCGGGCTGGGGCGGCCCCCGCGCCGACACCCCCGGGGGCCGCCACCTCGCCGCCAGGCACCGGCGAACAAAGGGCCGCGGCCCGCCAGGCGCCCGCGGGGAGCCGCGCTGGCCGCCGCGGAGGGGCCGCCCCCCCCCCCCTCCCGGCTCCCCTCGGCGGCGCCGGGCACACGCTCCCCGGAGGGCTCCGCCGCTGCCGGCCGGCCCCGGCCCCGCTCCCGCCGCCCCAGCGGGGCAGCCCGGACTTTCCCCCTCGCTTCCCTCTCCGCTCCGGGAAGCGCCATATTGATCGCGGGCGCCGCTCCCCGCGCCCCTCACCTTGGCGATCGCCTTCTTGTACCGGGTCACCGCTTGCTGGATCAGGCTGAAAACTTTCATGTTCCCGTCCCCGCAGGGCACGACCACCCGCGTCCTCCCGAAGCACACGGTGACTTTCATCCTGCGCGGCCGGGGGGGCTCCCGCGTCCCTCCGGCCCCGTGCAGCCTTCCTCCTCCGCCTCCTCCTCCCCCTCTCCGCCCTCCGCCACGGCCGCCCCCCGGCGGGGCGCGGCGCTCAGCCCCCGGCCGCCGCCGAGCTGCCGCTGCAGGCGCGCTGGCTCCGCGGCCGGCGCGGCGAGGGGAGGGCAGCGCGGCCGGTGCTGCCGTGCCGAGGGAGCGCGGCCGAGCGGCGAGCCGGGGGCCGCTCACATGCCGCGGCGCTGCCCGCTGCCCTGCGGCCACCTGCTCGGCGCCTGCCCCGGCGCGCAGCGGCGGCGGGCGGGGCGGTGGCGGTGCTGCCTCCCCGCTCCGGAGGCGTGGGGCGGTGCAGCGGGGCGGGGGCAGCCGGCCGGCTCCGCGGGGCGCTGGGCAGCGCGGCCGGGGCGGGGGGCGCCGGCGGTGCCGGGCGGGGAGCGGGCCCGGCGGCCGGGGCTCGATACGCGGCGGCGGCACGGCCCGCCCCGGCGCTGGGGCGGAGCGGAGTGGGGCGGGGGGTGCCCGAACCGAGCCCCGGGGGTGTGCGGCGGCGTCCGCCTCCTCTACCCTGCCGGGGCCCGGGACGGCAGGGCCGAGGCCGAACCAGCGCCGGGAGCCCCGCAGACCCCGCGGCCCTCGCCCCTGGTGGCGCCCTCGGGGGCGGGCGGGCGGGCGCTGCCTGCTGCCCCGCTTCCTCAGTCCGGGGGGCGCGGGGGAGGCCGGCAGCGAACGGGCGCAGCGGCCAGCGGAGGGTTCCCGCTGCCCCTGCCGGCGTCTGGCGAGGGCCGCCGGGCACAGGCCAAGTCAGACGGTCTTCGTGGTCCTTTGGGTGTCTGCTAACGTAACAGAACCCGCACAGCAAAAACGGGTGCGGCATCAGTAACGCCCGCATCAATGGAACCACTGAGCAATCTGCTGCCCAAAGCCATCAGATGTCAAAGGGGTTTACAGATATCACTCATGTTTTGCAGGGATTTTGCTGAGGACAACGGAGTTGCACAGTTGGCCGGACGTTCATCTGGCCTGCCAGCGTACTTCTCTGGGGTAGAAATAAGTGATGAAGCAATTCAGATTAACTACAGAGTGAAGGCAGAGTTCAGAGGACAAGAAGGCAGGGGAAAAAGCTTTCTTTTTTTTTTTTTTCTTTTTTTCTGAACTTCCATGCAGTACTAGAGACATGAAGTTGAAGGCAGATTTGCAGCACATAACATCAACATCCTTCTACTGCTGCACAGGGCTCCTGGACACGTGTCCTCCGGTGCTCCCTGCCCAGCAGCTGTCTCGCTGGCTGCCCGCTCTTGGTCTCATAGCAATAGTTGTAATAAATAAAAACTTCAAAACTGGTACAAATGGCAAAGCTGTGTAGCAGATACACAGTTAAGCAGCAGAATTAATTCTATTCTGAAAACATCAAAGGTGAAATTTTTGCCTAGTTTAGTCAAGGGTAAGGTAAGAATGGCATCCCTAAACCTTTGCATCCCAGTTAGCAGTTTCTAGGGCAGTAAATGGAGTCAGTTTATATTGGTTTGCTCCCATGTGTATCTGGTCCAATTTAATTCAAATCCATGGAACTTTTCCTACTAATTGCATTTTGGAAAGCTTTGGGGCACTCATAAGATCAAATGGTCCATCTGTTGACCTACAGATAATTCTAAGCTTAGATGTTAATTTTATTGCCATTACCCACCTGAGTTACCTGAACTAATAATATAGATGAGGATCTGAATTCTCTACGAGAAACAGTAAGCAGGGAACAAGCACACCTGCCATGTTATAATGTTTATCATATCCCCAGTATTCACCTGTGTAGAATAAAGACAGGAGTTCAGAAAGACAGACATGAAATAAAACTGGAGTAAACAGTTTACAGCTCATGACTGAGACAACTGACACTCCACATTTTTATGGTCATAGCTCACCAAATCTATTAATGGAAAATGTTGAAAATTTCCATTAAGTTGTTGTTTCTGTACTTTTTAGGTGATCATAAGAGCCACTGGAAACATACCGAGAGGATGAAAGAGATATAAATCCTTGGTTTAATATACATGACCTGAGAAACTTGCAAAAACAGATGTAAAAACGTGAAGTCAATAGAGACTCTTCCAAGAGTGTCTTTGACAAGCAGTTTTACAGTGGCATAGACTTAGTATTGTTCAACATTATACTTCAGCTGTCCTTTATGTTTAGCAGCTAAAACATAATGTTGCATATCAGGAACTTTACCACACTGCTATAAAGCTTAGTATTAGATACAGTTGCTGGTCGACAGTAATTATTTCACTGCTTAGACACAGCCACAGGTTTTTCATGTTTTTCTGTGATTTAATTCCTGCTTTTACTGTCTTTAGTAAGCTTCTTGGCAGTATTCCCAGCTGTTCTAACAGTCTCCTGGAAAAAAAAAAAAAAAAAAAAAAAAAAAGGTAAAACAGTTTAGAAAGAAATATTGATAGTTTTTCTATTAAATGTGTAAAACAGGAAACTTCATAGTGAAGTACAAAGAAAACAAGTTTATCCTGGGATCTGATAGAAGGCCAAAACTTAGACACAGAGACACAGACATACACACGCACACACAGACACACAGACGCACACATGCACGAGTGATACATACTACTGTGGAAACATTTTGAATACAATTTATCCAGTAGAGCGTTTGTTGATGTCTTAGAAGGAAGAATGAGCTTTGACAAACAAAGTAACAAGGCTGTGAGATAGTCCAAGGTCTGATTATGCAAGGTAAAAGAAGTACAAAACATTATTATAAGAGATTATGAGAAAAGGATTATACTAATCAGGAGAAAAATTGGCAAGAGATGCTAGTTTACAAAAATTACAACTGCTTTCCAGGTACTTAATGTGAGGACACCATGTTGCAATATGGGTGGCATATATACAGTTCTGGATGTTGAGTTTTTCTCGGCTAATACCCCATAGAACCTGACGATTCATTATTAACTGGTACGTTGTTGGAAGATTTCCATGAAAAGGCAGTTATCTGTCTGGCAGGAAGGAGATGGATGGAGAGAATCAGAGCTACCTATTACTACTGATTAATATTCAATTTCTGTTAAAAATAGCCACCAGGTTGAAATCCCGCTGCAAACATCAAGGACTCAAGGACTGAGAATCCTGCAACTCAGTGAAGATCACCAAAGTCATTTTTATCTGAATGTTAAAAATATTCAGGCAGTGGAATGCTGCTGATTTCCAGAGCTATTTCACAGTTTATCCTGCCTTTATACTCTATATCAAAGTTTTTTTCTGTAATAATTCTCTATGTGCTCACTCTGGTCTGACAAGAAAACACTGATTCAGTGTACAGTATGTTTAAAGTTCACAGAATTTTAAAGACAGATGTTTCCTTAAGCCAAGTAGAATTAATTCAGAACTGTGGAAAGACCAGTGTCAAACTGAAGAGTAATAGTGTTCCTCAAAGAATTAAAGTAAAAAAAAAAATAGTTATTAAAATCATATAGAAGTCAAAGTTTTTTACAAAATAATAAAAGGGTAGCTAAGTTATATGAAGCAGACAAAAAAAAATTAAACTCTGGCACCTGATATGAGTACCAAGTGCCATTTGTAAAAATTACTTAGTGAATACACCAAACACTACCAGGTTTTGATGATTTAAGGTACCTACGTGCTGTTTTCCATACCTTCACAAATCTGACAAAGTTACATTTTACTCTGAGTTGCTAATTTTACCAAATTAAACATGCCTGTGACTATTTGAGGTCTTCCTGAGGGTAACTTTTTAGCTATAGGAGTTGATTGACTTCTCTGCCGTTGTATTTTGTGATTTTTCTAGTACATACTGATGGTACCTCCAAAAAGGAGCAAGGCAATGGTTCCTAACATCTTGTTTTATGAATGAGACAATCATTAAAGCTTATTAAGTAATTGTGGCTAGCTCTGCCCTGGAAAAAAAATGAGGCTGAATAAAAAATTATTTTCTACAGCTTCTCAAAATAGGCTGGGATTTGGGGAATGGAAAGTCCTCAAATCATTAAAAAGTAATTACAGAATCATGCAGGTGCTAATGTCAGACTTGGGAGAAGCAGACACACAAAGTTCGGGAAGAAAAGAAGAGCTTTCTTTGTGGTATTATAGAAGGAAGAAATTGTAGTAAAGAAGAATCCACGATTGCGAGGAAAAGCCACAAGACTGTTGACCCTTCCAGGGGCTCCAGCCTGTGCCTGAAGCAACTTCAGGTAACAAAAAGGTGGTTAGGATTAAAGAATGTTTATAGGTGAATTTACTACTTTTTTTGTCTCTATCTATACTGGT
The DNA here is from genome assembly GCF_023634085.1 of Falco cherrug. NCBI lineage: Eukaryota > Metazoa > Chordata > Aves > Falconiformes > Falconidae > Falco > Falco cherrug. The sequence goes on along the minus strand of NC_073700.1, from coordinate 65,513,787 downwards.
CTTTTTAAAGAAGAATTTTAGAAACTCTACTTTTTAAAAGAATTCTCTTCAAGGATTTTTAATAGTTTTCTTAATAATTCTCTGTGGTTTTCAGCTGTCATCAAACTGTTTAAATGGGCATGCTTTCTCTAAGATATATCAAGTAATGGCTTTGTTGTGCTGACAATTGGGAAGGCCCGAGCTAGCATATCGAGTCACTCTGTGGTGTGGGTGTTTGGAAATAATCCACAGGAAAGGGAGCAGAATCGTTAGAGGTCTACAAAGAGAAAACCATGACCTATATGGAAAGAAAGAAGATACTGGGGTTGTCCAGGGCACAGAAGGGGCATTGCCAGAAGATGCCCGAACAGTCTTTGTGCATGCTGAGTGCTATGGACCTATACCCGGAGCTATGAATTATCGTAAGGAAAACATTCACACAACTAGCTTTACCCAGCCCCAACTCTCATACCACATACTGTATTCGTGCTACGGGCTGAATGGAATTATATTCGCATAATGATACAGGTAAAGTTCTGAATGTCCCCATACTGCAAAACATGTATCTAAGTCAGATGTTGGAGCTGGCCATTCTTTGTTTGCCTTTAGGGCCATGGAGAGTCTGCAGCTCGGTTCCCCACGGTGCTCAGGAGACACCACAGGGATCGTGCTAGGAGATGAATGATCTGCCACCTTCTCTCATGCCCTTCCACTCACTGAAGCTCTTCTGCAGACTCCAGCCATGCTAGTGGGAGCCATGTGTCTGCTTTTGGGATGTGAGACCAGTTATCCCCACAGTCCACCATCAGTTAGAGCTTCAGCAAGCTTTCCAAAGGGAAGAAAAAGGAAGAAAGAGAACAGTGAATGTTAGCAGCTGATACCAGAAAATCCCAACAGAATTTCACAGGACAAAGCAAAAGAACTTTTACAGATTTTGAATTTTATCCCTGACCAATTTCAAAGGGCAGCTCTAGACATTTGGTCACCAGAGCTTCCCAACAACAACTATGAAATGAAAAAATAATGACTAGATAATCTAAGTAGAGGGGTCATTGCTGCCTAGCCCTATAATATTGAACACAAACATATAAACGTAACATTAGTAAAATTGAGTTCTTAGCAACTTTTCAATTACCATAAACTAGCATTAAAAACTGTAAAAACAGTAGAACTTGAGGGATTCGTGACCACCACAAGAAATCAAGGTGAATGTTGTTAATTTACCGAAGACTGAACTACAGGGTACTTGCAGAATAAATGTTTTTAAGACCCTAGGATGTTTGTTTAAATTTTGCCCGAAGGATTAGAGAAACTTAATGCTTTCCTAAAAATATCAGAGGTCTTTGTCAACCTTCGTCTACAAAAGCTACTTGGAGACATTTTGCCTCTGCTGAGAATTTATTGGATGTTTTCATCCTCCTTTCCTTCTTTCTGCCTGTCCAGAAGTTTGCTTTTTGCTTTTCTTCCAGCCTTTACGTTATTGATGAAGTCCCTGGCACAGATTTCCAAACTCTGAAACACAGAGTACAGGATTCCAGCAACTGAAAAGGCTTGTGGAGCCTTTTCACTGGCTTCTGTGGGCTTTGGATCAGGCCCTAAGGCCTTATCTACTCTACTCAAATGATGAATAAACAGTATTAACACAGAGCTACAGTATACTGGGCTCTGTTTGACAAGTACTTGCCAGAGCTGGAACTAATTCAGATACCGTCAGAGGAACCCATTTGCTGAAGAGAAGCTATGCCAAATTATTTGCCACAATCAGGTTTTATCTATTGATGAGCATTCCTGAAAAAATACCTTCCTGTGACATGAAGAGGAAGACCCACAGGGTATGTTAGTCAAAAGGCCCATCAAAAGATGATAGTACATATATTCCACCATACGAATTATTCATGTGGTTGATAAACATATTTAGAACATATTTCTCAGCTGGTGTTCCTCTTTAGGGATCCCTGTTCAATTTCTCTCCCTGTTCCCATCCTTGTTGGGCTGAAAGGGAATGGGATAGTGTCATGGCTTTCAATAGCAAGTTGTCTTGATTGCAGGAAATTATTGATAAAGCATGAAGGGAAATATATCTTCTGCTCAGCTTCTCCTTGTGTCAATGGTAACAGGAATGACTGCATGAGGTAAGGATATTGCAGCAGAGACTTTCCAATTTGCACAGCAATTTAGGGGGATATAAATACAGGCGTGCATTTGGAACATGTCCATCTCTGTTACACATGGAGTTAAATGCACCTCTGCTGCTACTCATGCAGAAAACACACACTATCGCTCCTGCAGAAATGTTTGCTCCCGAGCAAAGTCCCATAGCACCTGCAGAAAGCCTTTTCCAAGTGCACAGGCCAGTAGACAAGTGTCAAAGCATGAAGGACGGGCAGGGAATGAATTACATGCTTCCTTGTAGGGAGTGTGACCAGGATACACATGGTCACCTTCACTGCTGCTGCAGAACTACTCTCTGACAACTTCAGAAAAATTCCAGGTATGCACTATGACCAGACTCAAGCATCTGTAGCTCCCTTCAAAGAGGAATAGGGCAAAAGCAGACAGCTGAAATTTGGACACTGCTTTTAAGATCATTCTTGGCTTACTTAGAGAAGATGAAATAAAAAAAGAGTCGGAGAGAAATGACACATGATCTGCTTCACTCTGCTTTCTCCCATTTTCCTTTCATGAACCTCAGTCTCCTTTCTCCTCTTCCTCTTCCTCTACTGTCTTTTCTTTTCCATACCCAATCCCACTTCTCCTTTCATCTCACATCCTTTTATTGCCTTCCCTTCCTCTTGTCTTCCTTAAAAGTATTTGCAGCTGCTGAAATCAGTAAAAAGAAGACTAAAATGAAATAGGAGAATCCCCATGAGCTAAAATACATGACAGATTGTTACATACCACCAGTAATCTATTTTATTCAAGACTGAAAAGATGATGACAGTAAATGAGCAAGTTTTCCAAAATTCACTTCAGTGTTTTACAGTGTAAGGATCTTTTAATTCTTCACAGAAGCAGCCCAGTAGCTTAAGTTCGTCTGCAAAGATTTAAAATCTGTAATCGATACCAAGTTGTCTTCTCCAATACAAAGCCGAATAACTAGCCATAGCACAAGTACGACATCAACCCCATCGAAGTGCAGCAGGCAAGGAAAGCTGAAATCAGTGGCAGCAGAATCGTTTGGTCAGATAACTTTTTGGTTTTTATTCTGTTGTTGACTATGCTGATGCATGGGCTACAGCATGCCACAGGAGTGTCTCTGTGGAGAGCAACAGCAGAGCAGCCTGAGAGCCACCACTCGGTGCCAAAAAAAGCCTTCACTCAGGTCTCATCTTGTTTCACTGAACAAAAAAGGCATCCTCTACACAGGCCCTTCAGCAACTGACATTCCAGTACTCAAGGAAACACTTAGCAGTGTATTTAAAAAGCAGGATTTCTCACATGTTAAAATTACAGCACGATCTTCTTCAGTACCACACCTAAGCACGGGTCCGGCTGCCTTCCACAGGGGCTGTGTTTGGATTTGAGAGCAGATTAACTCACGCACCCAAACCAAAACAGATAGATCAGACAGACAACATTAGCTCTACCGATCTTCCTGCTGCCGTGGAATTGCCAACACAGGAGACTTCTAATTTGCCAGAAGTTCACATTGCAGCTCCATGGTAATCCAGCCGACACTGCAGTTACATCCATCATGGCATCTGTTCTAGGTTTTCATTTTATCCTGAGTTTAATAGCTATTCCCTCATATGGAGGTAAATGCGCATCATATATGCCTCAGTAATATTTTCTAGTTTATTTTCTGTTTTGAAAAAAGAAAAAAAAAACAAAAACAAAAAACAAACCACAACACTTCTTACTAATAAGTTATTTTGAACTTAAATTATGTCTCAAGTTGATGACTTGAAGTGCAGTAAATCACTAGTACAGGATATTGCTTAATACAGAAAGACAGTGGAAATAAAGCATGGAATATTGGTATGCAAGTGCATTATACCCAAGAAACTATAACCACTTTCAAGGACTGAAAAATTGGCTGTCTTTCCGATACCACAGAAATTACAAATGCACAGCCTCACCTGAAATCCAGGGAAGCCAACAAGGAGTTTAATTACGTATAGGCTGTTGCAAGAGTTCGATAATTAAAATCTACCAGGGTCAAACAACCATTTTCCATGAAGGAATACAGTTTATTCCTAACCTGTTAAACTGATAATATAGTAGATAGGGGTGATTCCTCTGATACATGGTTTTGCAAATGCGTTTTCTTCCTTGCAAGATTTATCAATATGCTGCTGAAGTTTTCGATTTTTTTTTCTTATAGAATCCAATACCTACTCCAGCTCACAGCTTGAAACCAGACTGCACTGAATGCTGCTTTGTCTATACTTTTCCCACCTGAAATAGATCTTAAAGCCTAAAACCACTGAGAAGGGATGTGAGTTCCACGTTTTCCAGGTCTTATTGTTGCAAAGTGCAGCTGCAATGGACACCAGTACATTAAAGCTGGAAAGAAACAGTTTACCCTGCCTGGGGGTTTTCTCCACCTCGCTCCTGGAGGTTGCTGGCCTCACGCTGCAAACGGCCAGATGACACACTCTGAATCACTGCAGTTTAGATCACATTGTCCGAAGGCAACCTGAAATGGCCAACATACTTTAAAATACTGGCTGATAAACTGTAGTAGTTCAAGAGCTGCTTTTCATGTTGCTGAGCTGTCCTTGTCCCTAGCAGAACAAGCGGTGGTCACCGGTTACAGCTTTGGGCTGCCTGTTCCGTGAGTCACCCTCCTATCTGCGAGGGCTGTCTGTTTTTGTATTCCGAGATTAATAGCTTTGATATTTAGCCCTGCTGTTTAGCCCTGTTTGTTTCAGAGGTATGGGGAGCCATTACACAGACGGGGGCTCTGTTCCAGCTGGAGCTTTTCACACAGCTTTAAACTGCACGGTTTGGGCAAAACAGAAGGTGTTACCAATACTTGAGAGTCATCTGTCCAATTCTACCTATCCAAACTTTCTGAAACACTAAATACTCACCACTTAGCATCTGTAGATCTCAGCCTGGTTTAGATCTGCTAGGGTTTTTTAGCGTATTTTATTAGCGTGTTCTTGACCTCTGCCTTCACCTGTTCTCTGAGGTTTGCTTTATTTTTTTCTGAGTGAATAACTGGAGGCAAAGCATGTGGACAATTTCTTATTGTTTTTTATATTAGCAGCGTTCTGCAAGTAGCTTAAGTTTTTTACAGTGTACTCATCTCAGAAAGGAACTATCTCTGCATATTTTCACACACTGAGATTGTTACTTGTGGTGGTGACACCTGGGAGGTGCCAAAAAACTGAAAAAAGTGTATGGTACAGATTTACCATATAATTTGATATTTTAAACAAAACAAAAAAACCCACCTTGAATATATTTAGCTCAGTCCCATAAGCATTAAAATTCACAGCAAACTGGTTAATTTGTTAAGGGTAAGACAGCCAATGTGACTGCTCATACATTATGTGATTTATGTTAGTACTTAACCTCCTAATATTTGCTTTGACTTACATGTCTGCCACAAGGCCCGCTGCTTGGCCAGAATCGTTTTGGCAGCCTAGTAAATAAACAGCCTTACCAGAAAGCTGTGTGCAGGGAGTGATTTTTTCTGAGAAATTTCAATTTGATCCCATCCTCTCCATCTTTGTTCAGACTTTTCTGCTGATGCACCTAGTTAAGGGCTGGGGTTTTTTTCAGACAAGAAACAACTACTATGTGTAATCTTGCCATTCTTCTGTACTTCCAGGCACTCTGTTTTGCACATAGCAATTATCTGAACTTGTTCTTCTCTTGTGGTGACTGCAGTTCATCATTAAAGTATTATATATATATTCTGACAGTCTTTGCAGGACAGCTTCATATTCACAGCACCTTCTTGCATTCTTAAATATTCTACAATGTATATACTTTCCTGCATTTTTTAATGTTTCAAGCTTTTAGGATATGATGATTTTTTCTAACTTTTCTAGTTGCATGTTTCTCTGTTTCATCGGATCTTAATGTCACCAATTCCCTTTGACTTTTTTTTTTCAGATTTTCTGAATTGCTTATGTAATATTGATATTCCTTTCTTCTTCTATTTTTGCATTTCCTCTTTGCGTATACTGATCCATGATATCTTCAATAATTCACAGCTGCTTACTAAAATAATCTTACCATCCCTAACGCAAACACAAACACAGGCCCAACTGAGGGAGATGCACACTGATGAGTTATGTATATAAAGCCTTTGAAGGAGGTTCTTTTTGCTAATATTGCCTCTCTGTTTCCCCACCCCTACCATGATTTCTCTTTCTGTTCATCTTTTTCTGTGCAGCCTTTTTCTCCTTTGGCAGTTTTCTCCTTTCACAATGTTCCTTGCAGCTAATCACCAGAGCTAAGAAATATCCATCCCTGCAGCAAGCCACAATCCTCCATGGCCTCAAATTTCTTCAGCCACTAAAGAAAAGGTAAAGATCCCCTCTAATCACACTGCCCACAGAAGGGACGTGAAACTGAATATCCGGACACATGGGCTGAGCGAGGGCTTTCCCTGAGGCTGCACAGGTGGGAGCAGGCAGGATTAGACCTTTGTCTGTAAATACTAAAAGATCAATGTGGCTGCAGCTGTCAACATCATCAGGAGACTTCTCACCTGCACTAGTGGAACTAATTGTAAAGCACCATCTTAGCGCGTGGGAGGCTGGAGGTAATTTTAGTGATGGTAAAAGGTGCCAGACTTATCAGACATGGGAGATGTTCTTCTAGATTTCGCTTGTGTAGTGCTTTATACCCACACTAACTCAGTGTAAAACACCATTGCTGGTTTGACAGGGGAGTTTTGATTTAATAATCATTAGCAACACTTGTTTTGCAGTACTAATGACTAGTTTTGGCTTCACAGAACAGGTACTGTATAGGCAGAAGGATTAACAGCATCATTTTGCTGGTGTCTGCCTATTCTGCTGTGGAGTCAGCACTTTCATGTATGCAAAATTATTCAATATATCTTTGGTACCGCAACTAAGCAAATTAACAAGCTTTCTTACGCATCAAACCAGGGATGACATTAATTTATTATTGGAGAACACTGCACAAACACACTGAGCTCTGAATGATCCTGTGCTGTACTTCCTCGGAGACAAATCCACATTTTCTAGTATTTATGGATTCTGGAAATGCTTAGGAAAAAATGCATATTGTGTTATCTTACTAACTGAAGACATGACAGTTATTTAAAAACTTCTTTTTTTCTTAGCTTGCCCCACAGCATTTTAACAATTGTGGTGAAATACTAAAACAGATACATGAAATGCAGTATATTTTTATTTTGTTGAACTCTGTGGGCTTTACTTAAGAGCAGAAGGAGAATATATTGTTATTGTGCTCTGTAGCTGGGTCAAACAAGACCCAGCTGTTGCCTCTATTTGGGATTGTCAGTCAAAGCTTTTCTTATGTGAAATTTAAGACATTTCAGAGCTACCGTTTCATCAGTCATAGCAGTCAACGCTGGTGGTCATTTTCAGCAAAGGTATGCCCAGGACAAAGCCTTCAGTCCAAGACCCTTGACTGAAAAAGGGTGTAAGAGAGGTTGCGTAGTAATACAACATTTCCAGCTGAGCTTTGGTGTCTGCAGTGGAACGGAATGGATCTGTTGTGAGCCCGATGTGCCTTCACACTGCAGGAAAATTTGGCTCACTGTCACCAAGTCACGAGGCTTAGGCTTATATTCATATTTGAATATCTGCTCTGAGGATTACACTCCTACCAGGGAGCAACTAATGCATCCAGGCAGTCCTGCCCTCCCTGGGGGCAGACGTTCCTCTGGACTCCAGCGCTTTGTTCCCGGAGCTGCCTAATCCCGTCCACGCTTCCAAATTCCACCAGCGCAGACTTTCTCAACAGTCATTTTATAGAAGCTTTTCACTGTTTTATTCTCACCTGATGATGAAAGAGGCCTGGTAAAGCACAGCTGCCCTTGAGAAAACACCACAGAATGCCTGCCTGCCCAAAATGCCATTCTATTACTTCAGCTATCTCCTTTTTTCTCCTGCAACCCAGAGAACAACAGTGATCTCTGAGGCTGATCCGACCAGTTTTCTTCTTCCGTTTGATATCTGTCTCTCTGGCCACAACTCTTCTGCCAAAAGCAACACAGACACAGATTTTGGACTCCACTTGTCCCCCCTACCTGCCTGCTCCCACCTGTCCCTGGCATTGCAATGATTTCCCATCTGACCACATTAACATCTCTAATCAAGCGGGCTGAATACGAAGAGGAGCTGCAACTCCACTTTGTGACCAGCAGCTTCCATTACATATGCCACCACCCAAACCAGAGACCTGTGTAAAAGGATTAGTTTCCTTAGTATTACTTTGTGATGTTGGATGTGTCTAACAGGGATGGGAAGTTCACGAAGCTGAGAGAACAAGCGATAGATCATAAAAATGTATGGCCCTGAGAAAAATCCTCACAAGTAGGCTTGAGTGAGCCTGAAATAGGATTTAGATCTGAGAAACTGCTGCTGCTTAAGATCTACCCTATACTAATGGAAAACAAGGCTTTGATTATAAATAAACTGGACCGTGCCACAGACACACCTGATTTCATCACCAGTTTCTCATCAGACCGTGGAATAACCCACAGCACTGAACTTGACTGTTCATGTCAACCAGAAGAGTCCAGCAAGTTTAAAATATAGATAACTGTGCAAACAGTAAATAAGCTAAACAGTAACCCAAATTCAGGCAGCTTTCAGCTTCGTTTAAAAGACGAGTAACTACTTCACTCAGCCTGTTTTTGGATCCAAGCAGAGCTGGCAGAAGAGAAAAAAAAACCCTCAGCTCTGGCAGCCAAGGGCAAAGAAACAATGTGGGGAACAAAATGAAAGTTACCTTGCAAATGGCAAGTTTCGGCTTGCTTCTAACTGCAGTAATAAGAAAGCAAAGTGATTCACTCTGGCAAAGTTTTCCAGCTTGAGGAGCTTGAAATAATACGACCGCCCACCACAACTGCAGCCTGCGACTGAGCTTGGGGAGGTGGGGGGGTCAGCCTGAGAGTATTGAGGTGATATGGGGAAGGTGGAGATGGAAAGCTCATTTTGAGAAAAGTACAGATAAATGGTGGCTTGCTGGGGAGGAGGGAGAAGAGGCAGGAGGGGAAGGAGCAATGGTAGTGCAGTCCTGTAAAAATAAGATTGGGTAATGACGGTTTGTTCTGTGAAAGAAAACCCGTTCTGCTCTTTCACAGCAGCTGGGAGATGGACGTTCGTACATGCCACATAGCGCTGCGCCTCGGAGGAATCACCAGGTCACCATTTAAAGTCTTTGTTTTGTGAAGGAAGGTACATTTTAGAGATGGGGAGGAAGGGTTGAGTGACTTACTTGCGGCAGGCTAGTAAAAGAGGGCGGGGTGGGGTGGGGGGAACCCAACCAAAAAAAAAAAGACCAAAAAAAACCCCACATTGATTTACTGCCTGAGTGTGGTTAATATTTATCTAGATGTTCAAACTGGATATCAGATTTCAGCTTATAAAAAGTTGGCCAATCATAGCAAGATTTTTCAACTAAACTATTAACATTTTTCAAGTACAGACACGCTGATACAACTTAAAAGGAAAGCTACAAAATAGCAGGTCTCATTATTGTCACTTAAATAAAACCTCCAAGACAGTTAATTATGCATATGTACTTTTAACTTTGTCAAAATGTATGTAATAGGCAATAAATTTAATTTTCTCAACCTATATTTAGGTGGGCACACTAAACTTTTTTCTTTTTTTTATTATTCCCAAATCGCTTATCACCAAAATTGTACTTTGTCCCCAGGCATTTTCCTCATTTCTTTCTATTCTGTAATTCAATGACCACAAAATTGCATGAGCTTAACTACAGAAAGATTAATTTTAGGTTGTAACTGTTTCATCTTGCTTGGGTGTTTCTCTTTGATGACCATCTGTGCTTGATAGTGCGATACCCACAGTTCATTTACCTTTCTTAAGAGTAACTTGTGTTTAGTGGTTTCAGTCCTATTCAGTGTGTACACCCTTAAAAAAGTATCAATGGGTCTTTTGATGCTTCCATAAAATTTTGAAGCCTATTGACAATAAGCAGCTTTTTTCACTTGCTGCTTCTTGGTGGCAGCACCTCAGAGGTCCACGGACCACAAACTTAAACCTATTGAAAGCCTCCGTAGCTCCCACAGACTTACTCCACCTGTTCTGCAAATGAGCCTGACTTTAACCTTGAACTAATGAACACTAAAGCTGTGGGCAATGTATGAAGTGCATATACATACTGCATGGGACACATGTGAAATGCATAGGCTATGTGAAATATGAGCTTATAAAATTGGTAAATAAACTCTCATTTAATGGAGGTATGAAAAAATGCCGAGGTCTGTATCCAAAACTCACATTTCTAGCTCCTTCCTTCCTGAACATCCAAAGGAAGAACGCGCTGTGTTTGGGCCTGATAGTTCACCAAGAACCATTTTAAAGCCTGAGTGTACAAAACTTGACTGCAGCATGGTAGGACAAGCTCATGGAAGCCTCCTCCTTCAGCAGCCTGCCTACCCCTCCAGCCCTGAGCAAGGGTTTTCCCCAAGGGTTGCCCAAGCCCAGGGAAGAGAGAGCTCACAGTGAGCCGCACCCACAGATACAGGGTGAGCAGCCTCATTTTTTTAAAAAAAAAAAGGTTTGAAAAACTCATATTTTGAAAGATCCTGGTCACTGGCATGGAAGATTTTCTCCTCTGATGGCATTCCTCGCTGATTTGTTTTTATAAGTTTAAGCACCTCTCTGCCGGTACAGCTGCTGCCGGAGTCCTGCCAGAGGATCCATAATTTCTTAATAGCTTCCACCAATGAGCTGTCGTGTTAACAAAACAGAAGATGAGAAAATGTAGTTGTAGAGCAGGCAGATGTAACCTGAGGCTAAGGAGGCAGCCACTCGTAGCACCTTCTCTAACGTGGCCCCAGAGGAAACCTGGAACCAGCATACCCAGGAGCAGGTGGGATATGACCCTCCCTTCTGAAACCACCGAGTTTCTGTCCACCTACCTAGACATCTAAAGCCTCAACCGAGCTTCAGCTGTGCACCGGGGCCAGCTGAGGCAGGGAAACAAACCCAGGAGGTTCCACGTGTCCCATTGACTTCTGATGAGGGGGCCCAACAGTAACACACTGACAAGCCAAGCCGTCAGCTATTCAAGACGATCAAGAGCAGTGACATTCCCACATTTTCAGAGCTCTCAACAAACATAGCTAATTAAGTCTTGCATCATCACTGCAGTTACACACAAGTAAGTATTCATCTCCCCTCTTGACAGAGGAGGAAGCTGAAGTCTCAGGGGGTATCTAGGGGCACAGAGTGAGTCACTGGCAGAGCTGGAGCTGTATTTTAAGAGTTGTTAGCTCCAAGATTGCTGCCTTTTCATTTATTAGATTGAAAAATGCCTCTTTCTCAGTGTGAACTAAAGGGAAGATAGGGAATATTCTTCCATTATCAGTAAGAACAGGATAACCTCTTCCATGACATTACACCAACCAACATATTGTGGCTAATATGCAGTACCATAGTGTCTCTCTCATTTGGGGGGGGCTATTCGGGCAGGAAAAATGAGAAGAGGTGATATAGGGAGGTCCTGGGCGCCTTGGGCACGGCTGGCACACAAGACAGGGAGGGTTCATAAAGTGCCCTGCTTTCCTCCCAGTCCTTCCCTCAGCTGCCTCCTGCTCTGCAGGCGCTGCTGCCTGCAGCTCAGGGTTAGCCACCCCGCTGCACTGGGAGCCTTCCAAACTCAATAGAACCAGCTCCTGCCCCAGAAGTGTTACACGAAGACACAACAGGTGGCTGAAAGAGAGAACTGTAGAAATAAGTTATCAGTGAAATCAGCTTCTCTTGGGCCTGTTTTTACACTTTTTTAAAAAATAACCATTTCCAAATAGAATATGCACACATGATTTCATTCAAATTTATAAATTTATGTCATAATTAGGATTCAGGATAATCTAATGTACATATAATTACCTACGGACAAAAAAAAGTAGGCGTGTGCAAGGGCGTCTGAAGGCAACGACTTCTTAAAGCGAGTGTTGCCTAAACTAACCTGCCTCGACTTGTAACAATGCTTTTCCCAAAGCGTAACAGCTGGCCAGCCTGCTGGGCGCAGCACAACCGGAGAGTGCAAGTCAGAGATTGGAAAGGTGGCATGAGCATCACTTCTCTGTCAACTCTAATCTCAAGGTAATTTTCTGAATGGCCTTTTTCCTTTGGCTCTGGGCGTGCCTGACGCTGCTATCAACCCCTAAGGTGCTCAGGAGCAGCATCCTGGGAGGGCACCTCCAATCTCTGCTCCCTCTCCCTGACTCCAGCAGCAGGTATCAAAGGATCGACAGTAACCATGAGCCAAATTCCTACGGGACATCCTTCCTAGAGACGAGCTTGCCAGGACCAAATAAATCAGCTTTGTGGGGGAAAAAAAAATCAGCTATATTGTATTGCAGGAAATGGTTTAATGTATGTGTTGAGTGATATCACTGCAGATAAATTCTGCCCTCCTTACCTTTTTTTGCCTGGGGAAATAAACAGCACACAGAAAAATCTGAAAAAGTGGTCACCACACTTACAGGCAAGCCATAACATAAATTCACATTTTTGCTTTAATAAAGTAATATAAATTTATGGAACTACCATAAAAAATATTACAGATAATGGTACATGCTGACAGTTATTCATGTTTCTGTATTTAGAACTCATCTAAACTGAGCATCTTTCTCACCAGCTGAATTTCATCAATGGCTGTGATTTGGTATGCTTCCTTCACTGAAAATCTGAAAATGTTATTAGTTCTAAACTGTCTAACTCAAAACTAATTTGGGGTACAATTCTGTTCCCAGGAGGACCATCTCAAAATCTGTATTGCAATCAGAATACTTGTTTACCAGGTTAATACCAGGAACCTGCAAGTGGTGTGGCCCAGGCTACAAGATAACAACACATAATACCAACTAAATTCAAATGCAATAAATAACAAAATATTTCATGGTCAAAAAGCACCTTTGACCACCCAGTTTTATTCAGTATTGTGTTCCACACATCCTTTCTGTTAACATTTAAATCGCACTTTTATGCTAGATGCTCATCCCCCAACCCACACATTTTGCTTGTTCTTCATTTTTTAAGTCACAAGCACCTTGGAAATATACTGCTGTAACAAGCAAGACTAAGCCTATACATATGTATAAGAACATAAAACCAGCCGTACTGTTTCAAGAACCAATATCCATCCAGCTCGCTATCGTTAACTCCAAAAGTAGTAACAGATGTTTTGGGGAAAGACTACAGAAGAGAGAATATTTTACTGTGAATCTCCACATGGCATTTCTTCCCAGCTTCCAGCACCACATTAAATATTTATCTGACTGATGTGAAATTACATATTTCCATGTTTCCAGATCTCACAGTGCTAGAGGATAAAAAGGACCTTCCAATGCAGAGTAAAAACTTCAGACTGTTCTGAATTAGCCCATCCGCTGTCATTCTCATCACCAAACTCTGCGTTGTTGGACTTATTTTCTTTAGCCCATCAAAGCAACTTGACTAAGAGTCTAGATTAGTGTTCATAAAACACTGGGAAAACTGTAGAAGAAAGGTCCTCAGGGCATAGTCACAGTTACTGTATTATTTATACATGCAAACCTCACAGCTAGCACTGCATATAGGCATTTTGTGCGAGTGTCAGCCCAGTGACCTTCTGCTCCAGGGCCCAGGAGGTAAAATCCTTGGCTGGTTTTTATTCAGTCCTTTGATAAAGCTTCTGTTTATGTCTCGGAGTGCTGAAGTTTAGCCTGTGGAGATAAGGTTGTCTCTCATTCAAGAAAATATTGTCAATCTCATCAAGGAAAACAAACACAGGAATTGGGCCAGGTTATAACCATGTGTTTGTTTGTGATGGCACATTTCTAGGAATGCACTGGCTTACTGCAGATCTGAGTAATTAGAAGAGCTACAGTAAAGTGGGATTACAATTCCAATTTTCCAAACCCCTTGGTTTTTTGTGTAGGAGCAATGCTGTCAGCTAACAGCCAGCAAGCACACAAAGTGGTGACAGGCTCTCTGCCACCAGATGCTGTGACAAATGCTCGGCGTTACCAGAACAGCTACCCCGGTGCAGGGCTCAGGTCCCAGGGTGAGGGGGACACTCTGTGCCCCCTCCTTCATCCCCATGGCTCCAGCTGGCATCTGGCTGCTCAGGCCCTCTTCCCCCACTGAGACGTTATCCCTTCATGGAGCCTGAGTCCTCTGGCTCTAGCTACTGCCACTGTCTACCACTCTAGCTACTGCCCGATTTATCCAAAAGCCTCAGCGGCAGGTGATGCAGCTGCGCACTGCTGTCTGCCCACACAGAGCCACTGGTACCCTTCCTGCCACCTCCCCAGAGAGGTTTTTCACAGCACACCATGATGTTCCTGCTGCATCCCCTCTGCAGGGTGGGATTAAGGGACATCTCTGGCTCCTCTGCAGGACTGAGGAAGCCCAGAGATAATCCCGGTGGGGCCACAGCCTTCCTGGAGCTGATCCCAGCCTCTGCCCATCTGCTTTCCTGAGCCATTTCAGAAGAGGATGACTCTAGAAAGAAGCTGAAGGGCTTAAAATCTAGTGAGCCTCAGATAAATGCATTTCAAGGACTACATCTTCTGCTAAGTCTCCCTGTCAATTTCGCTTTTCTTGTAAAATTTTTGTTTGTATTTTTATCATGTTATTCCTTCCTGTTGCTCTGTGAAAAAGTCTGACACCAATGAGCTCTTTAAACCTTGGAGATTTACTACAGACTTTACCTTTTCAATACTATCTGGTTTTTGGAACATAAAATATGAATTTTGCTGTGATCAGATATATGATTGTGAGGAACTGCCTTCCTATTCCACGAAAAAAAGATACTGAAATTATCTCCTAAATAGAGAAATGAAAACATGAAGCAGCTCCTGCCTCCTGAGCTGACTCTGTCTAAACTTTTATAACATTGCACACACATTATAAAACCTCCGATAGACCCTTATCGAACATAAATGATTTGTTGTATATAGAAGTTTTAAAATCAGACTGAAACTAAACCTCTTCTGAGCCTAATGGCAAGCCCTACCTCTCTGCAGGGATGTATTTCTACTGGAGAATACGTACACCTTTCTCGGTATAGACAGCTGAGTGGTTTCTTCAGCCAGCCGGGGTTTCTTTCTTAGTGTTTCTCATGCATCGTTGCCTTCTCTACTGCCCATTTTCTATGTCAGCAAATGGGCTTTCTTAAAAAGGGTTCCTCCTTTGCAGATTTTAATATCAGGAAAAGATTTCCATCAGACTTTTAATATCCCATCTCACTTTCAGTCCTTCTGAAAGGTATTTTTTCCCCTCTGTATTAGACAGTAAACCTAATTTCCCCTCTGTTGTTATTATTTGTTAGCCTTAATGCACTGTTTGCTGTAAATCGTACTCTGATGAATTTCAAGACACACAAAAATCTTATTCATCTCTAGATTTTCCGTGTTCCTCCCTTTTATTAGTACTTTTCTTGTTTTTCCTGTAAAGTTGCATGTTTTGCCTCTAGTTTTTGCTGTGCAGCCATGCACTTCCAAAACAGTCCAAGATTCCACGCATCCATTTCACAACCACACAACAGAGAGCTTCTGCTGGCACATGATCAAACGCATGGCAAGGTCCTTAGGGGTGAAGACAGAAAAACTGTTTTTTCCACCAGAAAATTCCTTTGAATTGGACAGGATTGTGTCTTTATGATATTCCCCATGTCCTTGCAACCGGTAGCAACAGCTGAATCTGGGAAGAACCCGGAGCAGACCAACGAGCCCCAGCACTACTTCTTTAAAAGCAACAAAAATAGCTTCGGTGGATGCTGTGTCAGCCCAGGCAAATGAGGCTGGGACTGAGCATCCAGCCACTGATGGGGGGTTTGCCAGAGCTGCTTTCTGCCACCCCGCTCCCCTCTGCCCAGAGCCGGCTCTCCAGCACCGTAAGCACAGCACGCTGCGCGGCAGGGGAAGGTATTGCCTAAGGGACCCCACCAGGGAGGGTTTGGGGTTGCATGTACCCTCAGCTGCATCTTTTCTGCTAAACACAGAGTACCTGATGATCACTGACCAAAACGTTGCTCAGGAACACCTTAAAAAAATCCCAACTTTTTGTTAATGTTGGGAAGGTTTAAAGAAACATGACTGAAGGACAGCTTAGGCAGTGCAGCAATCTTCATTCAGGATAAAAATACGTTGCTAAGTGCCTTTTAGGAACAAACTAGCCAAAATGAGAAAAGCTGCTACCTCAGGCAGATGTTGCACTGGTTGGAAATTTAATGATGTAGGTGAGGCTGAGGAAGGCTGTAGGAGAGTGGTGAGGGTTATGGCTTTGTGGAAATGTTCTGGGAAAAGCAAAAAAGGCACCAGAAAAGCCAAAACAAAACAAAATAAATGCTGTCAGCACAGAAAGAAGGCAACTGAAGTCTGTGTTGACCAGGGGACTGGGGGGAGGCGCACCAAGGCTGTGAAAAGGAACCACCTCCTGTTGTTTCATTCCTAGTGTCTTCCAGAGAACATATTTTTAGATTTTATTTCCATAAATGAAAAATAGCTTCTCAAATATGTGTAGCTTGTATCACTTTTCCAATAAAAGGAAAAACTAAGAACCTGAACGTTGACTATGCACTGAATGAACTGCTAAAGAAGTCAGGAAAACCTCCCCCACTGGGAAATAAAACCCAATATTCCATATAACAGTAAAAGCATCACCAATTGATACAATCTGGAAAAAAATTCTTGATTAGTTCATGTAAGTTTAGACAGGTACGCAGCCACTCTGCAAGCACAGCAACGTTAGTGTAAATTTGGAGAACTCCACCAGAGCTGACACATTTCTCAGTTTCACATATATAAAAACCTAGTGGTTAATGACTGTTGGGCTTCAGGGTTTTTTACCTCCATAAAGCAGCAGCACAGACATATTAATCCCATAGGCCCTTCTTCCAGATGAGCAACTCTAGGGTAAAAGCCACCCTTCAAAAAACTTGCATTATTCTCCAAGTTCTGCACTATTCTTCTTCCCTGCCCAGCTACAGCAGCTGCCTGACTGCCTCCTGCTGCTGAAATTCCCTCCCCACCCACCCCACACTCCTTTACATGTCACTGCCAGATGACATATGTACATTTATCATGTAAAAACCAGTGACACAAACATTTCCAATTCTGGTTCTTTCACTTAGCTCAACTGAGCAAAAATTTGTAGTCTTACGGTTTCTTTCTTTCCATTAATTGACCTCATTTCAACTCTAATCCAAACTGTCTGTATTTCCTTCTCTAGTATCTCTTTTTTTCCTGATGTTTGTTTAAAATGAAGAATCATTAAGTCATTTCTACAGTGTCTTGGGACAACCCATTGAGCATCTATACCACATTAGATATACCTGGTAGCTATACAGTGATAAATTTGTGAATAGCAAATCCAATAACTTCACAAGTAGGGAATGTATTTTGTCTTTCCTACTTATTCATGAATGAATCTGCTTGAAAATTCCCCAAAGACACTAAAATATGTAATTTGAAATGATATGGCTTCTGTGCACTGCTGTAGGTTCCCCCCCCCCCCCAAGTTAGTTCACCAACATTTGCAGATGAGGATAAAAGTGCCGCGCTGAGGAGGAACGGATTACCCACCGGTAAAAATCCCAAGAGCCTGCCCCAGGACATGGTTATGGGAATCAAATTAGTCACAGATACAGTAAGCATAAATTTTTGGGTTTTGGTTTGTTGGGGATTTTTTATGTATCTGTAACCTCACAATTTTGTAATGAGCTGCCCAGCTCTTGGGAGACACTTGCTCTGAGAGACTTGCTCTGAAGGATCAGATCTTCAAATGCAGCTGGCAGCTTACTACAGTTTACAAAAAAGTCTGAGTAGGTATGTCCAGAGAGCACATTTGCTTGAATTAGAATAATTAAATGCCAAGTAATTATTGTGCTGCATAATCACTCCCACGCTTTGCCCTCACAGCTAAGAACTCCTGCTTTCCTAGCAAGATACCACTTCTCTTACAAAATACCAATGCAAATCCAAGGTGACCAGCTCCAGTGACCCCAGGTACACTAAAGCATCTCCGTTAGGTTCTACCTTGAGTTATTTGTCTCAATATGAAGACACAGCTTCTCCGAAAGACATAGCCGAAGGGTGGGCGGGGAGGTAGCTCTGGTGCCCAGTGTTGCTGCCTGCCAGCCCCATATCACCCTCACATACAAGAATACTTGGTACTGATCCCTATCTATCTCAGCATAATCCTTTTCATTAATCCTGGAGAACAATGCACATATTTATTTTAACAACATGTTAAAATAAATATGCAAAACCTACAGCAATCTGATATTAAGACAATCTGCTGTGAGTGCAGGTGGTTACAACTGTTTTCCTAAAGAAAGTGCTGCAGACACGTATGGACTCCCTGAAACAAATCTTCCATGTGAAACTTGCTTTTCACTGCCACTCCCTCACCAACATATTTGACAGGGACCCAGGCAAGCACCAGCTGTGCCCTTCCATCCATGTTACGGATACACTCTCCAGCGGTGAATATGCACTGTCATCTTTGCACATTCCAGAAGCAGACCCCGTGGAACGATGCTGTTGAACACGCCAACAGCAGGGAAATTGCTTGCCTGGCCTTGCCAGCCCAAGTTCAACTGCTGCCTGCTGCTTTGACAGGCTGGCTGCTGCTTGAACAGCAGCACAAGACCTCCTTCAAAGTTTAAATAAAACTGCAAAGAACCTTTAAAGGCCCACGTAGATGGAAGTGAGGTGCTTAAGCAAACTTGCCAATTGGTTTGTTACACAATAGTTACATCTTGATTGTTAAATAAGGAGTTGTTCTGGCTTGCCATTAAAATGAAAAAAGTAGGACATTTGTTGCTATATCAAAAAAGCTTTCCTGCCTTTAGTGACTGTGATCCCGTAAGCTGTGTCGAAAAGACCTGGTGGAGCAAGGGCAGCTACACTGTGCGCCCATGTCGAGGCAGGCACTGCCACCACCTCCCCCGGACGCTCTGGTCTCTGCTCGCTGGCTCTGGCCATCACATTTTACAGTGAATCCAGTCAGCCACGGACAGGTGAAGTGGAGCATGATGGTTCACTGATGGATAAGCAGATCAATTATTTAGTGCTTCTGTCCTGGAAGACTTCGCTCAGCATAAATTACCCCTCTGCACTGGCAGGGAGCCCACCTCAACTCTGTAAGACTTGACTAGGAGAGCACTGCGTGCCCACGTCTTGTATGTACTTACTATTCTCCCCTTCTAACTTTCTATCTTCTGGAAGTTGAAACCTAGTGAGTTCCATTGCTACTCTTGTTACACGCTTTAAAAAGGCATAAGGGTTGAATCTAGGTGGATAGCTGGCTTTAACATGTTTTTCATAACAATACATGTATTTCTTACTGCTATACAATGGTTTAACCATTTACTTGAGCTGTTATGGCTTTCTTTTGCGATGTAAAACATACTTTTAATAGCAGTATGCATCCTCTATTGATACATTTTACTGAATGACATTTTAAAACACCTTTGAAAGGATACACATGCCACATATTTAATCCAGGGACTTTCTGTGCACTGTGATTATTAATGCAAATTTATTTTTTTGTTGTTGTTCCTCTTCATCCTGCTGTCACCCAGGGGGGACCCTCAGGCACTCACAGGGCAGAGGTGATGCAGCGCAGGGTAGGGCAGGCCAGCCAAGGCTGGGCTGTAGTCTTCAACAGAGCTCTGAATGCGGAGAGCGTTAGAGCTTTGTAAATAAGTGCTGGGAGGCGGTACTTTAGAAAAATAAAAGTACCTCCATAAAAGTGAGAAAACCATGAAGCCAGAAAATTTTGTCAATCGGGTGAGAGCTGGGGATGACATAAAGCTCAAGGGAGGGTGAGGAGGAATTAGGCAGAGCTCCCACCATTAGACACAATGGCTTAAAAACACTGCAAGAACTTTCCTTTCTGCAGTGAACAAAGTTTTTTCCTTCTAATCCTTCAGGCTCCTAGTCAGATGTGGTGACAGCTGCTCATGCTATGACGCAGGGTCAAAGGAATTTTAAATATGACTTTTTTTAACCCTGAAAAAAGCTTCCATTCTTGAAGTAGCTTTCCTTTCTGGCCACCTTAAACCATTGGTTGCTGCACAGTTTGCACAGCTGTGAAGGTCTCAGTTTTAGACATGTTTTAGATAGCTACTGACTTCAAGTGGGTAGAAATGGAGGAAAAAATGAATTTTGAAGGAAAAAAATTATGATTAACCTCAGTTTCTACGCTTAAATAGCACTAAAGCTGATGGGCATAAATGCTACCTGCATGTCAGAACATAAGAAATGTAAGAAACAATTAGGCTCATTCTCTAGCAAACATCACATACAATAAGAAAACTCCCATTAACCAGACACTTCTGTTTGTCACATACGGCCTCAAACTGGCAGCCACATGGAATAGAATTACAGCCTATCAGGGAAGAAAGTCATCCTTGACAAATCTTTCTGCAGCAGTCAATCTCATGGATTTCAACCAAAACCTCAGGTTTTCAAACTGATTAAAAGGAAAAAAAAAAAAAAAAATAAAACCAAAAGCAGCAAAGCATTGGACACAGCCAATCTTGTCAGAATCAGAAATGCAAAAGGTACCAACCTGCCCCCAGAAGGTCTACAAGAAATGTTCTAATTCCTCGACCACCAAAGTTTACATCTACACACCCAGCGTGTGATACACATCACGCAGTGTACCAGAGGTCCTTGTGGAGTATCTGGGGGTGAAACTCACCAACCACCTCGGATTAGAATGAATTTTCAAATAACAAAAGCACAGTTATCATTTAACCTTGCAAAACAGTAATTCCCTCTCACATCTCAGTCCCAAACCTCAAGGAAAATTAACAAAATATTTACGTTTAAATATTATTATAATACTATTTAGTATTAATTGTACAGAATAGGGACATTGGTTTTGTGCTCACTGCAGCTGTCTCAGCATCCCATGTCCCTGCTGATTTGCCCCTGTTCTGCAAATGCTTCCTCTTTGTCTTAATCTGTCACCTCTGCTTCTACTGAAAACTCTCTGGTACCATCAATTCTCCCCAAAATGGGCTAATTAATTAACATAATTACAGACTGCTTTTTCTTTTGTTTGGTTACTTCAAAATGACCTGCAAAACTTCACTTGTTTTAAGCATAGTCCCATTCTGAGGGAGGAGCCAATTCAGGGATGGGGTGAGGAATGAGTAGCCCTTGGAAGGGTGAACCAGTCCTAGTTCCATTTTGTTGCTGGGACAAATGTATCAACAGCCTGGGAGTAATGGCTTCCAGTGATATCTGCATCAGACTCGCTGAAAAGCTTGCGTACTGGAAAACTTGACCACATTTTACATCGGTTGGTCTCGTAACACATATTACCTGCCCTTATAAACCTTTCCTCTTTTACAAACTTAACTATCTGAGCTACAACACAATTGCTATAAAAAAAGCAAAAGAGCAAAGTAGTACATTGCACAGGCATCAGAAAATAAATAGCGGGCTCTGTCAGGGGCAGGTGTTGGGGGAAGGGAACAGGAACCTCCAGCTGAGCAGCTGCCTGCTGATACTCTACTCCTACCTTGTTCAGGGAAACAAGCTGATGTATGTTTTGAAATATTTGACCCCACACACACTCCATTACCTACTGAAAGTCATACAAAAGCCCCCAGCTGTTAGATAGCGTACACTGCTTTACACTGAGACATAAAAAAGATAGCCATGAAACTTAGCCAGCCCGCTAAGACGGCCCAGTCCCTTCGCAGAAGTGCTGTCCCAGACGTACTGACAGCCTTGAAGATGAGCTCTGCTGACAAAAGCTTTCATACTTCACCGTCTGCCCCTATTTCTGCTGCTCTGCCACGTCGCGAAGGCCAGACTGAATCTGAATTTATCTGAATGCTGCCCATCTTCTCTCCTGTACCTGCCGTGCTCCCTTCCAAACTTCGTGGTCATCTTAAGTTTTCTGACAACCACCTATGCTTTGACCTGTGATACAGGCTGGAAAAATTTACGTGAGAGACAAGGGAAAAAAAGTATCGATTAGGGGTTTCTTTGACAACCACCGCCTCACTTGAAATGGAAAGCTAAAGATACTGTTCTCCAGAGCACCACCAGGAAAGGCCACGTCGTGAGCAGGGTGACAGCTGGAATTCCTGTAGCAGTTCTATTTTGAAAATGTGTCTGATGGGAATGCCCCCGCTGCTGCCAGCACGGGCTGCTGCTGCCGAGCTTGCACGTGAAAACCAAGAAAATGCAAAACAGGATTTCAGAAAGGCAGAAATTTCTTTCGATGATTTTCTGCTTCCAAGCACTGTAGACAGATGCTACTTTATTTTACTTGCTTCACTTACATTTGTTGTCATGAAACACTTCTGTTCGGGTACAATCATCAGAATCAGGTCTCTACCGTGTAATGGGCCCTACAAACACAAGTGAGAGAGTCCCTGTTGCGCAAAGTCGACTCTTTAAATAAAAGAAATTTGAGAGAAGTGACAGAGTATTTAAACCAAATAAGCATTACTCTCTTTCCTCACATAAACAGTAGCGTCTTTCATTTGTCCTGCATTGTTGTTACTCATTGTTTCCATCTTGCTGAAGAACTGGGGGAGGGATCTTTGCATAGAGAGACAAATATGAAACAAATGTGTGTACATATGTGCATACATATATACACACACCTCTATATCTGAATTAAAAAAACGGCAAGTGGGTGGAAAATGAAAGTATCACTAGTAAAGTGAAGGTTACGGGTAACGACAGGAGAAGATAACAGAGAGGAGCAGAACTCCAAAGGCGTTCAAAGTGAAATCAAGAAGCTTAAATTTTGTATGTTGAAATAAGAGACAGACATCAGGAAAATGCCCAGTGACAGGCAAGGAAACACGCTGCAGAAACTACACACCATGAGGACTGTGCAAGGGCTCCATTAAGTCAATGGAGGCTTGAAGGTAAAGTTCAATGGCAGAGTTCTGCCTGGGCTCATAATCCTCAGTGCTGAAAACATTCATCCAGTTTCCCACATTCCTATTGCTTGCTGCTGTCTCTTGCTTTGCATCGGCTCTGTTGCTCGCTGAACCACACCATCAGGATACCCGACTCACTAAAAAGGCAGAAAATTAACCCAGTGACAAGAGGCAGAGAGCTTTCTGTCAGGCTGGACCCAGGGTCTGGCAGGTGGCAGAACGGGGCAAGGGAGGAGAAGGAAATAGGGTGGGATCAGAGAGGAGAAAAACTTTCCCATTTTGGGTGCTGAACAGATGTAAGACTAGTTTAGCAGTCATACCTAACTCCACCTTGAAGGAAGGAAGGTTACAGGAATTAAGTCAGGATGCTCAGATAAGGATTTTGGTAGGTTTGGCACAAAGCAGAGGAGGAAACTTGTAAATATTCATAAAATTAATTAACGCACAATTGGTGTACACCTTCAAGAGGGACAGAAAACTTAAAGATCAGTCCTAGCTTTTAGACTCCCGTCACCAAGTTGAGAGCAGTGATATTAACAACAGCAGCTCAGTTTTGACTCTCAAATTTCAATAGCAGTAAGAGATTAAGAAAAGAAGCTAGAAGGACACCTCGGGGTAACTGATAAAAAGATGATTAGTGAAAGCCATGATTAGTACAGGGAAAAGAAGGATGGTTACAAGGCAGTCAGCGACTGGTCCTTCCGACTTCTTTTGCACTGACCGTAACTTCAGCACCTCAGTTGGAAACCAGAGGAGGACTGGGTCATGAAACGGCAATGGACACAACTCCAACAATATGTCCATGGGTTGCAGCATAAATATACAGCTGTGGGCTTTTTTTTTTTTTTTAAACATGAACCTTGTGTATATCAATTGAAGGTATTCCTACATCCGTAGATAATCTGGAGCAAAGAAAGAGTGCACCTGGTTATTTGTATACTACTTCTCCTGAAACCTAAAACCAGTAGCATACATCAAAATTATTAGCTATTTCACAGTTGATTATTCAGAGCAGGTTGTGAAGATGCTGAAATCCATAAAGCAGCACAGCCTGCAACATCACCTTTCTAGCATTTTGTCTGTTATTCCCAGGTAATACTGAGTGTGCAATATTGCACAGCCCTTGGATTTAAACAGAAGGTGCCAGCTCCCAAGCATATCTTCCAGCTGCAGACTGTCCTCTGCAGCAGTCCGAGTTCCAAAAATGACTAACTATCAAAAAAGCTCAAAAAAAGCTATAACCTGCATACAGCAACGGGTACACCACAGCTTTTGGTTACCCACATACAGCAGTGCAGCAGACTTGAAAAAAAAAATGACAATATGATACAAGTTATGTGAAAATAAATGATCTGGCTGACAACTCTGCTTACCTTCAAATTAACCACGAATCTTTAAATTTGAATATTTTCAATAATTCTTTGCAGGGCATCAAGATCACCAGATCAGTTGAACTGCAAGCTTCCAAGCTCTGCTGAGGAATTCCACATTATCCCAGGTAGCATGACTGCAGTGGGAGTGGGTGAATTATGGCACCCTCCACTTTCCATCTGCATTTGATACAAGATCATTTTAACAACTGAGGCTTTGCAATGATGCATAAGCAGAGTGACACTAGCAGAGAGAATTCAATTACAAAATATTTTTGAGTAACTGCTGAATCTGTACTCCCTAACTGCAGACAGGCTTTATGGTTTGTTTGTTTATTTGTTTGAGCAAGTCAAAGAGGTCTGATCTCCCACACGAGGGCTGCCCTGTTATGCTTATCTGCTCTTAAGTTTTTCTTGTCTGTTTACTGTAGTGTTTTCAGGAGTTGTTTTTGTGTTGCTTTGTTTTTTAAACACTGAGAACATCTTGGTTTGTATTTGAATACAGCTCATTTTCCCTTGTACAAAGTCAGACAACACTCACCACCTTTCTCAAAGAATGAAATATCAGACCCTGCTAATCCGAACTGTCTCTGAAGCTTCAGTCCCAGATGCCGTCCGGTGCCAGACTCATGCTGGTGAGGAATGTGTCCTTGCGAGTCAGCAAGCAGGATGCACTTCAGATAGAAACTCACTTGAATCACTTCAGCCTGAAGAAATACCTGGTCTCCCAGTGATAATGTCATTGAGATTTTAGGGGCCTGCTGAGGCAGGTTTGTGGGGGTTTTGGGGAATGCTCAGCTCACATCCTTTTTTTTATTTCATTATTTTTATTATTTTGACTGAGCTTGAACATCCACCTGTTGGCCTGTGTAGCAAAATGAGAAAATAAGGCACAAAAGTAGTGGGTGGGTGGTAAGGAGGAATTAAAGTGAGGGTTCAGTGGACTGAGCAATCTCATTTCTTGGACTTAAATCACTTTTTGTTATGTCAACTTGTCTGGTTTAATTGTAGGAAGAATAACAAAGTTTGTGAGAAAGTAAGAGCTCTGCAGGATACAGGCAGGTCTCATAAGGTGATCATGGCATCTGTTAAATCTCTGGGTATCAAGTCCATGCTCCTCCCCATGTATCTCAAAGAAGGGAAAAAGAAGATGGAGTGGGGTACACATGGCATCTATGACAGGTCGCATTCATTGCTACTCCAAAATCAGGAAAAATAGCAGTCCAAAATTTCTGAAGATGAATGGAAACTATCACATTCGTTCATACTGCTGTTCCCGGAGGATCAGTTCGGAAAAAAGGGTAATTTTTTTCCACTCTTCAAAAATCAGGATTAATTCAAAACCAATCCATGCAGTAATACATTTAGCTGACTTAAAAACTACATCCCCTATCTATTTTTGACAGAAAAAACCCCAAGCCAGATCTTCTCAAAAGCTAATTTCAGGAATCTATAGATAATTGGCTCAGTACTCACAAACTAAGTATGTGCAAAAGCAAAAAACACAAATGGGAGCTCTACATATGCCAGCGCAGCACTGGCGGGACTAGCCTCAATTTTTACCTTGGCTTTCCGCTGTCACACTGAAGACATTTCACTTTAAGATTAATCAGCTCACCCTACCCATTCACTGCTAATTTTGGCATCTACTTCCGATCAGGTAGAAATTGTTCTCCAAGAGGAAAGGGAGAATTAAAAATTTGCTTTCCAGGACAGCAGCTTGGTTTTGCAGAAGTCTGTGCTTCAACTTCCCTAACTTCCACACTGGGTGAAATAACATTACATGTGAGAGTAAGCGTAGAGACGTGCTAGCAGGTAATAACAGTTCAGCGCACACACTCTTCTGAAACCTCCCTTACACATGGTGTAGTTTCTCAAGGTATCAGTTGACACTGTCATGTTATTATCTGCTGCCACCAAGGACACAGGCTCATTGCACGCATTGAAAATAACTTTTAAGTCTTAACAAGTATATATTTGCATTGGCTTTTTGTGGTTTACTTCTTCTGATTTGAATTGCATTTATGGTGCCTAAGCATTTGTGCAGGTCCCCTTGCTGCTAAAGGCAATGCATTACCACTGCACCAGTACGAGCATCATCATTCATGTTACAGAGGTATTTAAAATCCCTAAAGGCTTCACTGAGCAAAGCCCTCTGCATACACGTGCCCATAGGAAAGATACTGCCTTGCTCAAGGTACCATTTTCAAATGCCCATACAATCTTCATTTCAAAGGTGACAGAGTAAAGCAAAACGTAGCTGTACCCTCACAAAGACAGACAAATCTGGGGAAAGCTGAGATTGCACAACCACATGGTGATCGTGTCACAGGATTCTGGCGGCACTGAATGTTTATTGACCCACTAAAGTGATATTTACTGCATAGTCCCAAGCCTCACTTACAGTGCACTACCCAACCTTTGCAGTAGGTGCAACACTAGCCATTTATTTCTGAAAAGTTTATGAATATTTTACCACAGCATCTGAGTGCTTTTCTTGTCAATAACTCCGAGTGGAGCAGATAGGATTATCCCATTTCACAGCGAATATGCAAAGCAGATGAGAAGACGACTCTCAAAATTGCTGAGAGTATGCTCATTTTTAGATTCCTGACGAGAGATTCTGACTATCTTGCTTGTCAGTGAATGTTGCACTTTGCAGAGCACTTGCATGTCCAAATATACAACCCAGTGCTTTCTCCGAGTACCCAATATCGCTTGTAACACAGGTTTAAATCCGGACATTCAGAAACAGTTTGGTTTTGAGACAGTTGCTCAGGATTATACAATTGCAGTTGCATAATGACAATTACACAGCATATTCAGAAATATTAAAACCAGATCTTCCAACTCAGCTCTTCCCATTGTGAAAACAGATTAACGATGCTCACTTGATAGATTCTTCCTTCAGCCTGGGCAATGTGCTGTTAGCTGCACTATCAGCCCGCACCTTCCATCAGCCTACAACTGTCTCTGCACTCCAGCACCCTGCTTTCCTCATGGAGATAGCAGCAAAAGCCCTAGCAGGCAGGACAGAAAGCTGAAGGCTGTTGATGCACACACTGCTTTGTGGCAATGATGCAAACAGATCTTTGTAGCTTATTCTGGAAAGCAGGATGGAAGTCTGACCTCAGCAGGCTAAATTTACTTTTGCATCTTCTAAAGTACAAAAACAGATCTCCCAGAATTGTTTTGGCATGAATAAGAGGGTTTTTTTCATGAGTTTTTTTCCCCCCTGAGATGAATATCTCATTTTAAAAATACGAGTAAAGCCAACAAAACAAATCACTGTTATAATATGACAGAAAAAGAAAATGTGGTTCTATGCTATGAGGAACGTGCAAGGCTGCTCTGGGAAAAAAGCTACCAGTTTAAGGAAGATTGCATAGCTTTCTGGAGAGGTCATAACCTTAAGAGTGGTTGCAAAAGTCAGCACTAAGGTGCATCTAATCCAGCATCTTGTCTCCTCAAGCATTAGTCCAGATCAGAGTGTAAGAACAGTGCAAGAAGTGTACTTCTGCCAATATTCTCCCTGTCTCCAGCCATTTCCAGGGACTTCTTGGGCTGGATGTGGCCTCTTTGGTATTAGTAGCCCTTAACAGACAGATTTCCATGAACGTGCCCAGCCTCCTTCTGAGCCACAGGAACTTTTAGCAGTCACAACGTCCTTTAGGCAGAGTCTAACCACTCAATTACCCATTCTACGAAAATCCACTTCATATTATTATATATTGTTTTTAGCCTTGCTCCTGCTAGCTTCATTTGATGTCCTGTAGTTTTTTCATGAAAAGAGACAGTGAACATAAGCCCTACTCATCATTTCCACACCATTCACAGCTATGACCTTTAGCATATTCTCTTCTGCTCCCACCTCTTCCCTAATTTCCATCATCTAAACTGTCCTTCCCACTCTGGAACCATGGGCAGGTACAATATGATGGCTCTCCAGCACAGCAAAGCTTGGCCAGACAGGTTCTCAAAGTATGGCACGTATCACTTTTTCTTTAACCACCGGTCCTTTAAAGGATAACAGTTTATCCGTACTGCCTTGTCCTAATTGCATTATTCTATTAGCTCAAAGAACAGAGCTTTATCTTGCAGTAACAGGGGCATCAGCAGCCCAAGCTTCACGAAGGATTACTGACTTCAGCCTGTGAGGAGCAGGTTACATCTGTCAGCCTGGCATCCTCTTCCTAGACGTCCAACCTCACGACCGAAGTCAATCACAATAAGCTCCCTCTTCTTACAGCATCCTGAGTAATTGATGGCCCACAGCTGCTTCTGGGTCTTGTTCAAACCCTAAACATGCCTGAATTCAGGACAGCAAGGTCTTTTCCTGACAGGATTTGGACCCAGCCTGGTTTCTTCCTTGAAGCGTTCCTCATGGCAAAGCTCCTAGCACAGCAGTCGTCTACATAAATGTAAGCATCTACGTGCAACCTGATCACTCAAAATTTCTCTCACAATTGGTAGAGATCCAGTCAATAGAGTCAACAGCATCTCCAGAGTGTTTCTTCTCTGGAAGGAACCAGAAAAGCTCAGAGGAAACCACAAAGTACCTAATCTCTGCTACTGACCATAGAAAAACAGAAGATGAGAGGTTCAGGCTCAAATATTTACACTGTAGACTTCTAACTTAGACGCCTCATAACATCAAAAAAGGATTATAAAAAAAATGCTGTTAAAATAATGGAAATTTTATCCAGATAAAAGGATATATTAATTCAACAAAGACAAATGTTAACAATTCCTACACATTAAGTTTCAAAGTTTGTTGTTAAATGAAAAACTGCTTATGATTATCAACTGCCTACTCAGTAAAACAAAACATAAATCATTAAAGCAGATGGCCTTTTCTTTCAGTAGAGACTTAGAAAATAATTGAGTGCTATAAAACAAATGCAGCCCATTTAGAAAGACACAAACAAATGTAATTTTATTTAAGACAAATAATCTAATTTCTTTTTAATCTTGTTCTATTTAATATCTGTAAAGGATAACAAACAAAGCTCCTCAGAGCTCTGTGGATGTTCTCCCCCAGCATCTCAGTCAAAAGAAATTGGAAATAGCAGAGGTCTTCTAGTTCATTGAACTCTGCACTTGCCAAATGCCTCTCTGAGTTGTATTTTTTATTGTTTGTTGCGTTCCAGTTTTAGGTATTCCAAAACGTTGGGATGGTGTTGCATAGATTGTTAGAAATCACAGTATGTAAGGATCTCACATTCAGCTTCCAATTTCTTTTGGTTCACCCAACCATCCCTTATTGTAACATTTTATGCCCCAGACTGCCTCCCCACTTGCTTATATACATCCTTCAAACATTTTTTAAATCAAAGCATGTTCCTTGAAACCAGCACAAACTCAAAAAAGGTCACCTACAGCCCTTCAGCTCTTCCATCAAGCTGCTTTGTGCTTAGGTACCAACCTCTCCCACGCTGGCAGCCGAGGGCCAGCACAGCACAGCACAGCCACGTGCCGAGGCAGGAGCCCTTCCCAGGCCAGGCTGCTCAAGGGGGGCAATCCTACCAGCCGCGAAGCTGGGGACAGAGCTCTGGCTCACATTAACGTGTCACTGCCCATAGTTCCCGATGAGGATGGGCTCGAGTACCGCTACAGGGTCTTCATCTGCAGCAAGAACTAACATACTGGTTTCCAGGGGGGGGGGGCTGCATGCTGGCAGCTAGTGGTAGAGGCTGAGCCTGATGCACTGTCACCTTCTCCAGCACCAAGGCAGCCACCACGGGGCTTCTTTCTGCAAACGGGAACATCCCGAGAAGTAAAGACACGCAGGAGTTGCCACCATGCCCCAAGCCACCAGTCAGTACCTGGTAGATTTTTCTTATCAAAGCTTTGTGATTTGCCTAATAAGTTTTTGGATTGAAGCCTGTAGGCTAAATTCTCCCATCTACTTATGTGATTCCTTTTGGGAAAACTAATGCATATGAACCTGGCCTGGCAAGTCTAGTGGTATTCAATCTGCCACTCAGCTTCGTTCTATTTTCTCTTTAGCTCCTCTCACATAGCTTTTCATTTTCTCATACAATCTTATACATGTTTATTTTATTATGTCTTCCAAGTATAATCACTGGCCTTGGCCCTATGAACTAGATGCAATTTACCCATCATTAAAGTCATTCCTCATCCGTAAGGCTCCATACGCAGCAGTGAAAAGGAAATTTAATGTTAATTGGGGCATCCTAAAACAGAGACTATGCTGTCCCGCCACGTATTCTCAGGCAGCTTCACACAGCCTCAGCAGCCTCGTCTCCTGCTGGGGGACCTGCTGTTATTGTGATCATTTTTGCTGAAAAGGGATGCAGGTGCCATTGAGTAGCTGCTAAAGAAAGAAGCCAGAAGGTGAGGCTGCAGCTCCTTAAGATTTTTTAATCTATTTCTAAAACTGCATTAATGCTAGCACAGCCTAGACTCTAGTGAAGATGCATATACATCACTGTCTCTCAGGAGTGCTAAGCGCATGCACGCACAGGCGGCCAGTGCAAGCAAACAAGACGCACAAGAGAATATGCCAATTCAGGGGAATCCATAGCGCAGACACAGGTGTGATTGTAGATGAAACTGTGTATTCGGGTGGAAAGGCTGAGAAGTTCAGTGGGTGAGGGCTGGGAATAAGAGATGAGCAAAGTTTCTTAAGCATCTGAAGAAAGAAAAGAGAGGATGTGTGGCTGGAGAGGGATAGTGCAAGGAGGTGCCAGGTGGCTGGTGCTGTGGGAGGAGAAAGCGGCCACTGCACTCCTGGTCAGCTCACCCACAGAGACTACAAGGAGCCCTGGAATATTTGCTTTGTTACAGCTTCCAACTAATATCGAACAAAGCATTCAACTAGAACAGGCTGTTCTCTTGCCAGTTCCCTGTGCCACCCTGCTCTAAGACTTTGCCAGTTTCGCGTGTATGTTTTTGTTTTAATAATCATATAAGAGGATTTCAGATACTTTTCCCCTGCTGCTTTCCCTTTATTTGGCATTGTGAAAATCTTCTCCGCTTTGTAATTTAGCTCTGCCTAGGGTTTGTATTTTGCACACTGTGATTGAATGAGGGCACTAATCCAACAGTAAGGTTGCCCACAAAAATTTGTTCAAGACCTTGGCCACATGTTATCAAGAAAAAAAAAATAATCTGCTTCTCACAGAGATGGGGATGAACTTTATTAGGCCAACATTTATTGAAAATTAAAATATTGTGCCATATTATTAACCTAAGTCCAATAGTGACAAAAACAGTGATCCTAAAAGTCTGTGCACAGAGGCACTTTACTGCTTTTGATATTCAGACATTCCAGATAGGCAGTGTCTCACCTCTGTGCGTGCCCAGAGCTGCCCCAGTCTCAGCAGGGCTGAACGGCTCAGCGCTGCAGCCTGAGCAGGCTCCATAATATCCTAAAGTCCCCTAAGGGGCTCAGTCTAAAGGGTGTTTTCAGAGCACACAACAAGATTAGGCACCCTATGAAATGCACTGATGGCAGATACTTATAAAATAGAGTCAAAGGAAGCCAGCAACCTTCTCACCTACCCCTTAATAGCCTGGGGGTTAGCCTGTGGGAGCAAGGAAGCCCTCTCCACACCTGCTACTGGAGCCATGCTGCTGGGGACAAAGGAATTCAGGACGCCACCAGAACAGAGGGAAAGCATGCTGCCATTTCTTGGCTGCCTGGGGCAAGTCTTGGCTTCTGCTCCCAGACGCACCTCCATATTCCTCCAGATCCACTGCACTGCCCATCACGGTGCGCACCCAAAAGGGCTTAGTTTCAAATGGCGCACATGTTCCTGGGTTTCAGGGACAAGGTTTCATGGTGGACTTGGCAGTGTAAGGCTTATGGCTGGACTCAAAGATCTTAAAGGTCTTTTTCAAGATCAGTGATTCTATGACTTCAAGCAGAGCAAAAGACATGGCCTGGGAGCCAAAGCATGCATTTAGGCCTTCCCACTTCTACATGAGTGACCAGCCCACCAAACCAGGATCCCTTCTTGGTTCTCCTTCTGTACTCATGCACCTTAAATTCCCATCAGCACAGCACACTAGCTTCCACAGGATGGGTATAAAGTATTTCTTTCTAAGTTTACTGCATTATGCTGAGGGCATTTTACTGGAAAGTATTTAGCATACTTATAACTTTTCAAAACTACTTTTCAGGGAAGGCAAATGAATACGTGTTGTTTTAACCTTACGCAAAACATGGACTCCAGATTTTGCATCTCATTCACAATAATTGTGAAAAAGTACAAATTCCAAGTAGAAATAAGCTTAAAGAAAAGGGCAATCCAGAGTCAAAACCTGTAGCTAATAATTGTTCTGACAGAATAAATACTGTTACCTAAAAAACCTGGATAACTAACTGACCACAGGCAACTCCAGAACTTCTCAGCAATATCTGAACTTTACTCCAGTTGGACTATGCTCTTGAATGTTTTGAAGAAACAGAGATAGGAGTTTTTTATTTGAAAAACATGTATCTTGACTAAATGAATGTTATAGTTAATTAATTTCAAAAGTTATAACTCTTATTTTCTACTTCAGATCTCAAGGATTAGTGTTCTGTGAACTCAGATATTATCAAGCAGCATTTGCTCTCCTGAGCAAAAACAAAACAAAAAAAGTTTGCAAAATATATAGTTGATGTTCTACCTGAAAGTTGAATGATTAGGCCTCAACTTTACACACAAAAGGCTTGCAATGCCACCAAAGAGGCACATTGCCCAACCACACTCTGTTCAACTTCCCCTTCATACAAGCAGGAATCCTGTAGCTCACTTGATTTTGTGTAGCTATCGGTAAATACACTTTACCATGCCAACATTCAAGGTGCTGAAAGACAGTTCAGCTAGTGTGCCGAAAATCAAGATGAATCTATGAAAACAAGTATCCTGTAACATAAATGGTTAAAATCTTTAAATTTTCTCACCACAAGATTGTCTTACGTATTCCAATCACATTACTAGATCCAGACATCTAAAAAGTTTTTCTTAATATTTGCTTCTGCCACAAAAATAGGAAAAACCCCAAACCCATACAGACATGAAAGAAAAAGCAAAGAGCCCACAGGAGGCTCAAAAGAATAAGGAGGCATTAAGCAGTGCAGCACCAGCCTCCTAATGACACAGATTTATCATATGTATTTTCTACTGACCCATCTTCCTCCCCCACAACAATTAATTGTAGCCAGTTTCAAATGGTAGGACAGGTATAGATCCCCTGGCTTCGTTCCTGATCTGCTCCTCTGCTTTGGGGCTTCACCCATTCTCTCCTGCCCACTCGGGACTCACATACAGCACTGCTAACCCATTTCAAGAAGCCTGGAAAGAAAGTTTGGTATCTGCACCTGGAACTTTCATTGCTTTCACGATTTCTAGCTTCTTCCTCAAATCAAATTTAGATTCCACATTTCACTCGCATGCAGCATCCACAGCTGAGGAGACCTTTATTTTCAACAAGGCTTTAAAAACTTATACCACCAGATACTCCTCACAAAACTCAAAGTAAGGTTTTGGGTGAGGAAGCCGCTGACAGGAACTCAGAAGATATTAAGAGAGCAGTAAATTATGGGGAATCAAACGTGAAGTTTCTCACTTGTTACCTGTCACCTGTGCTTACAAACTGCCCAGATGAAGAATTGTAGGTTTTCTCCCACCCTGGACAAAATTGATGCACTGCACATTGAAACACAGAAAGTATTTCTGTACTGTCAGCTCTGTATCTGTCCACTGCTTCTTCATACACCCTTAAACCCCCAAACTGCCTTTCCCCACCTTTCCAGAGCCCTTCCACTGCAACAGTGATTTGGCTGCGAACAGCTTTACACCCATTTTCTTTCTCAGTTCTTCTCTCTCCCTCTTTGTCTTGCCAAGAAGATGATCAATACCTTTCAAATGCTGCAGTGCTCCCCAAGCCCGCTCTTCCCACAAGGATGACTGTTGTCTCCATCCAGAAGGATTCTAACAGAAAAGTGAGGTACATTTTTCTGCAAGATGTGCTAACCTTGCTCAGACAAGACATCTGGCTGAGATGCAAAGCACCTTCCCCTTCTTACCCTCACACCCAAATTTGCTAAAAGGTTGCAGCTGTCTCAGCAGAAATTCATCCCAGCAGGGTCCTAACTTTCTATCCCACCCCCAAAACCCTAAGAGCACAGCACCAGCTGGACCCTCTCTTACCAGCCCCCAAGCATGTGCTTACAAGTTTCATTCTGTTTATGACCTGTGTCCTCTAAGCTTTCCTAGATGCTAAATAAAGCATCTGCTGAATACCGACTCCACAGTGGAGGGTATTTCCTCTCTTAAAATATATTGCTAAGAAGAGATGGCTCCTGCTGTGGGAAACTGGCTTTGGGACCTGCTGAATCCCAGCAACCAGGAGCAGGAGCTGGTGAGGGCTGGGAGAGCTGTGCCAGGCTGGGAACGGCTCCCTCGCCTCGCGCAGCTGCCTCAGCCAGCACAAGGCTGCGCTGGGGCCTCGGCTGCAAGAACATCTCAGCCACCCAAAACACCTTCGTACTAACAAAGACAAAGCAATACATTTTCACTTCTTTGCATTTGTCTCCCCAGTATTTGGCCTTTCCAGTGGAACGTGTTGTCAGCTGCTCTCCCCACAGTCACTTGGGCTGCGGAGTCAGCAGGGGTTCTGCCATAACAATACATTTTAAGGAAAGCACCCACGTTTCCCCATAGCCACTATTAAATCGAGAGTCCTGCTGCTGCAGACAGCAAGAGAATCACCCTGTACTAGTGGCCCCAGGAAAGATGAGAAGAGCCTGATGACAGTAACTGCCCTAAGCAGGTCTGATAGGTTTCTGCCACCTTCCCCAAATTTTCCAAATCAGCCAATGACCCTGTTGAGTAAAGAGATTAGTAATCCCATTGCGTGAAACCAAAACAGTGGAAGGATCTCTCCCTTCCACACTGCAACTTCTCCTACACTTAGTGATTTTGGAGCAGTTGTTATTGAACATAATTAGTCTAAAATATCTGAAAATATTTGTAGCCTTCAGCAGAGGATGAATACAAAGACATCCCATCACATTTGCTTCCTCCATCACTGCAGGTGATGGCTTGAAAAGGATTTTGCATTTACGTTGTCCATACTCTAATATGTAGTTAACTGAAGGTTTTTACGAGCATTTTACACACACAGAAACAAACAAAATAACCCCCAAAGGATATCTAAGGACAACTAGAAGTTATTTTAAAATATTACTCTCTAGCACATGAAGCACTAATAGATTGTTTGCAGGGCTCTGTAGGAGTGGTATCAAAACTGTAGTCTCCTTGGACAGGTTTAATGGGATTTTTAGTTTTATCAATTGGTGTTAAAACCAGCTATGACCAATGGCAAACTCCTGAAGAAAACCTGGTTTTAGTATCCCAGTGCTCTCATGAGTATGACAATAATAAAATCACATTCTAAGTAAGGCTAGGCCAAACTTCATGTTACAGAAGCAGACACAGGAGCAGAAACTTGTGATGTACCTTCACAAGTGCAGATTTTTTTTTTAAAAAAAAGTAAAAATGTTGTGAGGCACTATGTATGAATGCCATATACAAAACACACTAGCTAAGCAACAAAGCCTAAAAGCAAATGGTAAGACATAAAAGCTTGATGCAGTGAGGTGGTGTGCACAGCAAGAACAGCTCCTGCAAAGAGAAAGAACTTTCTTGTGTCTGAAGCTCAGGCAACTGACCAGTTACAGATGTGGGACAGCACAACGGCCACTTCAGACAGCGGGGAAGGCAATTCTGGAAGACTGAAAGCCCAGAGTCTGCATCAGCAGGATGTGTGAATTAGACATCCCACCGACAAGCCCTCCTGAAGAAACTTCTTGAAGATCTACTTTGCCTAAGTCTGTATTTTATTTTACCAAAGGACTTACAAGCCAACAAAAAAAGGAAAAAACAAAATCTGTGCATAAAGCAGCTATTTCACCCATCATATTTTCACCTTTGTCATTGCATTTCACCATTGTCATGACCTATATAACCTAGTTCCCTGAGCCACCTCAGATAATACGCTATTACGAACTTTATCCCGTGCTTCATGGCATTTTTATACATCCAAGTTTATGATCTTCGTCCCTATATTAGAACCAAGTCCACGCAGATGACACCCTCCCTCGCCACCCACAACTCCCCCCGCCGCAGCGCTGCCAGCTCGCTCCCAGCACCTCCTCCCTGCCAGCCGGGCAGGGCAGCAGCGCTGCCTTCCCCGACCCACCAGCTGGCAAAGCAAGGCCTGTCTGGACACGTAGCCCTTACGCTCACAGGAGCTGCACCAGGAAGGGAAGGAGCAGATATTCCAGCTCTGCCTGTCAAGTCTGTATTTCAAAGGTTGTGCCTGGGTGTGGGAAAGAACAAAGAGGGTCTGTCAGTCCACATGCAAACCCCACACTCCTCAGCCCCGACCGCCAGGCTGCTGCTCAGGACCTGAATACACGTCCCCACTTGCCCCTTCCCACCAAGTAAACGTCTCAGTGACATAAGCTCAATTTCTCTTCCATCCTATCTGTCAAACTATACAGACGTCTTAAAATACACATTGTAAAAAATTAAACGCCCAGTGCTCTGAAAGATGGAGGTCATCCAAAACAGGCAATGCTACTGCCTTGAGGGAAGAGGGCTGAGGAGCAGCTCGCGTAATTTCTCAATGACTTTACTCAAAAATGGATGACAGGTATTAATTTGTGGGGTCTTCTCAATGGATAGAGGTTTCTTAAGGCTACAGTCTACTTTCACACAGATGGAAGGTTTCCTTAGCCCAAAACAAGACTACTGCTGTTCTCAACAGGAATATTATACCTTCCCAAATCTTTCACCGATGGGCACATCTCTGATTCACAGCCATGACTCAGATTTTAGGCAGCGCATGCTTAGTGGGTGTACATCTATTCCCTTCAATTTGTGGCTACAGTAAGGCTGAGATATACCATTACCAGTACACTAGAACATGTGGCAGCAGACACCCATTTGGGGGAAGGGAGAAAGAATTTCACCCGAAATCGCTGAGATGAGGCTACGGGTGAGATTCACATGACTCATTTTCATGGCTTAAGACAACAGTCAGGCAGAATATACGCGCAAATCCAAAAAGGTATTTCTCAAAGCCCAATTTCCAAGCATTTCTGAGTCCCCAGATGGTGAAGTGATCCCTAAACATAAATACTCACATACTTGTTCATTACCGCTAACTAGACTACTAGTTATCACTTCAGTCTGTTATGGACATCAACAAACACAGCGAGTGAAGTACGCATACAGAGTTCTGGCCACTGCTGCTCTCCGGCAATGAGCAGCAGATGGCTCATCTTTAGTGTAGCAACTCACTGACTGGAACCCACACCCACAGCCCAGTTCCCACAGGTAGACCTCCATGAATATGTTACAGATCCCTTGTCCCAATTATTTTTCAGTGCCTTGAATACTGCAATCAAAAATACACAAAAAGCCTTGGGAAGCAGGTAAGAGTTCATTCTTCCTGACTTCATTTACCTTTGAGCCAATTTAAGTTTGTACACATCCAGAGGGAAGAGGCCTTGCTTGCCTTGTTGGTTAAGACTGGGGCAGTCTCCTGGTCCAGGAAAGAACGAAAACAGACTCAAAACGGCCACGTCTCTGGTTTCTTGAACGCCCATAGCATCAGTGCTTATGCCCTCTCTTTGTGACAGAAAAAAAGCCTGAAAAGAACATGTGATGTGCTAGATCCTGTGTACACAGACACACTAGATCAACTTCTGAAGCGTAAGAGTCAGTAGACCGTTCATACCCTTCCACTGATAATTTCCTCTTCATTAGTTCTAGGCAGCACCTTGCTCCACATATCTCACCACTCCGAAGGAGCCAAATGCCTGACACTGCTTAAAACAAATCCCTTAACACATTCTGAACTGGCTTCAAATATACAGATGACGACCTAACAACCTGAGTTTCAGATATATTTTTTTATTCTCTCAAGCTCAAGTTTTGACGACCATGAATTCTATTAAGCTGGTGGCTGGAAAGAAGAAAGGAAAATGGACCCATGCATAACACATTTTATGAAACTGAACTGAAACTGTTCAGCATAATGTGAAAAAATTACCCTAGAAGTATTCAGGGTTTTTACCATATATACCCAGTCAGTTCTGGATGATACAGTCAACACTGAAATACAGGGAACAGCAATCTGCCAATTTTCAAAGCTGTCCTCAAACCACTCCTCTTTACAAGCTGTTGGCAACTACACTGCTGCTGTTCACAGCTGCTGGAAAAAGGTCGGCTGACACACATCAGAACCACCAGCTTCCACCAAAAGGTGATAATTACAGAGCTTGCCAGTCAACGATTATGCTACAAACAAGGGCTCTCTCAGATGAAAACACACCTAACAACCTCCTTATGCATCCACAGCTCCTGTAAACACCAACATATCAAACATTTGGTTGGATAAGAGTCCATCCAAAGAAAGCATCGATGCCTTGGCTATTGGGAAGTGTTCCATACATCCTACTTCACTTTCTGTAGTCCCAAAATACATGATTTTCTGTTCCTGGTATGTAACACTACCTCAGAGGAGGTTAGGAGAGCAGAGTATGATTTATCTCAGTAAAAGAGTGGAAGGACACACTAAGCTAGTATAGTGCTCCTCAGTATAAAATACCAGATGAGATTTCTGGCTAGTCCAGCAGCTCTAGAAAGAGTTCATATACAGCAAGTTCACCAGCGGTTCAAGTGTAAAGTTTTTATTTGATATTGTAATAGACTAGTAATGCACACCCGCATCACTTTCCTCAGCTGAGCAGGAGGGGCTTACTATGGTGTCAATGCAAGCTGTTCATTACTCCAGTCAAAGCAACCAAACAAAGTGAGCATTTCAGTTTTGCTTACATCAAAATCGATACCTTTCAGTCACAAGGGTCATAAAGAGGGTGTAGAAATAAATGTTGGCAGTAATTCCCTAAACTACTAGAACTGTTTTAGAAGTGACTAACAATACTTTTTGACTTGCTTCATACAACTTAGGCTTAGGGTCCTTCACTTCTCAGATACATATGTAAGACTGGACTTACCGAGGAGATTAAGGGGGCTTTCAAGTCTTGCGCTGCATTCTCATGGGGCAGTTGATGGAAGCAGCACCAACACATGGCTATGTCAAATGCACTGCTTCCTTGAAGACTCTAGCACACTTCTGCCTCAAACACGTGACAAGTAATCATCAATACTGAACTAAATAGTATTCTTGTTAATTAACATCAGCATGTTTAAACTATTTAAAGATAAGGAATACAAAAATACAACTTCAGTACTTCTAAAAGGAAGACCAACTGGCCAGCTTCCTCATCCACCTCTCCTTTTGCTGGCTGTTGTCTTCTTCCCTTATTGATGCAATTGTGAATTCCACAGAATGGAGACAGTAAGAAGTGCACATCCAAGCTACACATACCTAGTTACTTTTACAGTCATGTTTGTTCGTCATCCCTCTTTAAAACTTCACACACTTGTGTTCAGCAAAGTCTTGTATTTTTTTAAAATTATAATACCCAAACAATGTTTCAATCCTTCCTCTTCTTTTGCCTGACAACTTGCAAAAACTCCGTTTTGTTATCAGGTAGGAAGTGCAGTACAACTTACCATAAGCAAGTAAGAATAACTTCAGATTTGTAATAAGAGAAAATAAGTGCAAGTGCAAGAATAACTGCTTCTGGAGAACATGTTTTCATAGATTCCAATATGTTAGATTAATTAACGCTAGGTACTTACGATACTTGTAAAGCATGGACAATCCTAATATATTTTCTCTAGGGTACAAAGAATTTACTCTGCTCAAGAATCAATACTATGTTGCAAAACTTGCTTTTAAAATTAACTTTTTTTAGGGACAAGAAATAGCTTTCTAAGCATAGCTGAAAGACGACAGCTTATAAAATACATTTCTCCTTTGACCAGTTTCTGTACTCGGCTCCTTATTTGGAAAAAGGATGTACTGATTGAAAGGTTTCTTAAAAAGTGATGATGCTCTCTGCTTTCTCATGTTATGGTGACTTAAGTACCTTTCAAAGCTACAGCAGTGAAAGTATGAACACATTGAAATACAGGTACACATTTTTCTTTTTTAGACGATGACAATCGATCTGAAGACAAATCAAAGCATCATAGAAACATTTTCTGTTAGCATAAGAATTATCAATAACAATACTAGAGGTAAAATGCATTTTGATATTAGAAATGTATGAAATTTATCAAATCATTATGTTTTCAGACTCAGCTGTATGGCTCCCAGTAAACTAGCAAGTCATACATGTCAATAGACTTCTAACAAATAATAAAAATCTGTACAACTATACCAGTTTCTTCTAGTGGAAAACTTAAAAATGCATGGCATTTTTGGATGGCTTCTCTTTCTATAATTTGCCCCTCTTGTTAATGCCCATTAGCACTTTGTATTGTAATGACACTTGCCAGATGTGAGTTGCCAGGCTGCAGCACTACACTAAGTTGTGTCACTGTGTGCCTGCAATGACCTCAGTGACCTAACCCAGCTACAGAGCGCTGAATCTCTGCACTGCTTTTTTCCTTAGAGGAGAAGCGCAAGTTATAAAGTAGAATTCAAAATGTTTCCCAGCTATAGCCATGTTTCCCAAGAGGCACTGAAAAGACAGAATTTGGAAAGACATTGTCTGGGGATGCCAACTGCGCTGAAATACATGAATGTTTTTAACTCACTAAACATGTCTCAACTCAGCAGCGTGCTTATCTAAAAAGCAAAATACTACTTTTGATGGTTTAAGTATGCAAAAATTCAGAGATAAGGTAATGCTAAAATCTTACACGTTTGGGCTGGAGCAGTAAAGTTTTTGTGAAGTGTTTCTGAAAAGACATTTGTTAAGGCTTTTTCAAACTCAGTCTTAAAATTTTGCTACTGCAATCTAAATTTAAATAAAGATTTTTTTAACCCTTTTACGAAGAAGCAAGCTTAAAATCTGTTGATTCATACACAAGTTACAAGATAAACCACATTTCTTCCCAGAAGCTTTGGTGTCACTGCTAGTTTGTTTTCAGGAGAAAGGATCTGATGATTCAACGTTCAGGCAGTATTTTTTCTATTTTTTTCTATTGTGTCACAGAATATTCCCTCTACTCTATTTTTTTTGTCATAAGTAGTAATGAATTACTTTTTATAAAGCACAAAAATGTTTCACACTGAAATAGAAGTCACTCCAGTCAAAATCTATGCTAACATGTCTCTTGTTTACTACACTCAGTGACACTACAAGCACCTTTGCTGTCTCCCAACACGCATACGCAACTCTGAACTACCACTGTAGACAATGATCTTCTGCACCATATTATGATCAGTTAAAAAAACACTTAAGACATTTTTAAAAAATCTAGATCTTAGTGTAGTGGGATAAAACACCATAAACATGGAAATGTTTATTGCCCTTTACATGCCCTCAGCAAAATCCACATAAGAAAAAAATATTACCCACTTCTTGATGCATTTCCTAGTTAACTATAGAAAGTTTACTATATTCTCCAGATAACATGTGAATGCAATGCCACTTAAGAAATAAGAGACAGCAACAATCTGAGAATCTGAGAGAAACCTTTCATACAGTGAAGAACTAGAAAAAGAAAAAAAAAAAAACCTGAAAAAGCTCTCTCCACAGGGCTTTTTCCTTTAAAATTAATTCTTGATCTGTGGGCTTTTAGTAAGTAATGAATATCGTACCACCTAAAAAAAATATTGCAAATAATATATTATCTATATATTTTTTTTATATGTACGCAAATAAAATTTGGCAAAAATAGAACATTTAAAGTTAATATTTATCCTGTCAACGATAATTGCAGGCATAGCCATAAGGAAGCTCTTTTCTGCAGCAAGCATTCAGTGTGTTCACACTCTTAACGCTCTTAAACTCCAATTACTTCCAGTGGTAGAGTCAGTACCTTTTAAAATTATGCTTTGCTTGTGGTGAGAGCGAACAGTCACCATGCCACCCCAATGAACAATGCAGGACACAAAATAGTCCATGGATTTCTTGTCTGGCCTAACTAACTAGAAATCTAATTGGGGCAGATAAAAGCAAAATATGATAAATACAGTTATATGAGCCAGGAGGGAAAACAAGAAAAAAACAGTACGGGCTTATGCAGAAACAAACATAGGT
The DNA here is from genome assembly GCF_023634085.1 of Falco cherrug. Lineage (NCBI taxonomy): Eukaryota > Metazoa > Chordata > Aves > Falconiformes > Falconidae > Falco > Falco cherrug. The sequence goes on along the minus strand of NC_073700.1, from coordinate 65,471,220 downwards.
ACCTATCCATGTAGTGTTTCTACCCAATGCTTTAGTGAAATAACATTTTTTAATTACAAGTCTGCTATATTCTTTCTCATTAACAGGGTGGTTTCACAAGCCACTGAACTGTATTTTTGATGTTCATGATAACTATTCCTAACTCTTTGTGAACTACACTACTTAAATCCCCTCAAACGCCTGTTTATTTCTCTTGTAACATATTCCTACAGTGAGAGATTAACAGACACAGAGCAGGCCTACAGGCACTAAGAATGCAAATTAGCCTAATCTCAAGAAAACAAAATGTGCACTTAGCCATTAATATTTTTTATAATCACATCAAACATTAACATACCTAGTATTCAGTTTTATATAAATTAGTTCTTTTGTCAGATCTGCTTCTGAGGTTATCCAAAACCCAAACATAACATTAATTTTCTCTTCCAGGTCTGAATAATATTTACAGACATTAATGGTATATCCATTTCTACAATCATTCGAGACACATTATATAACTTTATTTTTTTTATTTGACAAGCAGCAGTATCATGTTCGTCTTTTTTTTTTTACATTTTAATGTAGATACAATTATTAGGTTATCTGTCATATTACAATATTTAGGGTTTTTGTTTTGGGTTTTTTTTGTGGGGTTTTTTGTGTTTTTTTATTTTTATTATTTTTTACTTTGTCTTAAGATACATTAAAAAACATCAACTGCAAACGTGAAAGGGGAGAAAAAAAAAAAGCATGGTACCCAACCAATTTTCCACATTTCAGCAATACTTCACTCATTCTTTTAGTAAAGTTTTAAGAAATGTCATAATGACATGAGCTTGAAATATCTATAGGCATTTTCATTGACGCTCATGACATGGCACTGGTGATGTTGTAAACAGCAGAAAAACAGGGGCTGCCAAGTGACCAATTATGGAGGCCCAGGCCTGCCTCTTCCCACAGGAACACACCAAACAGTGACAGCAATGATCTCCTTACAATCATACCTGCAGGATAGCAACATCATGCTACATAACTGTATTCGTCCGCAGAGGCCTGGCTTCGCTCTATGTACTGTTTGTCTATCAGAACTTCAATACACTTCTTAATCATGCTGATACTTGGGTTAAACCTAGCTCTTGATTGGCTAATTACCTGCAAAAGAAAGACAGGATTTTTGTGTTATTTGTATTTACAACAGTTACAACTGCTATAGAAATATTCACTAAGGGCTTTAAGGTAAATTCAGTACATTTTACTTTTAAAGTCAGGATTAAATAAACCTGGAATACTTCATTTATAATAATCAACAAAGCATCTCTATACATTAGCATTAGGACATGTCAGCTCATTGGTTCAGTTTGCTTGCATATTAACCAGATCTTTTCAGTTCTCTTCCTTGCCTAATTTGCCACAGTACAAATGAAGATAAATATCCAGGTTAAAAACGGACGTATTTTTTCACTACTACCACAGCTCAAGAAAAGTGAAAATTTTGTAAAAAAATATATGTGCCTTTCCATGCTGGCTTTGCTAACTGACTCCTCTTTCTGCGCTAGGTCCCTTTTATTTCTGTATATGTACTTTCATTATTCTGGAATATTTAGTCTATGGACTCCCAAATTTTGCTTGTGTTACAGCAGTCCTACTTGGAAATTAAATGCCTGAAGAATGTGTTCATCTTAGTTTTTGTAATAGTTTATACAATTATGAATGGTTAAAATACACTTGATTATATTTTTCAAAACTATCTCTAAAGTTGAACACAATTTGCTTCCCATCCATTGCCACTTTTGTTATAAGATAGTGAAGACATTTTCATTTAATAAAGATTTGTGAAACCTGTGTTTTCTTCATAGCATTACAAAGACACGTTTAGAAGACATGTAAGCAGTTACCTCACAAATTACCAAAAAAAATCTGACTATGTTACAATAAGACCTTATCCATTCTTGGTTTAAATAAGGTTTGAATATATTAAAATAATATATAATTTAAATACATTAAAAATGAAACCTATCCTCAGAGATTCCACAGCACTAGACAATCAAATTAGCAAGAAAAAAAAATAACTTTCCTTAGTCAGGAAGTTTGCTGAAAAGCACTAGATGAAATGACACTTTTCATTACACAAGACAGCCCACGTAGTAATCATTTTGTAAAGTTACACTACTTCATTGCTGTTGCAGCTGCCAGGATACGAGATGTGAGCTGGATCTGTTCCGATTTGTCTAAGTTCCAGCCCACGTAGTGCTGTGTACCTGGTCCTGGAAGGCACCGGAACTGCTCAGCTGCCTAGAAGGTGTAAGTGTAAGTGGGAGTCCCTCTACCACTGACCTCTTTTCCTATACAATTTGAGACTATCAGGATGAACCTCCCTTTCTTCAGTCACTGAAGATAGACCTATGGTTTGGTGAGTTCCATCTTGCTATGCTGGAACTTTGTAATACATAGAATAAAAAATTATTCATTGTAAAAACAAATCTATATATGCATCGTGGAAGAAACTGTCACTGCAGACAAAACTTTAGCTGTCTCTTAGTAGTTCTCAGTTTTGTACATTCTCTTGTAGAGAAGAGGAGGAAACTATGTAGCAACAGAACATGTATTATCTATTAACTTGGAAAAATTTTCAAACAAAATCTTACTACTAAATGTCACAATATATTTTGCCCATAGTTTCTCATTTGTTCTGTAGAGAAAGCGATTTTTATTTCAGCTGGATTTCCCGTTTTCTTTACAACTTTCTTCATTGGCTGGCTTTGTCCCAGCTCTAGAGCTTGCTGGAGCCCTCTGTGAGCCAACAGAGCTCACCAGGTAGAACTCACCCAGCAAAGCAAACAAAAACTTCAAAGAGTAAGTTTTGTTGGGCTAGCAGCCAAGGGTCTGGTATGTTCCACATCAGTACAAATGAAGAAACTTGGTGCTAACAAGCTAATAGTTCTGCTCCAATTTCACCCTTCAGTCCTACACTCAAAACTGATTGTCATTACCGTACTTCATGTATTTACTTAGGACAGAGAACAAAAGGCAAAAATTTGTATTGGTAAGGTTATTTTGGTTTTGTTTTATCAAAGATAATAGAAATAAGAAGGATGGATAGAAATAGTTGATGGTCAGAATAAAAAAAAAATAAATCTGGGAATGACTGCATTGACCTTTCCCCTCCACTAGTCCCACTGACCTCATTCATTTTAAGGGAAAAGCTACCTCGTCCTACAGCAACTGCAGCATGGCGCCAGAAGTAAAACTATCAGGGCATAACTAACACACAATTAACAATTCAGCAAAGACCACATGCTGACATATACGGGTCTACCAAGGGCCTCGAGTATTTTCTTGGACACCTCACCCTAAATGAAACATGTGGTGGTGCAGTCTGTTTAGAATCAGAGCTAACTGCATTAAGGCTATGAGCCTTTCAATCGTATCTCTAACAACAGTATAATCCTGTCCTTATATTTCAGAAAAAAATATTAATGAGGTGAAAAAATATTATCCATTCACAGTAAACAGACTTTCAAAAGATTCGTTTCAAAAGATTCATTCTTACTCCTCAAGAAGTCTGACTACAAATTTTAAGTGAATATATTATATATAAGTATATATTAATAAGCAATTGATAAATTAAATATGTATAAATTTCTATTTTACATTTATATAGCTTATATATCACATAATAAATTAGATCTATATAGACATCATGATAAAAGTAACAATATCACTATAATTAGTAACAATGTCACAATTAAATAAGAAATAAAAAAACCCTCTTGACAGCAAATCAAATCTTACTACAAAATTAACGGGAAAAAAAGGAAGTTGGACAGACAAGTAGGTAGTTATGCATATTCTGAAAGTTTAACAGAAGTGGTGGTTACTCATTTTTAATAAAGGTCAGTCTTATGAGAAAGCTGAGCATGTTCAACCTAGAACCACCTGGCAGTTCAGCCTTATTCATACAACATGAAGCAAAACAAGTTAGTGAGCTCAGTGCAGACATAACTAGGTAAAATTTCTACTTCGCATGACATTTTCATCTTTGTGTTTATGCATTAACAATACAAAAACCCATCTCCCCACAATTTGCTGTAAAACCTGGCAATAATTTCTGAAGTGACAAAGAGTATATCTGTATCCCAGACTGTAGAGAAGACACCTAACATTTTAAAGAACCAAGTTCACGCCTCAGTAACAGTTTAGTTGAGGCAGAATGGAGATCGGCACAAATTAATTCAGTGTGCAAAAAAAGAAGGAAAAATTAACCTTAGTAGACTTTTGTACTGCTTCCCCTTATTGCTTAAGGTTTCACAATTGCTCATTTAAGGCTACATCAGGTCCCCACACCATATTGCAGCATAGATAGCAATTATTTAGAAGCCCAGCCTACAATTTTAAATTCTCTAATCCATGTAGGATACAAGTGCATTCAAAATTGAGAGTTAAAGACTAAATGATAAAGGACAAGATTTTCAAAAATGTCATATATTTAGTTTAAAACTAGCGTAAGAAAACATTACAGGTAGAGGTGGCTGGTGACAGATAAATGGAGCACCAACTTTAGTTTTTAACTGAATAACAATCAAAATATCCACCTTTCCTGCAAAGCATGAAAAAGCTCCTGATGTTAATAGAGCATACTATTCTGCAAGAGTACTGCAAGACCAAAATGCAGCAGAGGCATGTCAGATAGTGCCCCTTGAGTAAAACAACGGAAGAAGAAACCAGAGAGGATTATTTTTTTCTGAAACATAACAATTTGTAACCTATTCCACCCTTATAAACTGGTCTCAAGCAAATTACACTTTGAAAACTTTTCCTAAGAATTTAAGAGTAGGGAGAAAAAAAGCATTTTCAAAGATGAAACAGGGCTTGCCTACCATTTTCTACTTTTAACTGTAAATTCTTACAGGATTTCATTGTAATTGCATGGAGATGGTTTAAGTAAACAGGAAACCAAATAACCAAAGATTCTGAGAATAACGAGGACTTCTGCTGCCTCATCTTTTAGGTATTTAAAATCAGATTTCTTGAATTAAGCTTGCTTTCAGAATACTTGTGTACAAGCACTATTTCAAAACCCAAAAGCTTTAAGACGTCCTACATTGCAAGTTCTGGGCTTACAAGCTCTGTGTAACTGCTTATTTTTTTTAGGAAGTAAAAATCAGAGTGCCCAGTGTGGTAAACTATTTCCTTCATGACCACAAGACAGAAAGCACACAGCAGATCTCAAAATGACTGAACACCTCTCTACCTCCTCCGCAGAAATCTTTATTCTCTCTCCCACCACTTGCTGTGAGGCTATCCAGCAAGGCTCACGAGACACAAGGATGAATTAGATTGAAGAAGGAATGCCTTGAAAGGCTGAGAAAACTAAAACTGGGAACTGATAGGTAGGAGCAAAGATTAGGTTGGAGTAAGAAATACAATCAGGCAGGCAACTCGCATAGATGGCAAAGTGAGAGAGAAATGAAAGAAATAGCACTTCCATCCTAGCCCATCTGTGATAGTTCACATATCATTAACCTGGAAACTAAAAAAACCTAGATAACTGTACCACTTAATGGAAACCGGAGATTAAGTAGTGAATGTCTACGTACTCAAACAACCTCCAAAATTCAAGCCATGAATTAGAATAAAATCACAATTACAGCTCCAAATTGGGTAGCTGCTTCTGTGGAGATTCCATACCTAGAATATCCATACTCAGGTCTTCAACTGAACCTATAGCTCTGGCCATGATTCTTAAATGATACATCTGTTGGCACAGAACCAGCCAACAGGAAAGACAAGCACAGAGGCACTGAATGCTTTAGTGCTAAGACACATTTACAAGACTGAGGGATCACAGCTAGTGCTCCAGTACTGCAGTTCAAAGCAGACTCCAATGAAATTCTCACCAGTTTCACTGAGGTATTAGTTTTGACATGGGAGAGTTTTGTGAGATCTTTTACCCAATTAACCTGAATATTTTCATCAAATTACGCTGAACAGGATTTTCTCTTACCTCCTGAATAAGAGCATTATGTCGCAACACTTTACGTGCTTTCATGATACGAACTATAGCAGCTTGAAGATACATTTTTCTGTCTTCATCTACAGCACTTCTGGTCTGCTCCATCTCCTGCGACACAGGAAGAACAGTAATGCTTAAAATATAGCAAGATCAATAAAAGTGACATATTCATAAAAAATGACACTGCATAAAAGTCTCTTTAACCTATACTTTAATAAAAGTGGTCAAGTAATACAAAAATCTAGGTGAAGTTCAATTCCAGGCAAAGTACTTCCGTAACTCAAGAATACCAGGTTTCATGAACATCAGCAGGAAGGTAGGAGAGACACATCCAAACCAGCATTTTTGTTAGGGAGAAAGGCAGGCAGAATTTACTATAACATATCAAGTTTGGCAGCACTTGTATCTCTTGTACAAAATCTTGTGTCTTAGGAGATACAGAGGGAACGTGGATTAACACCACCAGAGTTAATTATAGTTGCCAGAGGACACAAAACCATAGGAAAACAGTCAATTGGTTCTGCGGTTCCTGGAATAAGTTGCTTTTATAAACACCATCATCAACAAAAAAAGTCTCATTAGATAAGACAAGCTAAATGTCAATCCCATTTTACTACATAGAGGAATAGCTCTCGTTTATCTCTTCCTTGTACTTTCTTATTCCCTATTCCATCTTCTCCTGCCTAAGTTATAATTGCAAAAAAATCTGCAGTGCTTAAGCTTTAAACTTAAACCATTTCTCTACAGTGATGTAAATCTTACACAGGGACTCTTACATCTGTTTACACCAAACCAATACAATTAATTTGATTTTAGAAAAATAAGCTTCCTAAGGCTGTTCAAGCTAGATACACCAAAGAATACTTGCCTGTGGTGTGTCTTTCTGCATTGATGTAGTAATTTTAAATTTTGTTCGTTTACTGCTGAAGTTCATATTTAATGAAAACGTAGACTCTGCCTCTATGTCTTCCTGCAATAAAGAATCTTTTTAAAAAAACAGAAATGGAAGCAGAAAATGATAACAATTTACTTTGAGAAATCACAGGTTGGGGCTTGCATATGTACAAACAATTTTAGATTTGTAGTTGGAAATTCTAAAATGCCAGTTGAGTTGAACCAGGTCAATTTTTTAAGCTACAGCTTAACTAGCCTAGAAATCAAGTCTGTTTCAGAAAACACTATAAAGAACTCTGACTCACACAAATTTTGCTAACAAGCCAATACAACTAACACAACTTCTGGTTTAATACTTCAACTGCTTATCTTAGTTGCAAACACTATTCATTTAAACTCATTTTCTCCCTGCAAAGAAAAGTAGGATTTGCATTTTATGTCAGAACCACAAGAGCTGTTGCCTTCACAACTACTACTAAGGTTGCTTTCCAGAACTTAAGGAAAAACATCTCAGTATTTTGTTACATTATAATAGCAACTGCATCTATCTGTATGTTTCTAATTTTTTCCTGTCAGAATCTCAATTCTTTTCCACATGCAAAAGTCTGTTTCTTTCAATAAATGGTAATTATTCCCTGCAGCCCAAACATCTTTATGTTCAACTAACAGGACGACTTGACCAATCTTTGCAGTTTCCATGCAAGAGTCTGTACAAGTATTACCAATTTTCAGTAGAATAAAGTTACTGAGCTTCTCTGACCTTGGAATCCTGTGAAACTGTGGTTGTCTCAAGTGCAAATACTTTAGTAAACACTGCCAATATTTATCTGAATATATATGCAAAACAACAGTAATTCTGACTCTATATTCTGCCACAAATATTATTTATTACAATATTTTGTATTATCCAGGCATAGTATAGAAAAAGGGCAAAGATCAACAGCTTTAAAAAATATAAGCTAACTTAAAATTTTACCATTATTCTACTTAAATGGCTGAGTATAAACCAAAATAAATTGTGTTGTGGATGAACTCAAAAAGCATGATTCTAGTGAACCAATAAAGATTTTGCCAAAAGTTTCTTTATTTCTTCCCCCCTTTAAAAACAACAAACAAAAGCAAACTACAACATTTAATACACTGTGCTTTTGTGTGTGGCTCAGATACAGTTAAAGAGAAGTTAGTGTATTATATAATTTCACTGCTTATGCTACTAAAGTTCACTGGCTTATTCAATAAGTAAGCTGACAGACTGTCTATAGAGATCTGCTTTCATCTTGCTGGATGGAGTGCAAAGAAAACAGAATTAGCAAAAATGTCTGAATACAACAGTCTGGACGTTAAAGAATCAGAAAACGCAGTCGTAAATGTTAAAAGGTAAAAGGGTTGGAAAGCTGTATCATTCACTCTTCAATGACATATGCTTAAAGAAACTGGGTAAACCTTATAAAACAGACATAAATAAATGTAAATCCTTTAAATAATGGGCAACTTTCTAAGATTATGAGAAGTCTCACTGTTTTCTGTAATAGCTCCCAGTGTTATATTTCACCCATGGTTTAACAGACATCTTCCCAGCCACTGTTCCAACCTGAGCTCATTTCTAGATAATGGAAGCATGTCCTATGCTTCAGCCAAGCATCAGATCTTCCTTGTGATCTCACTTTCCATTTTCTAACATTTTCCTTGTTAAAAAAAAAAAGCAGCGCTCAGAGCAGCTTTGGATTTCTCCTTGTAAGTGAAGTGAACAGCTTATCTCAGGTTTCTTCTGCCTGACACTGTCTGAATAATGGGCTTTCTAGGCTAGCTGAAAGCACATGCTAAAGTTTGTATGGTATGCACAGGCACTTCTGCAGTGTTTCTTACACAACAGGTATCTGTAACCTTCACTGTATGGGCAAGAGGGTAACTGGTTTCACATAGGTCATACAGAAGTATGAGGCAGAGTCAGAAACAGAACCTGTATCAACCATTGCCTTAACCACAAACAAAGCTCAGATATGACTGGAATTCCATGAAACTCATGGAATGACAAGAGTTTGGCAAATTGCAGCAAAAATCCTCTCACACAAGCCCTCCTTGCTCTCTTTCCTCCTCCTGTAATATGCCAGCCAGGAAGAATATGGTTGCTGTTACACATCGGGATTAAGGGGCTGGAAGTATATATATATATATATATTATTTCTTTAGTATCTCTCTAAGACTTTTTGGGTTACTACACTCCCTTCCATGATTCAGTACAACTTTGAAAGTGGCATCTTTAAATACTGTCCCCCTCCAACAGCAGTGAATTTAAATATGGATGAAATACAACAGAAACAATAAACATTCCTAGCATTATTACCTTTTCAGCATACCATGTGGTTATAGGCATAGAGAGCCTATATGACATTGATAGTTTACTTCCTCCTGTACCTTTCCTCACAAATACAGATTTTTAAGTTTTCACAAGGATCAGTAATACAGCTTAGGAAAAAAAAAAACCACAAAACCCAGCGGATTCTTTTATATTAAAAAAAAGCCCTCAACAAATATTACAATCACAAGACTGAAAACAGGAAACTTTTTAATATCATTACTGCATACCTTGTCTGAGTCATGGTTGATCATTTTGACATCAAGTAAGGATTTGATGGTTTTTGTCAGTTCCTTCTCATTCATTTGTGTACTATCCTGAAGCTCCTTGTAACTGACAGTTTCACTGTTGTTGAAGGCAAGCAACACTGCCATTTGGTATGTCGTGACCATGGCTACATAAGGTTTGCACAAATAATTCATTTTTACTTCACCTGTAATGATACAAATAGCACTTTATAAACTGATGGAATGTGCTGAAAAGTCATCTGAAGCCTAAGTCCTAGAGCTCCTCATACATTTCCAGACATTCAATTCACACCTAAGTATGCGTTTAACACCTGGAATGGGAAGACAAAAACTGATGTTGTGAATTCACACATATAGAATGTGGTCTGCAACAAAAGAACCCTCTGATTAACTATGAATACTAGAGCAATAGTGTCCTCAATTAAAAAGGAAACCTACAGTGTTGAATTTGAATAATACAAAATAATTTATAGTACTAAAAAAAGCAAATTCCAAATAGCCTCAATGCATTGCAAAGCATAAACTTCAATTAGTAATAGCTTTACACAGAATCACAGAATAATGATTGCAAGAAAGTTGTTCCAAGGATTCTTTTTTTTAAAAGACTTGTCTATTACAATTTTTTCACAATGTTCTTACATTCTTTAAATTCCCCTGAAATTCAAAAATGAAAGAAAAAAAGGAAAACGCACTGAACAAATCTGCCTGAAAGCAGATTTAGATTTTATGTGTGAAGGTGAGTGTGAGTCAGCAGCAATCTTCTTTTACCAGAACTAAATTTTCATTACATCTTGTTGCATGCTAGTTTGGTTTTCACCTCCGTGTAATATGTTGTGGTGCTCAGTCCTTAAAGTCTGATACCGAAAGCACTTGGAATAAAATATGATTGACTGATACTTACTAAACTACGCTACAACTTTACATCTCTCTCCTGTTTTTTAACATAAATATCTATATATTAAATATAAACATAAGCAAATATATATGTGTGTTTACTTAGATACTTACATAGCATAGTATAATACATATTCTTAAAATTATTTAATATTCAGCTAAGGGACATCTGATATTATAGAAAAAATTCCAGGGCAATTACTAACGCAGCAGTTCTGCAGTGCTATGTTATAGTTAGGAATGTAAAACTCTGGTTTTTCTTGTATTTAATATATCACAGAAAACACACACAAGTTTACAAAACAAATTCTGGAAATACTAAGCAGCAAATATTCAATGAATTTATAAGGTAAAGTCAGTCAATTGACTTTCCAACCTCAAAGTCTGTTGCCATTTGAAAAGCCCTTCTAACAAATAACTGTCAGTTGTATAGAGCATAAGTTTAGCAAAGCACTTTTTTTACCTGTACAAAGATAATGTAACCAAGTAAGCTTCCTTCCACTAAAATGCTGACTGTAAAATAATTCAAACTGTAAAACAAAATGAACTTCAATTAGCCAAACATATAACTACTTACAATAGTTTATTATCACACTACTGTCGCAGTGAATACCGGTTTTACATTCACCATATTGGATGCAAACATTGCAGATCAATTCAATACAGCATTTTCCTTTAGAAGACAGGTGATGACTGAACATCAGTCTTCTACTAAACTATTTGAACATATATTATCACTTGATGACTAAATCAAAAAGATTGTTGACACATTCATAATCTCAAAGCATAAAATACTGTAGTTAAACTGTGTTCCAAAGTAGTATCAATTCTTCTGCATTTAAAAGCATTTCTAGGAGGTTTTAGCAATCAATCTTGTTAGGTTTTATTATGCTGTTCCTTCCATTTCAATATAAAACAAGCGCATTTTTATTTTTTCACCTTGTTGAAATCAATCTATATTGGCCAATAAGGCCAACAGCATCCTGGCTTGTATCTGAAACAGTCTGGCCAGCAGGACAAAGGGCAGTGATTGTCCCCCTGTACTGGGCACTGGTGAGGCCGCACCTCAATCCCTGTGTTCAGGTTTGGGCCCCTCACTGCAAGAAAGACATGGTGGTGCTGGAGCATGTCCAGAGACGGGCAACGGGGCTGGTGAAGGTCTGGAGCACAAGTCTGATGAGGAGCAGCTGAGGGAACTGGGGTTGTTTAGCCTGGAGAAGAGGATGCTCAGGGGGGACCTTGTTGCTCTCTACAACTCCCTGACAGGAGGCTGTAGGCAGGTGGGGTCCGTCTCTTCTCCCAGGTAACAAGTGACAGGACAAGAGGAAACTGCCTCAGGTCGCACCAGAGGAGTTTTAGATTGGATATTAGGAAAAACTGGAACAGACTGCCCAGAGAGGTGGAGGAAGCACCATCCCTGGAGGTGTTTAAAAAAAACATACAGATGTGATTTAGTGATGGACTTGAAGTCCTGAGTTAACAGTTGGACTTGATGATCCCAAAGGTCTTTTCCAACCTAAATGATTCTATGATTCCATGACTTTGATATCCTATTTAAAATAAATTCAGAAAATAAGTTTTACCTATTTTTTTAACAACATCCTTCAAAAGCATAAACTTTCAGTTAACATGTATTTCCCACTGTCAGCTACATATTGACTTTCATGCCAAAACTCATCTTACATTCCTGAACATATTTTTAGTGGGAACTCCAAAAGAGCAAGTTTGAAAGTAGGCCCAATTTTTGCCACCTTCCAATTTGGGTTTCGTTCTAGACACATCTACACAATTTGTAAACATCTCCAAATCAGGAACTGACTACAGATCCTCAAATTTCTGTTGAAACCTTCCAAAACCTATTTTCACAAAGAAGAACACATTTATGATTTAGGAAATAACATTTCAAAGCTGTGCCGACACCCCAAAACCTGAAGCATCCCCTCAAAATCAGTATTTTAAAAATGCTATATGCAAAATTGGCATTAGTAGTAATGCTAATTTCTTCCATCTTTTTTTGATTTTTACATGAATTTCTTGTCATTATGAGAAATGCTATATCAATCATTCTGGAAAGTGGGTTTTTTTCCCCGATACTGAAGCTATACAAAGACAAACAAATATAATAGGAGAAGAGGAATATGAAAAAAAAAATCTCTAATCAAGAAAAGGTCTTAAAAACAACTTTAAAATTCCCCTCCTCTTTAAGAAATGAAGTTTTTTGTTTTGTGCAAGTGAAAATCAGCTATGCAGTTTAAAATGTGGCACTACAGTGCACAAGTTTGGTCACTGTAAATGAGACCACTTTCCAGAAGACTCTAGGAATGTAATTCCTAGAAGATTCTTTCAAAGGTGTATTTATGTACATGTAAATGTTGTTTTCACTAACGGAGAATAAGAGAAGGAAGGGCATAAGTGATCTGCAGACTGTGATAAGAAAAATCAAATTTATACAGAAGCACAAAATCAATCTTGTATTTTATATAACGCACCATTCCTGTCATTCCTGGAAACTAGCAGGTACATTCCTGGAAATGAGCACGCAATAGAGAGTAAGAAAAAGCCCTAGGAGATGAAATGAAGCAGTGGATTTTGAAGAACAATTAAAGATATTCCAGAACATTTTAGAAAAAAAAATAAATAATCTTTTGAGGACATGGCTTCCAGCTTACTTATTCTGTGGGCTAAAATGATGCAGGAAAGTTACTCTGACATGAAGGAAAAAGACTAAAGTGAAAGTTTTCTGCAAGGCTTGTAAAAATCAAGATTTTATTTTAACATATGTAATACAAGAATCTGATCATTTTGCTTGTAAGGAGAAATATAAAAATGGGGATTTTTCAGTAGCATTCTAGTAGCTATGGCATTCTTTTGGCTGTCCTCTGAAAATGACTGAAATTTTGCTGAAAATCCAACAGAAAAATTCAAATATAAATCTTAATCATACATATTAGCCCTATAGCCAAGAGGAACAAATCTGACAATACTAAGGGCAAGTGTCTGCTAAACCTTAGTTTTAGTATGTAAGGTTGGGTTTGGTTTTTTGTTTTTGTTTTTTTTTAATAAAATCAGAGATTTTGCGTTCATACTTCCTATCCAAAAGAAAGAAAATATGGCTTGCAGACAAAACCTAATCTAAGGTCTAACTACTTTCTAGTAATGAGAAAAACTTAAACAGATTCAAAGAACTATTCCTTAAAATGGGATCAAACCTCCCTAAACACCATGTAGCCAACACTCTGTACATATCAATTTGGCTTACTCTCACTTGCTCTGGCAACTCTGGTTAACATCGAAGGAAAATGCAAGAGGCAATTTTGACCTCTTTAAGAATCAGGTGGTTTTCCACACATAAGCTTACATAATATCAAACCCAGTATTTATATACCATTCAAATAAATACGTAGTTACAGAAGCTCCAGCAGTCTCAGAGCCTGAAAAAGCTGTTAAACACTTTGCCCGGTTACAGAGGTACTGCCATACTTTGGAGTGCAATTGCAAAATGTTGTTTCCTTTCTAAATCCTGGCCAGAATCCTGAGATAACTTTCATTCATGGGTCAAATGATGAAATCTGACAGTAAAGACTGACATTGTCAATCTTTCAAAGACTCCACAAGGTCATGTTCTGTTTCCTCAGGGAATTTTAATTTAGCACATTAATTCTAGCTAGGTGACACATGAGTAAGTTTGCTCCTTTCAAGTGGCAGAACAGCGAAGTTAGGCAAGCAACCCAGACTCTGAGCTGCTTCTGATAGGCAAGTAGATAACAATATTCCAACTGAGGCACAACTGACAATACTCCTATTTTACAACCACTAACAACAGCAAAATGTCATTAATCACCTTCTGTGGATCCCATAGTATGGGTTGGAAAGTAAATTATTACATTGCTATAACCAACTGCCACTTAAGACACTGGAAATAAAAGCAGAATAAATAGTTCTAGTACTTAGTAGCAATACATGGAAAAGCTCCTTCACCACAGAAACAAAAATTTGTCATTATAATTTACATCAGACAGCAATTTAAGGTATAAAAACTGCTTTAAAAAAATCTGTTATGTCCAGTAATATGAAATTTTTATTGCCTAAAATGTATTTCACCATTAAATACACTTTAGCAAAGATCAACACACACATTCTGTATTTTAACGCAAACATTGTACACGTAACATTTGGAACACAATAATATAATAAACAGTAATAAAATATTGCATCTCTACAAAGCAAAAATAATGACATAAAAAGAGAATATTTGACTAAAGTAAAACTTCTACTGCTTTGAGAATTCATAAAGAAGAAAGCTTGATTTTGAATGGCTCCTATGAAATACAGGACAAGAGACCTGTATGTGCATTTTAATCTGCTATTAAATCTGTTCAGATTTAGTATTAGAAACAAAATCTTCTTTTATCTAAATATTAGGAATCTGTTTTAAAGCTAAGAAACAACCCAGTTCATTTGATTTTATTTATTATCTCCCTCATCAATCATGAAGTGTAGAAGACAGATGTGAAAAAAGAAAAGCTATGCAAATAGATACATAAATTCAGTAAGTCATTTGGGCGACCCTTCCAAATTTCATATGGACTGCAAACAGGATAGCCATGATTAACAAAGAAAATGAAGCAGCTCAGGTTTTTCTCTGTTGATGACCTTTTATTTGGAGTTAATTTACATTTTCCACACATTTACAAGAAGCCTCCTACTAACCTACCATCTGTACACTTTTTTCCAGTTCCTGAGGAATTGCAAATGTAGAAGAAGGAGCCTGAGTTAGAGGCCATGCACCAGCCTAAAGGTATTGGGAAAAATAAAAGCATTAACATTTTCATACAGCATATACATGAAGAAAAAAATAACACTATTGAACAGGTCTATAGTGTATACTATGTCATCAGACAACCACTTTAAACCAGGAGTTCTACCGCTCATTTTTTAACTCTCATTATGCGTGCCCCACTGAGGTATTAATTCGAGACAAGAACACAAGGCATTTTACATCACTATTGTTTAGTGTGCTAGTGGGTTAATTTTCAAAAGAAACACTAGGAAAATAAATTATTCTACAATGATCACAAGGTGTCAGTTTCCATATGAGAAGTATTCCGTTAGAAAACTTGTTCGCTTGTTATCAAAACACAAAAATTAAGTACAAATAACTCAACAGTAATAAACATACATTAGTACCTGTAGAACATATATCTGAAAACTAATTCCCAAATCTATAATTGTGTCCTGGTTTTTGATGAAGTTGTTGAATTTATTGTTGAGATCAGCACTAACACTCATGTCTGTATACATCCGGTGGAGCTTGCTGGTAAATTCATAACCACAGGCTTGCTGTGAAGAAAGATTGTAACAGGTTTCACAGTGAAAACAGTACTTATTGTATAATATTATGCCCATTCATTACCAAAAATATGAAAATCTAGTCAGCAGAAGTGTTGTTATAATATTTACAGAGAACATTAGTTACAATAGAAAACAAACATTTAAAAGAAAATTATCAGATTTATTTTAGTTTCACTTTCAATTTCATAAAATAATTGTTCATATAAATGAACGTACAGAAAGACAGAGCTATTTTATGGTATTCCTTGATACTTCTATAATGTAAAGCATGAATTATTTAAACACACTTAAAAGAAGTACTCAAAATCTCATAAAAATCTCAAATGCCTAGGTGATAACTTGATCAAGAAATTAGTTTTTCTTTTCAGCTGCTGGAAACAGGATCTACTGATTGCTATGTAATCTCTGGCACCCTCTGCTGCTCCCAGTCAACATTACATACACCTATGTACGTTTATTCTGCATTAGAAGAATTATTACATTACCTTTAGTTTATTAATCATGGCTTCTTCAGAATCCATAGACATAGACAAACCATGAATTAATCTTTTTGCCAACATTCTGGCATAGAACTGCATTTAAAAAAAATCAGATATGAGGATTTTCAAAAGCATAACCACATTCTTCAAGTATACTTTAAGCGCAACATTTTAACATTTTCTGAGTATCAGAAGTTACCTTTTGGAATACATCTTTGTCATCAATGTATTTGAAAACAGTAATGAAACTTGTAAGCTTGTCTTCTACTTCATTCTCTGTCATTCCTTTTGCTGACTTCTTCAACAAGTTGTCACAGTACTTGGCCAGCTCAAGTTAAAAAAAGAAAAAACAAACCCAAACCTACTTGTCAAGCTTGAGAACAAATGTATGCCAAGGTATTCCAAACTTCTACACAAAAGTTAATACATGAAATAAGTCACAGCCTACAGTCTCATGTTCTATTACAAGGGCTGTATTCATAGGTAAACAATACATACTACATGCACAGAAAATACAAATTATTTATCAAAAATTACAATTGTACCAATTTTGTACACACACAAAACATGCATATAGGTTATTTATGACTGCTGAAATACACACCTGAGGCTGACTTAGTGTGAGAAACAGATATTCATGTGATGGGCCCTATGCCAATCTGTTTGACAGTTACACAAAATTATTATTACTTTTTACAATAAGTATCGCTTACCAACTCAGGTGCTTTGCAGATCGACTTGGGCTCCCTATAGTTAACTACTGATGTCAAAGCCTACATAGGAACACAGAGCAAAGAGGAAAAATGTAAATGACTTGAAACTTTTATGAAATTTGAAGAAATCAAAAATTGTTCAGGGCAATTGTTCAGGATCTCAGAGCCTATAAAACTGAACTACACAAAAGGGAATCAAAAAAGAAACAATGAATAAAAGTGTTTGAACCACTGCTCTCTGAGAATTTGTGTGCTGAAAATTTTTAAGTTGAGATTTAAGTAAAAGTGGAAAGAGTAAAGGAACAGAAGTTAATTGCAAAAAGCAGAAGAACAAATTAAGTTCTGAGTAGAAACTTAATTGTAAAAGTATGAAGATCTTGGTATACCACAATATATATGGTCCAAAAGTACAGATGGAAAGAAACTGAGGAATAATTGCAGATCAAGCAGTATACCAACAGCAGTTTACATGTAGAGCACATATCTTGAGCTGAAAAACATATGGTGTGCTCCCAACAGCAAAAAATGGAAAGAACTTGCGGTTATTGGATTTTTCAATAAAGAGGAGAAAAAATACTGTTGAAAGTGGAAATTCAGAGCAGTGTAGTACAAAAAAATACCGTAGCTGAAGAAAACCTGAATATAATGAAAAAGAAAAGGAAGGAGAGAACAGCAGTTTAGAAATGGAAATAAACAGATATCAAAATCATTGAGATTAGTTTCTAAACTACATATCACACAAATTAACATTTTAAACTAATACTGATCCGAAAATATTGCATGACCATAGCTCCTAGGAATTAATAGTTCCTTCTATGGAAGGAAACGATTATTGTAAAGAAGAACTGACAAGCAACTTTCTTGTACAATGCGTCAACATTTCAATTGTTGATAACAGGTCCCTAGAATCCCTGTGAGAAAGGAATGCATGACTTGACAAGAAACATGAAACTCTTTGAAGCTTAGAACAGTCTTTTGCAATTACACTGGAGGCAACAATAGCAGTTTTTATATCCATGATGAAAAACTGACAGCAGATTAAGATTTTAAACATTTATTGTAATAAAGATCACTGAAGTGAAAAACTGATGTATTTAAGGAAAAAGTACGTTGCCTATGTGCCAGCAAACGCAGCTATCAATCTCCTACTACTACACCTTCTGGTACATGACATTAATTACAACTGAGACAGAAATGTATTAGGGTACTGAAATAAGTGTATGTTTTGAAATACTAAAATATTTATTTTATCAATATCACAAATACAGATGGGTAAATACTATTGATGTTACCGGTATCTTCATCACTATGTCTTTCCAGATTCACCTTGGCTGAAAATTATCAAAGCTTAGACCATGACCCTAACTAAAAACTGCAATTACTGTAAATGCCACAAAAGAGCAATGAAATGTATGCACGCATACTATGAAAGGAAACCATAGATAGGATAGTACTAAGTGCATTCTCTAGGAAAAAGATAAAAGGATATATGGGAAAGAATGTGAAATTAACAAATGGATTAGATCAAAAACAAGTACGTTTTAGGAGGAACCACTCAGTCCCTCAAGAGCCCAGGCATGTGTTGCAGAATTTAACAACTAATATTACTATTATTATTATTATTTGTAACAATTAGAACTGTTATCTTAAATACCTTCATGGCATTTCAAAGAAAAGAGCAGCATGCCTCTCTCCCTCAACAGGCTTATTTAACTTTAAGTGCAGTTCTCTCCTGCAAAAACTTGCCTATTGTGACAGCGACTGAAGTAACGGAAGTTTCCAGATATTCTCTGTAGCTAACTTGCTTCAACTTGTAACGAAGATTCTAAGTAATACTAACAGCATTCAGAGTTCAAACATTATGGCAGCAAGCAAATTAAATTTCAAACACATGTTAAGAGTTACCAAACTTTCCAAACCCCACAATTTGTATATTTATTATCTGCACTTAGTTCTACATTAAATGTGTCAGCTCCATTTTTATGTTTTAATTATGGTGGACAGACCTCTCTTTCAGAAAACGTTTCAGTATTAGAATGGTTTCCTTTGACCATCTTTTCCCCTAACACCAGACTGTCTTTTGTGCCACTGCATTTCTTAACTAGAAAAACTGCATAAGAACTCTATCTTTGAGTATGTGTTGATGCCCTGAAGAATTTTAGTGAGCCTGTAACAGGGTCCCATATTTTGTTGTCCAATGTTTTTTTAACTTAGGTAAAAGTTACCTTGTCAAGGGCACTCATAAAGTGTTGATCACCATTCAAAACAGTATTGATGAGTTGAACAAATTTACTATGTACTTCCAAAACTGACTCCACAAACTGAGTTGGCATCTAAAAAAAAAGTAGATAAAACAGAAAGCAAGTTAATGAGAAAAGTAGTATTGCCTGCACACACAAGCATACCTACAGTAGTTGTACACCTTTCCCTAATTATTCTTTTTGGTAAAAGTTAAAATCATATTGATTAAGTCTTTGAGAGGATTGATTCTGCACTGTTGTACACTTACACTACTGTGCTTCAGCATGTTTTGGAAATGAAAAGTCCTGCTACCAAACATAGGTTTGAGTCTATGCTGCTTTCATGTTGTCTAATCTTTTCCACTATACCCTAAAATCCTCAGCCCTTTCAAAAGTCATTAACGCTAACATGGAAATACAGCAACCAAGCCAAAAAGCTCCTGAAATAAGTAAACTGTTGCTGCTTCCCCTACACACTGACTTCAAGACAAAAAAAACCCTTTGATTTTTCCCACATAGGACGGTTACCAATCAAATCTAGTGTGCCCCATTTCAGTGTAACATTTTGTATAGAAACAGCTAATAAGAATTAGAGGCGGCCTTTACACAGACAAGCTGGCAGGCAGCAATGTAACAGTGTGCAAGGCACTGCCTGCATCACATGACTCCCCAAGTGCATTCTCAGGTCACACATTAAAAATGTTTTGAAGACAAAGTACTTAATCCACACAGTGGAACAAGTATTTCACATCTTTAATTTATCTACCTAAGTTTGTGAATTTTCATCATTCTCCTGGCTCTGCATTCACTTCCCTGGGTAGACACTGTTAGTTTGAAATTTGCAAATAACATGAAAGCAAACTATACTACTAGAGACTTCAGCCCATTTTCAGTATGCACACAGGAGTCATGTACAGAAAAGTAAGCACTCCTGGGCAATAAGAAAGGGAATTTACAACAGTTCATATCTACGTAGTATTACAGACAGAAACACTGGATGGCTGAAGTCACCATCCTAAAGTGAGCACAGATCTAGACAGTAAGATGTATACATGTACAAATGTAATGCCAATTTGTTTCTGAGCAGCAATGCTAGAGGAACAAAAATGGAATTGAGTAATTTAAATACATATGAACTGAAGAAAGTTTAACACACTTCAGTAAAATAATTAAGCTACAGTATTTTCAGGAATTACATGAAAATATGAGACTACAAAGCTATTAGTGAAAAACACCACACTGAAATCAGGACAGGATGTCAAGTCCTACAAATAACATATAATTAAACTAAATGGAATCATTGGTTTCTAACATACCAGAACAGCAAATGTCACTGACTTAGAGAAATTGAGGGAAAAAATACATACATGGAACAAAAGGACCCACTTGCCATGACAGCATTAAACAAACAACAATGAGAAATATCTAGCTGTAGTAGTTTCTGGTTAGATCACAACAATCAACTCTCAGGATAGATATGTGTTGCACAGCTAAGCGTGCTGATTAGAAGCTACAATTTATCCATAATGTTCCAAACCAATTTCATATAGACAAAGTTAAAAAAAAAACAGAATAGACTAAAAAGAAAAGGGTAAACATTTAATCAGGAATGTTAATCAAATAGGTGATTTCAGCTGCCTGAGAAAACTCACATTTTCCTGAGAAAGATTGCTGGTTGCTCTAAGGCCCTCATCACGGATATGGTTTTGTAGTTCCTGAATCATATGAGGTAAACCACTTGACACAGCACGAAGTAGAGTATACATATTTGCCATGTCTGTAACAGAGATACATTTTTATAGAATATGCTTAGAAACACTAAAAATCAACACTTAATTTAGTATCATAACTTCACACAGAACTTTTCAAAGACTGAAACATGACCAACTGTTTTGAAAAAAAAAAAATTAACATACACTGGATCACTGACAAAAGCAAAAAGAAGGGGTAGGGCTAATATCAGTATTTACTGAGTACTGCCATTGTGACTACCTCACTCGTTCAGTATTGCTTATTTAGGAGAGACTCCAAGAGGAGAGGTAGGCTAGTATGGAAAAGTATTGTGCCAGTTTCTTTTAATCCTTGGCCTCCTTAAACCTCCCTTAGCACCAGCCAACCAAAATCAATTTAGCTATCATATTGACTTGACCACAGTTTTCCTCCAGTGGTGGCTTGAAATTTTTCTCAGGTTAGAAAAGCCATAAATAAGCAGCTGCTATTTTTATGGTTGGTGGTTTTTTGGCCAAAAAAAAGGATCTCGGCTCTGATCAAATTTACAGAACTCTCTGGAAATTGAACACTTATTAGATACAATTTAACTGTGAAAAGTAATTTTTTTCACATAACGGATACTATCTTCCACACAAAAATAAACATTCTTTCAAGGTTAAAAGGTATGTAGTCATCGGGATGCATAATTTTTTTAGTTGGGCAGGGTATGTAGTTCTAAGAGCATCTGCTTCTGTAAAAAGAATTTGGGAAGGGAGGTCACAAAAGATTCAGGACAATAAAAAGTGGCTACGAAAAGAAGCCAAAATACTTTATAATCCTGACCTGTCAAATGATGACGAAGGAATCTGTAAAGACAGAACCATTGGTTTACAAATGAAAACACAAGCATAAAATATGATCAATTCTACAGGACACAGGACTTCAGTGTGTTTTTAAGCCGACTAAGACAAGGAAAGAGAAAGAGCATTGGCTGAAAGAAGAGTTGTTAACAGCAAGAAGGTTTTGACTCTGTATTTGGGAAAATGAAAATGAATTACGTGGTAAAATTAAAATGTCATTCAGGGTTTAATTGGGCTTTCTAGATAAGTAACAGCTATTAGTTGAAAATGCTTAAGCACATAGGTCATTGAATAAAGATAGTAAATTGCAATGCTAAATGAATGACACAAAACCCACTTCATGCGTTTGTGACCATTGAGACTTACCACTTCTTTTCTCTTGTCTGATAATATTGTGACATTCTGCATGTAGAAACTGCAAGTGATCAGCTACCATTCTCTGTTGGCATTCATGAATCACTTTGCCATATGAGCTGGGATGCAAGTATTTCCGACACCGCATTTCTTCATCTTTTAATCTACCTAAAACCTACAGACAAGTGTTTAAACTGAGAGCTGATGAGATGCTAACAACCAATATAGAACCATGCACATACAACAGTTGTATGTATGTAGAATGAGATACATGAATAAGTAACAACGTTAAAGAACTTGCCCAGGATCCTGAAAGATTAGATTTGTTCTTTTGAATCAGGCTGTCACTGAATTAGTGCAATCTTCTGTTCTGAGTACTGACCAAGCTCAGTTACTACTCGATGTCTAATAGAACTCAATAGTTGTCACGATTTATTTCTCCCTTCAGCTTTGTAACAGGTCTTCTCCAATTTCTTCTACCATATTTACTCTTTTCTGAGGAGGTTTTACCACAATACCTGTTTATGTAAGAATCACTTTACTGTTCCAAACCCATCTGCTTGTATGTAAACATCTGCTCAAAAGACACAGGAGTACATCTGAGCTACTAATAAAAACTCTCTTTATAACTTCAATGAGGGAAATAGGCATTATCATATATTAAGTCATATGAAAACTGACTGAAAAGCACTTATATCCAGTAATTATAAGGGGAGCAGAGGAAGAGTAGTGCAGCTACAAACTGCTTATGATAGACAAAATGAATCTGCATTCATTTCTTTTGGTTTAATTGAAGTCTTAGCTTGTCCCTGAATTTTACCTCAGGTGTGCAACCATTAGCATATGCTCCTTATGGTTAAAAGCGATCTCACAGCCTTCTCCTCAACTCTTCCATCTTGTTAGTGTGGACAGTATAGCACCAATGATTGACTCCTAGTCCTGTATTAATCTTTGCCTTCTCAAGCAAGGTATAAGAATTACCAGTAATTTAATCACAACCTGCCTTCGTACACCACAAAAAAAAAAATCCATCTCAGAGTATGTAATTTTTAACAATGCTCTGTAACAACTCTACTATGTAGTCTTCTTTAAGCATTACATTGATATACTACTACAAACAGAAGAAAAATAAGGAAGCAATACAGATCAACCTGATACACGTTTTGGGGGTTGTCTTTATTTATTTCTACTTTTCATGCAATCGAGTTATCGTTTATTATGAAATATTTTGAAGCTGACAGTCCATCCATAGGCAAGGTTTGTAGTTTATACTCATGCCAACAAAACGCATAGTTTAAACTGCATGAAAGCACACAAAAAAGAACAACTATGGGAACTGTACAGGAAAACACGTATCATCAGTTAATTATAATACCAGATTTTAGTTATTACATGTGTACAGAAGAATCTCTTACCTTCTCCATGTATTGTGAGCAATTTGACTCTTGCAATAAATTTGAAGCTTCTTGTTTATAATACTCCCCTGTTTCATTCAGAAAAGGACACTCAAATATTTCCTGATAAAACTAAAAAGGGAGATATTTTTTTTAAAGTACAAATAATGCATACACTAGATTAACATTCAAAATTACAAACGTAAATCAGAAACATTTATCTACCTTTAGGGGGAATTTTTTCTTATACTGTTCAACATGAACAAAGGAGTTAATAACCCCATGGATTACTTTCTGGTTTGGGTCTTCTCCACAGCGATCACTGAAATAGGCAAAGGAAATATTAATGAGAATGTAGGTATCTAGTGTAACTCATCTAATAGCTGAATGAAATAAAATCGGATGAAAACATTTTCCAGTAAATTCCTCTGCTTAAATTGGTAAAATTGAAGAAGATTAATCTTAAAATAAAAAGTGCACTCCTCTTTCTTTCCTATACTTTTAAATTGTTGAGAAAGCAATTCATAAACTATCATAAAAAGCATTTGCAGGTCATGAAATTTCCCAGTGTTTGCTAAAGATATAAGTATTCCAAATACTGTAAGCAAGTACTTGAATAGTTACAATAAGTTACATCCAATTAAATATATTACCTTCAAACTCCCACCCCCTCCAAAAAAAAATTAAAATCATTTTTGCCAGCATCACACCAAGCAGCATACTATTTTATTATCTACTATTCAACATGTAGATATGAAGTGGAACAAATAACATACTTGGTGCATTGTCTCAATTTTTAATGATACACTGGAAAAGGAAAACTTTATGTCTTCCAGTTCATTCCAGCTTCTAAGGAAAAAGTTCAAATAAAGAAAATATTTGGTTGAAAACAAAAGTAATTGAAACAAGTGTTTTTACATGCTAAAAACATTAGCGTGTACTCCTTTGCAAAGACTGGAAGTAACAGACCCACACTCAGAGCAGCAGAGACTTTTAAAACATGAACTGTTCTAAAAAAGACCACTTGCACATACACTTTACGAAGAAGTAAAAAATATTCCTTAACTCCTAAGGTGTTAAATAGGACTAAAATATGATTTACAAAAGTATATTTAAGCATCAGCAGTTGTAATTTCAAAGGTTTTACTTTTTAAAACACATGTGTACATGTACATACATATATAGGGATAGAATAAGAACTTCTACTTTACCCAGCCTGCACTGAAAAGACAAAACAAGTTCTCCATTAGAAACTCACGTTGGTATAAGAGAGTCAATTACTTGAGTGATTTAAAAAAAAAAAAATAAAAAGGGAAAAAAAAGTAAAGCCAGAAAAAATACTTCAAACTCAAACATTACAATATATCCATCTAGGCTGGGGTGGAATCAGGGGAAAATAATTTTGCTAATTTAATTGATTTTGATTTGGAATTGATAAAAACTCCAGATGCCCATGAGCTAGGGAGGTTTACCAGGACAGCCACGCCAGCAGTTACTAAATTACATACACCAGACCATATGTTCACAGCACTGTTAACGGTGTGTACTGCTTTTAAATACTACTGTGTCCTAAGATCCGAAAACTTAAGCTCATGATGGGTGGAAAGAACTAGCTCTCTAACAGATTACAAGCAGTCATTGTATGGTTTATGCAGCTTGGTCACCTGTTACAAGTGAGTTAACCTAATGGTAACTGCTTTAGCAGGGATGGTCTGATTTACACACACACACACCCACCCACCCCGGGGGAAAGGAAGGTTTCCTCTGGCTGTGGTAGCTGGAACAACGGAATAAATTTGGGTTTGGGTACATGTAATCACACCTTGTAATCTTGCCAGCATCCCTCTGCTGGGTCTGATTATATGATGGCAGAGGCAGCAGCAAGACACAGAAGGGAATAAGTCTAATACCAGACCCAGTGCCTGGACCCAGCTCCACCCTGGAGGGACCCAGGAGCATGATTAAGTTGCAGGATGTATGCAGCCGGTGAACACAGCACGATGTCATGGAGTGCAGGAAGCTATGTAACTAAAAGTTAAGCATATTACAAAACAGGGAACCATCCAGTCCACCTCTAGCATGTGGGCTGGACCTGGAAAGATACTGGTGACACAAACACAAGAAGCATTACTGTAATAACAGATGAAGACTCAGATCCCCTCTGCTCGGTTCACAGGCCACTTCACAGACCTTAGCCCATGCAGATGCAGGAGGAGAAGGGGCAGCAAAGTCAGGCTCAAGGGATTCAAAGGTCAGTATATCATTAGGAAAAAGCTGTAAAAGTGCAGGAGGGAGACACTCCGTGGAAGAGCTGTAAGGCGGAAGACAGGCTTTTGAAGCAGAGGTCAACAGCATGAAGGCGATAGACGAAAAGGAAGACAGCACAGAACCAGCCTTGTCTGCTTTGGCAGCATATTCAGGTTTTTATTTACACCAATGGCACTCTGCTCCCAACAATTTGTAATGCAAATGGCTAGTTTCAACAAAATTTGACATAATTTTCAAGGATGGCTTTCAGGAAAGCTATAGCAGTAAAAGCATCTCCCAAACTACGATGAGAGAAATTGGTGACCCCACCAAGGTGGAATTCTTAAGTCTGCATTTTCCTTCTTGGCAGTAGTCAGCAAGCAATATGGACACATACAGCTACAGAGCAGCTGCTGCACAGTTTGAAGCACGGATGTCACAGGACATCTTGGGAGGGTAGAAGGGAATGATGATGTTTGGTGGGGAATCTGGACAAAAAGATAAAGCACTAGAAACACAAGTTCCACTAATCTGGATGATGAGTTTCTTTTTTCAAAAGAAATGGAGAAAGCTACAGAAAACAAGCTCAAGGAAGTTGTGCCAGTTTATATTAACTCCATCTTGTTCCTGCCTTAAGAGTGAAGCTAACAGTGAAGTTTAATACTTATTGTACAGCGTAATTCTACAGCCCCATAAAATAGATTTAAAGTTTAAGACACAATAATAAATACTGTATTCACTGAGAAGATTTCATCATTCAGAAGAAGTGCTCTGCTGTGTCAGACCAATGGCCTATCAACACCACTTAACTACAGAATTCACTGTGAACTAGAAGAGCCCATTTTGAACACTTCCTAAAAAGTTAACTTCCAATAGCTTTCCTTCCAAACAAATGGTAGAAATAAATTATCAGCTTTGACAAGAACAGGGTCAGTTAGTTAGAAAGTGTTAGTTATCTTTACTAGAGAAGCCTCTCCTGGTTAGTCTGTTCTAATCACACTGTCATTTGAGATAGCACCTGAATAATTTCCAAATTATTTCTGTTTAAGAATTTCATAGATGAATTTTCTCACAATTCGAGATCTTGTCGGCTTCCTGTTGTGTTGAAACAAAAATGCATAAGTTGATATTCAGCTTGCCTTGTAGGAGGAGTGCTTGGGCTAGAGGGAGGGGGAAGAAAGTGTGTTATATACAGAACTATATAAAAAGGAGTGCAGTCAGACACAGACAAGCTTAAGTGATTTACCAATTTTCTGCTGTTCAAGGTAACTAATCCTGCTCCCTTTTGCTCAGTCACAGGCCTCTGTATCTCTCTTGCATTGCTTTGGCACTCATCTAATGCTTTGCTGAACTGACTCATCATGCCAATCTAGAGAAATATTAACCAAGATGGTTTTCTGTCATAGTGAGGCAGTGCAACCGCTAATAAGATGAGCACCAAATTCAGCACAAGAAAGTAGCAGAGCACAGCCTGCTCCTTTTTGGCATCAGCAAACTCTTCGATCAGTTTAGCCATCTTGTTCAGCTGAACCACAAGTCACTCTTGTAGTTCTTCACTGCCATATACCAAAAAAGCTTGTTGTCAACTGTAATGTATAGTGTATCACACAAGTCTGTAACTTCTAAAAAGTCAACGTGCTCAAGATTTTAGTCAGAAGTCTTTCAAATTCCAGTTAAATACATTGCTAAAATAAAACCTGAAAGCAAAATCTGTGGCTCTGCTCTCCCTAACTTTTCCAGTACAATAATAAACATGGTTTTATAGGCAACCAGTTGACAATAATGTTGGTTATCAACTCCACATATCACCGTATACTAAACAAAATCTTCTGGTTAAAAGAAGTTCAACTGTTCCATCTATTTAAATTTCAATTTTTTTGTATAACATTTTAATAAATAGAACCATATGTACACTTAAGTACTACACAAGGCATCTAATCAAGAAGTTTCTAAGTATATACATGTATTAGTAATTTTATTAAGTTTTTTAGGTAATAATCTTCCCATGCATAATCTTGCACCTCTGGTAGATTTAACTCATTGATATCCACTTCTTCAAAGACCCTGATTAATTCCCGCATTGCTGAGCTCAATGCTAAAAGACTTTTAAGAGTTGTTTGCAGCAGCGTCTTTAACATTGCCTCTTACAAACTGTATTAACCAGTAGAATCACAGTAAAGGACAGCAAGAAGCCTACAGATACATGCAAAGACCATCTTCAGAATACCCATACTAAGTCCTACATTTCATGATACCACGAAGAACAGCTATAATAAGAAGTCTCTCTTACATAGTTCACTACATTATATGCAGATCACAAAGTGGGTAGAACACAGTTAATATTGTTAGATGTGTATTTTGAGAAACGGAGTTGAGTTAACTTTTGAGATCAAACAGAAGAATCCTTAATAACTGAGGGGGGGGAAAATCCAGACCCAACCATTAGAGACAATGACTCAAGTTTTATTTAGAACTTTCTAAATGGTTTAATAACAACGTCAACTTGTTACAGGCTCAAGATCTAATAACCCACAGAGCCAGCGACAGTCTTGATCTAAATATCCTTGCGAGGTCTGTCATCAGCCTCAAGGTAAACACATACCATTACTTTTAAAAGGTATTGGATGTCTCTTGATAAAGGTTTTAACAGATTTCCACTCCCACCCACAAGTAAATATACAGATTGACCAAAATGAGTCTTCAGGGTCACCGTGCTCGATGTATCAAAGCAGAATTTTCTTCACCATGAATTTAGTAAAAATAAATTGTTATAGTAAACATATGGATAAAGCAGTATTAGCACTGGTTACAAAGGAAGCACGGTTCAACAACTCAAAGCAAATAAATACTTTCTGATTCCAGAGATACCATCTGAGAGACACATCATGTCAGTTACTTAGTCATCAAAAATTTAATTCAGGAAGGAAAACCAAAATTTAATATTAAAATATTCTTTTTTAATGCATTCTAAATACAGCTTTTTTTTTTTTCTGACCACGTGCACAGCAAAGAAACTTTGATCAGCCGAATTACCTCACTATCCCAGTTCACCTACACTGAGTCAGGCATGCAATCACTTTAAAAACCCCCACCCAGTCACTGGGCAACTCCAGAGCTACCCTTAACAGTAGTAAAAGCATAGAAACCAATGGAACTTACAACTACACACAAGGTCTGTAGTATATTTCAAAATTTCCGTTTATTCATATATAAAAAGATCCTTTAGAAGCTAAACAGTATAAAGCTTTTGAATCAAAACTTAAGAAGCCCAAGTCCTGTAACTACCAGGGTCTTTGTTTAAAAGTAACAAAGATATTCAGAAATAAAATAATAAATTCCCTCCAAGTGAAAAAAAAATAAAAATATTTATTTCCATTTCATTCAAGCAAGGCACCAAAAATGTTAAATGAAGTCACTCATCTGAACAACAGAAACCCAGATGCTTCGCTTTCCTTACAGAGAAGCAAGAACTCTTTTGGGTCCCCATGCAAAGCAACATAGCTTTTCTGGCTTTGGCCAGAATCTTTGCATAAGCCCTGGTCCTTCAGTTTAGTGATGGCACAGAAGCCATACGCGGTCAGCATCAGGTGGAAAAAAAAGGCAAAAGGTATCCTATGGGACCTGGAGAATTATTCCAACTACTCCCCAATCCCATTGATAAAAAGGGTTGCTGAAACAGAAAGATCACGACCCTCAGGTAACAGTGAATTAACCATTTCCTTTTCAGACTCTTTCTACACATGCAAACCACAAATATATAGCCACAACAAGAAAGGCTGATAGATCATCATCATAAGTTACAATGCTACCTTCAAAAAAACCATTAAAAAGTTTGATTGGCATCCCCAGACTTTTCAGTGTAAAAAAGTGCAATACCCCCCCCCTCGTGTAAAAGCAAAAAAATATTCAAGCACTCACTTTTTTATTTCTCGGAGGAGCATCCGAATAAGGATGGCCTGCAGTGGCTCAATCATTAATTTTCTCCACATATCAAGAGCTAGCTGTCAAGACACAACACAAGTTTACATCAATAAAAAAATACCAAAAAAAAACCCCAAAACAAAACTAAAGATGATACAATTCCCCATTCAGTATTTCAAAAATGAAATGGTCGGATACCCTCTTCTGTCTCCTTTTAAAATTATTGTTTGCTTCACATCTCTCTGATTTATCAATGTATTGATATATCATTTCAGCATCTTTCTTCTAGACCATCTGACTGCATTTGGATGAAAATCACACAGATCTGTACTCTTGCAGTGTCAGACAGAATTTCTAGTCATGCAGTGTCTGAATGCATGCTTTCCAGTCTGCATTCTTCCCACACATCTAATAGGACCGATTTATTCCTTGGTTCCACTCTGTCAAGGATTCTCAAATGTACATAAGGACCCTAAGCAAGTTGGTTACAAGGGCAGGTTTTCAGTGTACATTTAAACAAAAATCTGCACAGCAATAGGTAAGTAACATGTCTTTCTACCTGAAGTGTTTGAATGTGTACAGACATCGGTATTTCTAAAAATGATAGCAAAAATAAGCCTCAGCTAGCAAAAGGGAATATCTCTTGGCCAATTTGTCAGAGGTCAGAATCAAAGATAAAGAACCCTTCTATATCAAACACACAGTGAACATCTTCAAACTAAGATATATACAGCTTACGCAAAGTCACTGAGAAGATAATATTTGACTTAAATGGAACTCTAATCACCTTCATATTAGGGATAGGTCACCCTATTACTAATATATGATTAGAGGGATCAGTCAAATAGACTCAAGTATCTCAAACTGTTGTGGGTGAAGTAATTGCTACCAAAACATACCACCTGTAAAAACACAACTGCAATCATTCAAAAGGAGTTTTTACACTTAAGTCAAAGTCAGATTTAAAGCCCAAGTGGATAATGTGATCCCTCAGATGGAGGGAATAGCCACACACATCTGCAGCCTCTAAGAACACCTAATAGTGAGTCGTAGACTGGGGAAAAAAAGGAAATTATCAAAATCAGTGATGACAGAGGGAATATTGCTAATAAAGTTTTGACACAACTAATAGACTCCTAGCTGCAAAAATTAAAATATTGATTGAGTGTGTTTTAAATGAAAGTAGGCATTTAGCTATTGACTAGGTATCTGATCTAATCCACTTTGTGAAATAAATGTTCCTTTTGAAGGGCACACAGATGAACTTGCTCTGTCACGGCTCTCCAACACCCGTGCAGTAATACAGAGTACAAGAGTCTAGGAGCTAAAGCTGACCCAACTGTATCATAAGCAGGTTCAGAGAAGAGGTTTGCTTATAAATCAAAAGACAGATAACATTTTGAAATCAAAGTTGTCTTGGGAGTGATTTTCACTGTCTTGCCTTGTAGACAATAGTAGCAGAACAGTTAGAGGAAAACAGTTTCCCTAAGACATCAGGAGCTCATCCAGCAGAGAATGCTGAAAGAAGCTAGCTCTGGAGAGGGGCAGGGGGAAGAAAGAAAAAAGTAAAAAAAAAAAAAAAAAAAAAAAAAAAAAAAGACTGACACATGTTGTGACTGAGGTGAAGGGGACCATCTCAGGCAATTCTATTCTGCAATGTGGTCTCTAGCATAGTCCCTCTCACTTAAGATCTACCAGTCTGAAACAGCTTCAAGTTGCCTGTCGGAATTTTCTTGTCAAGTAAGCTACAGACTGGTCAATCCAGCAACTTGACGTATTAGTTCTAGAGACTTTTTTTCTCCTTGAGGAGAAAACTGATCTTCCTTCTCCACTGGATTGACAATACAGAACATGGTAGTTTCCTTCATTTTCGAGAATCTGTTGCCCCATGATGGGGTAAAAAAAAACACAGAATGCACACTTTAACTACCTCCTAGCTCAGGGCTCCCATACAGTCACTGAAAACTCAGAACTCTGAAAATAATGATACGGGCTCAACCCAGAAAAACAGTATCCTTCACCACACATTCATAACATACGGAAAGAAAAATAAATCTCTTGCAAGCACTGGCATACTAGTTTCATCAACTGATCTCATCCTGTATTTCTCTTAATACAATTACTGAACGTCTGGAACACTTATCAGGATGATAAACTGTTTGAAGCCATGCCCACACACGTCACATACGCACCTCCAGTCTCTGCTATATACCTACTGTTACACACCCCAGAAGAACTAAGCAAGCACGTACTCGTTTAAGATTACTGAAAAGCTCACAAAGTTTCATTAGCGCACAGGAGTGACACTGAGACAGAAGCTTCAGCACATAGACAGTACAGTTCTGCATCTACAAACACTGGGCGTTATTTCTGTAACTTCTGTCCTTTATCTACCCAGAAGCATGATCATCTCAGTCATCTAAAAAGGGATAAATGATAATTCCTTCCATTCTAAAGAGGTGAACAACTGAAAGACTTTTCCAAAACCCCTAGTGCAATCCAAAGAATGAAAGATAGAATCCTAAACAGGAACCATAACAAAAGAGAAAATGCTTTCAAAACAAAAAGATTTGATAAACTTGGCGAGTGCCTTACAGGTCAAGAAATGTGAACTACTTTTATTTCTGAGGCAATGAATTTACCAAAAGCAGCACTGCAATTAATTTATTGAACTACTTGAGAGTAGGACTCAAGTCTCTATTCCTTTTCAGGCCATAAAGCTAATTCTATACCACTAGTGAACTGGGATTAACTTTACTGTCTCAAGATCAAAAATTTAGCTCCCACTACTACTACAGCTTACTAAGACAGTATTTGACAAAGAGAAATGAAAGAAGTCTTGGGGTGTGAGATAATGAAAGTCATTAGTAGCATTCCAGACATCATAATCATCCAAACATCTTCAAAGACCAAAGGCTGCCAACTACAGTTCAAGAATCTTGACCCTCGCCATAACCTGCCCAAATGATGAGCTATGGTTGTACCATCCTAGAAACAGCTGCTGGGGAGCTTTAAGAAGAAGTGTGCATCATTGTCCTTCCACCCCCCCTTATGATTCCTTAAACATAAGGAAAATGAGAAACTCCAAAAAGCTGAATTATCAGGTCTACAGTTTGTTGTTTACCAATGAACATATCCTAGGGCAGAAATCTATGGATAAAAGTTGTCATTACCACCCTTTGGGTAATACCTCAGAACAGAGTAGCACACTGAAACGAGGAGAGAACTCACTAACGCATCAGCATCACCCAGTGCCAAGAACAAGCCCAGACCTATTCCCAGCCCCCAGAGCAGCTGAACAGTCATTCACACAGAGCTAAGGATGCCTCCCGACAATTGTGGAAACGAACTCAGCTAAATCTCAGTCTCAGGAAATAAGGAATAAGATTTATGCCATTTTGAAGATACCACAAACACGGAAGCAACATGCACTTCCAATCTTGATAAGCCTTTACAGATGCCACTAATTAGCAAGCCTCAGAGACAGCACAGGTAGACAAGGGAAGAACAATTACCTGAACTGCCTTAAGTATATCACATTTCTGGTGTTTTTTTGAGCCCATTCCCAACCTGTCAGAGGATTAGCAATCCCAGCTGGCAGTGCTGTCTTCAGCAGCTGGATATCTGAGTCAGAAGCACAGAAGATGCTTCTTCATGCACTGCAGTCTCTCCTTACTCTTCACTAAAGGCAGCAGAGACTTCTTACTTAAATCAATGACATCAAACAGCTAGAACAGTAATCACTGACAGCTCGAGTTCTGACATTAAGAATGTATTTTCTCTAGCTTTCCAAACCAAAAGAGAAGTGTTCACTTCACTTTTAAAGGAAAAAGGCAAATGTACAGAGCAAAGGAAAAAATCAATACACCACTACAAATAATGACAGAATAAAATTAATTCCCCAGCTAGCAGTGTGTATACATACAAAGACAAGCATTCAAAAGAAAAGTTTCTGCTCAACTGTATTCAGGATTGTGGGTTTGCTCTGACTGAGATTGAAAAGGTGTTTTCAAAATCTTCTTAAAGTCATACTGAAACTATGTTTTGAAAAACTTGAAAGGTGTTGGTTTTTTTTACTGTAAAACTATCTTTTCATGTTTCTTTCCATATTTAATGGTAAGAATAATCATGAAGTGACAGAAACTATGTATACTTCACTTCTGCATAGTCAAAGTGCACAGGGTGGTATCTGCTGACTTTTTTCCATTTTACAGGTATTTAAAAATTACTCTCCAATGTACACTAGTAACTGTGTTAACATCCTTGTGCTTGCCCCAAATTATTTTTTTTAAAGATAAACCTTCTGTACGTTACACTTCTGTACAAAGAATGTCTACTTTTTTTTTAAAATCTCTATCCAAGTTTCTACAATAGCAGTACAAAACTGCTTGCATTAGAAAATAAGATGTACAGAAGACTAATCTCAAAAAAAGCTGTTACACTTTGCAACATCAAGAAATAGAAGCCTAAAGATACTATTTCAAGGGTTTCCAGAAACAAAAGTACTGCTTCTTCCAAGTGTTTTCTAGACAGAAGTGTCACCTAATAAGGCAAAGGGTTGTTTTTTTTTGCAAAGTGGTATCTATTACCACATTTTAAACTGAAGTTCTCCAATAGTTTTCATATTTGCTTGTGCCCCCACCCTCTGCCTTGGATCACTGTTTTTATACATCAAAACCGTAATTTCATTTTACAAAGGTTTCAGTGCTTGTAACTTCTACCATATTTAGCTATTCATTTTCTCTATGACAGGAAAGTCAAAACTTAAGAGGACAAAGCTGAACTTGTGGCACTTCTGAACGTAATTTATATCCTCTACCACTTTCAGAGATACCTACCTCTCCTATTTCCATCAATGGTTCGTTCATATCCACCCCGCCATAACCATACTGAAGATCAGCTTCAGTCAATTTGTTCTTCTTAATAAACTGTGTGTTGAGGTACCTATAGAAAAAGATATTCTAATCAAAACAGGCAGAAGTTAAGGTGTTGTAGGGTTTTTTGGTTTTTTTTAAAAATATGGAATTGTAGAATATCTTCCACATCACAAAAGATAACCTCTTTTAACCAGTGGCATTGGTTATCTGCAGGAAATTCTTAAAATATAAATGACTTCTAATTTAAGAGACCTTACATCATATTAAAACAGTAGTGTTAGCAACTGACATATCACACAGTAGCCTGATACATCACTGTCAGCATTTTCTTGGTGTGCAATATACTTGTGGAAGAATCCAACCTTTCAACATATACTACCATATTATTCATACATGCATATGCAAGATAACTGCTAAATTCTGAGCGGTTGACTAGTTGAGTGAAAGTAGCTAATTTTTAATGATAGAAAAACATTCCTGAGTATCAGATATTTTTAAGTAAAATGTATTTTCTTCTACCTGTACTGTTTATTATTTTGCATTTCTCAGACTAAAACACAAAAATAGTGTCAATTTTCACAGGACCAATTTTTGTCAGTTGTGATGCTTTACTCAGGTCATGACAACTAGCAAACAGCTGTATTGCAAATTTTAAATATAAGAATTTGCAGAAAATATTTTAATTAACAATTATAAAGAAGAAATGTTACAAATGCTTTTTTATTTTAATATTTACTATTGTATGCATAGGTTTTGTAAATAACAGACAAAGGTTTCTGCACAAGACCTGATAAAATGTCCCTCTTAATTCTCAGTATTCCCTTAAAAGAAATACAGTAGCTTTTTTAAACCAAACCAATCTCCTCCTCTTTCCCCAGTAAACGGGAAAAAAAATTATAGCACCATTTATAACTGCACTTGTATTTGTTGTGTTAGTGCTTAAAGGAGGTAACGGATTTTTAAAAAAAATTCTGATCCAACTAGCAGTTTTGGGATGCTCAGTTTCAGACACTGAAGAGAGCCAGATTACTGAAGTGCTTTAAGAGATTCAGGGTTCAGAGGCTGCACCAGACTAGTGATGCCTCAATACTTCAGGCAGGAATACAAATGACAAGCAAAGACGAAAAGGAGAAACACACTATGGAAACCTGTGAACTTGAAAGTATTTAGGACACCACAGAGTCCAAAGAAGGAAGACTTGTGATAGTGCAGTGGTGACAAACTGGAATACAGTGGCCTAACCTACTTTCAGACTCCAGAGTCTTACAGAATACTGTAAAATGCTCTGCAACCATCAATAAATAACCATCATAAATTGTAAATGCAAGTCTGTGCAGAAGGCTACCGGCCCGCCATTTCATATAAAACTTGTATGGACATCCAGAATAGCTGGGACACAAGCCCTAAGCAAGCATGGTCCTTGATGATATTTCCTACCCCTGCCATGAGAACAAAGCCAGCAACTGCCATTCTGCTTTTTCCTGTTAAGCTTGCCAAAAAGGAAAGCCCTATGCTCTCCTCATTCACTCCCTCTCTTCCATCAGTACATGCCTTCTCAACAAATCCAGATCGGGCAACTGATCCATCTTAAAGCTCATGTAGCTACAAGTAAATAAGCAAGTTTAATCTAGATTGGGTATCCCTGCAAAGACCTACCTGATTCAAGAAAAAAAGAGGGTGGCAAGAAGCAGGCAGGCAGAAGCATTTGTGGCAAGAGCTCTACCACACTGCCTCAAAACCAAAACCAAATTTGCCCATATTTCCTCTCCCGCTGTCCTACTTTTACCATCAATTTCCAGAAGCAAGCATAAGCAAGTAACTGCAAAGGATGTGTGAACAGTGTAATTCAAATCAATTCCTCCACTGAAGCGATCAACTATTTTCCACCTTGAATTACTACTTTAAATACTTCATCTCGATTTCTTACTTTCACAAGACAATCCGTAAGGTTTACTTGTAACTTACTGTGGAGACAAGAATTGGGCATGAATTGATAATACCATAAAATAACCCACAGACTCTTGCTGCCCTTATGGTAAAACTTTCAGGTGAAAATCTGAAATACTTGATCACACAGCTCAGGCCCAATTACTTGAGAGTTCACCTGTGCAGACTTACACTTTAGTATCTGATGAGGAAAATGGCAAACAAAATGAGAAAATTAAAACTTGTTTACTTTCATGGTATTAGCAAAGCAATACACTTTTTGGTACCAAACCTCAAAACACACCCACCAACCTTCCACTCCAGAAAGAAGGTAAAAAGTTTGGAATTCAGAAGAGTGTTACAAGACTTATTCAAAACAAATACCTACTTTACAATGGCATTTGGAAGACAGCATCCCATGTAAATTAACAACATCATGAAAACATCCGGTACATGAATATTTTTGTGGCAAACTTTTTCAGACATAAAGGACTTGTTAATTTAGCAAAACAAAAGGTAAGTTCTTTTACAAGGAATTTAGCAAAAAAACTAATTTAACAATCAGAAGGGTAGCTAATTATTGGGACAGATTACCTGGTAACTTCCATGTATTTCATACTTTTAGATCAACCAAGGACACTACTCTAACCACAGACTAACACAGTGACTACACTCCCAAAGCAATGCCACATCTCAACAGCCCA
The DNA here is from genome assembly GCF_023634085.1 of Falco cherrug. Classification (NCBI taxonomy): domain Eukaryota; kingdom Metazoa; phylum Chordata; class Aves; order Falconiformes; family Falconidae; genus Falco; species Falco cherrug. Next base: position 65,434,059 of record NC_073700.1, on the reverse strand, counting down.
CAGTGTCCTTGGCGGGGGAGAATGGGGCACAGACACAACAGACTTTTCAAAGTCCTGACAGAAGGATTAGATGTATATTTTTTTTTCTTTTAATGTTTTATTTGGTTTTAGTAGTTTGAATTACATACTCCTGGATAAGAAACAAGTATTAGTGTTGGCAAAATAGACATTGCGAAATCTAGCTTAAATGTAATGAACCTAAGAGCGTATCTGTCTCAAATCAGCTACTGGTCATTTTCTTATGTTCTCCATGAATAAAGCCAAAAGAGTTTACCACCTTTAAGTCTTTGTCCATCCATGATATGGCACCACAAAACACCATGCATGATTACATATATTTCCAGAAGTACCATACTTTAAGCAAAAAAGGTAAACACCCTCTATTCAGATTTTTTCCTCCTCTGAAAGCTGTCCTAAGATAAACAAGAAACTTCTAAGTAACCACTCTTCCTCCCCCACCCTGCTTCCTACACACAGAGTCAAACTGCTATACTGATCCCCAAAATGGCACAAAGGTCTAGCAGAACAGTATACAGGAATAAACCTGACCAAGTGCTGAGGAAACTGCTTTCAGAAATTTGCACTGAGAGAAACCTGCTAACAATTTTCACAGGCCATTGCAAGTGTTCATGGACAGAGAAATGGATAAAAACCCTATGTGCCAATATCATCCACTCTTCTGATGCATAGATGCCAATTTAAACAACCAGAAGTAACTGATTAGCTAGGACTAATTATTACAGTTTGTTTTCAGAAACACTGTTTGGTTTTTAAGATTTTCTTCAGTCTACCACTTGCAGAATTAAATTGCTTTACAAGCTACAGAATGCATACACGGCCACATGGTGAAGCTATAAATGGCTACATCACTGTATAATAGGAATTAGCAATTATATTAATGTTTTCAGTAATTTCCATGTGCATTCACATGGTCAGCGGTGCTAAATCTATCCACAACCAGTTATGAACAGTGCTGTTCACAGGTGGATACTGAGGGAGCAGTTTGTTTTACAGATCCAACAGGAAACCAAGCGCCGCCTCAGCTGCATTAGCAAGAGCGTACCAGCAAGTCAAGGGAGGCAATTGTTCCCTCAGCACTTTTGAGGACATACCTGGAATATTATGACCAGTTCTGAGTACCCAAACACAACAAATCTCAACAAATCAAAGAGAGTCCAGAGAAAGCTCACTGAAATAGCTAGGGTGAATAGCATGAGACATACGTGAGATTAAAATAAACTCTTCTCAGAGGAGCACACAGAAAATATAAGCAGCAAAGGACACAAGTTGCAGAATGACAAATTCCAAACAGACATACAGGATTTTTTTTTTACAGTGAGAGTAATCTAACACTGAAACAGGCTGAGCAGAAAAATCTCTGTCCTTGAAGGAGCTGAAATTTGACTCAATCAAACTTTAAAAATCTGGTTTAACTTAGAAGCTAGCCCTACTCTGAGCATAAGGTTGAAATGTGTGGCTTTCAGAGGCTTGTTCACACTTTAATACGTTTCAATGAAAACATGCAACAGTGATTTCACAAGAGCTATACCAAAAGCAGCAGAATGCTTTAGTGTGTCTAGTAGTGTACACATACAAGTGCTCAGCACTAGAAATTTAGATAATACAGTATCTGTTCTGATTTACTCAAGCACAGATGAACTGTCCACTGGTTTACAGACCTGTAAAACAGGGTTAAAATAATCTATATGAAGAATAAATGAAAGCCATTTCATTACAACAAAGCACTGCAGATACTAAAACTTTAGGAATCCAACAGCCATATCAAAATTACGAGATAAATAATAAATACCTGATGTGGAAGTAAACCTCCCAGGGCTACTAAGTGCTAAAATGAGGGTAGTTCTTTCAGTAGAAGTTTCAATAGAAAAATATCATTAGTGTTAGGTTTCAAATGTTGATGGCACTTCTTGTTTGTTTAAAACTTCCTCATATTTATTAAGTTATGTAATTAGTAAGCAAGATTAAGAGCAGCAGCTTCTTAAAGCTTAAAAAAACGAGAAGGGGACTGGAATTAATACAAGTTTAGATTGTGTTACAAGTTACTGCCATATCATGCTTAGAATTAGAATACACGTTACTCCTATCATGACAAAACCGGTTGAAGTTTAATCCTAAAACAAAGGAAAATGCGTCACATAAAAGTACAAAGCAAACCAAAATTAGCCTAAAGAACTAAAAATTACATGAATATGCTAGTACTAAGTGTTTTTAAAAAAGACAAAACAGCAAAAGCTGCATTATGTGTGTTTAGTTTTTAGGATTTTTTTTTTATGAGTAGATTTTAGAACTTCAGCATTTAAAAAAAAAAAAAATCGCTTAATTTCAATTTGCTGGATAAGAAAATCCTCCAGTTATTTTAAATAAAGGTACACAAACCAGATTTTTTTACAAATACAATTACCCATGAAGACAGTTACAGCACCAAGACACTGTTAAGACCCCATGTCCAGCAATGCTTTTACCTATTATGTTTGTCATCAGAAGTTAACAAAAAAATCCAACAACTGAAGAATATCAGGTGTTAATATCAGGTATTTCTTATTCCATCAGTTTTATCTTAGTGAAGAATATATGGGATTTTAGTTTTCAAACTGAATCCAAATTTGTTTTCCTAGCAAAACACACCTGGTGGGTGTATGTTTTATTATTGAAGAAAAAAATCACTTTCAAAGTCATACCCTTTAGAGACTTTTAAAAGACAGTATATGACAAAACTCACAACTTCAACACAAAGAAAGAACATCTAACTTTGAGGTAAAATTATTTCCAACAGAACACCCAACAAGTACATCTTCTGGACCAAAACACCATATGCAAAGCAAGAAGAAAAGTTAGAATGTGCAGAGCTGGCAGGAAATGAATAACTTCAGAGTTTAAGAACTTGGTTTCACAGATACATGAATACCACTCTGTTGAGCTTATATATATGTACAGGTTGGTTCGTGTGCATAAAAACTGTCTGAAAAAAAAAATGCTCTAGCTTATTTAAAAATAAGCCAAACAAAAAAAATCAGGTTCACACTGCTGGAGAAGTATTTTAATTCGTTGGTTTATGACCAGAAGCACTGAAGCACTTGGAAAAACTGTTACACAAAACAAAATCAGTGAGATTCATACACATTAAATAGGATTTAGCACCTCCCCATATGAGCTTGAATTAAGTCAATGACACATTACAAACCAAAGTTTGCAAGCCCAGAATGGACTCCATCATGTGTTCCCAGTCTGCTAGTGATAATTTAACAGATTTGACAAGATCACACATGTATCTCCTAACATAATAGTAAAGGTCTTGAAATCCTTTGCAAATCCTCACATCATAAGTACAATATTAACCGTGCCTCCTAAGTTATATTTACCTGCTGCAAATCACATGCATAATGCATACTAGAATGTTCAACCTGCAGTCAGAGTGAAATTAAAATCCAAATCCTAGTAAATCAAAAGCCACCTCAATATAGTTATAATTCTAGCAACTCAGGAACAGGTGAGGTTTTTTATGTTTAAGCTACCCCTAGTAGCAACAAAAGACATTCGTAATTCAGGAAAAAGTAGAAGTACAAAAATAACACAGGTTGTGTTTTTATTTATAGACTTGGCTGTAATCTAATGAAAAAACTGTAACATTGATTGCCTGTATGCAGTCTATTAGTTTCTGAAGTTCTCAGAAAAGAAACCAGGAGACATTTTTACTCCCTCTCCAATCCTTGCAGTTCAAACTTCACATAAAACAAAATTGAACTGAAAAGAGAGGACCCAAAGAGCACATAACCTTGTCTGAAAGGGAGACAGTTCTAGAAGGGAGAGCTGTGTTTTTGCCAAGGTACAGAGCTAAGCTTTGAAACAAATCATGTTGGTTCAACTGGACCCTTCATCACAACGCCTTGTAGAACACCACCTAGGATATTATCAGCTACTTCACCACTGGGTTGATTAGCAACAACATATTTGGCACTGAAACATCAGAAACAACAGAAGTAGAATATATTAGTAATGAAAGAATAGTAGAATCATCTTAGATAACTACTTCAGCAGCAAGCAGCAGGGCACAGAAAAACCTGTTGACATTCCTTTTTTCTCATGTTCTGCTACTGTAAGTATATTCTCTCCAAAACTGACTGGGGCATATTCAGCTATTGCTCTCATTAAACAACATTCTTCAACTTAAGCTGCAGATCACTGTAATCATTTCAGAAGTTTAATAACTCATTTGCAAAGCTTACCTGTATAAACAGTCCATATAGTCTGCCCCTTTGCTATACTCTTCCCAGTATCTGTGATACATAACCAGCACTTGTTCTTCAGCTTCCAGAACTCTCTGTGAAGGATAACACACACAACCCACTAAAATTAGTAAGAAAATAGCATACATACATAGAAAATCATAACAGGATTATAATTTTGGAATAACAACTGCATACTCAAAATTAAGACCACACCTAAGCTTTAACTGGTCTAAAAATAGCTTTGTTGAGATGACCAGGAAACTAACAAATCTTTATACTACAAAGTTTTGGTAAGCCAGCTGCAACACAAAGTTGCTTTATCTTGCACTTTAAAAAGAACAACCTCTATAATATATTATTTTCTATTTGTTTTCACAGAAGTACTTGCTTGAATAAGCATGGTTCATATTCTCACACCACACTGGTGGGATAACTCACACAACTATTCCCTCATTGACATGGATCAATTTTAAACTCGTGCAGCCACATGCACACTGGAGGAGCTGCCTAACTCTAGCCGCTTAAGATCAGTATGCCTTACCCATTAGAAAAGCCCTTATACTTACCAAGAATCCTGGAATAAAAAAAGTTTCACGAAATGCAGACATGTGCAAACTTAAAACAGATTTGTAAATCTAGGCCCAAACCTTTTGGAATTTAAGCAAATAGTAATCTTTTTGTTGCTGATGTCTGAACTTCTCAAAACATTTTCATACTTCAAAGGAATAAGTTCTACAATTTAAACTAATTAGTCTGATTTGTGAAGGAAGATGAGATCCTAGGAATTCAACTATAACTCTCTATAGAGTATGTAATTTTAAACTCTGGCTCAAGTAGCAAAGAAGCTTATGCAAAAATAATGTAAAAGAGGAAAGCTAGTAGACAAAACAAAATCTAGAGTGATTCCCTCTACGGTATGATTTTTGTGAAAGCTTTCCAACATTATTTCAAAGACAAATGGTGGATAGCCAATTAAAAACCACACAGATGTATGCTTTCCACTACTTCCCACAGCTTCTACTGTGCTGGCACCTGCCCGATTATCCAAAGTGAGCTCATGCAGCTCACTAGATAAACGAGGAAGAACTTTTCTATCCAAGTTGTCTGCTAGTTTAGTGAACTGACATAGTCTACCAAAGTTTCAGAGGTATCCTCTCTGCTACCAGTGGAACTACCCATTAAGACACCCAGCCTATCTTGACAAATACATGGGTAATCTAAGCTCAAAAAATAGCATCAAGCCATTTAAGCAGTACTGTGCAGAATTTGCAACTCTTCATTCCCTATACAGACATCAAAGGCAGGCATCTTATTTAAATCTACTCTTTATACTAAAATACAAGGAGACACTGTTCATCCATCCTACATATTCAACATGATGAATCATGATTCTGTTAAAATTAGCTGTCTTAGCTGATGATACAGAAGTTAATTCACAGTTACATAGGTATACAAGTATTGTTATTTGGCAAAATAAGTAATTCATCATTAATTCCTCCCCTGCCAAGCATTTTTGTTATTCTATTTCCCACATATTTTGCAAGTTTTCTTTAGCAGAGTATATACAATCAGTTTCCAATACATTAGAGTATATACTTTAACATTGTAACAGTAACTATAGCGCATTTGGAAAATGAAGACATTCTGGAACTTGTTTAAGCATTCAGTAGAAAAGAACTTGCTTTTCAAGCCAATGAGTATTTTATATAAACTGTAACTGTTGGTTTTAAAAAAAACATTCTTTCTTTTGTGTTGCATACAGGCAGATATCTATATATCTGTCTACACTGTGTTGTGTGATGTGTTACATAGATAGATAGATACAGACAAAGATATATATTCTGCCCCTGGAACTCTCACCTGTGATTTAGTCTCATAAAATCTGCACACCTTCATCCATACAAAACAAACAGCCCCCCTCCCTGAAGTCGAAAAAGACATACAATACCTACATGTACATCAGTAACTGTATAGGTTACCTTGTGCAAATGACGCACATGATTTTCCAAAAAAATTTTAGTCTCAGTATAAAGTCTCTCTCCAAGAGGTTCAGGATAGGCCACACACAAAGCATAAATGTCTCTGAGCTCAGAGTCAAGGTTTGTATCTGCTTAAAGTGTGAAAACTTACAAACAGCATTTAAGATTTACAGAACCTTCTTTTCTCTCCCACACATGCATTTTAGATGTTTTTCATATTTTTTTTCAGTTAAGCACAAAAGAAGTCATTTTCTTAAATTAGTGTAAGTCCTGATTTATGAAGAATCTAAGCTTTTAGCATCAATAATAAATTTTAAGTAGTGGAAGGTGAAAGAACGTTACAGCTAAGATCCTGGAACTTATGGCAGCCCCATATTGGCGTGGCTTTTACCACTTACTTGCCATGCACAAATAATACACAATTATCTCAAAGTGAAAAAGCAGCTTTCATCCAAAATTCTTCCTCTGTACCTGCAGCCAATGTGAAACTAAGATTGTTTTTGGATAATGGAAAGAAGCACTAATTAGGTTAAAACGTGATAGCCAAGTATGGAGCATAGCAAAAATGAAGCGAAACCAACTTCAAGTTTTCCTCTCCCAAGTCCAAAACAATTTACTGTCCCTGAGTATTGGTCCCCACTCCACAGGTGAAACAATTTTGTGGGACACTGGAAATTAAGTAATCACAATGGTAATGTGGGCACAAAAAACTGTCTTCTTTTTAACCATCATTACTATTTCAGTAATCCTATTTAGATCACAGCTACACAAAACAGTAACACTTGCTCATTTAAATGGACAGCAGCAAACAATTAAACCTCTTAAGGTGGTTCTGCCTCTGAAGTACCTTGCAGAGCTTTAAAAAAGTCACTTGATACTTCATCAGGAAAAAAAACCTATGATTAACAACTTGGCTTTCAGAAAAGTCAAGAAATGATTAAGTCCAGCTTCAGGTGAAAAACTGCAGGACAAACTAGTTCTGCAGAAGTTATCTAAAACCCATTATGCTTATCCACCAAGATTAGGTACTTTATAAAACCAGCCAAGCTACAAATTATGATTTAGCATAGATTACTCTTTAAGGTAAGCTCTTTAATTAAGGGAAGACACAAGATCTGCTTTCCTGTAGTCTACCTTAAAAAAAGCACATGCCTGTGTAAAAGGAGGTAGAAGACATAAGGACAGTTGACAAGTCACCTGCCTAGTCTATGGAACAGTGGCCAAGCTCTCATCCCACAGTTCTTCCCAAAAGCATGATTCTTTTTTTACACATAACTACAACTCAAAAAAAGAAAGGTACTGATATGGGACAACTAAATGGAAAAAAGCCTTTATTTGGCCACTGGAATCTGAAAGCCTAATCTCAGTTACAGTTATTTCATCCATTGCGATCATCTTTATCAGAATTCTCCTTGTAATGGCAAGAAGCATTAAATGGAAATCCCAACAAACAAAACAGGCAATATTCACTGCTTTATAACAGTAGCTAGCATTACATTACACCAACTTCCAGAGTTATGAGCAATGAAATATCAAAACTATTAAATTATTAGTGAAGAATGAAATATTTTCTTAAACAGGTTGTAAAGAACAACTGAGTTTGGTTGGATTTTTTTGCCACATTCCCCCTCCCCAACAAATTGTCAGCCTAAGGATGGTCCACAGTCAAACACATCCTCAGTACTATTCAAATCACAAGCCTCCTCACTACGTAAATAAGGTATTTCTGAGAAAGTAACTTCCAGAATTAGAAATCTTTGTAAGCTACTCACAAGCAAAGAGGACATTGGTTTTTTTCTTTTTAGATCCACAACTACACTACCTGCATCGCAAAAACTATTATGGATCTCCGCTACCAGAACCACTTGCTTTGAAGTTAGAGGAAACAGGCAGTCTTCACCACCACAGCACAATAAAATAACGGCAGCTTACCTGATGAAAGCAGCAAACAAGTATCTCTGAATTTATCTAGCCTCTGTGTCTAGGCTTCAGTTAGAAGTCTAGATGACTTGACTGTTGTAAACAAGTTTTAGTTGTAATAAACGTATTGAAGATCAAAAATATTATGTGTACTCCTTCACGAAAATGCCTATCTTCCAAACATGCCTTTCTTTATTCCAGAGAGCAGTCAAATTTTCTTGCAGATTAAGAAAGCAGAATCCAGTATTCTTCCTTGACATAACACTCTTGTGTACCTGCTGAAATTAAACTAATGGCTTAATCACAGAAGGACCTCCATATCAACCTCACACATTTTCCTGTAACAACCAAATGATAAAAATCAACACCAAATCCTATTTGTTGGATACTAAGTTTCTCTGGATTTCTACAAAAAAAAAAAAAAGCTACCATGAGTCTCAAGAACACATTAAAGTGTAGCTTTGCTACAGAAAGCTTACATTCTTGCTTAGTTTGTACTAGTTTATTCACTCAACTGTATCTTTCATTTCAGAATCCAAATTTAGGTGTACCATTCAAAACGTGAATCTTTTAACAAAAAACCTTTGAGAGGAGATGAATCATTAGTCATCACTGGTATTTTACTCCATAAACTTAATGCACATTTTTTCTGTGATGCTGTCCCTCAGAAGATCAGGAAGCAGCCTTTACTGTTCAATAATTCATTTTAATGGTGAAAGCCATCTGTCCTTCCAGTTCAGCACATAGTTTTGCAGGGTGAGAAAGGTCAAAGAAAGCTGAAGCCAAACTGTTCTTTAGGGGCCTTCACTCTGTGTCAAGAACATCAAAAGCCTTGCACAATTTAAGTACTCCAGTAGCTGCTATTTGAGGGGTATTACCCAGCAAGGGGAAACCAAAGCAATTCCAAACTAAGGGGAAAAAAATAAATCACCAGTTACAAGAAAATACTGTATCCAAGGCCATAAAAGCTCACTAATACTGTCCCCGGGGTAAAAAAAAGCATCTAGTTAAGACCATATATTAACAGAAAGTTTTGAATGGATCTTCTCTAGAAGACCAAAGCACAGCTTTCAGAAAAACTCTGTGGTTGTTGGTCTTCCTCTGCAACAGAATCAAAATTCATAGAGCACTTGAGGACTCACAGTCAGAAAGAATCATGATGATATGAACTTTATTTACTCTTCCTTCTCTTTGGGCTGGTTCTTATATTAAAGATATAGTTCATAAGTTGTTGGTTTAGGACCCTTGTAAAATGGGGGATTAGAGGAAGGAGAACAAATATGCATAAAAGATTGAAAAAAGCAGGTGGCCACGTTGCATACTTTTAAAATAATTCTGTTTGCTGTATGGCTACCTTCCTCCCTGGGTACTGTTCATCCTGTTTATTTGGTTGGTGGAAAAACCATGACAACAAGCAGAAGATCCTGAATTTCTACCTATTCAAAAAGGTTCTGCTGCTTAAAGGTAGTTATCCAAGTACAGATGAACTGTAACTCTAACCAAGCTTGATCAGCCTTTTAACTTAAAGAGTACTCCCTACCCTACTGAACACTTAGAAGCAAAGCCTTGAAAGTTATACAAAGCATTTATAATAACCAAATTATTGTAAATAGTATCTCAGAGAGACAACTGTCACTCATTTACCAGACAATGAAACAACTCCAGAAACATTTCTTTCTGCAGAGAACCTTAAAGGAAATCTGAAGGTCAAAGGTGGCTCAAGATGACTCACAGTTTAAATAAAGTGACATATGGTCTTTCAGGTGATCTTTTCCAGAAGATTTTTAACGCTTACACAGTTGTGCTTCCCAGCCCATTGCCATTCTAGCGTTTCAAGTTTGAGATACAAGCTATATTTAAAGGTAAGCTATGTTTAACAACAGAATTGCCAGCATTACAGAGAAAACACTATATTCAAGACAAACAAGTTCTGGGGAAGCAGTGAGGCAAAAATTAGTTCTAGAAATGCAATCCACACAGTAAAAGCCTCTCACCCCTAAAATACTATTAGTCTCCATACACTATTTGATCTCAGCTGTCTCAAGCAGCACAAGAGAAAGCAAACACTTCTTAGAATACACTGCTGCAGACTGAAATCATGATCCTTTGCTATATTTTATCCTTTGTTTCCACATCACTGTTTTAACTATAAGGAGACTACAAAGATCAAGTGGTACTATAACCAATGAAATAACCTGTATTAATTTCATTAACACACAGTTCAAATCATTGGTCACCTTTTTATTGTGCTTATTAAACAGCAAGAAGAAGAGTTAATGGGACATTTTGTTATAACATCCCTATAGATGTTTAGAAACAGATTACTCAAATTGAATTTAACAGTGAATTTAAAGCTAACAAAGATCAAGATGATGTATTTTTCAAATGCCACATCTTCCTAAAACATATCATCAAAACCTTAGTTTTCTTTATTTATTTAAAACCTGGAACACACCAGCTGTATAAAATGACAAGTTTAACCAAGTCATTCAATTCTCAGTGAGCAGTTTGCGTTAAAACCTAGAATTTGGTTAAGAGTAGCATAAGTACTAAACAATCAACATTTAAGTTGGAAGTTACAAGTCACACAAGCTTCTCAGGCCTTTCAGCCATAGAGAATAAGACAAAAAGGCTCCTGCCTGTGCCAAATCAGCACTAATAGTGCCACTTTCTAAGGAACATAATTCCAAGATGATGGCAAGTAAGGTCCTAAGAATTACATGCCAAATAATTCTTCCAAGACTGCTTCCCAAGTCTCCTATTCATAAGTGTTCCCCTTCTGATGTTCAATCAACTGGAGTAAATCCCAAAAGAGGATCAACAGCAGACTAGTGTAAAAGGCCTCCATGTAAGAAGTTCTGAGTGAAACATCTCATTCAATTATTATTTTAGATTTTAGGTGCCCTTGTTTAAATGTTTAGAGCTTTAAGCTACAGAAGTTAACAGCTTGTTGAAGACTGAAATACGCAATTCTCAAAAACTGCTTAGAAAGAAATGCTGACAAATTATGCTGTGGTAGTAAGTACACAACTCATTAATTCAAAACGTCTGTAAATTTTGTGAAGCCATTTGAACTTGAGTCCCGGACCAGGTGAAGAGTCGTGCCCCTTAGAAATTAACCACAAAGTTTTAAAATTAAAGAGCTCCTTAAAGATTATCACACCATAGAATAAGGTTCCACAAAGACTTTGGGAAACTGATTTTTTAATGTATTTATATGCATGCACACACTCAAAACAGGCACATGGGAAAGCAGTTCTGAGTCTCTTTTCTTTAGCCTAGCTCTTGCACCCAGAATAAGCTTATGTTGTAAAAATCTATGTATAAGAATCTTCTCAGGAGCTTTTTTTTCACCCAGAAGAATTAACAAAACAGTAAGTCTAAATCATTCTCCCCTACAATTAAACCAAACTCAGTCAAATTGCTGCAGAACAGCTGCAAAGCCTCCTAAAAGTCTCTCAATTATCCACCACACTGTAATGCCTTATGAATGCACAGACACAGGGCACAACATAACTGGTTAGAATAGTCACACTTATTTTAAAAGAAGTTGACTGAAACTTAAATCTTGTAAAAAACTTACAAGTCCATTTTACATGTAAAATGCAAACTTTTCACCACAACAATATATGTACAGCTGTGCGTTGAACAGCAAGATCATATGACCACAACTAGAAAGAGTAATTATTTTTTAAAATAGCTTAACTGTCAGAGAGTAGAGAGGCAATAAGAGTGGAACGAAAGTAACAAGGCTTTTTTACAAACCGTTGCTACAGACATGTCCAATACGGTAGCCGATGCATATACTTCTGTGAAAAGCTATAGTATAAGCTAAGCATTAAAGCTACTAAAAGTGAGTAAAACTCAGAACAGTTTACTATTTATTACCATGGCAATTTCCACATAGAATACTTCCCAAATATGCAGAATTTCCCATCTCTTTCAACTTATCCACTGACCCACAGGCTTAACAACTGATACAACCTTACAATGACAGGTACAACAGGCCTACTCCATGCCAAACACGTCATACAAACACATTAAGTCAGATTTTCACTTAAAGGATACGAGAAGCGATCATTCCACGTTGCTCTTTCAACATAATCCAACATAACAACAGCTTTAATTGTTGTTAGAAGTTTGTTCCATGTTTCATCAAAGTCAACTACTCGTGGTTTCAAGGACATTGTGGGGCTTTAGTGTTAATCTGTAGAAGAATTAAACATGTCAAACACTGCACAATTATTTTAAAAAAGATACATTTCCTTTGAATTTTTCAATTTAAGTTTTGTACACTGTTGCACCACCATGATACAGCAACAAAAAGAACACCCACCCCTGCTTCCCCACCCTCCAAAATCAAGCTCACAAGCCCCTAGGTTTAACATTATGGAACACTCATGTTGCATGAATACCCTATAACACAACGTCAATTAACCTAAGAAAATCATGCCTCAAAGTTCATCACCTTACCAAGCTACCAATTTAACATTTCCAAATGAAGAAAACAAGTTTCCTGTAAAATGTTGTTTGTTCACTTTCATGCGAAGACTGTTTCAGCTGTATCTGAGAGAATTTTGGGCAGGAACATACTGAATGTATTAACAGAGTATTTGATATTCACTACTGTCAGTTTGTAGTCTATGTTCACCTCAAGCTTTCATGAGACGTTTTTGGTGTTATATTTAAAAAGCCACAAAACCCTAAAGCTTTGATCAGGATAATAAAAGAAAACACATCTAAACACAGAGTATTATATAGAGCTTGTGCAGCTTATTGCACTGTGCAGCAGGACAAACAGTGAATTCTTTCAAGTAAGACATGGCTTGAAGATATGGAAGCAGTGTTAGTAGTTTCATATAAAAAACCACTGGAAGAGATTTATTGAAAGAAAAGCATTAAATTACTGAAATAAATAGAGGAAAAAATGTAACTTAGAGGAAAAAAAGGGGGCCCTAGAGACACAACGGTGAAGGCCTCTTCTTTGTTTCTATCTCTCTGTCCTATGCACCTAATCTAGAAAGGACCTGATATGTGACATTCCATACACAAAGAATTCTAGTTCCTGCTCAGAAACACAACATTGTAAAACTAAAGCAAAAAGTGGAAAGAATACTTCTATCTCCATTTTAAATAGATGGAAAAGTGACTCAACTTGTCTTCCCAAATTTTCAAGGTCAGAAGGGTAAAAAGAAAGCTAGCGACAGACTTTCAACACAAAACACACCTCTATAAGAGAAAGAATCAAATGGCATGTTAAAAAAAACTATTTAGCAACCAGCTTACTACCTTAACTGCTACTGGCTTTTAATTTTTTGCAGGCAGATCAGTTCTCTCAAACTGCAGGATATATAGCTTCTCAGTTTAAGGAGAGAAAAAATTTAAAAAAAAAAAAAAAACACAAAACAAAACAGAATGCATATAAATGCCACCCTGACTAACCAACCAAGCTCCTTAACTGTCGTGAATTTGGGAACCACAGAGGGTTGTTTTCCTCTACCTGCAACACAACAGTTTCCGTTTAAAACTTAATCAACATTTGATTTCATACAGAAACTGAGTAGCAACTAATATCGAGGAAGTGGTATTATCCTATGTTTTATGAACAGGAATCTTTTTTAAGAACCACCAAAGCTCAGAAAGTGGTGTGTAAACATTTTCAGTTCAGTAGAAACATTTAAGCTGTTACATTTGCAACATAGTTACTACTTTTGGAAAACAAAAACAAATCAACAGTCCATTTATGTCAGTTACAGCTTACTACACAGATCAGTGAGAACTGACAACACAAACAGATACGCATCAAGGAAGGTACACTGAAAAACACAAACCCATTTTTGTTTCATAGAAACATAAACCTCAGTAGAAATAAACAACAGGAGAGCTCACTTCCAGGAGGGGAAAAAGAAAAAATAAAAAGTGCTAGTCTTCTAAAAGCTCTGATGTTATTATTCTTCTGGAAAACACAGGACTATTTTCAGCTGATCCCTCCCCAAAAAAATATCATGGTCCCCCAAAATTTTAAGAATCCTAAGAATTTCTTGTGGTAACAATGGTATACTTGGTTGAATGTTATGTTACAGGTTGCTCTCTCTGAAACACACTTTGTAACTCTATTCCATCACAGATAAGCAAAACGGAGGGGAGGAAGGAAGGGTCAATATAAAGTCCTCCCCACCATACATCACACAGAATCTATAACACTGCGTTTAGTATCACCAAAACCCCTAATAATATGTAAAGCACTATGTATCCACATACTCATAAAGGTACTCTGGAGTTAAATAGTTTAACACAAAGCTGACTTATTTGGCATTATCTTACAGCTTTCACAACAATACAAATTGAAGCATGTTTTCTAGACGTGTTCAGAAAGGCAGTATAACTTTTTCTGTAAGACACTGGGGTTTGGGGGTGGGTGTAGGTGTGTGCTACGCTTTGCTGTCTGCAGCGCGCAAGCTTACCAGCTTAGAGAATTAAATTACTTGTACCGATGCAAGCAACCTCCATAGTAAAAATCATCGTAGAGAAGAGTATCTACCCTAGGGTTTATAGCATTCGGGGGTAGGAAACCATACCTGTGTGACCAGCCCTAAGGTAAGCGGATATTGTCGAAACATATTTACACGTGAGGATAACGAAAGGATGTTGCTTCCATCACCTTGTTCTTTAAACCATACCGCTGTCACAGTGAATATAGTTCCTCCCACAAATAAATGTAGGGTTTTGCCAGCATCGAAACATCCCCCGAATTTCTCAACTGTTTAATCATTTAAAAAAAAGCGATATTATATTACGTGCGAGCGGCGGGTGAGCCGCCGAGGGCTAGGGCAGCCCGGCAAACACGTATGCAGCGCGGCCTGCTGCCCCCCCGTGCCCCCGGCACCCCCCGCTCCGCCGGCAGGCCGCGGGCAAGGGACCTGCCCCTCCACCGAAAGAAAAGCGAAACCGGCTGCGGCGGCAGCGAGGAGCGCGGAGCAGCCCCGCCGGAGCCGCCGCATCGCGCCCTTCCCGCCGGGCAAGGGCAGGACCCGGGGCAGGACCCGGCCCGCGCCCCCCGCAGGGGGCAGGGCGCTGCCGCACAAACACCCGGGGAAGGGAGCTCGGGGCGGGGCGCTGACCCCGGCGGGCAGGACCCCGCGGGGCGGCGGGTGGCGGGGCCTCAGCGCCCTCACACGCACCCGGCCCGGCCGCCCGCAGCGCGCGGAGAGGGGGGGACCGCCGCCTCCCCCTCGCTCGGGGCTCCCTCCCCTCAGCGCCCCGGCGCTGCCGGCCGAGCCGGGCCGGGCCGCGCCGGGCGGGGCGGAGCGGGGGGGGTTACCTGGCGGCAAGGGGCCCGAGTCAGCGACGCCCGCCCGCCGGCCGGCCTGCCTCGCTCCCTGCCCTGCGGCCGCGGTCCCTGCCCCGCTCCGTCCTCACAGCGCTGCCATTACCCAAGCCGCTCTCCCCTCGCGCCCCGCCCCTCCGCCGGCGCCGCCACTGCCGGGGACGGGCCGCGGGCGGCCCCGCGCTCTCCTCGCTGCCGCGGCGCCGCTCCCTCACCCGCCGCGCTGCGCGCCGCGCGCCGCCGCCCCCAGGCTCGCCCCGCCGGCTACAGGCTGGGCGAGGGCCGACGGGTCCCGGTGCACCGTCACTTTCCGACCCCACCCCCCCGCCTGAGGAGAGAGGCTTGGTACAACCCACTGTACGGCAAGCACGGGCGGCCGCATTTCCCAGCAGCGGGGCAGCCTGCGGCCGCACGGCGCATGTCCCGCCGGGCCCCCGCGCACGCGTTGCTCCTCCATTGGTGACGCTTCCCCTGCCGCGCGTGCGCGGTGCCGGGCCGCGGCGGGGCACGAAATGGAGTCGCGGCGGGCGGTCGGCGAGCCGGCGGGTTACGGCCGCCTGGGCCGCCCTCCCCACGCCCTGCGCGGCTCCACGGGTGCCGGGGAGACTAAGCTTCGTGCGTGGGCCCTCCCCCGGGCGCGGCGTGTCGCGGTCCCCAGGGGCCGCCTGAGGAGATTTCCGTCTCCTCAGAAGATGGAGATGTGCCTGTTCCGCCGCAGGGGGAGCGGGCAGCCGCCTGGCCTTGCCCCAGCCCCCGCCTGCCAGCAGGGACCAACGACCACGAATAAACCCCCTCCAGCACCTGCTCGAGGAGAAGGGCCCCTGCAGCGGCGGCGCCGGGCAGAGCCCCCCCCGGCCCTGGCCGCCCCCTGCTCCAGCTGCCGCGGAAGGGTGCCCGCCCTATGCTCTGCCGTCTTCTCGGCGGAGAGCAGCAACAGAAAGTTTTAAACTCGAAATAACCAAGTGAAATCACTGTGGAGACAAAGTAGTTTAACATCTTCATGTGCCCTGAGCGCACGTATTTTCCGTGCCAGTGATGGCCTCTCTGGTCATGCAGACACCCTTGGAACTTGCACAGAATCAGGGCTAAACGGCAATCTGCTCTTCAGAGAGCGACCACAACTCCTTCTCACTTCTTACCTGGGGTAATTAAATCTGTTTCCTTACATTTTGCAGGAAAATGGAAGCCTGTTTCCTGAGCCTTATCCTAGAGACGAAAGGACAGTGTGCTTTAAAGCTGTCTCTAGTTTTCATGAGAGAAAGGCTGGGGCACTGACAGACAAGGTAGAATGCTTCCGAAGTACAATGAGAAAACACGTAAAACTGTAAAAAGTTAGGTGCAAAAGTGTAACTTTTATCAGTTTACCATGGCTCTGCAAGCTATTTGCCAGAGGGATACCTATTCTAATTTCTAAGAGCAGGAGAAAGACATCTGATTGCTGAAGTCTATTTCTCCCCTTCTCCAAACGAACTGTGGGTTAGTTTAACATGCAATGCCACAGAAAGTCACACTTGAATTTTCTAGGAGCAGTTTCTTGCCTCTTCCCCCTGGAAATCTGCTGCTCATCTTCGAATTCTCCTGAATCCATTCATTCTTAAATATCTGAACGACTTAAGTATTTTCTTTTTAGTAACTGTATCCCTTCCATAAGTAAAGATTGCTCTTCAGAGATCATTAAAAAGACGTTTACTAGATTACAAAAAAAAATGTAATATCTCCTTAGGCTATTGTATAATCTTATTATTTTTCTCTTATGTGCATGTGTAGCACTATATCATACAAAAGTCATATACTTTTAAGTACGGGCTTTTTTTTTTTTCCTTTTTAAAAGGTATCTATTGAGAAAATCTTAAAAATAGCTCACTATATAGCTGTTTGGATTTGGTTTTCTCTTAGGAAGTTCAGGTATGTGAAGCATAGGCCAATATGAAAATTAACCAGAAAAAATACCAAATTCAGTGTAGCAATTATTAATATAATTGCTGCATCACTCAAAACATAACATATTTATAAGTCTAATTTCTTTTTTCTTTTACTTGGAGTATGGTTCCTTCCAGTGGGAAATCTGTGTTTGATTTCAGTCCACATGTTTGTTTGTTTGTTTGTTTGTTTGCTTAATTATGGAAATGCCACACAGCTACTCTTATTACGCAAGGGAGTTTTCATACTTCTATCCTCTTTTACATGCTGTTTAAGTACTCATTTTTTTCCTTTCCAACTGAAAATAGAACACTGGAAATATACAGCTGGTACAGTGAGGTTGTGTTCTTAAAAGAGACTCAAAATTCTTTTATAGTTCTTGTAACTTCCAGAAAAAAATTCTTCAGGCCTGGATGATAGCCAGAGATCTGTTTCTATATATGCATGTATAAAACCACTGGCTTCAAATTCTTAAATATAATTTTTTCCTTGGTTGTGGAAAAATACTGCTTAGGTTATGTTTTTGTTAAAAGTCAAGCCCAGTTCCTCGGTTCTGCAGAAGCAAGCTTAAATACTCTTTAATAAAGAGCCACTGGAAAATCAAGTTCTAAAGACATATGATAAAGAGTGATAACTCTGTAGTCTACATTGAGTAAGAGATTGTCACAGTGCATATTTCTGTATCTTTGTAAGACTGTATGTAGGTATCAGGTTTACATTATTTTGGTATTTAAAAATATCTTAGTTCTATTAATATTCAAAAAGTATCACATCTATTTGACCTTAAGTTTTAAAAGACAGGAATATTTTAGGCTCTCAGTTTGGCAGTGGTCTTCACATGGGCAGCTGAAAAAAAAAATCGGCCAAAATTATGTAATAATCAGGCAATTACATCAGCAGGTAGTCCAGCTGATCAACTGTTAATGCTCACATTATGCTCTGAAGTAAAATTTCCAAAAATTATGTACTGTGGTTAGCAAGTCCTCAGCACAACAGTTCTTTTCTACAGATGTGTTCTATCACATTATTGAATGCAGATATAGCCAAAGTGCATCAAAATACAAAAATGCTTATAACGTGATAAGCACCCAGAATGTTTTCTGGAAATCTCCTTACCAGCCATTTATTGCAGAAATTGTTCAGTACATTTGCCTTCAAATAGTGAGTATTATTATGGTGACATATAATTTTTAAAAAAAATGCACCAAGGAGATTTTAAAATAGGCTAATTCTGCACATGCAAAGTAGATTTCTAGAGCTGAGCTAGTCATTTTAAATCTCTTTTTATACTGAGAGATGTAGGCAAGTCATTTACCTCATGCTGGCTGACAGCTGGCTGAACATGAGCCATCAGTGTGCCCAGGTGGCCAAGAAGGCCAACAGCATCCTGGCCTGTATCTGAAACAGCGTGGCCAGCAGGACAAGGGCAGCGATCGTCCCCCTGCACTGGGCACTGCTGAGGCCGCACCTTGATACTGTGTTCAGTTCTGGGCCCCTCACTGCAGGAGGGACGCAGAGGGGCTGGAGCGTGCCCAGAGACGGGCAACGGAGCTGGTGAAGGGTCTGGGGCACAAGTCTGATGAGGACCAGCTGAGGGAACTGGGGTGGTTTGGTCTGGAGAAGAGGAGGCTCGGGGGACCTTATTGCTCCCTACAACTCCCTGACAGGAGGCTGTAGGCAGGTGGGGTCGGTCTCTTCTCTCAGATAACAAGTGACAGGACAAGAGAAAATGGCTGAAGTTGTGCCAGGGGAGGTTTAGATTGGATATTAGTTAAAATTTCACCACCAAAAGGGTGGTGAAGCATTGGAACAGGTTGTCCAGGGAGGCGGTGGGAGCACCATCCTTTGGAGGTGTTTAAAAATGCATAGATGCGGTGTTTAGGAAAATGGTTTAATGTTGGACTTGGCAGTGCTGGACTTGATGATCTCAAAGGTCTTTTCCAACCTAAATGGTTCTATGATTCTATGATTTTAGGTTTCTACATTATGATGGGATAAATAGCATCCAAGGCTCCATATAAAGGAAACCTAGCAAGACTGGTTCAGATAAACTGCACTTTAACTTTAAAACATTGTTTTAAAACATGTATAGTATCAACCTTGAATATGCCTATAGATTGTTGCTGTTAATGTATTTCTTGATACTGTCCAGACTTTAGGACTCTCTAATACCTGCTGCAAAATATAGCTGATCCAGCTTTATTCCTATCAAAGTAGAATAGAATCTTATGTTTCATCTTTGAAAATTTGAATTTCAAATTTTAAAAGTATTTGGGGCAGGTTTTCTGGAAATACCTAAGTGACATAGACAAATTAACCAGGGCAAATACACATGCTTCTACAGCATTTCGCTGAAAAATTAAAACCATGTTAATGTGAAAGATGTTACATAAAACCTATGCATAATAAGGAGGTTCTCCAGAAATGTCTCTGCATCAATGTTTATATTTTATTAAAGCTAAAAAAAAGGATTAATTTAGAGTACACAGTAGAAGTATCCACAGAGATGTAGTTTTCTGGAAAACATGTTTATTTTGGAAAGCTCTCAATTGTTTGAATTACTCAAAACTCGTACCAGAATAGTTGCTTCTCCTGTTTTCAAATCAAGCCCTTGCCCATTTCATTTCCAGTGCTTACAACTTTTTTATTAAGCCTTAATAATTTTCTCTGGTTTTTAATTAGTTATATTAACTCTGGCTAGAAATTTAAATCACCATTTAAACTTTCTCTATTTTCAATGTGAAAACCTTTCTTGTTCTATTTTGCTGGTTTAACTCTCTTGTTTGCTGGAGGGAGAGGGGTTGTAAGTTTTGGCTTTTGATTGCTTGTTGTTTTATGCGAGTGTTACATTGTATCTCTGGCACTTGCCCTGTTTTGTAAGACCAAAGGCTCTTTTTTCAGTGGTAGCATTAGCAACCAGCTTGTAAAAGTAAACTCTCAGAAGTTAAGATATATGCTGGCACAATTAAATAATGCTGTTTAGTTGTGCTCTGTGAATGTATTAATTGCACAAGATCATATTAAATACCTCAAGTTATACAGCAGTTAATGAAAAGCATCCTTATCTGTACACTACCCAAATTTTACACAGCGTATTATTTTCTAAATTTCTGTTATATTAGGAAGTATTACATGAGTTAACTGTTGTGAACTGGAAACATGGATACGGGAAGGAAAGTATTTTCAAATCTAATAATTTTGGGTGTTTAGCATGGAAGAATCTTGCTGATTTTCTGAGATGATAAATATTCGCTGTTCCCACAGACTTTATGTTAGGTATTAAATCCTTACCTCTTCTGCAAATGCTGTCCTGGAAGACTGCAGTTGAGGCACCACGATGATGGAAATATAATTAGGAAGAGGAATATGAACATTCATTATTACTTTTTATGTAAGGTATTTTAAAATTGTTCTCGGATTTAAATGTATTTAGGAAATAACAATTTCTAAGTCCCAAAACTTTGTAAAGTCTGGATACCCTTTTCATCAAGTTATTTTGTCAAGACTGGCCAGAGAATTACCACCTCCTAGAGTGGGCTATTGCAGGAGTCTGAGATAAGCTTTACTGCATGTGCTGCGCTCAGGTCACGCCGTCACTCCCACAGTGCTGCCTGCATATCCAAAAGAACAGAGAGGTTCTCCTGCAGTCCATTGAGAAAAAATTCTAATGTATCCACTCAGAGCAAGACTAAAACTTGTGTGTATGCACCAATACTTTACATTAGTGGATACATCATTTATGCATCAGTGAGTTGAATTCAGTGTTAACTCCACAGTGGAGCTGCTCCTACTTGATGAAACCCAGATGTGGATCAGGTGATTTAAGCCTTACCAGCTAAGAAAGTTGCCATTTGACAAAGCTTAATCAACTAATGGAGTGTTCAGCAACCGTAGCCATGTCTTACCACATTTCCTGATGACAGCAAATGTCCAGACCTACCTTAAATCCTGCTTAACCTCAGCTCAGTGTTACCTTTTAGCAGTTTAGCTAGTGGAGTCACAGATGGGTGATACAGACAGAAACTCTGGAAGTTTTCATAGGATGATCCTATGGACTTGTCAACTTCTCAGTAAATTCCCATAAATTCTTTACCAATTGTTGATTACAGCAGTGAGCTACACAGGTTAATTTGTAGTACATGCATATGCCACCTTAAAACTTTGCCACCATGTATACAAATTTAACATTTCTGTGATTACATCTGCTATCAAGTCTGTTTGTCATTCTAACTAGTACTGCAATATGTCCTGAAATGCCCCTGTTGTTTATATTCATCCATTTTCTCTTATCTGATACTTCTGTTTCTCTGTCTATTTGTATTAAATTGTTTTCTCTTACATAATAAATTCTTTTGGCAGGAGCTTTTTTTTTTTATGTTTATGCTACATCTGACACTGTATTATTCTGGTCCAAAATTAGGAATCCCACAGGCCTATGATAATACAAACACTATACGAATTATGCCACTGTATGATGTACTGCTTTATTTAAAAGCTGTTTTACAGACTACAGTCTGAACTGACAGTAAATGCTCTACATTCCCCACCACCACCATTTCATTTGCAGATGCCTTCCATGATACTATCTGCTCTTTTTGCCTCTGCTTTCAAATCCCATTTTTACAGTAACGGATCCTTTAGCCTTTTTCATGTAGAAAAAGAGAACATTTGCAAAATTCTGAGCAAGTTGCCTGTCCTTCCTTCCTTTGCAACCACACTCTGTGCACAAGGTTTATGCCGGATTATTTATACTATATTCATATTTAATTTTCACTGAATTAGTTACTCTGTATTAATGGTGCAGATAATAATATAAAAAAGCTTCTAAAATTATATTTTTTTCTAAAACCAAGATAAATAAAACCAGGAATTAATCTTTATTTCATTACAGCTCTTTTTAATCTAGACTTTTATTGTGGCTGTTTCATGTAGTGACATACAAAATATGAATATATATTGAACATGCATTTTGTGATGACAAAAATACACAGTGATAAAGTATTATTCTTGTAGCTTTCATTTCTTCAAGTTTATGAAGAATTTTAAATGTGTGATTCTTTTATCTACTTAAACTTCTTTAATTCTTGGTAAGAAATGGAAGCTCAGTGCAATCATGTCCCCTAGATGGCAGTGGTGAATACATAAAAAATAGCAGTTTAAGAGTTTAAATTTGCACAGCCTACACCACGACTAACAAAATCTACGTCTTTTTTATTCATGAAATAGGAAAATAAACAGGAGTTGAGCTCTCCCAATCATTTATTAGTTAGCTATCAACTGCTTAGTTCAACTCCCAGATTTATTATGTCCTTCCCCATGACCTGAGATTGCTTGGGAAAAAAATCACAAATGTAATTTTTATCCTTCATTATTAAAAAGGGCCACAAACTTATTTTCATGTCATTGCAGATAAGAGTTAAATATTCTTTACATATGAGCAACCCTAGATAATTTTCCTTTCCTATTCTAAAAAAAAAAATGTTCTGTAACAGTATTGACAAGTAAAACTGCATATTTAGAACTTGTATTTAAAGATCAATGAGTTGTAAAACTTTTGTAATGGAATAACTCTGAATCTAAATTATCCTGCTTGGAGGACTTTTCAGATATGATATAGCTTTATATGTGAGGTATCAACATAGTAAAAGCTTTTGGAGCTTTCGTTTGTTCCATTGCAAGGTTGTATATCCTTCCTGCTCAGTCAGTGTACTAAATGCAGACAGCTTAGGTACTTACTTGTTATGGGCTGGGTGGAATTAGATACAATAAATTTACTATCAAAAAAGTAATCTGGTATTTAAGAGGTTTCACTGTTCCTATTTATCATATTGCTAATCTAAGAAAAGTTGAAAAAGAATAAAAGAGTTTCTAATGAAGCTCTTATGTGACTTTTTTTCTGACTTGTTGAAAATAGAGTAGTCCTGGCTGGGTCATTACCTGCCTGGGTTTGAATTAATTATTGGGATTTTGCTTTCAGTGTTTTAATACGAATACAAAACTACTCCTGAAGCTTAATATAGTAAATAAGCTATTGTTTGTAGTTTTCATGCTTTAGCTTATGTGCATAAAACCTCAAAGATACTACGTGTTTCAAAAGTATGGTAACAGCGTTGAGTACACAGAACTGTTAAAACAGTGTATGTCATCTCTGTCCGCTGCATTAAGAAAATGAAGAAGCCACGTGGGGGCACTGTACGCAATGGAAGGGAAGCCCACAAGTTCCAGAATAAGCTATTTTACCTCTATAGCTTCATTATTGAGAAATACATTTGTTTACAGTATCAGCAGAGAGCCAAACAAAACGCTTCACCAGGTCAATGTTACTGTAGATCCCTCTCCTTCCCCTTTAACTCAAAAAATTGTGTAATTGCCTTCAGAAAGTGATTCAACCCCCTTTTTTAGCAGTGTGACCACTTTTAATGAAAGATACATAGATCATGTGCACCATAATAGAATGTTATTGAGAATCATATAAAAACAATCCTCACAAGGAGATGCTTCTAACACAATGAAAAGGAATTGCTCAACAGATACTGTGCGAGGAAGAAGCCTGCTTCTTTGCTAGGTAGAGTGTTTTGGAGACAACTGTCGTGTAAATCTTGAGTGGTTCTAACACTATACTAAAACTGTTAATCCCAGCAAACTGCTCTCTGACATCTGTGTGTGGGGTATGTATACATACACATAGATGGAAGAAAAGCATTTGAACTCGGAGACTGCACAGCCCTTAGTGATGATTATTCCTGGACAATACAACGTAGCTTTGAGACAATGTTGAATTTGCAGAGCTGTTGTTTCCAGAAAATAAAAGGACAAAATGCACAGAACGGAGCAAAAATCATATATGTAGAAATCATCTGTGTAGACTTTTATGCTGCGTGGTCTGGTTACTATCAAACTTTGTTAAATCACTGTTTTATACCAATAAGCATATTTCTACTTTTCTCTTACACGAGTGAAGTGCCTCAGTCCATCCATGGCAGCCCATTTCTAAAACATCATGTTCCAAATTAAACTAGACATCATTCCACTGACAGTTTCCTCAGGTTCTCTTTGAGAAATGATGTTAGAAATATATATATTTTTCTCTCAACTAGTTCAATAAAACACATTTTTCATACTCAATGGAGACTGAAACCTCCTGCAATGTGCAAAAGTGGTAGATAAATACAATGAGAAAAAACAGTACATAAATAAGCCAGCTGGCAAAATAGCATAATCAAGGAAGTAGATTAGTTCAGCTAGCATTTGATGAAAGAGATTTCCTCTTCTGGAAAAATATGTTGCTTTAGCCATTTATGTGTACTACTGGTAGTTGAAGAACTAAGAGCTCTTGACATGAAAGAAATAAAAAAGCTCCGTCACATAAACCACACTGTGAATAGCCTGATAATCTCCTGTTATACTGAACATCATTCCATTTAATTATTTTTCACTTGTATCCCTTCCTTCTTTTTAAAGCTCCCAAACACATTTACTTTGCATCTAGTGAACTCAATTTATTCAGTTGGTTTTGCTTTTCATTTTTTATTCTTCATTCTTGCTCTCCACTGCCATCTACAACCATCTACCACTAAGAAAATAATTCTGCTTTCCCGTCGAAAACAACTTACAAGTACTAGAAAATCTAGTCTACAGACAGACTGCTAACCAAATGCAAATTCTTCTCAGTATTTTTTTCATATTTTCATCACATATTTTTGAATGAATATGATATATGCATATGTATTTGTCTTTTATGCATTATCTGAATGGCTGATGGCATTCACATTGTGTGAGGTAGTTTCACGATGTCTTATTACTGCCTGCCACATTATTGCATTGGCTTACCTTGCTACAGGATAAATCTTTTGCAAAGCACCATCATGTGTAAACAGTTTTTGGTATGCGCATTCCCGTGGTACAGTATATTCACATTAAGCTACCTGAGATTTTTTTAAACCTTTCAGGAAGCTTTTCATACTGGCAAACTCCATTTTCTGTGTACTTCTTCTAACACAGCCTATTCAGAAGACTTTTAATAGTGAAGTTTTATGTATTTTAATTTTAAATAGAACTTAAGCAGTTGTTTGAAAAGTGACATCATTAATATTCATAAGTACAAAATAATGTTTTATACAAACCTTATACTTTTCACCAAAGAAGTTCAAAGATCTCTACAAACAGTAATAAATTGTACATGGTTAAGAATACTGTGAAGTACACATTATGTTCATGTTATGAAGAAACTATTATACAGGGTAAGTTCATTATTCAGTAGAGGAAATGAGAAAATTTTATGTAATAGATCTCAGTCACCATTCCTCTTTTCTGCTGCAGCAGAAGTACCGTCATGCATATATCTTGAACTCACCAGTCAATCCTTCAACCATTTCAGCCACCTTACACTGTTACCTAGTCAGAATATTATTTTTCCACTATGATAATTTCTCTCATGAAATGGTTAAGCAACAAATGAGTACACAGCAATTCATAGAATGTCAAGTTATATGCCAGACTATGGGTTTCCCCATTCTTTTCTTCATTCTGGCTCCAGTGTGCAGGGAGAAGACAGTGATGGAGTCCTCACCTAGGAATGGTAGATGAGGAAACACATTGTGAATTGTGTCAGTTTTCCCTCTCATAAAGCTTTTCTTAGAAACACCACACCAAATATCTAACTACACACTCTCAAATCATGTGAGTTGTTTGTGGTGTTGGTTAAGCAGTAATTAATAATGTGACCACAGTTTAGCTGCTAATGTACTCTGGTTTGCTTTGGCACGGTTTGATGCATCCGTAAGTACCCCTCCTTTCAAACTACAGGACATACCAGATAGTAATGTATCACTTGTGATTCCTGTTTAGTATGTATAAAATTAGATTTCTGATTACAAATCCTAAAAAAAGTTAAAAAAAACCCCACCCAAAACCCCAAAAACCAAAACCCACAAATAAACCACATCAAAATTTTGTATTTCAGACTGTACATCTGTGCTTTGGGATATAAAGTATTGTAGCATTACTGCAAGCTATTATCCAAAATCAAATAATTACTGTTGCGACGGAGGGAAGACACAGTCACTCAATATGAGTGATCAGCAGACTTCGTTTATTGTCTCTTACAGTCACCTTTTATGCCTTCTTATAATTAGCTCATACATATTACAAAAGTTAAGCTCATTATTGGTTAGTTGCCTAAATACCAAGCCCACCCCTAGTTTCTCTTCTGTAGTTTTCTGTTCCCACCTGCAACATTCTTTTCCCACCAAAATCTTCCTGTTATTGTGTAACAAGGACAGCCAAAGACAGTGTATTTTGCTTTACTTCAGATAAGCTGAGAGCGATGTGCATTTTTGTCCAGCCAGCTGGACTATGTCTATGTGACCCTTTTCAGCTAGCCAGTTATCCACAAATTACAAACCCAAGAAAATCAAAGTAATGATATTTTAAAAAAATTGAACTAGATTAGTACTTGATACTCCCTTCAACAATAGTGACCTCCTTCCACATAAAGAAGTCCTGTTATTTACATGACATAAGGTAGTGCACAGCTGGCTGAGGTGCTGCAAAGCCCCACAGCTGTTAGGCCAAGCTTCTCACTAAGCCACACCGAGAAATCCTCAAGGCTGCTCCTTGCTGCACTTCTGGCTTCTACAACCCATAAAAGTCAAGGTGGTACCTTAGCACAGCACTAATTTAGGCAGTATCGATTTTCAGGTGGGCAGTAGTGAAAAATAACAATAAAAGGATCAGTAATTTGCTCTTATACTACTTATATGGTCACTCAGTCTTACTTCCATCTTAATGTAGTTTAGGAGAGGAAACGTAACTAAATACTTACAAACCTACTGACGTGTAACATTTTTATAAAGCCTATATGCATTTGAGAAAAAAATACAATTTACAAAGCTTTTACCTTTTACAATATTGTTCAATCTTTGCCTTTTTAAGGGTGTGTCATTTCTTTCTCTATTTGTAAGCCAATGGAAATGGATATTTTTCTTGTGTTGCTAGTGGTTTTTAAAAAAATAATAGGTAAATGATTAGTCTTATGTATTTATTACAGTATTTTATATTTTATACTTTTTACTCATTTATATTTTATAAATATAAATATATATATAAATATATATAAATATATATATATAAATATATATATAAATATATATAAATATAAACTTTTTACTCATTACTACTACAAGCGTAGTTCTTGCCTAATCTGTTGTGTTTCAGACAGATAAGTATTCTGTTGCAGCATGAGGATATTGGTTACTTCTGACTTTCATCACACTTACAAAATAAGTTGTGAAAACAGTGGCTATGTGTTGACTGCACTTTCCTGTGACCACTCTACAAGTTCTACACTTGCCCTTCTATGCCTTTAGAGGCAATGAAGGAATAGAGGTAGGGTTATTTAATGATCAGCTAAAACTTGAGTGGCTGCAAAGAGATCTGTGTTCTAAATATTTTATGGTAGTTCAGTCTTTTCTAGGTTCATATACCCAATAAGGAATTACTTTATGAGCTATGACAACAATTATAAACTTGCAGTCTTTAAGGAGACAAAGATGTAGACATCAAATATCAGATTGCATAAGTGAAGAAAAACAGAATGCTGTTAGAAAAGCCTAGCAGTGAGCTTCATTAAGTATTATGTGAGACTACATCTACTGGACATCTTTCAGCTAAGCATTCAGTGCTGGCATAATAAATTACCTATAAGTTATCATTTTCTTTTTATAAATAACAGTTAGGGCATTTCAGACAGAATTTGAATAAAGGTTTTTCTTTAACCTAGAAGTTCTATTTCACCATTCCTAAATGTGTAGGATGTGTAGGTGTGGAATGGGCTGAAAAGAGACGTAACACACCAAATGGCTCTAAGATGAAAAAAAATCACAGAACAAGTATTTAAACAGCAGTCAAGATGTCAATACTGGGATCATGTCTATAATGCATAATCAAAGCAAAAATATTAAATATCAGTATTATTTCAAATAGAATGCCAGTCTATTTTTGTCAGCCTAAACTATATTATCTTCAAATGTCTGAAATGTACAAACAATATAAATAGCGTATCCCTTTTTCTGTCTTATGCCATGACAATCTGTGAACTTTTTAACAAGAAAACTACATATGTATTTCATAAGATTATAACTGAAATGCACCAAGTTCTTTTAACCCTATTCCTTAAAAAAACCTACTCAAAAGACAGCTGTGAAGACCCAATATATAAAATCAGTTGTCTGAAGATTACATAGATGGCATTCATATTGATGTGATATGCATTGGTGAAGTATTTCTGTTCTCTACAAAAAACCATCATGTTTCTTTTGGTGTCAGTGCCAGCTGAAGTTGCTCCAGCTCCCTGCTCATGTATTACCCCTCCCCAGCAGAGGTAGCACAGCTGGTAGTACAGCAGACCAGACCTAAGAATTCATCCAGGTTAAAAGAAACTTTCTTTCCTGACACAGTGTTTCTAACTCTTAATTACTTCCCCAGACAGGGCTCGGGGTTGCCCAAGCAGCTATACCAATGTCACCGAGCGGGTGGGAACTGCCAAGGGCAGCTGCAGGGTGCTGAAATTGACAGTGCTTTTTCAGTTACACTTTGAACTTCTCCTTACAGAACTTCCCACTTTGCCCACCAAAGCCAAAAAAACTATTTAAAAAGTAACTGCTACTGAATGGTTGATACTTCCTTGAATCTGTAGGACGCAGTACCAGGTTGGACATTCCTGCTTACAGAGAAAAAATGACCCAGGTAGTCATTCTGATGGCAGCAAGGTGCCTGGATCTCAAATTTATGTTCAGAATCATCTTACATAAATTATGACAATCATATAGAATCCTGACCTGTGCAGTCTTCTTATGTATTGCTTTTGGTCTTAGTATTTGAAATTAAATTGGTTCATATCAGGGATTGATACCAATTTGATTAGAACCATTTTAAAATGACACACTTTTGTAGCAAAGGTCATTTTGTCCTCAGTTAAAAAATATACTACCCCAACCCTGCTAGAGTAGGAATGCCACACTTCCTTTTCATTGCCCTCCTCTTCCAGCCCAACTTCATTAAGCCATATCAAGAGCTGAAGGTGGCTAGACATCTTTATATTGCCAAGGATTAACTCCCTTTGGCAGTTCACTCACTCCTCTGATACACTTTATTAAATTATCAGAGAGAAGAGGTATAAACAGTAATCAATTCTGAGTTAAACATTTCAAAGCTGCTTATGACACATTTGAAAACTAATAGAAAATACCTGCTTTTCCAAATCCATGCTGTAAGAGTTCCATGGAAATTCTCAGCTTGTTTATAACTAACTCATTCCAGTGGTTTCCTTTAACACACTCATTTGAAATTTCCTCCTGTTTGTAATCCAACTTCTACCTTCAATAATATTTTTGAGGCGCTACTAGTATCTCAACAGCTACTTTTGGCTTTTTGAGTATACTAAGCAAAGACGGAATTTCTTCCAAAGGCTTTAGTAGAGTTATTCTCAGTAGTTTTACACTTGTCTGCTTGTTTGGTTATCTTATTATTCTATCAAATATTTTCTAATTGACCAGAGGTTTTCTAGTAAAGCACATCTTCTGATGAATGGGCATAACATTATTGCACCTAATGGGTTAGCTGTCAAACCAGGAGGTTATTAATCATGGGAGGAGAACCTCCTATTGAAAACCCTGAAGACATGTAAAATATATGCAACAAACAAAAGGAGGGAAGCAGAAGTCAAAACAGGAAGGGGGTGTTGTTCAATATTTCAACAAAGAAAATGTAGGATGAAAACTGACAACTTGCATAAGCAATAAGGAAGATAAAAATTTTGCATTCTTTGAGCTAGATTGTGATTTTGATAGCTGTGTTAAATAACTTTGGTGAGACAAATTAACAAACTTAAATAGTTAAAGGCAAAAACCTTTGCAAATAAATATAACCCATCTTTTATGAAGCCAGAGATAAGAGTTATTTGGCTTTTTTTAAACACAGGAAATCAATACCCAGGTTCTCTTCATTCCATGAATAAGACTGAATATTTGACCTGTACGGACATATCACCAATCCTGACACACACATCCTCCAATTCTTCAATCACAATGAGTCACATGAAATTAACCTCAAGTTCTCATTCTTATTTAGCACACTACTGAATAGCTTCTCACAGACAAAAAACACTAACAATGTAAGAATGGGTAAAAACATTACATAAGTTCAGGATGTAAGTGATGTATAGACATGTAATTTAAAATATACTGTACTACTAAAATACTGAACAGCAGTAAGGCGCATGATGTTAAAACACCACTAGTAACAGAGTTTAGGGCCCAAGCATTTATGGCATTTTAATGTTACTAAAACTGAGAATATGTGCCTTATACTTCCTGGAACAAGAAATGGTCACACATACAGGACCAACCAAACGTGACTCATGACATTTGAATGTATTCTTGTGGTGGTGAGCGGGGAAACACGCACCTAGCTCCTGTTCCTTATCTCTGGGCAATTTCTGATTTATTTAGCCGAATACATACGAAATACGATGTCACACTTCAAAGAGGAAGAGACGCCGTATTAGGAATAACTGATACGAGGGATGTGCTTTCAGTAAATACAAGGATTTACACCAGCTGCGGGCAGTAGCTCCGCGGTGGGGCCTTGCTGCTGCTGGCTGTCCCACCGCCTGGCTGCCTGCGAGGCTTCCTGTCCCTCACTGTGCGGCACCGCCACGGGGGCCGCCTGCGGCCTACGCGGCGCCCCCTTCCCCGGGATGGCGCCAGCCCTGCCT
Source organism: Falco cherrug (assembly GCF_023634085.1). Taxonomy (NCBI): domain Eukaryota; kingdom Metazoa; phylum Chordata; class Aves; order Falconiformes; family Falconidae; genus Falco; species Falco cherrug. The sequence continues at coordinate 65,402,892 of NC_073700.1, read as the reverse complement.
CAGCTGGGCCCCGCGGGCAGGCCTCTCCCCCGGCGCCGGCGCGGCCCACCCAGCCACCCTTATCGAGGAGGCCCAGCCGGCACGGCACGGCGCCGCTACCGCGCCCCTGGGGCACCGAAGAGCGGGACCACCCCCCGCAGCCCGGCCGAGGCAGCCCGGCCCCCCCGGCTGCGCGCGGCTCCGTACGACCTCCGCCAGGAGCTACCCGGGCCACCACCGCCCCCCGCCGGCAGCGGTGTGGCCGCCCCTCCCCCACACCAGCCGGTTCGTCCCGCCCCCCGGCCAATGAGAGGTGCCGCCGGTGGCCCCGCGGCGGCGGTTGGCCAACGCGTCAGCCGTTGGGCGCCCCGTAGCCAACCGGCGGCGCCGCCCGAGCCCCGGCTCCTCCCCTTTCCGCGGCCGCTGGGGCTGGGAGTCACCGCAGACGCCATTTCCTCAGCGCCCCCGCGGCGGCGCGGCTGCATCAGCGCTGACGTGAGGCCGACGTGCGGCTCCGCCCGGCCCAATCCCCCCCACCCACTGTGACGGGGGCAGCACGTACAGGGCGGCGGGTGAGTGCGGGAGGGGGCGGGGACACGTGTGCGCGCAGCCCGACCCCCCGCGGGCCGGGAGCGGGGGAGCGCAGAGGGCAGCGGCCGGCCCCGGCAGCGCGGAGGGCAGGGCAGGGTAGGGCAGGGCAGGGTAGGGTAGGGGGGCGCTGTGCCGCTCGGCTCAGCCCCTGCCGCCGGGAGCGCGCAGGAGGGAGTGGAGGCGCGTCCCCGCCGCCGGCCGGGAGCGCGCTGCGCCCAGGGAGGGCGGCGCAGGCCGGCGGCCTGGCACGGCTCTGTCGGGCGGCCCCGGGACGTCTCCGCAGCCTGGGAAGGGGCGTGTGGGGTGCCTCGCTCCGTCATGGGCCGGGAGTCGAGGTGCCCGCCGGGCCCTGGCAGGTGGTGGCTAGGGCCCTGCCTCCAGAGGGAGGCTGGGGAGGGAGAGCGGCTCGACTCGCCTGTCGGCGGCCGGCGAGGGAGGGGACGGGGCTGCGAGCTTCCCGCTGCGGTCTGGGAGCCCCGGCACGGCAGGTCCCGGCGGCCTCCGGGGTGCTGACCCGGCTGCCGGCGGGGAGAGCGCTGGCCGCGGGAGGGGGTCGGCCGTGGTACCCGGTGGCGTTTTCCCCTTAGTCCCGTAGCCCTGATCACATCCTTGCCTGTAGGGTTTTCCGTGCTGGGACAGGAAAACAGGTGGGAGATGACGACAGTGGGCTTCCCGAGCCCCGGGCCTTGCTCTGGGTTAGTCTACATCCACCACTGCCATGTCAGCATCTTACTCGGCGCTGAGTGGAGATGCACGTTACATGATTCCACAGATACTGATGCTTAAATGATCCTCTTACCTATTCAGGAACTGGTCTGAACAGGGACCGTGTGCCCTTTTTATAGCAGACTCAGCATTGTCTTATCTGGGTTATTGAGGTGGCAGATGCAGCGTGATGGGCAGCATGCTTGTGCTTACAGTAATGGCAGGTTGGGTTTTTAGATTTTCGTTGAGGGCTTTGTTAAGAGATTCTAGGAAGAAAAGGATGGGGAAGAAAATGAGGAAACATAGTTTAGGAGACACAAGAAACAGTATTCTGCTGATACTGAAACCAGAAAAATTACACTTTCAGAATCTGGTCTGTTGCGCTGTCACTTGTTTTATGTGGCTGAATGCTGTGACCACCTTGCCGGCTGGTGTGGTTCACAAAGTAGTGTAATAAAACAGATCATAGACTTCAGACTTGAAAACACAATACTCTTCTAAACTAGTGCATTCTGATAATTTCCACGCTTACCATAGGTTCATCAGTAAATGCAAAATAGCTGTTTGTAAATTCACATCCCTGCTTTCTAGTAACTTCCCTCTGAATAAAAGCCTTCAAAGAGGTTTGGAGCAAGGGATGAAACATGTTTCTTAGCCCCTTAAAATTTCCTTTGTGTTAAGCCACCTTTGTAAACAGTCTCTGATGTATAAAGTATTGTTGAAATAAAGAAGTTGTCTTTAAAATGTCTCTGGGTATTTAATTAGACAATCACACATTTTGAATTATGTAAAATACTGTACCAATTTGCTTACGCAGTTTAATTTCACCAAAAGACATTAAATATTTATATCGATATTCAGCGATGTAATTATAAAACTAATAGCAGTGGTGAGGGGGGAGTAAAAGAATTTTTTGTGCTCTTTGTTACACAAGAACACATCTTGATGGGGATGCTATCCTTTGCTTTTTATCTATGGACAAAAATAGAAAAGGTTCACAACTTCAGCTGTAAATGACTTCCAGTTATTTAGGTCACCTGGGCAGCGTTTTCCTCAAGCTAATGCTGCCTGTCAGTATTGCCCTGTTGGGGGTGCTGCTGCTATCAGCTGAAGAAGCTTTTGATGTGCACTATATAGTCTTAATCCTGTTTACCTGTTACTGACCTACTGTACATTAGTCTCAGTGACAGTATTAAATGTGTACTAACATATATTGGAATGTTGCTAGCTAGATAACAGTTAAACCTCCTGCCAGATCCTGAAGATGTATTTGCTATTGTGTAGGAATAAGCAGGTATCTCTTATATGTTACGGAAAAACATTTTTTGTCCCCTTTTTACGAGAGGTGTAACTTGTTTATTAATTCAAAAATCCAGATTAATATTTAAAACTACTGTTCAATGATGGTAGGCAACCAAGGTGGAAAATGTAAGAAATGAATGTCTTGATACTGAATATAAGGTTAATTATATTCAAGCTTTAATCTAGGTAACATTTTTCTGTATTGTTACCTGATTTTAAACAGGACCTAAGACCATGTACTTTAAACTGCTTGGTTTTCCTTTAAAAAAATAGAAGGAAGGTAATGTAAACTCTGTGTGACATGTAATACTACTGATACACTTTTTAAAAGTATTTTAAGTGCTTGGCAAAAGGTTTTTCTTACTTTGAAAATTAAAGGCAATAAATATGTTAGAATTTGCTTGCAATGTAGGCTGATTGAATGTGATACATGTGGAAACTTTATGTTTGTAGTTCCTGGATTGATTTAATAACCATTTCTTACCATGGTCCATATTACTGATGTTTTAGAAAAAAACATAATCTTGCTCTGTATTTTTCAGTATATTTATTAAAAACAGTTGGATGCTGAAATGATATATGAGATAAGACAGGAAATACACAAACCTGTACATCTTAGGTTATAGGAATCTGAGAGTTTATGAAAGTGCTAAAGACAGTGATAATCTAGACTGGACCATGAAATTCAGGGGTTTTTTATCATGCATGGTCTTCAGCGGTGCACAGGCCCACATGAATTGACATGGCCCTGTACAGCTATGTCACTTCTAAACCTGTGGGCTCAAGTGACTGCAACTGACCTTCACCTGCAAGTTTAGAAACCCCCTATGGTTACATCTATTGATGTTTCATAATTTTGTAACATATCTGAATTATGATACTAGTGTGCTACATTTTGTAGATAACTAGTGTATCTTTTAAAATTACTTATGCCCTTTGTCATTTTTTGTTTCAGTTTTATAGGCTGTAGTTAGGTTTTTACATTTGAACAGCATTTTTAATTAAGTCTCTGTTTACAAACATACTAGGATTATGAGGTTGTCAAAAAGAAGTTGATTCTAGCCTCTCTAGAAAGAGTATTTTGCTCTGTTCTAGGGTAACAGTTGTATTTTATGGCAGCCAAAAAAAACCTAATTAAAAGCAGTATACAAGTTCTCAGATTTTATTCCACTTTGCTGAAGATTTAAAATAAGCAGTCATTTGTGTTAAGTCAGAATATACACAATTATAGATGGAAAATCTTTAAATTGTTGAGTTTTTTCTGTATGTCATAAGTCTTAACATTACTTGTCATTTTGCTGGCATGTATAATACTTGCTGTTGTTTTTCTGATTTAACATAAATAATCTGAAAAATACAGTCCTTTGTACTGTATTTTGTAAAATACTAGAAATAACTTTTGTTCTGCTGCGCTGACGTTCTTTTCAAAGCTATTTGCTAACTCAGTTACTGGGGCACCGCAGATTAAGACTTTGGGAGAAAAATCCTGATAAAGTAGTAAAAATAAATACTTTTTTTATAGTGTTCTGCGATCAGTGAGTAATTATAAACTAAATTTTTTACAACATGAAGAATGGCTTTTGCCGGCTAAAATTTCAATGGAATGCATTCAGTAGGAATAGAAGTACGTGGGTTTTTTTCCAGTGCTAGATTATCTGTGGCAGATGGCTTTGGAGAAGAAAATACTTCAGAGCCTGTATGAAGTCAATTAATTCTGACTATATACCAATCTTTAGGAAGAGATTGCAATTAATGTGTTGCCAGTACCTATGCAATATTTAATTTTCCTTGGGTTTTCATTACTTCAGCAGTTTTGAAGCTTGTGGAGGCATTCTTACATGAACCAGATAGAGCTTTCGTGTTTGAGACTGTGGATGGTCCTAGTTTACTACGAAGGAACTTTTTTTTTCCTTCTACTTTTTAATTATTATTGTTATATTGAATATTGCATATACAAACCCAGAATGGTTTAATAACATGTCTTGTTATGGAAAATTATGGTGGAAAGCTTAGTGAAAACATTCTCCACAGAGTGGCTCAGCATTAGTTAATTTCACTAGATCTTTAATTAGATTGTATCTAGAGAAGAAGGTAATTAGTGGTAACTAACAAGACAGAAATGTAGAAGGACTTTAGGTGTAAAATGTCGCCTTATGAATCTAATCCAAATTGATATTGGTATAGAGTATGTAACTTCTATTGGCAGAAATACTAATGTTAACCCATAAAATCTTGAACTGTATACAGCTTGGCAACCAGTAGCTGTAGTACTGTTATGTGTGGTCAGTAGAATACCGTTGGAGGAATATAAGCTAGAAATACACTCCCCTGCATCATTTGACTAGATTCCTTCTCGTATTTTCATGCCTTTATTCTAGGCAAAAAGGGTGATTTTTAGAAAAAATAATTATTTAATCTCCTCAAAGATTGTGGAATGTTCTGTATAATAATGCTGCAAAAGGAGCTGGGTTTACATTTAATTTGATTTAGTATAGGTAACTTAACACGTGGGACTAAATTCAGGAGTCTGAGTCAGGTGCAGAGCAGACTTCCTTCCCTGTCTTTTCCATCTCCGTGTAAGACCTGAGAACTATCAGCCAGCTGAAATAATTGAAGTTTGAGTTCAGACGGGCTTGCCATCCCCTAGTTACAGTAGCTGAACCTGAGGAAGCAAGATCTGTTGCTTCTTAAATTCCACAAGTATATCGCACCTTCCTTTTGCAGCCGCGTTTACTTGTGTGGGTGGGAGCATGCCCACAGGGCATTCTGCCTGCCTCTGCCTGACCCTATCCTGTCTGTTCTGTTTGTAAACTGACCTGTTGCCATGGCAATGTTTGTGACATCACCTGTTCAATGTTGCACCTTCAGTGCAGGGTTTGGTAGGAGAGAAAGGGAGCCAAAGAGAGCCAAACTTCTGTTTTAAAACACACCTTCCATTATGACTAAGTGTGCCAAGAAATACGGAAAAGCAACCATCAGGTAATTGCATTTTTATGTAGCAGATATATTTGGAAGCTTTCTTGGTGGAGTTTAAACTCATAAATTGAGGCTCAGGGAGTTGCTTATTCTTCTATGAAACTTACCCTACTTTTAAACCTGCAAAACAAGAATTGTTGTGGGTCTTGAGCCCAGAGTAGTTCACAGACAATTGAAGTGTAGATCCCAGCCAGGGGTTGGTATCTCAGGAGTTTTGAGAGGGCTGTAGCGGCACATGGCTGCTGGTCAGCTTGAGCCTTGTGCTGTGGGAGATGTGAAGCACAAGGGACCTGCTGTGGGCAGTGCTGGTGGTCCACTCTGGAGTGCTGCACCCCCAGTCCTGCTGTCAACACTGCACGGGACCCAGGGATTCTGTGCTTATCCCTCCCCTGAGAACCATTTCCAGAACTGCCTCTCCTTGCAGCTTTCCAAAGTACTTGTTTTAGAGCTCGTGGCTATATTAAGGAGTATTTTAATATGGGGGAACGGGAAGAAAGGACATCAGTTAATCTGATAGTTTTGAGAAAAAAATTGTATATTTTCTGCTCCAAATATAAAATGGTCTGGAATTGCTCTTTTCTCCATCAGTGCCTGCTGATATACCTCCTTGTACTGCATTATTTAGATGTGTATGTGCTTACTTTTAGGCAGATGACCATGGAAATGGTTGAATCACAACCGGATGACAATGCAGTTGATTCTATGCCAGAGAGAGATGCTGGTCACCTTCAGAATCAGCCAGGCCGAAGTCAGATTTCCCGAGGATCGGAGGTAAGTCAAAATGTGGAAATATAAGAATCAATAAAGTAGTATTCAGAACTGCTATGACTTTTAAATTATCAGTTTGGAGTTCCCATGTTCTGTAAGTCTTGTTATTAAATAGGAAAAACATAGCAAAGCTATACTGAAAACTATGCCTGTAGTATTTAAGGAAGGGCTGATATAACATGAGGTCTGTTAAAGGGTAACACCTGTAGGAGACCAGGCTTTTCAGAGTGATCAGTAGGCACATTTTTGGTTTGTTGTTGTTTTTAGTGGGGTTTTCCCCCTACTTTTCCAAGATGGTCGTGTTTATTATGGAGATGGGAATAGTGTCATGGAGAGCTGGGGTGGCTGAAAGATCAAACATACCTAAAATGTGTGTTCCCTGAAGAGGTATTGTATAAGAAAAATGAAAAATGCATAAAAGTAAGCATGGTTCTTTACTAGTTCCAGTTTTTGTACCAAACATGTTTCATCTTCTTGCAAGTACATTTTTAATGTATGCTTGTTTTGTTTCATCCCTGTGCATCCAATGACAGTGTCTAGAGGTCTGAAAATATACTCTGTATGTTCTGTATGGTAGTTGTACCTGGATTCTTCTTTGGTTAATGGATAAAAAATGACATAGTGCTAATTCTCAGACATTAAAAATACGCACTGAAACGTTCAGCACTTGAGAGAAATAGTGTTCTTGCCAGTATGAAGATTTATGGCTTCAGAAAGCTGTATAGACTCTCTAGAAGGATCGTCAAAACCCCTTTATGAAATAAGGGAACTGATTTTAAAAAACATCTTACAGCATTTTTTCATCATCGGAAGTTAGAAATTAGTAAGTGTTGATGCCATATATTTGGTATGTTAGAAACTTGATTTACATTATAGGTATATTTTCAAGACTGAATACAGCTTTTTGCTGTGTCTTCAGACACAAAATAAACTGCAAAATATTTATAAACACTTGTTATTTTTGTTAGCTATGGTATTTGTTGTGGTTTTGATACCTACAGCATTGGGAATATTGTTTGAGGGTTTTTTTCTTTGAGAATGGAGCATGAAACCAAGAATTTTATTTGGTTTGCTCAGTTGATGTCATCCTCTTACTTGTTCTTTCTTTGATAGCTCTGTTCAAATTCTGCATTTAAACTTTACAAGGATGATTTACATGTAAACTCAGTTGGCTTGTGTAGTAGTCTCTGCAAAGTACCTGTGAATTTTGTCCCTTAGGATGCGTAATGTTGATTTAGAGACAAAGCTTTCACTAATGCTGTAGGATGGCTTCTGCCGGGTCCCCAGGGAAAAGTTTCTATGTTTATTGGCATTTAGTGCTTGAGCAGAGTGTGTGAAGGTTCAGCTGTACTGGCTGTGGGTCTCAGGACTTTCAGTTAAAATTAATAACTGAAGTAATGGTGGGTCTTGGTCAGTTAGCACTGAAATGAAACACACACGCTTCAGTTTGAAGGCTCAGGATAACAGGCTGGAGTGTACGTCTGGGGGTCCCTCTTTTTGGTCCGGCGGCCCAGAGAGCTGCCCTGGACCCGTCAGAGCTGCTGGGCGCCCATAGCTGGAGTCTGTGTCCATCTCCTCGGCTGTCCAGAAAAGTGGGGTTGATGGAGTTGTGGCACTGAAACAGTGCAGCAGCCAGGCCCCCAGCAGACAGGCCTGCCGCAGGCTGCCCCCCTGCCTGGGGCGGCTGCCAGCCCCTGCCCACCCCCTTGCCACCCTGAGGCTCAACTGTCGCACCATTTCTTTTGGTGAAACGGGCCCTGAAGGGAAAGTTTATTGCTGAAAGGCCTTGTCCTGACATTTCTTTGGCTTAAGATGAGGAGGACTTTCCTAGTTTTCATTCCTGCCTGGCAGGCTTAGAAGGTGAGAAGCTGTGCCACGGTGGGGGCTAGAGGCGGGCGCTGGGAGGTTAACCCCTGCGGGGTCCCGGACCTCGCCTGGAACATCTGTCTGATGTTGCTGGTACGGGACAGGCAACCCGGGGTGCCTCTGAGGAACTTGTGCCTGTGGTGCTGGTCAGTGCCTGTGGATTTTGACTGTGTCAGAGGGCACGGATAGCTCCTCCCTTTTTGGCCTCCGGAGCAGTGCAGTTAAGAGAAGACAGCCACTTAAAGGATGCCTGGTCACTGAAAATGAGGGCTCCTTTTCAAACATCTCAGGCTGTTTTTGTTGGTTTGTTGCTTGGTTGTTTTGGGTTTTTTTTTTCCAGACAAATATTTGTTCAACCTTGGTTTTGTTCAGTCATAATAAAGCATTTTAATACGCTCTCTTTCAATACTCAATATGTAGTTTTCTGTCTATTATCAAAGAATTGCAGAATGGTTGAGGTTGGTAGGGACATCTTGAGATCATCTAGTCCAAACCCCCTGTGCCAGCAGGGACGGCCAGAGCAGGTTGTCCAGGGCCTTGTCCAGTTGGGTTGTGAATATCTTCAAGGACGGAGTCTATACAACCTTTCTGGGCATCTGTGCCAGTGGTTAACTGCCCTCACAGTAAAAAAGGTGGAGATTTTTTATGTTGAGGCGGCATTTCACAGTTTTTTATTTGCTCAGGGTTTTTTGTTTAATTATGACTGGCCAGGGACTGACTAGCAAAATGCTGAGGGATGCAACTCCATATGAGGTGGGTGTTTTGTGGGTTTTTTTGTGGTTTTGTTTTTCCCTTTTCTGGAATTCAGGATTTTTAAAGAAATACTTGCCATTTAGTTTTGAAAAGGTGGAAAAGGTGTTCAATAAGGTGGTAATTTTTAGACGGCAGACATTGTTTTGCATTGTTTTGTGCTGAAGCATTCTTAATGTAGTCTCTTCTGTTGGAAGGGAGGGGAGACAGTAAGAATGTCTGGGCTGGAGCACTGTGGTGTGATGCACTAACCTGCAATGCTAAGGAGTACTTATTATACAGTATTAGTAGAGCGAATATAATTTTGTTTTTGTTTTTTTCCCCTGGCTTGTGTAATAGATACTGCTATATACTCATGCAGTTTTTTGGTGCTGAAAATAAAATTACTTTTTCTGCAAAAGCAAAAATTAGTAAATTAGGCATTAGCAAAAATGAGATGCCTATTTCATCCATTGAGGCAAAATCGACACTTGCGGTCTTTAAAGGGTTATTTTAAAAATAAAATAAATTAATGCAGAATAAGATGGCATTTATAGTTTGATTTCTTGCATCCCTTACTTTCAGCCAGTTAAGGGAATTGACACGGTATTAATTTGGTGATCCATCCACCAAAAGAATTGGGTAAGAAAATACAAATTTGTAAAAAATTTGGTCATTGTCTTTAGAAGCTGTTGGAAGTGTACAGAACACCTGTACACAAGTTTGATGCCTTCTCTTCAAGGAAGAACAAAAGTGCAAAGTGGAAGATTTCTCAGCCAGTTTTGAGATGGGGCTCCATGGGTTCTGTCTCACATGCACAGAACTTAGATTAATAAATATAGGGCTGTTTTTAAAAGGAAGTTAATTTGCATTGGAATATTCTGATAATGTTGATGACAGTCAAACTTGTGTCTTGGAACAGTTACATCTGCATTGATATTCAAAGAGAAATTAGACATACCTTTTGCAGGATTTCTAGAGTCCATATTGCATTGTGTTGCCCTGTGCTCAGCTGCACAAAATACAACTATCAACGTAAGAGCAATGTACTTAAGACCTTTTTCAGATTTGACAAAAATACTTTCAGTTATGGGTTTGTTTTTGTTTGGTTGGTTTTTTAATCTTACATCCTTAATGGGTTCTTCTTTGAATCACTTTTTTATGAACTTTGTCATGTTGTATCAGTAGAGCTGTCCGCTGTCTTGGCCTGAGATAGCATTGGTTGACACCTTGGTGCTGGCCATGAACTGAACATGGGTCAGGAGTTACAGTGTGAGAGGTGCTGTCAGAGAGCAGAGGGAGTTTTCCAGAGCCTGGAGTGCACAGCCATTGCAAGCTGGGACTGCTGAGGTTTAGCACTTAAAAGGTATTCTCCTTGTGGGCTCTCAGCTTAAAACTTTGTGTTAAAGCTTGCTCCCAACAGATTGAGTGCTGTAGAAGTTTGCGAGGCCATTGCAGCTCTAAAACCAGCCTGCCAAATGCGAGTCCAGGATATTTAGCAAAGCTGGTGTTTGAGGATTATAAGCTTGCAGCCTTGTTACCATTTTGTGCTTCCTCAAGGGTATGCTGTCACCAAATCGCTGCAGTCAGTCTGACCTTGTCTTCCTTAAAACTGTGTGCAGCTTTTTTGGCATTAGCTTTGGAGTTGACCAAAACTTCCTTGCCTTCAGCTTTTCCTCATAGAGGCTACTTGGTGCCTGAGTGTGGTGAGTCCTTTGCTCTTTTATTAGATGAATCCAGGATGGGTTTGCCTTTGCCTTTTTCAAAAGTACTTTTACTTTACTTCTGGAGACCTTGTATTGTTTAGATTCTACAGCAGGGACAGAAATTAGGTGGAGCTGTGTACTGCATATTTCGTATCTGTAGTACTTTGATAGGGAGAAGTTATCTGACATTGGGTGACAGGAGTGCGTACATCCACAGAGTAATTGTTCAGATGGACAAGGCATCTTGAAGTCAGATAACTGATGAATAACCTCTTTCTCTGAAAGAATGTGCCTCAGTATGAAGATAGTTCATGGTCTTTTTTTTTGCTGGCTACTTTTCTCTCCCCTCTTGGAAGAGGGAGCACTTATATTTCCAACCGTATGAAGTATGGGACCGTACTGCTGTGGCAGAACGCATGGTTGTTATTTGTTGAAGCTATTAGACTTGGCTGTTGCTTACCTAAAAGGATAGAACCCAGAAGGACATTTCAGCATCTTAAGTCTCTTTGCCATTGCCAGGGACATAGCACTTGGTTAAACAGCGTAAGGGTTTAATGTGTTAAGCCTCCCCTCACCCGCTATGTTCCTGAGTCGCTTCTGTGGATTGTTTCCAGCCATTGTGCCAGACAGCCGTTGAAGTAATGATGTTAAAGGTAGCATTGCTCATCGCTGATGTCAGAAAGTAGGGTTTTTGCCAAGTTCGTTTCAGTCAGCATTTATGCATGGTAGCGTCAAAAGGTTCTAGTGTTTTGCTTAACACGGGAATATGCAATTTTAAAACAAAGCAAAGGGAAATGTGAATAAAAAAAATACTAATACTTTCTCATTATTAATAAATAAATAATTAATAATTTATAAAAGGAGACGCCAAATATGAAATTGGAAAGATCTTTTTCAGTCTTGGTTATAGAAAACAAACCTAATAAAAAGGAATCCTAACATCCAGTCTAAACCTCCTCTGGTGCAATTTGAGGCCGTTTCCTCTTGTCCTGTCAACATTTGCGGAAACTCAGCAAACAGGGATCAAACCAAACGGAGCTGTTTAAAAGAGATACAAATGAAGAAACAAATCACTGTTGGTTTGATCCAGTTTTAAAATATTACTGTCTCCACTTCCCTTAACCCTGCACCCCCATTTAGTCTATTATCTGAATTAATGGGAACAATTTCTCCTGTGATAGTGTAAACTTTAGTCTAAAAGGGTATTAGCTGAGTGTTTCTATTTTTTTCTTCTGTGCTTATACTGAATAAGGAGCTTTTAAATGAATGTAATGTTTCTTAATCTTGAGTACTGGATTACTTCCTGATTATTTGTGCCTGACCCATTGTGTACTAAAAAGAAACTCATAAACTGTTTACCTTGTACTGTTTTGTGTGTGGTTGTATGCAGAAAGTTCTTTCTGATACATACTGTGTCAGGTTGCAGCTCTCACAAAGATAGTAGTAAATCAGAAGGTTTGGTGAAATTGTGATTGTAATATTTTGAAAAGCTAGCATGCTTTGTAAACATTTGGATTTGCTCCATTGCAAAGTATGTGATAAAATTATTTGCAGCTGCTCTGCATGTAATATCCTAATGGCTGTTAACATTCTACAACGTGATTTAGTGTTGGACTTGGCAGTGTTAGGTTTACGGTTGGACTCTGTGATCTAAAAGGTCTTTTCCACCTTAAATGATTTTATGGTCTTTCTGTGAAGTCTGGGTTTAGGATGATGTCAGCTTTGGCACAAAATAGGTCATACTTTTTGGATCTTCAAGACTTTCTAGATCTCAAACTCAGATATCTGTTTCTGATAACCATATTTGTTTTATCTATTGGGAAGAAGGTTTGTATGTCCTATTTACATGTTGCTATTTAATGCCATTTAAAGAATGATTGTTTCCATTTCAGGGTTAGAAATGCCCTCAATTGTTCTATTTCCTGAAAAGCGGTTCAGTTTCCTATAACAATTGAACAATTACATAGTGAATGTTGACAAAGTCCTGTCTCTGTTTCCTAGAAGCATTGTTTCTTTAAGTTAATTGGAGCCAACATCTGGGGTTTTTGATAGCAATGCATCTTAATAGTAACAAAACTTTTTTTTTTTTTGCCTCAAGAAAGTAATGTTTCATGGACAAGCCATGGTTTATGGATCAGGAATGAAAGAGTCTTTAATATTTGAAATTAAAAAAACCCAAGCCTTCAGTATAAATACAGAAAAATAGAAAACTTCCTTTAACTTTCTTTTGTTGTAGGCAGCATTCATCATGTTTTTCTTCTCACTGTCATTTCTTTTTACCTTTACTGCTCATATCAGATACCTTTGGGGGCTGAGAATAAAGCTATGAAGGGAATAATACCAGAATTTTAGATATAAGTCTGGGTTTATTCTTGTGTGTGCAGAATATTGAAATAAGGTTTTTTTTGTGCAGTTTACTTGGAAAAATCCCTGTTTATTGTATGATTAATATTTGCCATTCTCCTTCTTTCCTGAGTTTAGAGATACTTCATCACACAGAACTTGGGATCAATCATAGTGTTTTCCTTTTGCTTCAGTATTTGTTTCTGTTAATAGACTTAATGGTAATAGCATAAATATTGAACTGTTTCTTAGCCTGTAGTTGTTTTAACTGTTTCTTAACCCATTCATCCTCAGTACTGATAGCTGAGAGCCAAGAGCCGAGGAAAGCTGTGGGTACTCTTAAAATGTCATCAGAAAAAGGGATCGGATTATTCTTAAACAGAACACTTTCTTGAGCTGTGCTAGGCTTAAATAAGGTTCAGCTGTTCTTTATTTTGTTGTTGTATTGAAGCAGTGATACACTCCAGCTCTGTTTTGCTTGATGTATAAATACATATATGTAAAGAGAATTTATTAAACTAAATCACTTTACAAAGCCATGCATTGCTTTATTGAACAGGGTTTTTTTTCTGTCTGAAAAGCTCTGATCTCTTGAGACATCTGTCTGAAAAGCATAACTTCTTGCCTAAAACAAAGCAAAACCAAAGCAGGTCTGGATTTTTTTTTTTTTTTTTTAATTTATTAAGAGCATTTTGCCCTGTATGCTGTTGCAGCACCATACTACTTCAGTGAATACTGGTATTTTTGTAACATTTCTTAAGGTTCTTCCTAACCTTCATGCTAGTGAGAGAAAATTTAGTGTGTGGTAGCTTAGAGTTGTTTTTAACTAAAAAAAAAAAACCAATAATGAAGTCCCTGGAGGAAGGAAAAAAAAATATATTTACGGTTTGTTAGGGGACAATTTTAAGCTTTCCATACCATTTGGAATGGGCATACACACCAAACTTTTACTTGATAAAACTAGTTTATCTCTACGTCTGATAATTACACACATTAAGCTATTTTAGATGTGGCATCAAAACCAGTTTGTTTTAGCATCACTTCTAAAAGCATTTGCTGAAGTCTTAAGGCATGTTACTTAAACACGATGATTGTAATTTTTGCAAGTTTCTGTAGCTGTGTCAAGTGCTGGAAGAGTATGCCCAGCTGTAATGCTAGTGCAGTTGCCTTTTGGTCAAACTGTTCATGTCCAGGGTGTCATTCAAGCCACACAGCCCTCAGTCATTCAGTCACCACACATGCTAGCTGTTCAGGTTAGCTCTTCTATTGTTACATTTTCATGAATTATTTGGTGCCTCATAACTCTTCCTCTCAACCCCATCTTTAGTTTCTCTTCATTCCTACCAGTCAGTGCTGCAAAATATACTCGTATGGTGCAGGAAATGGCAGGGGGGAAGGTGGCAAACTGCCAAGCAGTAGCAGCTCTACAAGCATTGTGTAGCGATTCCTTAATGCTTCCTGTTTATCTTTTAAGAAATTGTGTCTTGGAACCCTGAACTTACACAACAGCAAATTTGTGTAATAACATGCCCTTTCTTCAGCATATCTTGCAGTTTTTCAGTTTTCTTAAGTTCTGTGAACATGTTTCTAATGAGTCTACAAACTCATAAATTTGCAAATATCTCATACTCTGTTTTTGAAGATGTAATGTAAGTAAACATATTGTATTCAAGTGAATCCTTGTTGATTTAAGCAGGCCCTGTTAAAGCATCTGCTATTGCTTTTTGTGGGTGTGGATATGTAAAGACCAAAAATAAGAGCAACCTCAAAATAAACATTTGTTTGGCAAATCGTCACATGTTTAAAGTTGCTGATGGATCTGTTGGAGCAAGTCCAGAGGAGGGCCATGAAGATGATTAGGGGGCTGGAGCACCTCCGCTGTGAGGACAGGCTGAGAAAGTTGGAGTTTAGCCTAGAGAAGAGAAGGCTCTGGAGATAACTTGTAGTGGCCTTCCAGTACTGAAAGGGACCCTACAGGAAGGATTGGGGAGGGACTTGTTGTCAAGGCGTGTAGTGATAGTACAAGGGGTAATGGCTTTAAACTCAAAGATTTAAATTAAGATTAGCTAGAAGGAAGAAGTTCTTAACTGTGGAGGGTGGTGAGGCACTGGAGCAGGTTGCCCAGAGAAGCTGTGGATGCCCCATCCCTGGCAGTGTTCAGTCCCAGGCTGGATGGGGCTTTTGGCAACCTGGTCTATTGGAAGGTGCCCCTGACCATGGCAGTGGGGTTGGAACTAGATGATCTTTAAGATCCCTTCCAACCCAAACCATTGTATGAAAACAGGGACCAGTGCAAAATGCTTAAGAGTTTTCACAGCTTTTAAATAGTGAAAAAGACTAGAGAGAAAGAATTTACAGTGTTTTGAAATTGACTTGGCCTCCCATTGGTGTTATTCTTTGTAGCTAGGAATGCTTTTCCTCTAGTTTTCTTAAAACCTGATTGTGAAATGTCAACCGAATTGCTTTTTGCAAATAGAAGTGATATCTCTAGTAAGGGAGACTATACACCTGTTATGTGTGAACTGTTTTACCTGCAGTCATCAACATGTTAAAGAAAAGACGTGTTGTCAGTCTTCTTGAGAAGCTATCTTTAATGTTTGAGACTTCTTAGTAGCTTTCAAGTGTAATAGATACAAAGGCGTATGTAAGTATCATTTATCTCAGAGATTTGAGAAAAAGAATAAAACCTTGGCCAGATACTGAATATTTTATTTGTAAGTTGTAGGTATTGATGGTGGGACCTGGTGAGGTATTGAAACTAGATCACTATTGAAACAGGTGCAGTAGATGTTAAGAGAGTTGGGTTTGGTCAAATTTGAAGTAAAATCAGAGTATTCAAAATAAATATTTTTTAAATAGAATTCTAACTGTAATTTACCAGAGTGAACTTTATCAGGTAAACATATTATAGTCGTTCCCAGTTTCCATCAATGCTTTTCTTCAAGTCAGTATAGTCAGAACTTAGAGGCAAAAACAGAGGTCTCACTCCAAATCTCAGAAGGAGGAGTTTCGCAGGATTCTCTTGCCAGCTGCTGGTGTGTCATCTTAGGGGAGTGGAAGTCAACTATTTGTTGTACTGAGTGAACTCTGTCTGTCTTCCTTTTGCCAGAGGAATAGAGACAGGGAAGCTGTGTCCGATTAATACTGACTAGTTGGTTCCAGGGTTTCGCTTTTGTTATGTTTGAGCATGCTAATGGCAAATAAGGTGATTCTATAAGAAGGACTTGAAGATGCTGTAAAAGACTCCATTACAGAGGTTGTTCAGCCTTCTGTGATCCTCTTAGGTACTATCCTGCCACCTGGCATCTCCTCCAGATAATTTGGCTTTAACTTGATATCCTGTCTCTGCCAGACAGTGGGGAACTTGGGAAGTTATATCAGTTTAAAAAAAAAAAAAAAAAGTATGCTGAAGGTTGACATTAAAACTTGCATGACCTCTCCCTCAAACAGTTGTAGCTTTAAACCAGAAGGTGCTCAAAATTTTTTCTTGTAATGCTGTTGCTTTTTGGATGAAAAAAATGCTTACCTATGTAATGTTCCTTACTGTTCTGTTACTGTCATTTTACTTGTAGGAAGGTTGTTCATATTGTTATTTGACTTTTCTACTTGCTCACCACCCTGTAATGTATAATGTATTGGCAGACTAACATGAGCTCAAAGTTATATTTGTTCAAATGCAGAGCAATATGTTAAAGTTGAAGTCTGAATGATGTCCAGGAGAAAATGACAATGGTTTCCATTGATTAGCATTGTGAATGTGGTTGCTTGCTATCGGAACAAACTGAAATGCTAAATTTATCTTTGTCTTGATGGAAATTACAACTTTCGGAGTTAAGTGCAGAAAATGTCTTCTTCCACATTAAAATGCTTAAATCATCTTGTGATTTCCTTACCTTCTTCCCAAAGTATGACTGTTCCTGGCTTTGGCCATCTTCACAAACTAGTTGTGGCTATTGGTATAACCCTTAGTGGAATGGGAACATTTCAAGGCACTAAGGTCTTGCTTTCCTGCTATTTGTCTTGAGACAAATAGATTTTTATTTTATTTTTTTTCCCCCTGTAGAATGAGAGTTCTGTTTTGAGATAGGATGCCCAGGCTTTTGCCTGTGTAGTACTGTCTTAGTTTGGAAGGTTTATGTATGCCAGAGGCTTGAAGGTTGATCGACAAGCACATTGCCATAGGGCACTGGAGAGAAATGCCTTTCAGAACATCACTGTGCTGTTCAGCATTGGTCCATCCCGCGAAAGGATGCTTACGGACTTCTTGAAGCTTTTGTATTTCTGTCAGTCAGCTCTGGTTTGGTTTGGGGCTATACATCTATAGACATGCAGAAGTACCTCTCATGATTTCTAGGTGGTCTTTGTTGTTAAGCTGGTGTAGAGTTTTAATGTTATTTCCTATGTATTACCCAGCTACATTAAATAATAATATATATATAATAAATAAATGAGGCTACATTAAGTATTTTTTACACAGAACTGGAATGTAATAAAACTAACAAGTGAAGAGACAATGTCATTCTGCAATAACCTGTAGTTCTTTCAAGCGTTCTTTGAGTTGGGGTGACCCAGGCCTTTAAATTTCCAGAACCTTCCAGCCATTTTCTGATGAGGTCAAGCAGGTTTTGTTTCTAGCACCAAGCACTCAGGCCTGGCAGCTGCATTAGTTCTAGAGGTCTTTCTTGTCTTCCCTGAGCTGCAGGGAAGGCTTTGCTGCACCCAGGTCAAACACTTGAGTCTTCTAGTCACATAACTCAAGTTGGTTCAGTGTTAGCTTAACACGGTGCTGAGTCTGAAACTGCAGTCTGGTCTGTCTTTATGTGAAAAGGTCATTTTCCACACTAACTTTACAGCAGTGTTTCAGTTCGGAAATCTTAGACACCAGTAGTTCGGAGAAATTGAATGAATCAAGAAAATAGTGTGTTTTTCTTGTTCAATAATTGCTTTCAGTCATGTGTAATAAGATAGTTGCTGGTAAAGTGTGATTCAGTTCTGGGCCTTAATGTCATCTTGGGTAATTTTAAGAGAAAAAGAACCTGTGAAAACACTGCTAATAAAGGTCTGAGAAAATGAGACATTGTGGACTTGTCAGGGGTTCCTAAAACTTGCAGAGTGTTGCTAAGTGATGTATATGTATTTATGAATATGTGTTGGTAGTGTAATAAATGTATATATTTAAATAAACTTATTTTCAAAATAGCTTTTGTGTGGTTGTGAAGAGGCTTTTGTATTGTATACTATTATTTAAGGTGATGGACTATTGCATTAGTGCAATATTCCATACTTCAAATGTTTAATTTCAGTTTAAAAGCTAATTAAATTGTATATTATATTATACTTAAATCATCTGTTTTCAGTAGTTTTTGTAGGTGTCATTCACAAAAAAGTAACCTGGATCACTTTGATTTTTTTTCTTTTTCAAATGGAAGATGTCATCTAAGTGGCTATGTGTTGCTAACCTCATAATTTGTGATTTGCTTTGGAAAAAGGAAGTCCAAGATCACAATTAGTGATAAAAAAGTGCACAAACTTCCTGTGTGCAAACATGGAAGGAGTTTTTAGATATAATCTTTTACTCTGTTGCAATCTTTTCTTTCTTTTTTTTTTTTTTTTTAACGAAGTTACGAATTTCAGAAACTTTGCTATTACAGGTAGCATCGATTGCAGATGAATCTGCAGAATCAGAAGGGATAACTGATTCTCAAAAACGTAGGGAAATACTTTCAAGAAGGCCTTCATACCGGTAAGGGCTTTTAATTTTGGTTTTACTCCTTTTTGAAGGCAGCTTATATATTTTAGCAAATCTGTCTGAGAAAAGCCAGTGACTTAATTTTCTCATGGATATGGAATTTCAAATATATAAAATAATTTACTTTTTTTTTTAGAAAAATTTTGAATGAACTTTCATCAGATGTTCCTGCAATACCAAAGATTGAAGAAGAAGAAAAGTCAGAAGATGAAGGAGCACCTTCTGGAATTTCTCCAATGGACATGCCAACCAGCCTGTACCATACTAACACAAGGCAATACAGTATGTTTGCAAAGATACTATGTGATGTTGTAGAACACATATAGGAACACCTTTGTTTCTGAGTTCCATATTTAAGTAGACATGTTTGATTTTGGTGAAGAAGAATGAAAACTTCTGTATTTCCAAACAGTTTCAATTTTTATATTTGATTTCTTCTAACATGGGTGTGTTAGACTTTCAGTCTGTTTCTTGTAATGATTGGTTGCTAGATTTTGTCCTAGAACTTGTATACATGAAAAATGTGAAGGTGAGGCTCAAGTGAAATGAAAAATGTTGGCAGTTTTATGTGAATGTTTAGTGTTATAAATCACTGCAGTTTCCAGTTACTGTGATTTGGTATGTATTAGTGCTGTCTGTTATATGGAATGACAATTAGCGACAGGCTTTTTTTTAACTGTAAGGGTGGAGCATGAAATTATTTCTTAACTTTGAATTTTCTTTCTTAAAAGAACTATGTCTTTTCCTCTCCTAGTTATCAAGTATGAGCACTCTAAGTATTAACCTGAATTCAGGTCATCCAACATCTGATAGATCCAAATGCAAGTTAAAAGTTAAGATTCATGCTTCTGTTCTGTAGACCTGTGGGTTTAATACCTTCGTTTATGTTAAAAATATCACGTAACTCGCTCCCCGTAGTTGCTTTGGGCACAATCATATGTCATCTAAGGGATAACTTTCTAATAACTCTTTTTTTTCTGTTATATATTGGATAAAGCTTCACTCCTACATTTGTTTGGGTTGTGGGTTTTTTTTCATGCCTTTTCATGTGTCAACAGACTGAAATGCAGGTATCTTCCCTTTTGATAATGATGACAGGAAAATTGCAAAAGAAATGTTGTGAGTTTTCTTCCTGAAATGAAAGAACAGAGGAAGTCTGTTAAAACAGTGCAATGACAACTAGAGGGCCATTCTATCCTCTTTTATATGTGTTCTGGTCACCCTCTAGAATTCTTCAGTTATTTTTAATGTATGCAACTAAAGTAATCGTCAACCCTGAGAAAGCAGAATTTGTCTATAATATTATCTACCCCTTCACTATAGACAGTAATTTTACTTGGGCCTCTGAACTGCTTTTCTTACCCTTTCTGTAAGTTATAGACATAATGTCTGCTTCATGATGTCCAGCATCTGAAGTGCTCTCTTCTGTGAACTTGTGGTCATACTAAATTAAAGTGATCCAGTACAGAATCTGGCAGGTATTCTTGACCAAATTAAATTGTTTACTTCTATTTTTTAATTGGTTTGGCTGAGGTTTAGTTAAAATTAAAAATTAAAAAATTTGGCAATTTCAAGGCATAAAAAGAAGTGCTGTGGTGTCTGTACTATGTTCTAGTGAGCCTTCAAACCTTTAGGATTTCTAAACAATTAAGAGTTCAGGCTTCTTCATCATAGGTTGCTCTAGAACACCAGAGTTGTACTTTTACTAGCAATGTCTTGCAGGTGGTGATTATTAACTGAGGATGTTTTAATTGGAACATAGCTATAAGTCATAGTGACAGAGTTCGTATAAAAGAATAATGAAATTCACCATTTTTGCTTTCTTGTTCAATTAGATACTTCTGAAAAATCAAGAAAAAGAGAGCATCACCAACAATGTGCTAGAATTAAGAGTCCACAAAAATTTAATAAAATCTTATTTACCTTAATTTAAACTTGGCTTTCACATGAGCCAAGCATAGATTTCTGGTTTATGCTGCTTTTTCTTTAAGTTGTACTCGTACCTAAAACGTGCTGTGTATTTAAGGTAATTTAACTTGTTAAATAGGTTCTCAGCCCTAATGAGGCATACTTCAGCATGTAATGTCAGCCTTCATGGACTCTCCTGATTGTGGCTCAAAAAATTTGTTTTGAGCACTTTGTCTTCCTGGAAATGTTCTTTCTTACCTAATTTATTAGTTCATTAATTTGATTTTATTTTTTCTTAACTTCAACTCTACAAGTTAAAATATCACACATCTTTTGCTTCAGTGCAGTCTCTGTGTTCTCCCCTAGTTCTGGTTAGGAAAAATTGGTACCAAGAGGTAGCAAGGATGGTCATCTCCTTGTAGTAGAGGGGGTCTTAATTTGAAATTTACCAAAGAGAGCTTGACTGTTGACTTCTAGTCCTCTAGGTGTATAAGGCACAGATTTGCACCATTTCTGAGCAGCCAGCCCGTTGGCTGACTGTGGTCCTCAGGAACTACTGTTAGCTAAAACCAGGAACACAGCATGGGATGCTCCATCTCCTGTGTTGATTCCAGTCTGGATATGATGCAGGTCACTACATGTATCTGTTATCTTTATGTCTTCTGTCAATAGTTCTTTATTTCTACTTATCACTAGTATATCCAAGTTCTGCTCTCTTCTTGGCCAGCACTGATTGTACGGGTTTACTGGTGCAGGCATCCAGCAGCTTATGCATTAAGCTTGTACAGTGTCCATGGCAATGAAGAACTGGTCTTGCAGTGTCACTACAGCCATATATACTGTGCCCTAGTTTAAAACAGATACCATATGTTAGTATGTTTGCTGTTTCCTTGTTTTCTCTACTGTTCTCTCTATTCCTGCATAGCAAAGGCAGTTTAGTTGAAAAGATAATTCTGACTGTATGTTGGTGTCTGGATGTCTGGGATGACTGACTTTTGGAAGAACTTAATGAGTATTTTTTTCTGAAAAATAAATATATTTTTTTCTATTAGCAACATCAATGGCTGTTCTGTACTTTTTACCAGCCAAAATGGTATGTTGCCATGGTTTCCAAATACCTTTTTCCTCTGAGCTTCTTGGCTTTCGCTTAAGGAAGCAGATAGACTGACAGGCAGGACCAGATAGATTTAATGTCTTTCCCAGTTACCTCCGTCAACATACGTGTTATCTTTCTGTAAGGGCAATGCATAGTTTTGCATAAGGTGGTGTCTTGTATAGGAGCCTTTTAGGGTGATCTGACTACAAACCTATTCTGTTGGCTGTAGTTCTGTCATGTTGGTTATTGAATACTGGGAAAAAAACCCAAACCAACTGGTTTGCCTCACCTGTGGTGGTGGTCTAACCATGCAAGAGTTGTTTGTTCAGTTGGAGTGTGTGAATCAGCCACTCCCTCCGAGCCCTTTGCCTACTTGTGCATGTCGTGATGTTCTGTCTGAAACAATGCAGAGGAAATTAAAATTACTAGTTCTTCTGCCATCTGTTTGGGTTGCTTGCTGTCTTAGGACAGGTTTTTAACGATGGGAGAATTAGGAAATCTTTTGGGGTAAAACCTTCAGTTGCTTTTCCCAGTTTTGGAGAGGAAAGAAAGAACAGATTTTTCTGATTAGAGCTGTTAATCATACTCAGAGAATGGTATTAGTATTGTTTTCAGTCCTAGCTGGAAAAGAAGATGCCACTTAGGTACATCCACCTGCATGATGTACAACTCCAGGAACTCTCCAGGAAAGTCCTACACTCTTTGTAGAAAGTCCAGTTTCCAGTAGAGCTCCAGCACAACAGAAGTCTGTGCCGTGGTTGGGATCAGGACAGTGAATGGAGTGGGAGCAGTGTCGTCTTCTGTTAATACGGCAAGACCCAGTCCTGTAAGGGAGGCAGCTGCAGGAGTTAGTTCACTTTTGTTTGTCAAGTACTGGATTGAGATCTGAATGAATAATTGCAGGGCAGTTGTGACATAATTGTTTACCCAGGCTTACCGTGGAGCCAAGAACCTTGTATGATTCTGTGCTGATATTTTACTGCTGAGGAACCCAAATGGACTTTTTTTATGTGGTTTGGTACTATGATGGTGTAGACGTACAGTTTTTGATGCTAACTCTGTGAGAGGCAGAGTTCAGCTGTGTATAGCTCCTCTGGGAGGCAAAGGTGCAAACCCTGCTGGGAAGCTCGCATGCTGCTGGGAACCTGCTTTTGTTCTGGATCTCATGAAGAATAGAGGAGACTATTTATTTTTCTTGCTTCTCCCTCTTCCACCCTGCCCCAAAATAGGGCATTTTCTGCTTTGGAGGCCAACTGAAGCATCATGTTGCTCTTTTGTTCTTTCTTCCACACACCCCCACACCCTACCCCAGCCTGGCCTTCCTTAATGCCTTATGGAGCCTTTGTGCTCAGCTGGTTCCTACGTGACATGTTCCCCATTCCAAGGATAGGACTGAAGATCCATGCTGAACCCTGTTCCAGTATTTCAGGTAGGGCTCTGCTTCCTTCAGCATGAGAGGAATTCCCCATTTTCCCCAAAAATAAGCTGATTTGGCAATTTTGGTAGATAACTACTACACTCTGAAAAAATCAGTTACTGTTGTCTAATTTACTAATAAACTGTTAGTATCTCAGTGCTCTTGGAAGTTTTATTATCTGATGATGTACTTTGAAGGTAACTTACTGTTGTCAAGACAGAACATTTGAAATCAGCTGTCTCCAAAACTCACATGGGTGTCTAACAAATCATGTATGCAGATAACCAGAGCTGAACCTTCAAGAATGTCATCAAATACTGTGAATCTGACAGTGAAATCAGAGGAGTTTGCAGTCCTGAATCCATACTTATATATGACTTGTTCCATCTCAGACCACTTTAAATACAGTGTTTGTAGTTTAAATTTCATTTGGGGGAGAAAGAATTTTGTTACTTCTTGGGAATTAGGTTCTCATCTAAAAGTTCCAGGAGTATTTTAATTAACATAAGAGACATGGATTTGACGGGTGGAAAACTTGGTGGATAAGGAATTCGCTGAATGGTCACACTCAAAAGACTAAATGACAAATGATGGCCCTCAGGGGGTTGTATTCAGACCAGTATTATTTAACATCATGACACCAAGATGAGTGTTGTCACTGATATTCTAGAGAGAAGGGATGCTATCCAGAGGGACCTTGACAGGCTAGAGTGATGGGCCCCTGCAAACGTTGTGAAATTCAACAAGGCCAAGTGCAAGAGCCTGCACATGAGTCAGGGCAATCCCAAACAGGCTGGGCAGTGAGTGGATTGAGAGTGGAGAAGAACTTGGGGTACCAGTGGATGAAAAACTGAATGTGAGCTGACAATGTGTGTGCACAGCCCAGAATGCCAGTTGCATCCTGGGCTGTATCAAAAGAAGTGTCAGCAGGTCGAGGGAGATGATTCTGCCCCTCTATTTGGCTCCTGTGAGACCTCCCAGGGAGTACTGTGTGCAGCTCTGTGGCCCCCAGGGTAAGGCAGACACGGACCTGCTTGAGCGGGTACTTCTCTGTGCAACTTGGGCTAGACTTTTTCTTACACTAAGGAAAGAACTGTGAGTTTCAGAGGACTTGCTCTTCCTTTGTCTTCTTTCTTTTTTTTTGTTTTTAATAACATTTTTACATTAGTGTTTAAAAACAACAATGACTCTGTGTAGCTAGGAGCTCTGGTATTAAAATTATTTTGCTCTGGTATTAAAATTATTTTAGGAGAGTTAACGTTTCTGGAAGCACAGGGAGAAAACGTGGAATACTGCTTTATATCTGTTACATGCGTGCCATATACTACACAATAGGCTTTATATTTGTGGAAATCAGTATTAACATTATGAAAGTTTTATTGTACGATTGACCTTTAAGCAAGGAGAGGACCAGGGGTCCTATCAGACTTTATTTTAAGAAGGCAGATGGGCATTTTAACGTGTGTTCTGTTTCTTTCTATTGCTTAACTTTATTTTTCCTTTTTATGTTTAGTTACTATAACTCAACGTGGTACAGTCCAGATTTCTAATCCAATTTCTGATGGTGCCCATGGACTACAGACTTTAACAATGACAAATTCAGGAGCTCCTCAACCAGGTGCTACCATTGTGCAATATGCAGGACAATCACCTGATGGCGCACAACAGTTTTTTGTTCCTGGAAGCCAAGTTGTTGTTCAAGGTATGTTTTATTAGTCTACTGCATTTTGGGTTTTCACATAAAGAATTTTTCTTAAAAGGCTTTTTATTTTGTGTTGACATTATTGCACTATTAAAATATTTATGCATAACAAGATGAAAGACAGTCTTGGAGACTGTTTCTCTGCTCAGTAAAGCAGCTGCTACTAAAGCTTAAAAAGTTATGAGAAGGAAATAACAGTATAAAATCACTTTCTGTTTTGAATTCTGTTGTCCAGACTTTGAGAGAGATGTTTAATTGCAGTAAAGGTGCTGTTACAGTTTGAAATGAGATGCTGAGGATGCATATGAAACTGATTTTTTTTTCAGCAGTTAATCAATTGTAATAAAACAGAAGTTCTAAAGTTCTTTGGATATCTTGAGGGCAGAATTTTCTTGCAACTTATGACTCGTAGTTATTAGAAAGGAGATCCCTTACTGAAACTAGTTTTGTCACAGAACACTTTGTAGATCCTATAAAATGTATGTACACATGTGAATTGAACTGTGAATAGTGAATTCTTTAATCTGACTGTAGTGTATGCAGAACTACTATTTTTTTTTTTTTTTTTTTTTTCCCCCCTCCTCCCCCCCACCCACCCCCTGCCCTGTTCCTAGCTTTTGGGAAATGCCAAAGGTATCTTGGATTCTTCTTGATACCAAGGGAAGTAGGGCTGGGATTTGGGTTACACTGAGGAAAACATTTGAAAATGGGGAAGAGATTTCTTTATGGAGACACTAAATCAATGGCTACCAGGAGGACAGAGGGAGTTTATTTTCCCTACTTTTTGTGAATTAGTACACAGAAGTAGGGAGGGGAGGGCTGTGTGAATGCTTTAAACCAAAACAGCTATCTGAAATAAACCATGACTAGAGCTAGGAGGACTTTAAATGTGTATTCATGGAGTGGATGAAAGCCATTGACTAAATGTAGACACAGATATCTGAGTTAGTTTGTGAAGTCCAAGCTGAGGTGCTTTTTTGCCCTAATATGGATGTTTGAAGTAAGTTCTGTCTTTAAATGGCAGTTTCTCTCCCTTTGCTGTAAAGAAAGCCCGGGATGTAAGTAAAGCTAATAGCTTGTAGATACCTGAACTTGTTGAGACAATGCTAAATAATGATACCAAATTTGAATTCTCCCATTGCCTCTGGTTAATTCTTTGCTGAAATACATTGTATTCCCAAGACTTTTCAGAAGCATTTCAAGGAAGCGCTAAAGTTATCATGTGAAAAACCCGTAGCTAAAATGTTAGTTTTCATCACACAGAAAGTACTGTTATAACTTCCCTGAATATTATTATGAATACATTCTTAGCGCAAAGCCTTAAGACTCAAATTTGGCTGTCCCCCAAGCAAATTTCCCACTCTGGTAGTACATGTTTTCTGAGTATGTCTAATATGTTTTCTATACATGTGCGTACACATCTCTTAAATTAGAGGACTTTTCTGTCTCTCCAGGTTGACTGTAGTATTTTCTATGTATTGCTTTGATTCTTCAGAGCTTCAGGGGCAGAGTGAGTAGCTCCTCAGTTGTTTTGTAAAACCTCCCCAGTCTGTGAAGAAGCACAGGATTTAGGATTGTAGTTGGCAGAATTTCAGTCCTCGGGAATTCCATTTGAATGGCCTTCCTTTACAGACTCGGTGTCACAGCATTATTCTCTGATAGGGCTGTCCTCTAATATCTATTTAATAGTCTCAGTGATGGGCTTGCATAGTCCATTAAGTGTCTTGCCTGTGATGAAAACTTTCAAAACTGATTCAGAGACAGTTACTGAATATCTGCTATACCTGCTTCTGGAAGCTTCTAGATACTTTTAACTAAATTGGTTTGTTCTCTGTCCATGCTTAGAGAAGCTGACTTCCTGGAATTCTCTATTCCTTTGGCCCAAACAAAGCCCAGTGCTTTAGCGATGCTCATAGTTGTTGACACAGAAGAAAAACGCTACATAATATGTACAGGGAAAAATAGAAAGGGAATACTAAGTGTGCATAAACTCGGAGATTATGAGAAGATAAAAGGTTTCAATTTATTGTACATGCTATCAATATGGGAAAATCTTAAACAAAATATTTTATAAAAAGAGCATGAAAGCATCTGACAATGATTATGGGAATATGAATCTCTTTAAGGTAATAATTGCATATTGTCAACAAACCTGACTTGTTTAAGATGGAGTAAGACAATTGAATTAGTTGGATATACAGATTTTTACTATAGGTAATCTTGCCTATGCTAGGAAGTCTGTGGGAATGTAGTTTATGAACATCTGTTATTTACATACGCTTTGTAGTTGATTGTTTACCTAATATTGTGGTAGCATAGATTATAATAGGAAAGCAACATTCCAATTAGTAACCTTTCCACTTATGTATATTTTTATAACTATTTTGGGTAGACAGCATGTAAATTTCATTTGTAATAATTGTAGAAGTACAAGAAAGAAAGAAAATATAAAAAATGTCAGTCCTAGGGTAGAAAAGATGTTTCAGAGTCTTTCAGATACCGTATGTATTTATATTTTTTTCTGAAGTATTTGTTGATGAATTTCATGTAATAATGGATGGCATCACATGAACCCTGTGCTTGATATTTTCTGATAACCTGTGATAGGGAAAAAGCATTAATATAAAAGTGCCAAAGGTGTTGATCCTACTGAGTGGTATTTCATTTGCTACAAGTTTACATTCATAGGCAAAATAAGAGGCAGTTCTGATGCCCTGACAGTTTCCTAATAAGAGATAAGGGGTTTTTTTTGTTAGCTGAAGCAAAAGAAAACGTTCAATTATTAATGGTAATGAGCATAGAAATGTTGTGTCAAAAGTCATTCTGTTGGGATCTATGTGTGTTTTCATAGTATGTCAGTAATATAAAGAGTGATATTTGAGATAGGTGGCTTGAATTTCTTGTGTGTTTCAGTTCTGATCCTCTGTTCATATGATCCTGAAGTGGTCCTGTAATCACAGGGCACTCCTTTTTTGCACCGATGCTTCCATTATTGTTGTCCTTGGCATAGTTTCACAGCTGACAAATCACCAGTCTGAATTTGTTTATTACAGACAAGAGCCTTAGAAGTTTGCGATGACCTACATACAGACCCGTACTTGGACTGTTGGTCTGAATTTCATGTAAATTGATGTAAATAAGGAGTAAATGTGTTAGAACTGAGGTGTTTGGGGTTGGTTGGTTGGTTTGTTACTTTTTAAAATTAAGTCAACCACAACCAGGTCTCTTGGACTTATTTTGAAAAAGGGGGGAACGGGGGAGAGGTAGCCCTTACCCCGAGTTACTGTTCTGCCTGTTACAGCATCTGAAATCACTAGCTTTGGGTTGACTTGCTCTGTTGCAGCTTTCTTTGATCGTTTCTGCAGCTTTTAACTGAAATTAAATGAG
This sequence comes from Falco cherrug, assembly GCF_023634085.1. Taxonomy (NCBI): domain Eukaryota; kingdom Metazoa; phylum Chordata; class Aves; order Falconiformes; family Falconidae; genus Falco; species Falco cherrug. The sequence goes on along the minus strand of NC_073700.1, from coordinate 65,374,668 downwards.
TGGGTTGTGGGTTCCCCCCTGCAAAGGAAGGCACTTTAGCCTTTCATTTAGCTGTTTATTATATAGCTTAATAAACTTTCCTGTCTTGCATGTCTGTCTGACAGAGTTCTCTGCCCTTTAGTGGAACTGCTCCAATCAAAACTTTGCATGTCTTTCCAAAATTTCCCTATTTTCTATCCCATCATGACTTTATCATTTGGATTCATTCATGGATTCTAGAGCCACGTTTTAATTTCTGTCTGTCAGTGCTGTGAATTTTCAGGGCTTGCTTTACAGCCAGCTTTGTGGTGAGTGCTTTCTGCAGCTGTATGAATAATTCAGGGCAAAAGAACAAAGCTAGGCTTATAGAAATGTGGCAGAGGGAGGGAAAAGAAAAGGTTTACTGGAAAAGGAGTTCTTTGGGCTGCAGTTTCAGTGAGCTGTTCCAGTGACAGAGCATATTAATGACAGTGGTAAGCAAGTGAGGTCACTGTGATGTCAGTGCTCCTGCTTGTAATCCTGCACATGCTTGCTAGTTTGGAACAGTTCATGCTGAGCTCTCTAGAGGAACAGGAGAATCGTGTATGCACAAGCTGATCATGGCTGTAACAGGAGATGAAACAGGTAAGAATTTTGTTGGTGTCTTACATGATATTTTTTGATGTCTAAGCAGTGCTTGGTTGGTATTTGTTATGTTTTCTTTTGAACCTGTTGCTGTAACTCTCATCTTTCAAAACTGGTGCAAATAGCTTCTGGCTATATCTAATCAGTGTAGGGTTTCAGGGCAATTTTAACAGTTTCATTTGGGGGGAAAAAGATCACTGTTAGTGCATGAGTTCTTGCACAGAATGATTCAGATAACTAATCTTTTTTTGGATTTTGCTGAAGATCCACCACTCTTCCTTTAAATTCTTCTTTATTGTGGAAGTAGTCAGATGTTACTATAATTGGTTTTTTTATTTTGTAAAAATGACAGGGGTTTAGTTCAGCAATAAACACTTCAGATTTGATAGCTAAAATAGGCTTAAACATAGGTGTAAGAGAAAAGGTGTGCATTGTTTCAGTAGTGTAAATAAACCCTGTGCTTTCATTGTTAAAGAAAATACTGAACGCAAGCAAATTTGAGAGGGCAATAATTTTAAGTATTGTAATGCCTGCTTGTTTTCTCCTTCGCTGTTAAAATGGTCTGTTCCTCAGCTAATTGAGTTCAAAAAGCTGACGTCATTAGGTTTCCTGGAATCGTGTTGCAGTAGGGAACTGGAAAAGTTAAACTCCAAACAAGATACACATTGACGTCAGCTCCAAGTCATGCTGCGATTTAGTCAGTTCCTTTCTGCTTCGTCAATTGCCTCCGGCAGATCTGTAATGTTAACCAGTTCACAGCCGGTACCTACGTGCTGTGTCGTTGCTGGTATATATTGTTTCATTAATCCGAAGATAAGTATCTTCTCCAAGTCGACGTTTTGTTTTTTTTAAGCTCACGGGGATAATGATTCATGCCTTGTTTAGCCAGTTTAGTGGTGAAGTTACAAACCCTTTGATAATCTAGTCCCATCGTTATGACTCACAGAAGGGAAGAATAGATGGACTAATTCATAGCATGCATCAGGCTTTTTTTCTCGTGGGTAGTCACTGAAAGAGCTCAAGTGCAGGGATGCTCTCTAGTGTTCAGCAAGTTACTTTTTCCAAGACCCTGCTGATACAAGGTGGTTGATTTTTTGGAACTTATTTTTATTTAATTTCTCACAGAGCTTCATTTACAAGGTTAGTTGTAGTCTTCCAGATGTGGTTTGTTTTTTGTTTGTTTATCTTCCTGTTAATAATTGTCTTTTTATAAGTCTCAATTTACAGGTTTTCAGTGACTTTTTACTCCCTTGTAATTTTGAGGTGGGGGGAGGGAATGGCCTGGGGCAGTGTGTTAGGGAAATACACCATCTTCAGGTTTGTTGCTTTGTTAGTGTCTCAGTCCTGCGTCTGGTAGGTTAGAAATTACTTTAAACGTCCATGGGGTTTCATTAGAAACAACCACAGTGGTTTGACAGTCTGGATCAACGTGTGGGATTTCTGACTCAGATGCTGAAATGGAAGGTACCCTTCTGTGCAACATGTGCTAGACATGTAACATTACTAGGTTTAAACTGATTTTTTTTTTCCAGGGGTATTTGTTTCATCTTTTCTGGGGGAAACAGTGTTTTCTTTACTTTTTGAGATATTATACAAAAATTTGCAGACTTTGAAATAATCTATTTGCCATACCGTATCGTACAGCACATACTACTGCGCAGCTAAAAGATACTTTGTCAGTGCTATCCTTTTTTTCTTTTTAAACCGTGGTGTCTGAATTTACAAGCTCTGTACTGCCAAAATGGTTACTTATCTCTAAAACCTACCACGCTGGTAGGTTTAGAAGTGAGCCAACTGTTAGGCAGGGACAGACACTATTGAAACCTGCTCAAATTATTCGTGTAACATGTTGTTACTTACCTGTTGTTTGCTGATCCCAGCCGAGATAGGGACTCACTTTTGTTAAGCTGTGTTGCAGGTACATTATCACACAGAGTCCCCTTAGCAGCAGCAGCAGTAAATCCTGTTAGCTAACATCTGAGTGTAAATCAAACAAAGACAACAAAGTAGTTGGTCTTGCCAGGCTGAGGTGACCTGGGTTATGGGTCTTTCCTCATGACTGACTTGATCTACAAAATGGTTCACTTGGATTTCTAATGCATTGTAGCTAATGCTGAGATAACATCTCTTTTTTTTTTTTAACCTTTTTTTGTTTTTTCCATTAGAAAAAGGTAGTCCTTACCATACAATCTATAAAATGTATGTAATGTGGCCAGCATAAAGGTGAGGCTGAAGTCTTTCTAAAATTCCATTTTTATAAACAGTGAGCAGAGGTATCTATATGTCCCATTGACATAGCTGGGACTGCTAAGAGATGTGGAGAACTTAAAGAAGGGGTTAAGTAATTCTCTTGCAGATGTACAAGAAGACCAAGCCCTGTATTCATAGTGGCTGCCTGTTAGTGCTCACAGGGCTGTCCTGGGCTGAATTCTGTCTCCCTGCCCCCAGCCCCAGGGGTTTATCTGTAACCCAGGTCAGTTCACTGGTCCAGTTCATTTTGTAATATCGCAAACACTTCTACCTGCAGGACTGAGGCAGCGGGGAAGTACGAAATGTTTAAGCTAATAATGATTTCAGGACGTGGTGGTAGAATTGTAGTCTAAACACAGCTTGATCTTTTTTATTTAATTAATAAAGCACTGCATTAACTTAATAATGATAGTTTTTGTATCAAATTTAGATTTGGGGGATTTTCCCCCTGTAGTTGACTGATGTCTCTTTACTGCTTTACCCATCAGTCCCCTCAAAATGTGTTTGGCTACATTTTATTTTTCCAAGTTGTCCTGGTTTTGGCTGAGACAGAGTTAATTTTCTTCCTAGTAGCTGGTATAGTGCTGTCTTTTGGATTTAGAACAAAAATAATGTTGATAACACACTGATGTTCTAGTTATTGCTGAGCAGTGCTTATACCAAGTCAAGGACTTCTCAGCTCCTCATACTGCCTGGCCAGCGAGGAGGCTGGGGGGCACAAGAAGCTGGGAGGGGACACAGCTGGAACAGCTGACCCCAACTGACCAAAGGGATATTCCATACCATATGATGTCGTGCTCAGTACATAAACTAGGGGGAAAGCTGGCTGGGGGGCGCTGATCCAGAACTGGCTGGGCATCTGTCATTTGGTGGTGAGCAATTGTTTTTCATTTGCATCATTTCTTTTTCTGGGGGTTTATTTCTCTTTTTTTGTTGTTGTTATTTTCCTTTTCATTACAGTTTATGATTGTTATTTTTATTTTATTTTCAATTACTGAACTGTTCTCATCTCAATCCATGAGTTTTCTTACTCTAACCTTTCTGATTCTCTCCTCCATCCCACCCCTGGGGTGAGGTGGGGAGTGACTGAGTGGCTGTGTGATGCTTAGCTGCTGGCTGATGTTAAACCATGACACAAGTTTTTCCATTATTTGAATATTGCTTTAAAGACTTCAACTATAACAGCCCCTGAAATTTCATCTTTGAATGTTCAGTTTGTATGTTCATGTTTCAGTATGTTCAGTTGCTTTAATGATAATTTGAAGTTTTGTTCTGTGATAATATAAAATGTTTGTGGAAAGGAGTAGGAAAAATACTTGCTTATAATTTGAAGAGGGATACTTTTTTCTATGTCAGACAAGGTACAAGTACTTAGGACTTTCACAGTGTTTTAAAGCTGGGGTGCATCATGTAGGAATAAAGGTCCTTAGAAATAAAAGAAATAAGGTGAGACTATCAGAAAGGTATTGGTTCCAAATAACGTCAGATTTCAGATCTGCTTGTAGCTTGGGGAGAGCTCAAAACTGGTGGGCTCAGGAGCTGGATCTGCACTTTTGCACTGCAATTTACTGTGTAGCTACATCCCTTCCTGTGCAACCACCACTACCTCCTCTTGCCTGCTAATGCTGTAGCATCCTATATGTGGTCCTTTTGCTCAAAGAACATACTCCTGTTCACCATGAGCACTTGTCTGTTCCTTTTCATTTTAGTAACAGCAGCTCTCACAGGGTTCCAAGGGCTGGTGCTGCTGCTATCATAGCAAAGGAGGAGAAAGTTGACTTCTGAGGCAAGCTGATTCCTAAAACCTCTGTTAGAGGACAGGAGTACCGTATAAAACCTCAGTGGCTGCAACAGCAGGACCTCTTCTCATGGGATTGTGCAAACAGAAATAAGTGTGGATGCTCTGACAGTGTTTCCCAAACAGCCTTCCCTACGTGGTCTGACGAGAGCCATGTGGAAGCTTTCATAGGCTTCAGACTGGCTGGCTAGTGGGGCCACATACTAGAGCAATTTAGGTAACTTATTTTGCAGCATGGAAGTAAATGCTAGTAAGGTAACAAATACAGTTGTGACATTACAGGCCTGTGAAATATTTTATGTAGCAGGGATGCTGGATGACTCATCAACAGAAATCTTTTATTTCCAGAGAGACTTTTGCTTTGTTCTTTTTTACCATCAAGTTTTAAATATGGTTATTTTATGCAGCTGCCACTGGAGACATGCCGGCTTACCAGATTCGGACTCCCACTACTACCTTACCTCAGGGAGTGGTAATGGCAGCCTCGCCAGGGACTTTGCATAGCCCTCAGCAACTGGCAGAAGAGGCAACACGCAAGAGAGAGCTGAGACTTATGAAAAATAGGTAAGACTGTGCAACATTTAATAGTCAGTGTTGGAAAAAAAAACAACAACAAAAAAACAACCACAAGCCCAAAACATTCTAATGAAGTTTTCTTCTTAAGGTCATGAGCACTGCCTGTGATTGATGAAGGGAAGGCAAGGAATTCTTTGTCAGTCATCCCACATCCTTATAGCATTGAATATTGGCTGTTAACTCTGCAAAGTTAGAGTTGACCGTACCACCATGGATGATTAGTTCAGAAATGTTATGGTAATTCAGAAATCAGTGTTGTCCCTTTCTGATAATTTTTGTGATGATATGGAGGTATACTTATTGTTGAAATTTCTCCCTGCCACTCCTACTGACAGTAAAATGACCGGTAGGGGTTTGGTCATTCTAAAACATCCCAGCAAAAAATTGCTTAGGAAAATATCTGAGAATCTCATTAGCAGCTGTCCATTAATGATGCTGTGAAGAGGACTTATTCAAGGATGGAATGATAATTATAGACTTTCCTAAATAGCTGACTACTGGGATAAGTTATTGTGCAGTGCTTCTGTCATTTTGTGAGGCATGTTGTGTGAGGTGACTATATATTTATTTTTTTTAATAAGTTTACATGGACTTGACTGTATGCTGTAAATGCCAGTCTTTCTCTGTGCATTCTTCTTGTTGTTCTTAGGGAACTCTTTCCTTTTTCGAGTGTGTAGCCACCACTATCAATGGCGGTTAGTTTAATGGAAGAAATAGTCTGTTGTGCAGATCTTAAATTCACTGAATAGCTGTTTGCTTTATGATTGAATTAATGGTATTGCTTTGCTCTCATGCCTGTCCTCTATTTTAAATTACTCATGAGGATCATTGCATTGTTGTGCCTCCCTTTTGTTTCTCCTCTCTTCAGTTTTAGAACTAGTATCTATGTTATCTCTCATATAACTTGCTGGAAAGTTACACACTCACAATTTGTTGCGTTCCAAGATGTTAAAGGAGTGGACTTCCACTTCTAAAACAACTTCTGGAACGAATGCATGTTCAGTGACATGCTTCTGAAAATACTACCTAAAGTGTTTAGTTTCAATATAACAGAAATCTGAGCAGAGCTGTGATAATGGCTTCAGGCTGCCATTTGCCGGCAGCAAAAAAAAACCCCAGACACATGTGACCAAAATGTGCCCAGGTGGAGAGTTCTAAAATGCTAATAAATTATATTTTTTTGGACTTGAACTTTACTGTAGATTGTTACGTTAAGGTAATAAAATTACAGCAAGTTGTAAGATTGGCATCTAGCTTTTTATCTGAAGAGAGTAGTGTTATGCTTGTATTTTCTGAAAGGAAATTCTTTGGCTTTGGTTTTAAGATTTTGATTGCAGATGATGATACTCCTGATAAGCGCACAAAACGGAATGTGACTGGAAGAAGAAATGCTGCTTTCAGTCTTAATGTTTAGTAGAATTCAAGTCAATATGTTATCATTTGCTTGCTGCTTTTCTCAGTTCCTCTGTGTGTTATTAATTCCATCTTTGTATTTGTTGATGCTGAATTTGTTTCGAGTTCTAGTTGTTTTGAATTGTATGTTAACGATGTTATTGCTTATGGCTGTTATTTGCTGTTCTGTTTGTGCAATCAAATGGTGGTTGTTGGTTGTTGTTGATGGTGTTATTGTGGAACTGCGGGGATTGCAGGTAATTTCATTTATCCAGTCTTTGCCATATTGTGGCTGTTCCTGTAGTCATTTGCCTTGTATTGGTTCCAGGGAAGCTGCCAGAGAATGTCGCAGAAAGAAGAAAGAATATGTCAAATGTCTTGAAAATCGTGTGGCTGTGCTTGAAAACCAAAACAAGACTCTCATTGAGGAACTCAAGGCCCTCAAAGATCTTTATTGTCATAAAGCAGAGTAACTGTCTTTCATTTGGACCTCGTTTATTATGAACTTTAATCAAGGCATGAGAGGAAGCAATTCTACAGATTGCCATATGAACTTGAGAACGAGACACTTGAGGCCCTTGTGGAACCCAGTTTTGCTTAGTGTTTTCAGACTCATTTGGGAGCTATTCCAAAACTTGGAATTCTGTCATAGTCTCCACACTCTGCTGAGCTTTCTAATGGCATGCAAATGGCTTTTTTGTTTGCACTTTTTACTTCTGCTTTTTGCAGGGAAGCTGCTAAAGAATGTCGTCGTCGGAAGAAAGAATACATAAAATGTCTGGAGAGTCGTGTTGCAGTGCTAGAAGTTCAGAACAAGAAACTTACAGAGGAGCTTGAAACCCTAAAAAACATTGGCTCTTCCGAAACAGATTAGTGAAAATATTTATTATACTGTGAACTGACTAAAGTATGTCCAGTTGCTTTATAAGGCAATACATAGCCAACATGAGTTATGGCTTTCTCTTTGTGTCATTTATATTATATTCCAACTCCTAACATTCCTGAAATGCATTTCTGCTTTTTGTCAATTCATAGCTCTAATTTCAGGTCTCTCATGCTCCTCCCTTCCATCTCCCAAGGAGCCAAATGTTAAAAAAATGTAACAAAGTGAAAAAGCACGTAATTTCTAAGAGCTGTTTCTTTGCCATATATTTACATACTACTTTTTACATGTTACTGAGCGTCCTGCACATATGAAATATTTTACAATTGTTTTAGATGAATCATAAAAGATAATGCATCCAGTAATACAAGAAAATCAAACAACCCAAGGTATCTCAGGAAAGAGTTTATAAAAGAATGTTATGATTACATGTATGTACTAGTATACTAGTCTAGAGATGATTTTATGGCATATTTTTATATTAGTTGCTTTGCAGAAAAGGAGTATTGTATTGCTGTCACTGAGTGCCATGGTTAAAGATAGTTTTTAATAGAACTATGTTGTTTAACCTGTGTAGTGTCTGATTTCCTTTAAATACCTGGTTATTTGAGATGCTTTAAAACCCATGGGTATTTGGAAGAGGACAAAGGAAAAAGGCATACCTAAACTCGTGACGTGACGCTAAGTATATTGTAAATACTTGAAAGAAGCTGCCTGTTATATGGCTGCTATTTACTGAAATTTTCTGTAGGATATTTGATTTGTTAGAAGTCTGTATTTCAAAATTCAGTTTTGCATCCTGAATATTTTGTGTTCTAGATTCTGAACACTTGCCTATAGTGAAGGCTGATGGTGTAATTCTTCTCACACTGTGCAAAGTACTGAGAGGAAATAAAGGTGACTTAAGAGAAGGAAGCTTTCCAATAAACAGTAACTATCTGCTGATTCACAGGGTTGCAGAATAGCTTATAGGTGAGAGCTGAAGATTTTTTAAAATAAACCCACGCTTAAGCCATATTACAGTTCTGGTAAATGCAGTATGTGCCAACTTTCCATTGTGCTTTGAAAGAAAATAATGCTTATGCAAAATTGATCCTGGGTATTTCTTTAATTCAGGGATGATCTAATTGTTTGTTGGCCAGTACAGTCTTTGAGCAGAGTATTCGGGAGCTTTGCTGGAGCTAGCTTACTGATGTGGTAGGAAGAAAGGCGTAGTTCCTGCTTAACTGGCTTTATAGGGGGAGTGTGTGTGTGTGGAGTGGGGGAGGGATGGAATCATACCATTACTAAAGCCGCTGAAACTTCTTCACTTAATTTAAACTGAACTCACATTTAACCCAGTCTTCACTCTGACATTGTTGGAGTGGGGTGGGGATGTCCTTTTTTTATGTGTGTGTGTGTTTTGTGGTGCTTTTGTTTGTTTGTTTTTGTTGTTCTTGGTTTTTTTTAGGTTTCCCAAATTACTTGAAATACACAGGATAACTTTCTCAAATTTTCTGAAAATCCTGCTAGGTACCCAGTTGAGACCATTTGTAAGAAGAGGTATTCTCTCTCACTTCCCACAGTTGTATCAGTTGGTTTAAAAAGGAAATGGGCTCCCTTTTGGCCCACAATCTTTGCTGCAGGTCTGGAACAAAAGTAAAGTAAACTTTGAAATACCTGTATCACTGTGAGAAAATACATCTTTAACAGAACCTTCGATTTCTGCTGACTTTAGCAGTTAAAGTTGGACAGGATGGGTACAGTCTTGCAGGTCCATGTCACAGCCTCTAGACTGCAACAAAAGTGTCCATCAAATTGTTTGTTGTGGCTCTGTCACTAGAATCTTTTTTTCTGTTACAGGTAGTTATTGCTCCTGACTCTCAAGGGATTTTGAAATTTAAGCAGAAAGAAACTTGGGCATGTGGTGGATGTCTCTCCAGTAAAAACTTACCTTTATCTTCCCAACAGTATCTGGTAGTAACTGTAGTTAGAAATTTGAGCTGTGGTACAGACAAGGATTCGTCCTATATGTAGTCTACAGTAATTTCTTTGCTAATACTTCAAAAACATTTGGTTAATAATTAATTTTATATAAATAATGACTTGGGGGTGGTGGTTTGTTAATAATGGGAGCTAAACCCAAATGCTCTTGGCATGTGTCGTTTAGACCAAGACTAGGAAAAAAGAAAAGTTTATGACGTATTATTTCATTCTCAATAATTTAATTTGATATAGCATTAATTTTGACAGAATTAGAAATTTCTGTATTTTAAAGTGACATTGAGTGATTTTGTTGGTGAATAAGAACATTTAAGATGTACAATTGGTACATTAGAACCAAGATGCATCTTGTGGTGAAGGAAATAGCATTTGAAAATGAGCAAAGACAGGTCTGCACAAAGGCCAAGAATTTGTTGTTAAATTGGTACTGCAAGAATTACTACTTAAAACATTAAATTCAGCTCTAAATTGGTTTGGGATGTACATAGAAAACTTTGTGAGAAACTTCCCTGAGATTAAATGAAGATTTAAAGGAAAAGTCAGCGTACCACTGGGATTTATCAGAGAAGTAATACCAAAATCTTACATGAGATACATACCAAAATACTTAGGTGAGGTGGGACTGCTGGAGCCTGGGTCTGTGATATCTCTGATACACTGTTCAAGCAGTGCATCGGATGATTAAAGTGATAGATAAAGATACATGCTAGGGTATACAAATTAGTTTAGATTACAAAGGAAAGTAAATCATATTAAGTCTTCCTTCAGTTTATTTTTTCTCTTTAAAGTGTCATTTTATCCTACGTCAGTATCATGTTTCTAAATGTATGTCAGCACTGGAATCCAGAGTAGATGCACATGTGCTATGAATGAGAAGATAATTTTTCTTTCAATTTGCTGTCCGTCTAGCTTGCATTTGTGCATGTAAGACCTGCACTTGCTAGTGCTCTCTCCAAGGGCAGAAGAAGTGAAGATGGCTGGAACTATTCATCATTACTTATTACTCGTCATGGAAGAAAACTGAAATTTTATTAGGGTCTGAATTCATTAACTGCCAAAGTTCTTGGGAGGGGACACTAGCACATTTTAGGGGCTGTACTGCCTGTGCTTGTATAATGGCACCCACATTCTGGATACCAGACCATGAAAAGGTCAGTTTATAATGATTGTGTTGAGTTTCTTAGGTTTTTATCAAAATCAGTTACTGATCTTTTTTCTGATGATACACATGGATGGGAAAAAGGAAACTGCTTTCTGTATTTTGTTTGTCTCTTCACTTTGTGACTATTTCTCATTCACCCACAGGCCAAACAGTCTGTTTGCAGAGAATTACCAAGTGGATCAGATACTGAGCTCAGAGTGTTTCCTTCATTGACAATGGCTGGAAAACCTGTCCCTTTGAGCATCTTCACCTCTCATTCTTCATGTAAATGATAGATACATCCTTTTTCCTAGAAGTATTATCACCTAAAACTGTACAGTGCAAGTGTGCAAATTAGCTTAATTTTTGTGAAATGTCTGTGATGTGGCCATCAATCACATACCTAAGGAAACACAGTGTCAGTGGCTGTTGTGCTTCATGTGAGTACTCTGGGGCTTGCCCGCTGTCCCCATCTTACTACTACAGATCTCAAGTTGAACCAGGCTTTGGGTTCAGTTCTCTTTCCAGAGAACTTGACTGCAAGATCAAAAACCACCTTCTGTCTCATGGCATGTGTGTGGTGTTAGTTTTAATGCTTTTTCCCACGATTTGGTGCTGTTTCTACTCTCAGAGTTGCCAAGAGTGTACAAACAGCAATGGAAGAGGTGTTTAGTCTTAATTATCTTACTCAATGGCTGCGTCACAGTCTCATTTGACAAGGCTGGGAAGAATCTACTTCTCTAATAAAAACATAGCTCTGAGCTTTGGATAACCAATATAATTTCCCCAGGAATTTGATTCCAGTTCAGGTCTGTGGAGCAGGGTGCTTGATGCAGTGCAGGAGAGAGGCCTTTTGAACACAGTATTATTCGTAGTGCAGAAATATTAGATGAATCTGATTTTGTTTGTAACAAGAGAATTTGAGCACTGTCCAAGCTTTGATTTATCAGAGCCAGGATTTATTTTTTTTTAAATATGAGAAAAAAAGCTGCAATAACTGTGGTTTGCTTTCTGTAAGAAAACTCTGTCTCTATGGTATGAAACTGTTCTCCCTTCCTGAAACCACACAACTGTTTGCAAATTTTTTTGAGACGGGTAGAGGATCAACCTCTACTTTACACAAGACTGCATGGATTGTGTGGGGGTTTTTTTGTTTTTTGGTTTTTTTTTAAATGTAAAATCTAATGTAGCTCAGGGGAAATGGTCTCTTGAAAAATGTCTTCAACCTCCTAGAGTTGTGGGTGATGAGGAATGTAATATCCAGCTTCCTCTAAAGGTACAGCTTTGAGTCAAGCAGTTTTCTTCCCCAACTAAATGGAGTGGGGAGCAGAGTTATAAAGAGAAATCTCTAGGCTATGCAGGCAGAGCTGTCTCTTGACTGTCTAAAACAGCTTCAGCTGTTGTGATCTGGGAAAAAAAGGATTGAAATAAGTGTATTGTGTGAGTAGGTGCGAGTTAGATTTCTTTGGGTTTTTTTTCAATTGTTAGTTCCCATGGATTTTTCTTTCTGCAAGAATAATTGTAGAATTTTTTTCTGGCATTAATACAATCCTTAGGAGTGCGTGCAAGCTTTATTGTCTCCCACGTTTTCCTTTCATTCTCATAAAACGTATTTGCTGATCTGTCTGCTGATCCTGCAGACATCAGTGTGTGATCTTCTAAATGAAGTATCACTTTGAAGAAAACAAATGGGTCTGCTCAGCTTCTGGTTTGGGTTGACTCATTTTGCCCACACTTTTTTTCTGTTTTATCTACTTTGTGTTTTGTGTGTGGGTGTGTACATGACAAGAATGTGTTGAATGCTGAGCTGTTAAGCAGCTGATAGAAGTAGCTGCATTTTGATTGTCAGCATCCCTGTATAAAATATTGTCTTACAGGGAGTAGGTTTAATGTAGTTGGAGATGAGTATTTTTTTTTCTCAAAGGCACTGTGAAGCTTTTCTGGATGAGGGATAATGATGATTTCATTATTCCAGCAAAATCTGTGTTAGTACTAGTATTTGCTTAATTTAAAATCTGAAAAAAAATGACTTAATTTATAGGGCTATTTGATAGTATCTCATGCAGACTGGCAATGGCAGGCAGCAAAAATCTGTTTATTCTTCTGTCTAATGAATCTTTGCTAGTCTGTTTTCTCAGGTTTCTCTTTTTTGCTGCTTCTCACATAGAGATTTCTTCTTGCAACTCGCTTGTTATAGTTACGAAACAGAAGTTGTGTACAAAGTCTCAAAGTGAAGGAGGGTAATGTGAGAGTTGAATGCTGTGTGTAGACTAAGGAAAAAAATAACTTCATTGTGTTCTGTATGACTTGAATGGAAAAAACAGTGAAGGAAGTGTCATTGTTATGGTAACTGCTGAGGTTTTTCCTCTCCATTAATAGCCATATCAGTGGAATCGGGTGTGATTAATACATCTTGTGAACGGAATTACAACTGTAAAAATGTCACAATTCAGAAATCTGGTTACCTAGCCAAGTCATTGTTTTTCTTTTGTGGTTTCAAAAAATATAATTTCCAAATGGTCTTGAATGAGGCTTTTAATGGTTTCATTTTTATGATCCCCCCCCCCACCCCCCCCCATCCCCCCCCCAATGTGTTTGTGCTCATACCAGCTAAGGACTGCAGGCTGCAGCAGAGCTGTTTACCAAGACCAGCCTGGACCATAGGATCTGCTTCTTCTAGAGTAGTTCTCTTAAATATATTATTTTTTAAAATTTCAGCAAGGTATTTATTGCATTTCTAGCTTTCATTAATTCTTACGAAGTGAGAGAAACGCAGACAACTTTAATGCATACTGAGGTGTTTTGCTTGATGGAGTTGGTTTTGAAGAACTAGATTCTCAAAGATCCTGGTCATGAACTATAAGCTTTCAGAACTTTGTCAGCTGCTGTACCATCAAGAAAATGCTTAAATCCTTACACACTTGCCTCTCTACCAGTGAAGTTGTCAGTTAATTCAAAGATCTGTGCATGAGCCTGGAGCTGCAGCCTTCTTGACACAAGTGGGTAACAAAATGTGTTGAGATCTCCAAAATAGACATTCTGCTGTTTCTCTCATTTGAAGCCTGACCTAATTAGCTTTTCTGAAGCATGTCTATTAGAAATGGGCCTAACATGTAATAGGTCCAGGGAGAAACAGGAAGAAAAAAATCAGGATAGAGTGAACAAAGTGTTTGAAAGCTGTAGTGTTACAGAGTAACACAAGCAGGCAGGTATTGTCAATTTGCATGTTGGACTTTTTGTTTGTTTTGTTTCTGTATTTTCTGTGTAAGAATCCTCTTGGTCTATGCAGGGGCGAGAGCTCTGCTGTATTGAGCAGAGGCTGAAAAGCATTAACACTTCAAAATTGCTTCCAGTTTCTATTGTATTTTGTGTAAATTGTCACCGATATCTATCTCCCTCATAACAGATCTGTTTCATACATTCTGTGTCTTTTCTCGTAAATATTTTCATTTTCCTGAAATGCTATTCTTGCTTCCTGTGAAATGACAGCTAAACACTCATGTCTGTGTCTGATTTCTTCCAATATGTTTTGAACCTGACGGTCAGGTTCAATTAAAGTTGATAGATGTGTCAAAGCTATCTCACAAGTTCATGAGAATAGGTGATTACCAAAGAAGGCATGGACTTACTAAAGAAAAACCTACAATGTAAGTTTTGTTAGATACAAGAAAACTAACTTGGAATTCTCTCGTTAGATTCCAGAGCATTAATTCACCAACTACAGGTGAACCATGAGCTTTCGTTAGTTTTATCACTGATAACTATTTGTATTTGGGGGAATTTTAAAATTCCTATGGAATACACCATATTTATTTGAAAGGACAATATGTTTATAGAGAAAGTGTGTTTTATTAAAAAGCTTAAATACCTTGCAGACCCAACCCTTTGGGGTCTGAAGTTGTTCTCTGCCTTTTCACTAAGCCAACAGTAGTTGACTGAAGGGCAGTGGAATGTATCCTGATAAAATACTTGCTGGATGTTGTCCCAGATTTTAAACGGTTGCTGACAATTTTTGCACACTTCAGCTAGGCAAATGGGTTAAAAATAGACTGGCTTTGAAATACACTATTTACAAGAAAAAAAACCAACACTGCCTTTACTGTTGCGTTGCAGTAGCTTTGAGTAGAGTCTGGTAGCTCAGTGTTAAATTTGAAATGCTAGTCGTTTCCGACCTTTCGGATTACGTCTGAAACAAAAAGACATGATTTTTTCCAGCTGTTTTACAGTGACACCTTGTGGAGTATAAATGTCTAGACTTTACGTCCAAACCGAGAAACCAAAGGATGTTACAGAAGTATAGAATTTCTTCTGTGTCTGTGTTCTGCGGCTATTAAGGACACAAACTTTTCCTGCTGTTCCTATGTTAATGTAGTTAGTAATAAGTGATTTGTAATTTGATAGCCTTCTAACAGGAAAAAATAATTGTATTGACAGATTTTCCATTTGTAGTGTCTTTTTGACCAAGTCCCATTTAATGAAAGAGAAAATGATAGTTATTTAATCTTGATCTATATAAATTCTAATAGTCATAGAATGTTACCTGAATACTTTAAAATGATACTACAAATGCTGCTATCGAAGCACAGTAGTTACTAATTCTAGGTCACAAAAATGAAATACAATAAAAAATGTAGCTATCTTTTGAAACATCATGGTGTGAAGGGAAAAGCAAATATTACAATTTTAATCCAGACATGGAAATACCGTTTTGGAAATGGAAGGGGGTGCGTTGGATAAAAAGTGGGAATACAAAAACCAGGAAAAGACAAAAGGCACAGTGATGAAGAAAAGCCATTCTTCAGACTAGATAGATTTCACATTTCTAATACATTACTTCTGCATTACAACCACGGATATTTAGTATTCCATTCTATAGTCAAGTCTGCAAGTGTCTGTCTGTATGCATAGACTATGCAAGACTGTGTAGTGTTTTTCCATAAGTCCCATGAACTGAGCACTTAAACAGAATTTTTTTTCCTCATTCAATAGAATTAGCCAAATACATGAGATGTGATCTCAAGATCTAGAACAACAAATAAATCCATATTGTAAGTTAATGGGCCTGTTCTATGAAAAAAGAGATGTGGTTTCAGAGTTGTTGGTACTAAGATACTAATTTACATATTTCTATAATTAACAGTTAAATCAGTTACTAATACCATGCAGTTTCCAGTCATAAATGTAATGTTAATTTGGTCACAGTTTAAAGCTGCTCTTAAAGTTTGTGTTGCAGCTGAGGCAGTCCGAGAAGGGTCAGTATCTGCTCTCGCGGTAGCGTTTGACTGCAGAGCTTACCAAGCTGACCGGCTGTCCCGGCTGCTCTCAGCATAGCTGGCTTGGCCGATGTTAGCTCTGGTTGTGTGTATCTTCCCCAGAGTGGAGCATTCCTGAGGTTGAAACGTTACGCTCGAGCAACATTTAACATCAGCTCTTGCTGTTTGAGTAGATCAGCTGGTTTCACAGACAAAGCCCTTCTGTGTGTGCATCCCCCACCATCTCTTTATTTCTAGAATGAAACAAATGCTGCATTTCTTAAGTGTTTCCAGGACTAAAATATTGGCTAAAGGCTTCTGCTTGGTCTCCTGCATCTCCCATTAGCACCCTAGGGATCAGAAATAGTTTTCTCCCTCATAACACAGCTGAGCTCTTTTCTTTTACTGACAGCAGAGGTCTCACTGTCTGACTTGAAAACGTGCGGGGAGAGCAGAAACCTGTGCAAATAGCACCGCAGGATCTGCAGGCCTCGGGTCAGAGCCATCTCCTAGTGGCACACTGGTACCAGGTCTCCTTAATAAATGACTGACAACAGAACCTCAGCTCTCTGCTGGACGTTCGCCCAAAACCAGAGATAAGGGAACTTGAACAAGTTATATTTATTTCTGCAGGTTTCGCTCTCTATCAACTCCTTTTAGTTGGTTTTTCAAAGTCTTCTCTCAACGTGATGGCTCTTGTAGTATTTAGTCTTCTCTCAAAGTGATGGCTCTTGTAGTATTTGAGCTAGCTGCCTCTAGGTAACAATGTTCAGGTTTGAATTTTTCTCTGGAAAGGGTGTCAGCTTCCACCTTTGGCAATGGAACTTGTTATTCTTTTTCATACACACTTCACACTAAGAGAATGGCTACAGAGATGTTGAAGAGCTTTTTTGAGTGTACGAAGGTAAAATAAAGGCATATGCTCAAAATCGAAAGTAGGAAAAGGTTCTTCCCAGGAGGAAGGGCACCCTCAAAATTATCAAAGCTGTGCTGTAAAGTTTCGTAACAGACTTTCAGTCTGGCCAAAGCATTTCCTCACCCGCTCCTCTGCCCCCTGTAAAGGTTTCAACTGTACAGCCAGTCTAAAGAGTCTGGAAGAATCAGTTTAGAGCAGACTGTGTAACAAATCTGGTATCAATGCCCACCTTTGCTGCAATTCTAAGAAAATAAACCTACTGCTTACCTGGGTTTGTTATGCACTGCATAAAGACTGTTTTTAGGACGCAGGAAAAAGATTAACAGTGTGAACATAAACTTAGGGTTTTTTTAGGATACAGGGCAATTTTATCTGTCTGAATTACTCTTGAAAAAATTGTTATATACAGAAAAAATGACTGAAGTATAAGGATTTACACACTTGCACAAGAGAAATTGTGGATAGATCAAACAGAAAATATGATTTAATTAGTGTCCCTTATGAATGAGCACAATGGTTAAGTATGTAGGTCACTTTTTAGAGATTAGTTATCTGGGCTCTTGGATGGATGCCCAGTAAAGTGAAACACACTTAATGAAACTGCTGATATAAAACCAATCCTATTAAAATAAAACATTAAATTTGCAGTAATATAGAGAAGTGGTGTAAAACCAGCAGCTTGTTTTTAAAATACATACTTTATAAGGAAATTAAATCGATCAAATGAGTAAAATCTCTTCATGAACACAATGGCTAAACACATTGAGAATGTGACTAAAGATTATATTTCTGATAAATCTGCTTTGAATTCTTTAGCAATATAATGCCAGGTAAAAGGTGTTAAAAAATAGAGGGGATGTAGCTGATCTGTGAACAGCAGGTGATGCTTGGTATGTGACATGTAGCTCAAATCAGGTTTTGTGTGCTCCAGTCAGTCGATAACCGTAGCAGAAAGCCTAGCTGGACCTGATGGCAGCTTCTTCACATGAACCAACAGGTGCTTTACTGAAGTTGTCTCTAAAGCTACTTATCTAAGCCAAAAAAACCCCACCAAACTAAAACTAAAATGCCCAGACCCAAACCAACACACCAGCTCTTCCCCAGCCACAAAAAAACCCAAAGCCAGGGGGTACCCCAGGCAAAATAGAGTTTACTGGAACAAATGGGATTGAAAAAATGGTAGTGCCTACTGTGTTCAGTGGGAGTGCTGTGACACGAGTCTGGAGTGCCATACCTGGTTCTCCTTCAGCGCTCTGAAGGTCCAATGATGAGAGCAGCAGAACTGCCTGAAGCACAGAGTGCTTCACATCCAGAACCGAAACTGCAGATTTACTTGTGCCTCATCACCGCAGAGGCTCTAGAGGGGGTGAAACCTCAAAGAGCATCCCATGCTGATGGTACTCAAGGGAACTACAATGGCATTTGTGAACCTACTGTGGGAAATAGCATTGCCTTAACAGCCAGGCACTAGATCATACAGTAAAATGTTGTATGTCTAAACTCTAAATTTATCTAAAAGAGATATTGGTCCTGAGTATGGTAATGGGATCTCTCAGTGTGCACAAGCTGTCCACACAATATGTGACTAACATTAAAATTCAGAAATGTTTATAGGAGTAGACATGGAGAGTCCAAAACTTCTTTCTTCAGACTCCTGGCCAGATTTGTTTATTACCTGAAGTAATATGTCTTATCTAACAATGGTAATCTAAAATCTAAGCATTCCTCTGTAGTCTAATTATTTCAGTGGGACAGCAGGTAGCATTTTCACAGTGCAGTCCGTAGCTCTCTGAGGATGCAACTGTTTGTCCTTGATGAAGTCCCTTTCCTTCCACTGAGCATACAAGCGGTTCAGAGAAGAACTGGGAAGAGAGGGCTGACTTTTCAATGGTTAAAATTGTCGAGATACACCTGGCACCAAAGTTATAAATTCCTGACCTTTCTGAAAACACATCAACTTTTATCTCGAAGAAATCATTCCGAGAGGAGCAGCTATGGTAAGGAAGTGGAGATTGTATTGTCCGAAAGCAGGCCCAACTAGCATGGCAGTGAACGGCTCTTCCCAGGAGAGGTGAGGTTGAGTGTTCTTGGGCAGAGGAGGAATCGAATGCGGCTTCCACACATCTGGGAGAGTGATCCAGATTCTGTGCTACAGAAGATGCTCCTTAAGCGTCCCCGGCTTGGATTATGTAATTTTAAAGGGCAGTAATAGCTTTGTTGGCCTCCTACGCAAGTTCAATCTGAAAGCATGAGGTAGGTTTTGCAACTTTGAAGCTAATTGAAACCCCTGTTGGTATCAGGCCGATGTTCTGCATTCTGGTCAGGCTGATGTAAGTGGCCCTATGAGGACGGAAAAAATTGTAGCTGTTACCAGGACCAAGACTGTATCCCATTTATCTGTATCATGTGATGTGATACCCTGTATCATATCCCATTTTAAATAGCAAAACCTTTCTTTAGGTCTGACCTTGTTGCAGTATGGTTCGCCAGATATCTCATCGTGTTCTCATTAATTCTTCTACCTTGGTGAACGTGGATATAAATGCTTTCGTAAGTACATAGATACAGAAAGTACAAAGATACCCATGACCATTACATACTAGATAATGATTATTTTATTTCTCCCTTCTTTACTTTTCCTAATCAGCTAGCATATTTTACCTTATTTAGCGTAACCCATGGTTATTTCTGAGTAGTTCTTAACCTTTTGAATATATTCTACAAGTGTCTTACGGATATTTACAGAGTGGAATTGCAGAAGAATACAAACAGGGCTTAAACTAACGTGTGATTCTGAAACTCTTGGCAGTAAGTCAAATTTTCATTTGGAACTGAAAATACACAATCCCAGAAGAAGATTCTGAAGTGTTGTCAAGCTATTTTTAAAAAAAAAAGTTGGATTTTTTTTCAATAATTAATTGTCAGCAATGGTCTATAAATAAAAATTCACTATTACTAGTGAAACAGTCTCACAGTAAACCCCCAAAACTCTTCACAAGATTTTTTGTTTTGCTTTGTTAGGGAGGAAGGCTTAAAATTGAACTTTGTACAATATACATATTGTATATTTCAACAGAGTTCCCCAACCCATAACTAGTCTAACCTAGATAGTTATTTAGTTTGTTTGGATTCCAGATGTCAACTTCAAAAGTTGTGTTATTCAGATGAACAAAATAAATTAATGATCAGTGCAGATCTGAAAACGTTTGAAGTTATTTTTGTCTTCATTTGCAGTACCACTTGCCACTGATGCTGGCAGCTTTAGGACCTGTGTGATTACTTCTCTGTGCAGACAGAAACCTGTTTGTTATCCTGTATTTAAGCATATGCTTACAGTCTTGCCAGTACCTCACAAAAAAGTCTTGAGTTACAGGTCTTGCTTCTACCATTCTATATGCCTATGACCTATTCGATCCCATCTGGAATCCAGCAGTTGTCTTATGCTCTTGCAGTTTCTGTATGTTGTCCTCTGCACCTCACCGTTGTGTTTACTTACACAATCTGGTTGATTGAAATTAAATTGATTTGCATTAGTTGGTAGGATAGCAAAGTCTTTTTATTGATGGTGCCCAATACACATGGATAAAGAAATACAGATCAGCTCGTTGAATTAAGGCTGTTATGGAAGTTTTCCCTAAAAATGGGTGTTATTTTGGTTCATATAGTCCATAAATTACACACATAATGGGGTTCTGGCATCTATGTGCAGTAAGTGTAGGACTCCTGGATACTCGGTAAGATCAATGATGGAAGTAGCAGTGGTATGAAGTGTTACAAAATTGAGCTTAGTTGCAAAAGGGAGATGGATCCATACACCCCTCCTCCCTCAGAAAATTGTGCAAACACTGAGTTAGTCTCTACTGGGAACCCATCTTTTATTATATCAAGGAAAATGGTTAGTGACAAAGGCAGCTGCTATGGGTGGCTAAAAGTACTTGGTTTGTGATGGAATAATGTTTCATCTTTCAACTAAAAAATAAGTCAAAACAAACAAACAAAAACCCGCACACACAAGAAGCCCCAAACCAAACATATGATATCAGTGAAGGCTTCTGATCTGACAGCCCTGGAGTATGAAACCCCAGAGTGTGTGTAAGAATGTAAAACTTCCCTGTGATATCTCCCATTGGCCTCATTTGACCTGAAGAGACCAGTGGGTGTGATGGTTTATGTTTTTTCATAAAAATGAACTCTGGAAAGTACAAAATGAGATGAACAGGGTACTCTTGTCAGAAACTGGCTTGTTACCACAAATATCATTTAGCTTGCATCCACGGTATCCATAATGCAGGAAGTGAAGGTGGGTGGTTACAGCGCCTGCTCTGTTACAACAATTCATGCATTCCCCTTGGATATATGATGAAAGAATAGGGCTGTGCAATTAACAGGCATTTCAAAATAAGATTGATTGGAACAGAATATCTTGTGTGCACACTGTGCTACATTCTTTAAATGCTGGGAATTGAAGCGAAAAAAAAAAAAAGGCTGAACAGAGATTTTGCTGGAACTCAGGAAAAAAGAGCATTTACAACCTTTGGTAGAAGGGGCAGGCAACTCAGGAGGACTGTAAAGATGTCTGAGGTTAGGCAGAGGGAAGATTAGAAAGGCAAAAGCCCTGCTAGAACTCAGGGTGGCCACTGTTGCAAAGTGATAACAAAAAAACCCCCAACAACCATGCCACCCCCACCCCCCCCAAAAAAAAAACCTGTACACATACATTAGAAACAAAAGGGGGGGCAATGATAATCTTCATCCTTTATTGGAAGGGGAGGAGGGAATATTGCCACAAAGGATGAGGAAAAGGCTGAGGTGCTGTCATGGTTTAACCCCAGGCAGCAACTAAGCCCCACGCAACCACTCACTCGCTCCCCACAGTGGGATGAGGGGGAGAATCGGAGAAGTAAAAGTGAGAAACTCAGAGGCTGAGATAAGAACAATTTAATAAGTAAAGAAAAATCCATGCATGCAAACAAAGCAAAACAAGGAATTAATTCACCGCTTCCCATGGGCAGGCAGGGGTTCAGCCATCCCCAGGACAGCCGGGCTCCATCACGCTAATGGTTACTCGGGAAGACAAACACCATAATGCCAAATGTCCCCCCTTCCTTCTTCTTCCCCCGGTTTACATACTCAGTGTGATGCCATGTGGTATGGAATATCCCTTTGGCTAGTTCAGGTCACTTGTCCTGGCTGTGCCCCCTCCCAGTTTCTTGTGTCCCTCCATCCCTTTGGCTGGCAGGGCCTGAGAAACCGAAAAGTCCTTGACTTAGTGTAAGCATCACCCAGCAACGACTGAAAACATCAGTGTCCTGTCAACATTGTTCTCAGATCAGAGCCAACACCCAGCGCTGCACCAGCTACTGAGGAGAAAATTAACTCTGTCCCAGCTGAAACCAGGACAGGTACTCAATGTTTTCTTTGCTTCAGTCTTTAATAGCAAGACCAGTTACCCTCTGGGTAGTCAGCCCCCTGAGCTGGAAGACAGGGATGAGAAGGAGCAGAATAAAGTCCCCACAGGCCGGGAGATGGTCAGTGACCTGCTGCTCTGCTTAGACGCCACATGTCTATGGGGCCAGATGGAACCCAGCTGAGGGTACTGAGGGAGCTGGCAGAGGAGCTTGCCAAGGTGCTCTCCATCATTTATCAACAGTCCTGGCAAACTGGGGAGGCCCCAGAAGGCTGGAGGTTGGCCAGTGTGACACCCATCTACAAGAAGGGCGGGAAGGAGGATTGGGGGAACTACAGGCCCGTCAGCCTGACCTCAGTGCCAGGGAAGGTTACGGAGCAGATCATCATGTGTGCTATCACACAGCACGTGCAGGACATCCAGGTGATCAGGCCCCACCAATATGGGGTTATGAAAGGCAGGTGCTGCTTGATGAACCTGATCTCCTTCTGTGACAAGATGACCCTCCTAGTGGCTGAGGGAAAGGCTGTGGATGTTGTCTACCTGGACCTTAGTAAAGCCTTTGACACTGTCTCCCACAGCATTCTCCTTGAGAAACTGGCTGCTCCTGGCTTGGATGGGTGTGCTCTGCCCTGGGTTAACAGCTGGATGGACAGCCGAGCCCAAAGAGTGGTAGGGAATGGAGTTCCATCCAGCTGGCGGCCGGTCACAAGTGGTGTTCCCCAGGGCTCAGTATTGGGGCCAGTCCTGTTTGATATCTTTATCAACAATCTGGATGAGGGCATCGAGTGCACCCTCAGGTGATGCCAAGCTGGGTGGGAGTGTTGATCTGCTTGAGGGCAGGAAGGCTCTGCAGAGGGGTCTGGGCAGGCTGGACCGATAGGCCGAGGCCAATTGTGTGAGGTTCAACACAGCTCAGTGCCAGGTCCTGCACCTGGGTCACAACAACCCCACGCAACGCTACAGACTTGGGGAAAGGTGGCTGGGAAGCTGCCTGGCAGAAGAGGCCCTGGGGGTGCTGGGTGAGGGCCGCCTGAACATGAGCCAGTGTGTGTACTTGATAATGCTTAGTGGCTTATGCATCTCTCATTGTAATGTTTACTTCTGTGATTTCTATTCTTACCATCTCCAACAACTTCTTGGGTGGATCACAAATATACTGTGAGTGCTACACCAGTACTGAAATCCTGATACCTTAGTTTGTTGCCTAAGCTTCCTGCACAATGCCTGAGGACAACAGTCTTGCAAATAAAATTCCGTAAATCACATGGAGTTCTGCAGAGTTTGGTGGCTAGTGAAGACAGCACATCTTTATGTGCAGGAGCTTGAGCTGAAAGCAGTGTTCTACCGTCAGTCCCACATCTTATATATGGATATCACATGAAAAATGGTAATGCAAGTTGTGCAACACTTCTCTGTTTCAGGCCTTATTAGAGAGCTGGGTTTTGTGTTTATTCAGGCCAAGTGTTTGAATCCACTTTTCTACGTCAGGTTAGGTTTTGTACCACCACAGTCGGAGGGCTTGCATTCTGTCCCTCATTTGTAAAAACTGCATTTTAATTTTCTAGGGGAGTGACTCAGTCTGGTTTCCTTTGACTTTTTGTTGGTTTTGGCTGGGATAGAGTTATTTTCTCCACAGTAGCTGGTACGGGGCTGTGCTTTGGATCCGTGCTGAGAGCAGCGCTGATAACGCGGGGCTGTTCTCGTTCCTGCCGAGCAGGGCTTGCGCAGCCCCAAGGGCTTTTCTGCCTCTCACCCCCCACCAGCGAGTGGGCTGGGAGGGGGGCACATGGGGCTGGGAGGGGGCACAGCCGGGACAGCTGACCCCAGCTGACCGGAGGGACATTCCGTACCACATGGCATCATGCTTAGCACGTAAAGCTGGGGGAAGAAGGGGGAAGGGGAGACATTTGTGTGATGACGTTTGTCTTCCCAGGTAATGGTTACGTGTGATGGAGCCCTGCTCTCCTGGAGATGGCTGAACCATGGGAAGCAGTGAATGAATTCCTTGTTTTGCTTTGCTTCTGCACACGGCTTTTTGCTTTACCTATTAAACTGTCTTTATCTCAGCCCACGAGTTGTCTCAGTTTTACTCTTCTGATTCTCTCCCCATCCCAATGTGGGGGGAGTGAGTGAGCATTTGTGTGGGGCTTAGTTTCTGACTGGGGTTAAACCATGACAGAATTGATAGCTAATTTCACAAATGAGGCAAAGTTCACTTCTAATGTGGGATTCTATTGTATTCCTGAGAGATCTGCGCTAAAGACGGGATGAATACTGGAGGTGGTGGACTCCCGTGCAAAGACAAGGATGGCAATGTGCCTGTGCTGGGAATTCTGTCCCAGGACTGTTGGCCAGCCTCTGCCTTATGCAGCTTCCAAGTTCTGCAGCAGAAATTTGACTGTGAAGGCAGGAATTGTTTCTTTATTAAGTTACATTTATATGGTCCAAAATCATACTGCAGATGGACAAATTTATTCTAAAAGTTTTATTTTTTTTCCAAATAGTATTTTTAACTCTCTTTTTAACTCTACTTTTCTTAGTCTTTATAATTTTTCGTGTATATATAGGGTATGGTAACCAAGACAGCCGCTACCCAGCACTGTATGTACCGTGGGTGAGAGAAGCTTCAAAGATGTGAATGACATTAAGATGAATAAAATAGAGATACTAAAGAGGGCCTGTTTCCCTCCTATGTAAAAGCAAAAGAATTGGAATGCATTAACAGAGAGAAGAAAGGTTTTTCCAGATCTCATGGGCAAGAAGAGGCAAGTATACTTGGTATACACACCTGAAAATGCTGTGAATATCCATGAAATGTGAGAAATTAATGCATGCAGAGTTGACAGGCAGGTGATATGGACAATGCAGTAGTCCTATCTGGACATATCTGGGCCTAGAAATCTTGGACAAAAGCTGAAAACCCTTGACCTCTGCTGATAAAAATATTTCCAGGGGAAGTCCCAAATGTGTATAGTAAAAAGTATGTTTGTAAGTAGAAGTATTAATGAGATACTTGGGATAATATGCAAGTACCCTTATCTCAAAAATACCCAGAACTAAACCTGCCCACTCTTAACCTAGACTTCAAGAACTGAAGGAGTAATTTTTCTGTTCTTTCAGGTGGAATTCAGTAAACTTGCAGACAACTGCAAAGAAGCTAAGATTTAATTCTTCCAGGCTATGCTTCTATGCTTGTTCTGTAAGTGTGTGAAAATTATTTCTCTAGGACTCTCATGCCAATGCTTCTCATAAAAATAATATGGTATGATCTCAAAGGCAATAGTAAGAATTGAGAGAGCTTTGCATTTGTAGGCCCTTCCTCAAAAGGTAGATAACCTCAAATGTATTATAATTGATTGTTTCCTAAGGTAATATATTTTTGTTGGTTTTGTGTAGGGAGCAGCCGTGTAACATCCTTCTCAATCTTCTCTACTGCATCCCCTCCTCTAACTCTCAAGCACATTGCTAGAACTCAAGACTAGCATGACATTGCAACTTTGGATGTAGAATCCAGTAGCTTGCAATTTTCACATGTCTAACCAGTAGTAAGCTGGAGTGGGTGGGTGATGGTGCAGTAGCTGTAAATATTTTCTTTCTGAGAAGTGGCATGAAAACAGACTAAGTTTCACTTGGTTACACAGACTTTCATTTCCAGCTGAACTTTTTTCTGTTGTCAAAAATATGCAACTCCTCCTCTGACAGAACATGACAGTTCTAATTTTCCTTCGACACAGCAGAAAGCATTGCATCTTTTACTTGAAAACACATTTCCAAAATTACAGAAGCAGAGATCCAGCAGCTCCACTTATGAAATGAGATAATTCAGAATTACAATTTCCAGCACAATAGATGAAGATAACAGGATTAATAAAAAGCCAGTGCTTGTTTCAATATCCATATTGTATATATCTGATTCTTAGTCTGTGCTCAACAATGCTGTCTGATGTTCCAGGTTCTTGAAGCAGAAGCAAATGGTATAACCAATATAAAGAGAACAGCACGGTGGAAGATTTCAAATAAAGTGCTGAAGCTACAGTTGTTTGGCACTAGTCAAATTTACTTGATTAAAAATACTGTCCTACTTTTATTTCAGCACCTTTCTTAGAAGAAACATCAAAATGTCCTGCAAAAGGAAGTGGCAGGGTAGGAGTAGTAATAGAGAGGATTGGTGAGAATACATTTGCTCTCAGACCCAATTCCCAAATTTAGGCTGCTGTCTCAGTCACTTAAACCCCTCAAGTGCGACCATGACCCAGAAAAACAGTTCTGTCTTTCCCCAGTTGCATATTTCCACCGCTTCTCTTGAGCTGGTAATAAGGTTAGCGCAACTGCATGGTAAGCTGCGTTAGAAACTGGCTGAGAACTTTTTTGGCTGATGTAGCTTCAACCAGAACAGGCTCCTGATGTAGCTTCCTATTCGGCCACACAAATAATAATACTGGCAGTGGGGAACACACATGAACACGCATACAGGAGATCAAGACAACCAGCGTCGTAACAGTGACCACTTCTGGTTCCGAGTGAGTTTCAGATAGCGTATGTTGGCTTTTTGGGGAGATCGGTGTACAAGTTAGGAAACCGCATCCTCAGGGCAGCAGAAGTTCCCAGCTCACATGCATGCGTGTGCAGAAGGGAATAACACACAATGATTTTCCTTCCTATGGTTACTTAATATGCTTTGTCCCAGGGAAAATAAAAGAGGGACCGTTTCGTGTCTTTCTGTGTTTGCCATTTTGAAATAATTTCTGTATCATTAGTAGGATCTAGAAGTTCTGTGCATTGGAAATTTCTGTTGTAGAATGAGATTTGCAATGGTGCAAATGAAAGTTAGGCTGTTGGTTCTTGTTTACTTTCACTGGAAAGGAGGCATTTACCTCCAAAGTTCAGGGTGGCAAATCTCCCTTCTGAAATAACCCTCTTAGGTACGTGCAAGTGTTGCTGTCATTGGGCCCGAGTGATTTGACGCAGCGTCAGAGGAAATACACTCTTTACAATATGACCTATCCTCTATAAAAAAAAAGGAATATTCTTGATAAATATGGACTTGCTAAAACCGAGCAGTGATCGGTAGAGTGAGGATGAAGGAGCGGTTGGTGAGGTGAGGCTGGTCCTGGAGGTGCTGGGACTCCTCTCCCTGTGGCTGACCTTACCGTTCAGTTTTTAGTGATGCATTATCCTACAGGGGGCCCTGACACTTTTACTACTTTGATAGCATCTGCAGATTTGTACATTGAGTTTAAGCATGTATAAAAGCAGGATATTTGGGGGAGTGAGTGCTTGCACTGAGACAGTTAATTCAGTGATTGTATTTCTGTTTCTTCCAGTGGCTGCTTCTGGGGAGTTTTGGTTTGGTGGTTTGTTTGTTTTTTGTTTGTTTGTTTATTTTTTTTTTTGCGGGGGGGTTGTTTGTTTGACTTTTTTTTATTTTCTTTAAGTCTTGTCAATGAGGTTGTGCATGATTAAGGATATAGATCAAACTCAGAGTCTGTGAGGCCCAACGCTCTAGATGAAAGTTGAAAAATGTATTTTGCATTACTTTCATGTGTAATTTTTTCTCTTTTTGTTGGCTACACTGTGGCCAGCAGCGTGATTTATCTTGAACCTAAACACTTTGGCGACATGTATTTGATGAGAAATATTAGCCACCACCAGGACACATACTGTAGCTGTGTAGGCAGTCCCATACCAGCTGTGAATACTTAACATATCTTACTTGAACAACTGGGAATATTATAAAACTGGTGAACAGACTCAGAGAAATCACTGTATTATCATTATGGATAAACTACCATATTTAAACAGTGAGATATATCTTTAGCGACTTCGTTAAAGACAGAGACAATGAAGGTTGAGGTTAGAGACTTTGTATAACTCAAATACATAAAGTCCAAAGACTAGATTTCGCCGCCTTTAAAGCTTTAAGTGGCAACTGCAAACATCTGACCTGAATTGCCTAAGCACTCCAAAGAAAGAATTTTGCTTTGTAATCTTGTGCAAAATGGTGCAATTCATGTAATTCACCTAGTTTCAGAAATTACTTTTAACTCAGGGCTGGCAGAAACAAAAAATCTTTTTTCTATTGTGCGGTTGCTATTTATTGACAAGATCTTGCTGCTATTTTAGAAGTTTTATAATAAAGTTTGAAGAAAAACTGCATATGCTTATAGACAGATATTCTGTCCTGTATTATACAAGATACCTTTGTGTTGTAAAAAATTAATTTGAGGTGGCCAGTCTTCTCAGTTTGGAGCCAGACGTATCTTGGAGAGCTGCCATTTATAGTCATATGTTGTAACAGGCTTTTATGTTATTTATTAGAACTTAATTGTCAAAATATGTGACAGTTCAAAGTTCCTGGAATATGAAAATCTGGTGTCTCTAAATCCTTTCCAGTTAAGTTGCTTTAAAATAAAGGGACACTCATCACCAAATTAGTCAGTGTTTTTGAACTGTCATGTTCATGAGCGCAAAAATATTATGCTACAATAAACCTGGCGATGTAGTGAACTGGGCCTAGGAAAATACCTGTTGGAACGCACATATTTTATTTCCTGTAGCACTCCCCACGGGGTGTTTTATGAGTGACAGAGGTCTATCAGCAGAGGACACTTTGGTAAAGTGTTAGCTGAAGTGTTCCAGCAATGAAGGGCAGCATTAAATTAGAAGGAAAACCAGCAAGCTAGATCCTTATTTGAAATGAAAATATCTTCATTAATTACATTCTCTTTAATGTGAAGTATAACTCAAATTGACTAGTCAGCAGTTTTCTACAGAAATTGCTGTGCTGGGTTCCCTGTTGAGCCACGTATTGCTAGTTGCAACGGCAGATCTCAAGGCCGCCTGGCTGGCCAGCTGCTAAAGTTCCAGAGCTGCCACAGGACAACAAGATAGTGAAAATATCTAATAATTTCTGTATTAAAAGTTTAAAAAGTATTCCCTGATTTTTATTTTTATTTAAAAGCAGCTTTAAATAGATAATTTTGCCTTTTGATTATATAGAATAATTGCACAATAGTATTAATGTATT
This sequence comes from Falco cherrug, assembly GCF_023634085.1. Taxonomy (NCBI): domain Eukaryota; kingdom Metazoa; phylum Chordata; class Aves; order Falconiformes; family Falconidae; genus Falco; species Falco cherrug. The sequence goes on along the minus strand of NC_073700.1, from coordinate 65,345,437 downwards.
TTTATTACTTCTTCATTTTATTTTCATGATTGCTAGAGCATTCTATTCTTAATTTTACCATATCATCCTGCTTCTTTATCTCCTTTTCTTCTTGTCACTTGGAACTGTGTGAAGTGGATTCACAGACATACAGCGGGAAGCGTTTGTAAGTCAGTGACTAATTTTCCCAGGCCCATTTTGCAGACTCTGGTGATTTATACCAACTCTATTTATAGAGGAAAGATGACTTTTTTAACCTATGAACTTACTATTCTCACGTTGGCATTTCTTCTATCAGCTGATGCATCTGCTTGTTGAGTGATGATGACAGCAAAGTTAATAAGCTACACAAGTGGCAAAATGCATTACAACATACAAGAATTTCTTTCACACTTAATGACAGGTACAGGCACTGTCTGCACCAAGCAGCGTTAGTGTGCACATCGGAAGTACCACGACTGGATAGCGTATCTATGATTACAGAGTAACCTAGCCATTTTATTTATTTGGTCCCCTTTCCCGTAACACAGTAACAACTTGCTGGTTTAAAGATTTTAGTCTTAAAAAATACCCTTTTGTACAGTGAGATTGTATTTTTCCCAGTTCACTGAAAGGGATCTGAGAAACAGGGATGAAGGGATTTTCAAAAGTCTTGCACAGCCTGCAGTGGAGCAGAAAATTGAATTTGGGTTCCTTGACTGTGTGCAGATCAGTGGGTGGTTATTCTCCAAAAATAAAACAAGCAGTACTACTACCTCTGTGATTATGTAGTCTGAAATATAGTAAATGAATAAGCAGGAGTTCAAGCTTTCCCTTCAGATCACTTACGATCCGTCTGACTGAAGGCTTGCTGATAGCAACTGAAGTAAAAAAAAGCTCACTTTACCTGCTTAAAGGAGAAAGCATTCTCTTCCTTTTTTTGCCAAAGTAATGGAAACTGATTCTAATGATTATGTCAGCTTTTGCTGTATTTGAGACAAAATTTTTTAAGTGTTGATGCGGGAGCCTCATTTTTAATTCTGTAGGCTTGCTTATGTCTTGGGTACTTTTTCATTGAGAGGGCAAGGACTTTGGAAATCGTACAAAGAGGTTAACTTTTTTATGACTATTGTAGGCTAGCCTTTCTACTCAAAGGTCATTGATACCAGTGCCCTTTGACAGTGGACACAATTCACTACCCAAATAGAAAATAAAGAAAAAACTTTTGGCCCATTTAGGTGCATAGTTTTCAGTCATATTATTTTTCAAAGGAAAGGGTACTGCCTAATACCATGTAGAACCTGAGGAAGCAGAACAAAATCTTTAAGTACACACTCAAAATTACATATCTGCTGTTCATTTTTTAAGTGCATTAATTATTTTTTGGTTCTTTACCTCTAAGATCCGTTATTTCCATTTTCTGTATTTTCCAGTCATATACACAGGGAATTTGTCTTGAGAAAGGTGATTTTTGGCCTCTGCAATTCTAGATGAGTTCCTACAGGTTTACAATGGTAGTACCTTCCTAAAAAATCAACAAGGTTCATGCCTGGACACTTCCCTATTGAAAATCTGGACACTTCAAGATATTTAATTTTCATACTGAGAATTTCCTCACTTTTCCATTTCACCTCTTGATTTGAAAATTAACTGAGGAAAGTCTATTTTCACTCAGTATAGATGTTAATACTTAGGAGAACTTTACGCAGTTTGAGAATGTGTTTCGCAGGAACAGTTCTTGAGATGGGTCTGTATGGCTCACCACATTTAGCTTGATTCCCTGCCTCTGAAACGTTTAACTTTTTTTTAAAATCTGTTCTTCAAACAAATATCTGAATTATTCTAGTTAAAAAGGCTGGTCTTCTAGGGAGCCGTAGTTTAAAGTATTAAACTTCCCTGATGCTGCTCTTCATATAGATGCCTCAGCCTCAGCAAATGTATGTACAGACACATGGTTTTCTGGTGAGTTATGTTTTGGAATACTTGAATCCCTTGCATATTAACCTATATTAGCTCATATTACAGGACTTGTAAGCTCCTACTACACACAAATGTTTCTAACTGCAAGCTGCCATGACTGATACTCAAAATTGCTAGGTATTGAGAGCTGGGCAGAAGTGGTTTTTTTTTTTATTTTCTTAGGATTAATTTGGGAGAAAATAGTTCTGTCTGAACAGGCTATCTGAAATTGCTGGGCCTGGTTCAGATGTCATTCTTACCGTAAATTAGGACTAGCTTCATTGAAACTAAATACGTTATACTTGCCTAGACTTGTATGAAATCAGAACAGATTAACAGATATCTCTTTGTAGAATGGAATCTTTGACAAGCAGAAAGGACTAAAACACAGTAGGCTTTTATTCATACTCCATATAGACTCTAGCTGGCGAAGTGCTTTGTGGCAACACTGTCTGCTTTTATACATTATTTTGTTTAGTTTAGTTAGGCTTTTCTCTACAAGGGGTTTCATTGTTCAAGAGGGGGCACTCCCACCCTCATTCGTAGTCATCAAGCCATACTATCTGGTAATTATTGCTCTTTACGTGCCAAGATCTCAGGCCAAGGAAAGGCAGCCTATCCTGACATAGAAAGACACACAGTGGCACAAAAAAACTAACTAGGGAGACAATGAAGAGAGAAAAACACAGAAAGGGAGACTGTATGGGATTGTGCTCTGCCTACAACAGTAGCATCAGGGGCAATGTTGGTTTTCCCCAGTAGCTTTCCAATATAGTTACTACATTCACTGATGAATTAAGAGTATGTGAAACTGTGCCAAAGCTAATCAAATCAAATTCCACCCAGCTGGCTAAATCCAATTGCCTGTGCCTTCCTCCACAATGCAAGAGCATCCATGGTACAATTTGCTAAACTGACTCCTCCCCTCCCAATTCTCATGGCAGATCTGTGCTGTATGGGTTATATTACCTCATACGCAGAATGCGTGGGTTTCTGGCTGCTTCCAAGTACAGATCTTATCTGGTTCTATTCCTGAAGAAATAAAAAAAAATATGAGGAGCAGTTATATATGTTTTTTTAATATTATTGCATAGTTGTTCTTGAAGTGCTTCACCTAAAACAATGAACAATCTTTCCCTAGTAAAGGGGAAATTGCCTTTTTCTGCAGTGATTTCAAGCTAGTGAATAACATGGTAATAATAAACATTGTAAGAATATAATAGACACTTATCTGAGCTATGTACATTTAGGGAAGTATTCTAATACCTGTTCTCCAGTGTATCACCTTTGTTCTTCAATCACTTATTTCCTCCTGTATAGTACATGAAAATAGATAGGCTCCTCTAGCTGCCATGCACTTCCGAGCAGGACCTTGACTTTGTGCTCTGAATTACTGCCTAGGATTGTATTTCTTCATCGGCTAGCATGAGATTTATATCCTAATTATTGTACTAAAGTTAAATACATGAACTAGGTACCCCAAATTTCTCCCTTGATCTTCAAAAGAAATCCTGATTTGCTCTTTACATGTTTCTTTCTGCTTCAAAGCAGTTACTTGATTTCTGAAAAACAAGAGTGGTATTCACCAAAGGACTTTCACTGATACCACTTGAGTATTTTTAAGCTAGGTAACGCTAAGCAGTAACTCCCATCTGTTACATACTTCTTGTTAGATCTCCATGTCTTTCCTGTGAGCAGTAGCTGCAGCTATCTGCTAAGCACCACAAGAAACCTCCAAGTATCTCTGACGGCAGCGCCATGGTTAGGGTAGGCACAGAAAGAGCTTCAGGTGACGCGTGACAAGGCTGAAAGGATTTTTTTTTCCATGGAGACTGGATTTCTCCATCCAAGAAAGAGGAGTGCCTTAATCGTAGAAGAATCCACACCTTAGGCAAAGGGGAAATCTGCAACAGTGGCCCGTTCAGATCCATTGGGTGGGAATCTAAGACATGATCCACCAGCACATTCTCTTGAGGGGCACAGCAAAAGTCTTTGCTGTATGGGTTGAATCAGAATCAAGTATGATGCATTCTGGACTTGATTTATGAAAGTCTTTTACTGCTGCTGGAGTTTAGGCTTGTAGCAATAAACGTAAGTAATAACAAATAGAATTATCAGAGGGATAATAATGAACATTCCTCAGTTGGGTTCATCACTGTGGTTTTAATCGATTTGGAATTTAATATTATAGTCAAAAGAAATTTAGCTATTACAATAAACAGGGTTTTGGGTAAGATTATGTTTTACATAGGAACGTTCATTTAAAGCTTATACTTGAACTCCATACAACATTTAGCTCCGTGATAAATTTGACAATATGACATTTTAGAGTGAACGTATGCCCAAGTTGCTAGTAGGATGCCTATTAAACATTAGATGGCGGTGTGGGGAAGGTATTTTGTGACGCAAATTTCTCAGACTGTATTTGAAAGACAAGCAGAATCAAAAGATCTGTTGCCACCAATCATTTACCTTAAGGATATTTTTTTTAAACTGTGCTTCCCATATCATTTGGTTTGCAAGCAGAAAGTAGTTTTGGATAAAATAATATTTATCATTTTTATCTGCTCAAAATAGATAAAAATCTTATCTAAGCAAAACTGTGACCTATATCTGCTGGTTTGAAACACACACATTTTTCTACAATGTTCCAGGAAGATCTCAAGCACAAAATGTAATGGGTCACATCATTAATATTTAACCTACTAAATTAATTGTCTTCCATATAGTGGAGATGCTACAGATTTAAAAATATCTTTGTGCAGGAATAAGGTCTTTGTAAACAGAGGTACCTCAGCGCTGACCAATCTTGAAAGCCATGGCCTGAGTTTAAGGAGCTTTACGATGTTCCTCAGCTGATGCACAAAATTGCTCAGCAGAGCAAACTCATTAAAATACATAATCTTAATCCTCAAGAACAGAATGGTCTCTAATCAAAGACAGACATACATGACATCTAAGCATGCCATTCAGGTACAGTGAGCTCTTCTTGCTTTACTGTAGCAAGATTTATCAGATAATAGAGTAACACTTGCATCATACACTTGACAGAGCTGAAATAAAGTAATCATAACTGGAAGCCAAATATGCTTTCCTGACATATATTTCACCTACGTACTTTTCTCAGCTCTTAGATACCAGCAGGACACTATTATCCTAGAGTAGTGTTCCTTTTCTTTGACTTTATCTTTAAATATATATTGTAGCACCCTTGTCACTGTAATGTACTTCAGCAAGGTCTTAGGGTGACAGGAGGAGGAATAAAGGTATAAGAAAAATTTAGAACAAAAGACTGCAAGTAAGAAAACAGGGAGCGACGTAGTGATTACATGCTCACAACTGATGATCACAAGTTTTAATACTTTATATTTTAAAACACCGTAAATATTTACTTTTAGAATATTAGTTTTAAATATAAACCAAAGTTTTACTCATTCCTTTTTTATGAAGAAAATGTCTTTTTAAGCTCTGCTTACCTACTTTAAGAAGCAGACTTTGCAATTAACCCATCTCCATCATTATATCATTACCTGTTTTTTTTTTTTCGAAGCTTATGAAAATTTTGGAGTAAGTATAAATGGAAAAATTTGACTAAGGATTTGCTACAACAGTTTTAGAGCTGTGAAAAACTTTCTAAATAATTAGGGGTTATGAAATGTTTGCTGTAGGGCCAGAAAATTTATTGGGATTGGTACAGCAAGGAAAGGCAACACAATGGCTTCCCAGATAACACTACCCAAGCATGTACTTAAAAAGACAATGGCACTGATGCCCTAGGAGGAGTCATGCCGGGAGACTATAGGTCAGGAAGGCCATAAATGGGTAAGTGTCCCGGATTCCTACAGGAAGGTAGGATTTAACAGGGAGGGTCAGGGAGCCATGGCAGGCAAGCAAACAGATAATTCTTCCATAGAGGTCTCTCTAGCTCTGTGGCAGTCCTCCTGTGAGATGTGGTAAGCTAGGCATTTCAGTAACACATTATTACATTGTGTATATCTAAAAATATATATATATACACTAAGATGTTTTGATTGTTACAAAATTGTGGTTGAAATTTTCCGATTGCTGTTTAAGTCCATTTGAGATTACTGAACCCTGCCAGCAAGAGCATGCTTGATGCCCCGGCCTGGTCTGAGCAGAAGGGCGGGCTGCAAGCAGGCTGAGCTGGCAGCTGAAGAGCAGAGTGTGCTCCAAGGGAGAAGCCCAAGGTACCCTCAGCAAGCAATGACCCACGTGGTGGTGGAAAGCACTAGTCAGTATGACATCCTACAAGGTAACGTTTCTAAACCAGAGCACCAGCAAATATTTAATTTCCTTTTGTTTGGATGCAAAGTACTGAAGACACTAATACACAAGAGATGCTAAATCTATTCTTCTTCATCTTGAGTTACGCAAACACAAAAGGACAACGTAACTCATGAACCGCTGCCCATCCACGCTTGTGGGGGTGTCACAAAATTAGCAACAGAAAACATCCTCAAAGGATTTTTTTTTAAAAAACATTTTTTCTTCTTCTTGTTTCTTTGTACTTCACTAGGGTACGTACGCATCAAACAAACATTCAAAGATAGTTGAAAATTAAAAATTAATTTTTCTTTGCAATCTGTGATCTTAAAAAACTGTAGGATGAAAACTTGTCTTTCATGTAATCATCTGATTCAAGCAGATCTTACAGAAACATCAGTTATCATGAGATGCCTGGTAGAATAATAAGTAACTGTTCCTTGGACATGGGGCTGTGTTTTATATCTTTTTATAAGAAGCATTTTTTTTAAACATACAAATGTGTTTTTCTGTTATCAAATTATCAGTGTAACCAACTACCATGACTCAGACCTCCAGCAGTCACGAGATATGCTTAGATTACAGAGATTTTACAAATGAAACAAACCACCAACCGCTAATGGAAAGCATCCCATCTTTAGCATTACCCCGACACCAAAAAAAGCAGAATGTGGCTGGGAAAGCTGTGCGCACAGGGCGCGCGGCACGCAGGGGCACACTGCACACCCCCCTTCCCCTACGGCCAGTTGTCTTTGACACCCTCAGCCTCACGGAGTTCTTAACAGCAACTTCTCAAAGCAGAATTCGTACGTTCCGTACAAAAATCTAAGACGCACCGGTGCCAGCTCCCTGCCGGGGCTGCCGGCAGCGCCCAGCTGCGGGGCGGGCCGGGCGGCGCTCCCCAGGCCCAGCCCAGGGCCAGGCTGGGCACGGCCGGCGGCGGGCGGCAGCAGCGGCCCCTGCGGGCCCGGCCTGCGCCGCCCTGAGGGGAGCGCCCCGCGCCCCGCCGCCGCCGCGCCTGCCTCCGCGAACAACGCGCTCTGCGCTCCGCTCGGGTCAAAACGCTCCTCCGTGCGCGCAGGGCGACCGGGGCCGCTCCGAGCCGGGGGGTGGGCTCCCGCCAGCCCGTAGCCCCCTCCGCGCCCCGGGCGGCCCGAGGGCGGGCTCTGCCAGCGCTGCCTGCCGGGGCGGCCCGCTCCGCCGAGCCGGGCACCGGCGTCCCCCGGGAGCGGGCACGGCTACCGCCGGCTCTCTCGCAGCCCGCCCGGTGGGCGGTGTTACCGCCCCCTTGAACCGGAACCGGTTCGCGGGGGCCGCCCGGGGCGGCTGTTGCTGCTGCTGCTGCTGCTGCTGCGGCTGCCGCTGCCGCGGGGGCTGCGGCGCTGCCGCGTGGGTGCGTGCGTGGAGCGGGCGCGGCGGCCGCGCGGGGGCGGGGGAGGAGCGCGGCGGCCCCGCCGCCGGCGATGGGGCTGTGCCTCGGCGGGCCCTGCGCTGCCTGCCCGCGGAGGAGGGCTTAGCCTGCCGCAGCCCACGCCGGCGGGCCGCGCTGCGGGGCCGCCTCCGCGGATGAACCGCCGGGGGAACCCGCCGGCGAGCGCAGCCGCAGGGCGCCGCAGCAGCCGCCTCTTCCCCCGCCGCACCCCCTCGTCTCCGCCGCTGCCCATGGCTTCCCGCCGCCCCTGCTGACCGGCCGCCCCTCGCCTCCTCCCGGGCCGGGCCGGGGCCGGGCCGAGAAGATGGGGAACACCACCTCCTGCTGCGTCTCCTCCAGCCCCAAGCTGCGCAGGAATGCCCACTCCCGGCTGGAGTCCTACCGCCCCGAGGCCGAGCTGAGCCGGGAGGACACGGGCTGCAACCTGCAGCACATCAGCGACCGGGAGAACATCGACGGTGAGGGCGGGCGGCCGGCCCGGGGAGCCCCCGCTTCCCCTCCCCTCCCCGCGGCAGGGCCGGGCTCTGCCCCGAGCGGCTCCCCCGCGGGTGGGGCCGGCCCCGCCGCCTTGGCACCGCGCCCCTCCCGCCGCTGCGGCCTCGCTGGGTCCCCGTGGGGCTGGCGGGGCCGTGGACCCAGAGCTGCCGCCTGCCCCGGGGAGCGGCGTGCGGGACCCTTCCCCGCCGGGAGGGCTGGGCGGCGGCCCCCGCCGCGTCCCCTGGCGAGGTGCAGGGGTTGGCGCGGGCCCGCGCCGCCAGCACCCTTCTCCCTGCAGGGCGGCGTGGAGGCCCGGCTGGCCCGGGCACAGCGCTGGGGGCTGGGACGGGGCCCGGGGGAGCTCCGCGTTCCGGCAGGGCCGGGCAGCGCCGTCGGGCGGGCGTCACCTGCCGGGCATGTCACCTGCCGGGCCGCTGCGGGGGTGGGCACGTAAAGGACAAACCCAGGCAGCAGTTAAACTGGGAGAAGTGTCTCCCATGACAACCTTCTTTTCCAGTGACTTTTTTCCTTCCCCCGTTGCTGTCACGGCGCGGCGCTGCTCCAGGGAGCCGTGGGCGCCTCCTCGCCCGCTCTCGCCGCAGCGGTGCTCAGGCAGCCGCGTTCGGGGGCTCGGGGTGACGGAACGTGCGGCTGTTCTGGCTAACCAGAATGCAGCTTAGTCTGAAGGATGCGGCTTAATGTATACGTGTAATTTAGTTTTTGATTAGCTGAAGGATTTAGGTTTAAAATTTTGCTTGGTAGAAGGTCGGCTGTATCGTGCGTTAGTTTAGGTGAATTGCCTTTGCTAGAAAGCCAGGAAGAGGGACCTCGGTGCGCTTTGGTTCAACTTGCACCTATTTTTCATAGCTTACTCCATCGTGATTTTATTAGACTTTTACGTTAACTCAGTTTTTGATGCTGGCAAAGTTAGGAAGCCCGTGGGAGCCGATAGATTCCCTCTCTGGTTAAGATTATTTCTTTTAATGAGATACATTCTGGAAATTTGAATGTTTTTCAGATGTCTTTGCTACATGCAGCTGAAAAATTGGAGTGTAACAGGATCAGGAGGTGGAAAAAAAATACATAATGGTCTGGTCTGAGAAAGCCAGGGAGATGAAAGAACCAATTGTTGATCTATGAATGATTAATTCTTCCAACACCAGTGTTGTCCAGCATAGCAGCATGCAGCTCTCTCTGATGGTACCAATTTCTCCATCTATACCAACACAGTCTGCAGTAAAGTTTCTGGTCAGAGATGCATGGCTTTTGTGCCTTGTTCCTGATGTGGGGTTTTTTTCTGGATGGGAAGAAGGGCACAGGTGGAAATAGTAAATGCATGTGTGCCTGTTAAGATGTGCACGTAATGCAGATAAATTCCTGCATCTTAGTAGTTGTTTGCAAAAAAAATATAAGAATAATATTTTTATTGGTTAGTTGGCTCATTTGTTGGATCAAGGCATGTGTGTGCGCTGTTTCCCTTTTCCGTTAAACTGTGGCATGTGTCAAGCCTAGAGTTATGACCTGTTAGAACACGGAAAATAACTTGTTCTATTTATTCTTAAATTTTCCTGGTTTTGATCTGGGATTATTGTCAGTGCAATGCTGCATTTTCAAATGGGAAAGCTGTCTTTTAATTCCAAAAAAGAGCAAGCAGTTTTGGGTTTCCTTTTTGTGCCTTACTCTAATCTTTCCCCTTTTTATGGAGAGAGTCTGAGAAATAAGTTTTCACTGGGGTGACTGATGTACAGTAAATGTATGTTTGCACAAAACAACTGGAGATGCTTTGGGTAAAACAGCTTTTTGAAGTGTCCTTTGTTGCAGGTCTGTTAACCTTCATTGAAAATCTTTCGGTCAAAGATGACAGACTGATTACTAAATGTAATAAGATGGTAACTGTGTTTCTAAATTTCTGTTTCCTGTTAGACTAGCTATTATGTTTTTGTTGTTAGGTTGTTTGAAGTTGTATGGCATACAAATGTTTACAGATGGGATAGTGGGGTGGGAAAAACCCTTTACAACAGAGAACTCTTTAACAATATTTTTACCATTTTACAATTATGTTCAATGAAAGAACAATAGTCTGGTTATCTGTGTCGTGAAGAGAAAATGCTGGATGTTGATTCTTTAGTGTTCCTACAAGTCATAAAGTGTTTCCAAGAGTTTCTCAAATTGGTGGCATTGCTAAATGTGCTTATTAATTTATTAATTTCAAAAACCCCAAACAAACACTAAGCGATGACAGACTGATGTACTGAAAGGCAACTTTTTTGACACTTCAGACTTAAGTTTCTCATCATTCTTCAAGAGAGAGCCCTTCCATCAGGCTCAGTACACGTGGCTGTGACAGGCTCTTGAAGTGCAGATTCGTGTCCCTAGTTATGAGTGGTGCTTATGGGGACTGTGGCAAATCATGACATAATAGTGTCTGAGCTAGTATGTTTCATGTGCAAGTGGCTTTCATGGTCATATTCATGGAAATGCGTGAAGTGTTTTATCTTTTTATAGTGAGTAAAGCTGCTTGAATAAAATAAGAACTTTTGGAACCTTTAAACCAACTGTGGGCTGTTTAAGCTTTTAAAAGAAATGAGTGGTTTTCACTGTTACAGGCCCTGTTCCTGGCAGTATGAAAAGGTGACAGAAAAAGAGTGGAACTGTTTTACATTTGTCAGCCTTATGTACTTCATAAAGAAATACCTCGTCAATATTGGCCTTCAAGATCACGCCTTTGAATTGTCTTCTGTAATTCAAGTACAATAGCCAGTCCAGTAGCGGTTTTTCAAAGAATGGTCGGAAGAATTCTGCTTCAGTAGGAGTGGGTTTTACAGCAAGATTTTACCTCTGTCTCTGGTACCTTGTCAGAAAATCTCAATTTCTGTAATATTTCACAACTGTTCATGAAGTGGTGTCTGAAACAGGAGGGAATTTTGAATGAGGTTTGATTAGGAGGAATTTATCAAATCACATATTCTGGAGAATGATAAAGGTGAATTTCTTTCTTTCTCATTTTTTTGCTTCTAAAATTTCTGAGAAGATAATGGCCTTCTATAAAAATCCACACGTGCAAAATTGCCTTTATGCATATTGTGCAGTCACCAGAATGCTTCCCCCTCCCCTTAATTTTTTTGTTTGTACAGGCTCATGGTAATGAAGAACACCTAACAGATTTTTACTTCTGGGTTTTGTTTTTTTTTTTTGAGAAAGAGCAAGAGGGTATTTGTAATATACAGAGGTTACTGTCTATTTTTGATGATTTATTGCTAAGTGCTTCACTTATAAAAATCTGAGAAAATTATGGCAGTGGATCCAAGACTTGCAGATTCCTAGCTCTATCAGTTTGCCATCAAGACATTTTTTTTACATAAGTTAATGATAACAATAAGTAAAACTGGTAGAAACCTTTATGTATGATATTCTGTATCTTGTTTGCATATAATTTTTTGTATGTGCAAGCTGTGTAAGCATCTTGTTGTATGCATTATTTAAATCCTGGCTAGCTGGACTGACTGTAGTCTAGACTGCGCTTAACTCTTTACATCAGTAGGTCACACAGTCAGACCCACTGTTGGTTCAACTTGTGAAAAAGCAACGTGTGCTTATGTGGTCAAATATGGCTTCTCTGTTTGAAGCATGATTTCTGTAGTAAGCTTTTCAAGTATGGAGCTGTAGGGAGAGGGCAAAGGGGATGTCTTATGACAAGTATGATGGCATGAAGCAAAGCTGATACTCTGTAATGAAATTGGCCAAGAGGCTGTTCTTGAAATAGAGACTAGATGGAGAGTTCCTAGGCTGTGTCTGACTGTGCCCCCCCTGCAAAAATCAGATTTAGTTTATTTCTACCTCTTTGTAAACTCCTGCTAAGTCACTAGGTCGTTTTTCATTGCTAGCTCAGATAATGTCATACTGTGCAACTGTGCATCACTGATAAACCTCTTCGGGCCTTTTCATGATGGGCCAATCCTTAATTTTTTTGCTGCGTAATATACAGGCTCTTAAGAATGGATGGCCTCTTAAAAAGCCATTTATTTATTAATTTACATATTTTTTTTTCTCTACCTTCTTGAAACTGGCATATGGGAGTCTCTGAAATGAGATTAGTTAGTATTTGTGTGGCTCTGTCTACTGGGATTTATAAGACTTGTGAGATTTTAGCAAAATACAGGAAAGTTGTAAAATGTCTGCCCCATATACCTAATGAAATTTTGCTGAAATGGGATATTGGTGTTTTCAAGAGTGGGGGCATGATGGGTTGCGTGTTGTAAAGGCACTGACCTACATTCACAGAAGTCAAGATAAAAGCACTTCAGAAGCAAATTAAAGATCTAATATGTTGCATACACATTCCTGCTAATACCTGGGTTGTGAAAGAATAGACCTTCTTAAAAAAAAAAAAAAAATCTTGTAGAAAAACCTCTTTCAAAAATTTTCTTGTTCCCTATGCCAGAATTGCAACACAGAGGTGATCTGTATGCTTTTCAGCACTGTTGGTCGCGTTGCCTATCTAAGCGTTTGTCAGAGGTCACGTATTGAGGTACCACTGCAGCCTTGTGCCTCAAAAAATTAAAAATAGAGCCTGCTCTGGCCTACATTGCTGAACTTAGCCCTGTACTGCATGCTGCTAGTGATGCATACCTCACAGCTTGGGTTTTTTTCTTCCACTATCAGCTTTGTGTTTATGCTGTGCTATGCCCCGCTTCTCCTAAGCGGCATGGTCGTGTTGTACAAAGCCTCACTTTCACATTGTTCACATCAAATCACTAAATTTACACCTTTTATAAAGTCAGTATTTTCAAATTTAGCTATAGAAGCTTTCAGATGCTGGCTTAGCACGCTTAGACTAATCATATTGGAACTTATTTCAAACAAATTTTATTAGTGCACTGCCATCTGATTAACATTTTCTTTGAAAGCGAGTTACACAAGATCAGCAATCTTGGCTGACTAAATTGGTACTTGAAGCAGAATGACAAGACTTAAAATTATAGGTCTCTGAAAATGGAAGGACTGCTGTATTTTGAGGTGGTCCCCTCTGTGTCCCCCCCCCTTTGATTTTACATGTAATGTATTTAAAAGAAGTGAAAACCTCTCTACTGTGTGGCCATAGCTGTTTTACCTCATTTGATGGGTTTACTGAAGGTTTTTCAGACTTTCAGGGTGTGCTTACTGCATCTTCAGGCCTTGTTCAAGGTCAGACAGTACAAAAAGGAGCCCTATAGTTGAGCACTTGAGTGGTGGCACACCATTTTCTGAAACATGTGAGATGCTGTTTGCTGCAACTTACTGACACTGTGAATGCCTTTTTCTAAGCTGCTCTCTGTAATGTGTCATAATGTTGGAAGGGGAGTAAGTGAGCAGTGCCCAGCGCTACCTAACAGCTGTCCTTGTCCTGCCAGCCAGCTGCAGGCATAAATATCTTAAGTGTTCGATTTCTTTGCAAGAATATGAAATACACTTTACGAGCTGAACACATAAACAATGTGTAGCTTTTCTCTGAGCTTTCTATGCAGAAATGAGTCAGCGTTACTTTTGCTTCTTTACTTTTCCTTTGAACTTGGATAAATAGAGCTTTTAAAATCTATTTATTTTCTATGTGCGTTCTGACATATGGAGTGATCTTTTTTACTTCATCCTGCAGGATATTTAATATATGTGCCACACATCTCTGAAATGTATGTGAAAAGCTAAGTAAATGTTAATAAACTTTTTACATTTAGCAATTTGTTATTTAGATAGAATACTCCCAGTGGTATGCTTAGGTGGTACCTCCACTAGAGTAGTTTCTGCTTCCTACATATCTTCTGTAACAGTTTTGTCTCCTTACAATCCAACTTTAAAAGCAAATATTCCAGGATTGCTGAAATGGACTGTTGGGATTTTCATGTTTCCCAAGCTGAAACTTTTTGCCAAAGTTGACCAGAGTTCAGAGATGGTTTTCTTGAGCTCAGCTGAAACTACTTTTGTTGCTGATAGTGTAGACCCCATATGTTACTGTAGCCCATCTCCCAGGCAATTCAGTTTGAACATCATTAGCTCATGAGCTTCTTCTGGGAGGACTAGCTTACATTTAGAGCACTCATTAGCCTGAACTGGGTGGAGAAAGAATTTACAAGCAGCAGCATTGTCCTGAAGAGTAGCCCTTAGCCTAGTATAGAAGCTGGCCAGGGGGCTCTGATTGGCATTAATAGGAAATTACTAGTGAAAGCTGGCTGGAGAATTTGCATTAAATCTCTGTTTCCCCCCTTTTTGTTTTGGTTTTTTCCTTTCTCATCATGCTTTTAACATTTTGGGCCTGCAAACTGTAAAGGATTTATTAGACCAACTACCATTCAGCTAAGACAGATTTCTCAGATCAGAACGTACATTTTCCATTAACTGGTGTTATTTACTTCTCCCTTTATGTCCCTGCAAACTATTCTATTTCGGTTAAGTCAGGCTACTGTTGTAACTGTTCTACTGAAATACCTTTGCCGTCATAGGTGCGGTTTGCACTGCAAAAGCTGTGCTCCTGTCCTAGCCTATAGCTTATGACAGTTTGGACAAAATGTATCAATAAAAGCAATGGTGGTTTTTTTTTTTTTTTTACTGCCTTTACTTTATTGCTATCTTTGGTATAAAAACATTGCAGAAAATTGTATTATGTGAATCCTAAGACAAGTTTGTGGAACAGAGCTATTCGTAGGATTAAAAGTGAATTGTCATCCATTTCACATAACGTTTCTGACACTTCTCCAATGTGACTCTTAAGGGGGAAGATATCTGCGCTGGTACCTGTGTAATAGCCTTCTCTTTGCAAGAAGGGTCAGCCTTCAACTAGTCATTCATAATTTTCTTTAAAAAAAAATCCCACCCAACTTTAGTTAAAAAAATTGTGTCTCAGACTTCTTGCTTGCTTGTTTTTGTGTCCCCAAAATGATTCTTATACACCTGTGGCTGAGATCCAGAAGATACCAGATTGGAAGTGAATAGGTTTTCTTTCAATAGTATTGAAACCAGTATGAGACCGTGTTGAAATTTTAAAAGCTTCTTATCTTTGCTGTATTGGTATTTCATTAAGTGTGGGAATTGATGAGTTATTCCTGAATCCAAAAGTTGGATTGTAAGGAGGCAAAACAGAAACAAACAGATGATACAGAGGAAGTGTGAACTGCTCCAGGTTTTTGTAAAGCCAGGCTACCCAAAATGTCATGATAAGGTGCATTGTTATTAAATGAAGGTGTCAGACTGGTGGTACAGGGATCCTTTTCTAGATTTGGAGCAAAATTAGCAAGTTATTGGCATGCTTAAATTTTTTTCTGGTGTGCAGTTTACCCCTGCATATTAGTGTTCTGGGAAATGGTACCTTTTTGTAGCTGTGGCATTATTTGTGCTATGACGTTTTACTGAATGCTTCCAGCTGATAAAGAAACTTAGGACCATCTTTGTTCCTGGAAAGAATGCATTGATTTCAGATATTGAAAGACAGGAGAAAGAAGTTATACTTGATCAGCAAAGATTTTTTGAAATACTGGCCTACATTTTCTCACTTCTGTGCAGACTCTCTAAGGAGGGGGTAATTTAGGAGTTGTGAGTATATGTGAGGTTGTGTATGTGAAGTGACTGGCACTAGTTACGCATCTGTGCTTGTAGTTGTTTTGGTGGTGTTTTTTTTTTTTAGTATTATCAGTAGTTCTGTTTTACACCTAAATATACTGTGGTTTCTTAATCCTTTTTTCTGACCTTCCTAAGGAAGGAGATTGCGTTGATCCGAGTTCCAAAATTTGGGAACTGTAACTGGTGTTCAGCAAGGCAGGACATGCTTCCCTGCTGTGGCTGAAAGAAACTTTCTGGCTGTGGTCAGTGAGCTTTGCGAGCAGTAATTACATCTCTGAAGTACTTTGTGAGCTGTGTTATTCTGTAAAATGATGCAAGTGATGTAAAGACCTTGAAGAAAGTCTTTCAGCATTTGAAATTAATTAGACCTGTTGATTCCTAGGCTGATGTTCAGAGTTTTAGACCTCATCTGATTTTCGAGCTTGAAAAAAAAGGTGTCTGTGTTACACAGTCATATATAAAGTTTACATTCAGTAGCTGTAGTTTCTAATTTGGTATGTGTCCCTGACTTCCTTCTCCTCAAAGAATGCTGTTAAAATAACCCATGTGAAATACAAGTTAGAAAAAGTTAAGATCAAGAACATGCAGACAATCCTAATAGAAATAGTTATTTCTAGGCTGTTGGTTGGTTTGCTTATTATAGAATTGCAGTCTCCTGTGTGTCCGGGAGATTGTATCACAGCTGTTAGGAATCAGGATCTTTATAATCTGTTCTGATAACTGTTTGTTTTGTTTGGAGGAGTTCAAAGGGCTCGTTTTGGTTTAATTAATTAAGTTTATGGAACTATGTAACTGAAAATAACAGAGATAAAATTCATAATAGTAGGTCCGGTTATTGCAGAATGTTTTGCTGAACTGTTCAGTGCATTATTCTGCTGTGTATGTACTTAGGAAAAAACCAGTTTCAGATCTTTTTAGAAAGAATTTTATTTCTAGTTGCTAACATAGTTTCAACCACAGCTATAGGCAGGATCTTCAATTTATTGGATCCCCAAACTTGGTAAAGTCTGTTGAGGATGATCTTACTTCAATTTCAAATTAATCTGCCCTATTCGCTATCCCTATTATAATAGGGAGTGTAATTAACCTCTTGACATAGTTGTTCATATATATGGTTTAAAATTCTAGTGTTTTGACTATTATATAGTAATAGATTTATTTGCATTTGGAGTGAACAGTTCCTGAAAGGGGATTCTGAAATGAGTATATGTGAGCTTTCTTCTGATCAGTATTTTGATATTTCTTGCTGGTCATACGTAGTAAATCTGAAGTTCAGATGTTAAACATCAAGATGAAATCCAGCTTCATGAGTGAATACCATCTTTTGCATATGTGTCATATGCAAGTCCCACCTCTTGCTCCCTATGAATGCATAGCTCTCGGTGATACTTGCGAGGCTTTTTGTTGTGACTATTCCTACCTGGCAGAAATCTCTATGGATTTTATTCAGTCAGTCAGTGGAGGTGGAAAGGGAGTGAACAGTTTGGAAGTGAAATTTTGTTTTAAGCTTTCAAGTCATGCTTCCTGCGGCTAAATGTCCTCCTTCCTTTTAGGATAATTAATTTGGGATGGTAAGTGTCTAGTATATTGCATCGGCAATATACAGTTATCCTCTCTGTGTCAGACAGAAATTGGTATTTTAATTTTGCAAAGGGGTGTGTGTACTTTTTCAAGAGTTTAGGTAGGAGGATTCCTGTAACTGAGATAGTCCTAGAGATCCAATCTGTGTTAAAAATAATATGCAGTAGGAGGGATTTAACTGGTGGTCTTGTGGAGAAAACCAAAGTAATACCAACTTTGAACGCTAAGGCAAACGAAAAATATCGTTTAAAATTCCGTATATAAGCAGTGATGTAAATTCTACATCTAGGAACTTGTTTCCCCTTGGCAAAATGGATATTTAAGTGAAAGGGACGTTGCCAAGTTGAACTGGAAATGAATGTTTTGTGAAAAGTAAGCTTGCGTTAAGTCACGTTTCTTTAAAAAATAGTACAGTAAAGAGTTATTTTTATAACAAGTATTTGAATCACAGTTTATGCAATCCAAACACTGAATCTTTATGTTACTGCATGAGAACCTGAACTTAAATTGAGTAACTGGTCTTTATTTTCACATATCTGGTTATGTTGGGTTTTTGGTTGTTCCCCCCCCCCCCTTTTTCTTCCTGCTTCATGCTTTAATTTTTGAATATACATTTGTCATTCAACAGCAGTGACATTATGCATGGGTACGGGTAGAAAAGGAGGAGAGATTTTAAAGGAACACATCAGTCATTCTTTCGTTTCTGATTGTGTGGGTTATCTCAAAACGGGTTCACATGTATCTCAACATATTTGTTACTCTAGGAAAAAAAAA
Organism: Falco cherrug; assembly: GCF_023634085.1. NCBI lineage: Eukaryota > Metazoa > Chordata > Aves > Falconiformes > Falconidae > Falco > Falco cherrug. Next base: position 65,327,385 of record NC_073700.1, on the reverse strand, counting down.
GTGTATTAATAGTGGCTTATACGCAGTGTTTGTTCTAGTGAAGTATGGTACTTTCTGAGATTGTGACTTCTGCCAAACATTGCATGCTAAAGAGAGGATAGTTGCTCGCTGTGGGTAAGCCACTGCGTGATGGAGCTGGCGTGTGCAGTAAGGTCGTGGGTGGGCACGCTGCTGCTGTCTTTGTTTCTTCCTGGTAGCTGAGGTTAGCTGAGGGCCTCTTCTGTTAGCCGGTTGCTGGATACCTGTGATGTAAACCCAATGTGGCATATGTCCTTAGGATATTTGTGAGCTTCAGGAAGTTTCAGAAGAGAAGGCTAGACCTCCTGGCTTTGTTGGAAACACAGACTAGGGTTAGGTAGCAGGGTCTCCCCGAATTATTATTATTTTTTTTAATTTTCTTGAATGAAATCTTTGTACCTAAGACTATATTTAACAAATGTTTTGGAAAAGAGCATTTTTTCAGTAAAATGTTATTTTCTCTTTTTTCGTCTGGTTGCTAGCATAATGTTAAAACTAGCATTGATCTGAAAGATACATATATTCCTTTTTGCTCATTGCTGTCCTCCATCCGTGTAGATTTAGCAAGACTGTCAGATTTTTCTCTTCTTTCCCCACTCCTGCTTTTTTTTACATCTCATAGTCCCTCTTACTTGCCTCCTGCCTGTGCTTCTCTGCCCAGCCTTTTTCTACCCACAACATACAGAAGTTCCTGTCTCTGATCTCATCTGCTCTTATTTGACCCTCTCTGTTTTGCTGTGCTTTTTGAGTGGAGTACACAATACATACAGTGTGTTTTAGAGCAGGGTCTGTGTGATGACTCCAGGATGGCATCATAACTTTTGGTGTTGATTTCAAAACCCTGTTTTAGATTGCATCATGTTTGCATTGCTGCAAACAATTAGTTTCCTACTTCTCCTGTGTGTTTGACAGTCAAGCAAATAAAATAATCCTTGTTCTCCCAGATCTGTGTGACAATTATCCACATATTGGTAAGATTTCTGTGTTTCCTCAGTCTATCTTTGGACTTTTAAGTAGCATTGAATATGTTTTTTGATCTCTACAGTTTTCTTTGTGACTTTTGGAAATGCGTGCCTTACGATGAATTCATGTCCTGGATTACAAATGAACCATGGTGCATGAGTTGTAATTCTTAAAATAGGTTTTGAGGCTGTGTAGGTTTTTTTCTTTTTAAAGAGTAGTGGAATGCATATACAGTGCTTTCTTCTAAATAAAAAGCTGAAAAGAGATTTAGTAGCAGGATTAAGATTTGCAATTTATGGCAGAAATTTCTTGGTAATTACAATCTCTGTAATTGATACTCTTCCGATGCTTCAATGTGTCCAGCTGTATGTAAATATTCTCTTGACTACACATTTTTGCATTTCTTTCTTCATGTAAATGAGGAATCTCCTTGGTTTCTATTTGGGGACTCAAATGTGATTAATTTAGCATGTCTCATTGAAAGGCAGGATCTGTTGCTGGAAAAGGTTTTCCCTTCTGTTGAGGGTGTGGGAATGCATGACTTCTGAGCTCAGAGGTGGTTGTTGGGACTGGCAAGCAGCCTTTCTGGCCAGGGTTACCTGGCAAACCAGGTGGCTTCCAGAGGGTGAGCAGAGTGAGAAGGGCTGTTGTGCTGTCACTGTTGGGTTGCAGGGACCCCGTCCTGCTGGGTAATGGTGGAACCAAGAGGGAGTTTTCATCTCCCACCTGTGGCCCATGTTGGGTACTTTTCCTTCCCTTGCTTCTGTTGGTCTGTGGCTCTTATCCACGTGAAGGTTTTAGTTTGTAGCTCTGTAGGTCAGAAAGGCTCTCCAGCCCTGCTGTCTATTTTCATTAAAAAGTGTTTTACAGAAAGTGACTGAAATGGTCATGAGTGCTTCTTGTGCTCTGCTTGCTGGCCATGCCACAAGCAGCTCTGTCAGTCTAATCATGCTATGCTAATCAGACCTGTAGGGAATGTCACGTGTTAAGTCAGCATACTGCCAAGTGTTGCTGTAGCTGTATGACTTATTTATGTGATGAAAATTAGTGAGGTCTCAAGGGAGTGTGCTGACTTGCTTGAGCCTTTGTCAGTTCTTACGTGGGGATTTTAGTGCTGTTTTTCATCCCAGAAAAATAATGCAGGTATACCAGAAAAAATGATGCAGGTATACCAGCAAGAGCTGTTAAAGGTAACTTACCAAAAGGGGCAGGGGGGATAACACCCAATATAACCACTTCGGCAGGGGTGCAGCAGTATATAATTAAGTATTGTGAAGCTTCAGTTCAGCAGTGCATGTAAACTGTATGCTCAAATCTGTTGCTAGCTGTAAAGCATTTATTTGCAAGGGTATTAAAACATCTGAGCTTGTTTTCTTGCAGTTAAGTCCTATGATAAGTTTGTGCTGGACAGGACCTGTGTGAGAATAATGCTGGTTAAAGTGATTCAAAACCGGGAGCCTGCTCTTGCAAGATGCTTAGTATTCAGTTGTCTGTTCAGCAAAGCACTTGAGATAGGATATTGCATCCGATTTATAAATAGTCCTGTTAACTTCCTGCTGCTTGCTGCTTGCTACAGTTGTCTTTCCGCAAGTAACTCAGGTACTTCTTGTTCTATATCTGTTAAAAAACAATAGGGAAGGTGTGTGCTGATAAAGTTTTATTGTTGATGTCTTCTGGACAGTTGGTAATACCTAGCTGTAATCTGGGAAATAATTTGACCCAGGAGCCTGTTTGTTCTCTGGAAAGGTCTTTGCAGCATCTTTCAAGTAAGTGTCTGACAATATTTACTTACCGTTTGGAGAGAAAACCCGAGGCTTGGGTCAAGAAACCAGTTTTGTGTCATTGCTAAATGGCATTACCTCTGTCTATCTTGCTGTCTGGATCTGGTTTCTTTGTTCACCCACTATATTTTCATTGGGTCCTTCTCTTTTGTCTTCTGTTTATCCCTTTCTGGCAGGGTTTATTGTTTTGCAACAAGTAAGCTTTCTTATCCTAGCAGGCTGAAATTATTATCCAGGATTTGGTCATGATACCATTTTTTGATCCCATAAATAAACTTGTCGTTAATGTATTTTCTTGATGGAGCTTAAAACAGATGGGAGGAAAAAGCTGCAGTTTCCTTATGACAATATATAGCCGTTAGCCCCTGGCACATACCTATATATCTTAAATAAATAGCTAATACATTGATAGTTACCATTAATTATTTCCATTAACTTCATTCCTTTGATTAAAAGGTGTCATTATCATCTCCATGGTGGTACGTTTACCTAGTAAACAATGGAGAATCAAAAGGTACTTGCAAATGAAAGTTGTTGTGATGAACAACACTCTTTAGGTGTTTATGCCTGTGCTTATTGATATATTAATAATGGGTGACTTACTGTGTTTTCAAGCTCGGACAGCAGTAAAGAAATGTCCTCAGCTCTCTGTTTACCAGAAAGATGGAATTAAACACAAAGGATTGATAAGATTTACAAAGAAAGGTGGAAGCGATTTGGATATTAAATAATCATGCAAATACTGTGCCTGACTCTTGGGAACAGAATGTATTTTTAAGTTAATACATGTGCCCTTCCCCTTAATGGAAATTCTTTTATTTCCCTGTTATAAAAGATATTTTTTTTTAAGACAGTTATCTTGATGCCACAAGCTAGCATTAAAAATAACAGTAGACATTTTTCAAGCAAAGCAATCTCCCTGTCAACAGGTAATATTTGTGAGAATTACAAGCCCTTGAAACTCATTAGAAGACATAGGGTGAATGGGTAGGGAAATACTCTTTTATTCATTGGTACTAGATACTGTGGTAGGAATTTCAGTGTTCCTAAATTGCTTCCTTAAATACCCTTCTCTCAGCTTTAAAACTTGCATAGGGTTAAATACTAATCTATTTTAAAGAAGCTTAACTGAACTCAGTGGAACTACATTTAAGAAAATGTATCTCTTTATTTTCTAAGGTGATGTATCAAGACACCTCTTAAAATCAAATCCAAGGTTTTGGAGTTCCTTCAGGCTGTGTCAGTTTTCTGAGGACTGTAAGAAAAATACAGTTTTCTGCCAGTTGAGACCAGGTTAAGAGTTAATCTAGTTCTTGTAGTAAAATTGCTTCCTTGAAAGTAAAATAATGCTGTAAGATTTATGGAATAGGTTTGGTTTTAGTTATGGGCTTGTGGTGGGTGGTTTTTCTTTGTGTGTATATATATATATATATATATATATATATGAATATATATTAAAAAAACACAGCTAAAACCTTTCTGTAAAGGAAAACAGTGATTCTGTGAATGTAGAAGCCATTGAGACATTGGTTTCTACCAGGAGCATGCAAATCAAATAGAGCTGATATTGGCAAAATAAGTCTTTGGCTATTTTCTTTATGTCTCTGTACAATAGTCTTCTTGACTCTTATTCTAAAAAAAAAAAAAAAAAAAAAGGTGAAAAATGACCTTCCTGTTTGCAGTCAGAAACTTGGTATCCTTCTGGGTTTTGGTCCTTGGTTCATGGATCACACCAGAGTTTTTCACTCCAAGCTGAAAGCTTTATTCAGTGGAGCGTGTCCAGAGACGGGCAACGGAGCGGGTGAAGGGTCTGGAGCACAAGTCTGGTGAGGAGCGGCTGAGGGAACTGGGGGTGTTTAGTCTGGAGAAAAGGAGGCTCAGGAGGGATGTTATTGTCCTCTATAATTGCCTGAAGGGAGGTTGTAGCGAGGTGCGTGTTGCTCTCTCTTCCCAAGTAACAAGTGATAAAACGACAGGGAATGGCCTCAAGTTGTGCCAGGGAGCTTTAGATTGGATATTAGGAAAAAATTCTTCACTGAAGAAAGCACTGGAACAGGCTGCCCAGGGAAGTGTAGGTATTTTAAAGATGATGTAGATGTGGCACTTAGGGAGGTGGTTTAGTGGTGGACTTGGCAGTGCTAGGTTCACAGTTGGATTTGATGATCTTAAAGGTCTTTTCCAACCTAAACAATTCTAAGATTCTACCGCTGAGGTGTGCAGGATGGATACTGAAAAGTGCCTTACAGGACCTGCAAGGTCAACAGCATGTGGTGTGCTTGTTAGGGCAGTTGGTTGGGATGTATGTAAGGCAAGATCAGCAACTTTGCTCTCCTGTTGAAGGTGAATTTAGCATTAAATGATACATCTGACATGCTGTTCTCTTTTGAGTGAAGTTCAGCAGTGTCTCTGCTTAGAGCTTAATTTATAGTTGCTTTAGTAATAGTTACAACCTTGAGCTATGGAAATCCTTTCTCACCTTTTCAACTCCCTGTGGGTTTTAGCCATGGACAGATTTTTTTTTCCCGTCTCAAGTATTTTCTCTGTGAAAAGCATATTTAAAGTGGAGCTGTCCATCAGCTCTTCTGTCTCCCTTCCTTCAGACTATGCGTCTGTTACTGCCTACATTATTTTTTGATGAGTACTTGTATGTGTGTAGTATGCTATGTTATTCACTATACAAGACTGACTTTCAGAAAGGCAAGCCACTTGATTAAGATTAAAAAAAAATATGTAAAGCGAGCCTTTATTAAATTTTGCCTCCTTCCAAAAAGTGTTTTACGTACTTGTCTTCAAGTGTTGTATCAGCGTGTAGCAGAGAATTGGAGAAATCCCACAGCTGGTGAAGCTGATGCCCCTGACAGCAGTGGCTGCTCAGAGAATGTGCGTGGCAACATCTGCACTGTGCTCGGCTAAGGAAGAGCCTTACAGAAGTGAAGAATACCTGTAAACATGTAAAAGACAGAGACAAGGAATAGAACTGTCCTTGGATGTGGCCGCATTTTTAAAGGAGAGGTAGTACTGGCCTAAACAAAAAATAATAATAATATTACATTGCTTGTTTATGAACTTTTGTATTAGATTTGGATTACTTCTGGTACAGGAAAGTAAGTTTGTCCGTGGGATTGTTTTGGAGTGGGCTGCTGTTGTTTCCCAGGCAGAAGGGCACATGCTGGAGCCCTACAGAAATGCGCTGGTACGTGAGCAGCAGATGTCCTTGGTTGCTTGATGCTTCCATTTTGCTGGGCCTAGGCTGCGCTGAGGGTCTGTGAGCACACTGTGACAAGTTTTCAGAGTCAACTAGAATGTTGAAAAACACCAATTGTTTTTTGTTTGCTTAATTTTTTTAACAAAAAAAGTGATTCTGAAATACAGGTACACCATACCGATAGATTTTATAAAGACATGCAGATTTAAAGTTAGATTTTAATGTGAAATATGATTTTAGTGCTTATACAATTGCATGCCCTTACAGATTGACATTTGCTTTTAGCCTTAAAGGGAGGAGCAAGGGGTCAATGTTCTCAGTCAGTTACGGAGATGGCATAGGCTTTCCAAAACGAAGTTATTAGGCGGCCAGAACTGAAGTAAACTAATTTCTGAAGGAGCTACAGAAAGCCTTATGGTGTCTATAGTTCTTAACTTTTTCTATATAGAATACTGGGGATGATTTGGGTATGACATGGCCTACAAATACAGTTTGGTAAAAAAGGCAGTGAAGCCATCAGCTGTGCTTCATAGTCTGGGTTTTCCTTGACTGGTAGCAGTGTGCATAGGGGAAAAGAAACTGGAAACATGGAACTTTTTTTTAAGAGTTCAATTTTTGCTGCTTTGTGTATTGGAGAGCATTGTTAGCACACTGAAAAGAAAATTGGATTTATGTTAGAAAATAAATTACTACTGGATATAAGGAAGTGCTTTCTTCTGGAAAGGATGTCTTCCAGAATATACTGTACTTGATTATATAGGCAGATTTAGTGGTTGCAAAAATTAAAATTGAAAGGTTAAACTAAAGCTGAGGACTAGCCATATGGTGAAAATAAGTGTGGATATCAAATCTGATGGTGCCTTAATATATTAGGGGCAAAACCAATTCTAACATTCCCCTCCACACTCCCCATTCCGTACTGCACTTACTCACAAGATATTCAAGGAGGAAGCAATATTGCAATTTGAGACCACAGTCAAGTGTTCATGCATTTGTGGTATTAGCGTTTCAGTTCCCTTTAATTTCCAATGAATAGAAGAACCTTTTAAAAGATTGCATTTCACTAAAGATTAGTGTTCACAATATTCGGTTTAGGATAGTCAACAGGTGACATTCTAAGACCATAAATTTTATGTCTTTCATCTAAAGCCTATCCAGTACACTGATCAAGAAAATACTTTTACTTTCACCTTTTACCCCAGCAATTTTGGGCTAGTTAAGAAAAAAATTCATTTCTGGACGTGTCTGTTTGCGTATCTTGATTTGAAGTCTAATGAGGAACTCAACAGATAAAACCTACAAAATGTTATGCTCTCAGTATTTTTGAAACTGCTCCTTACCCAGCTCAAATTCTGAGGTTTCAAATCTTGGCCATTTTTAATATAGTTTCTGTCATTGTTTTAAAACCCTCCCCAGTAATTTCTGAAATAGCAATAAAGTCTCTGCATTGTCTGATATTACTTTTCCAAGTCTGGATATGAAAGTAAATAGGCAGAAGGTGATACTATTCTGTCATCTCTCTGTTACTGCTTGCTGCTACATGCTTCTAGCCACTGCCTGTGACTTCACTGATGTCTCTGATGCTCCTTTGTGCTTGTTTCCTCAAAGTAAAAGTTTTATGCACACGTAACAAACAACTGTTTGGTCTTCTGCAGTTTCTTGTATCTAAAGATGAAACCAGCTGGTAAGTACTTTGGGTGCAAGTGTACAGTGTGACATGGAGTATTATATGCAAAATGGCCATTTTTGCAGAGTAATGCCTGCCCAGTGGTGGGTATTCTCAGTTGCTTTTGATGGAAGGACGGCAGAGAAGGCTTTTAGATTTAACAACATGAAAGTCTTTGCTTTGGCATTTATCATCTCACTTCTTTCTTCTGTTTTAACTTTGTTATTAGGGAGTGGAAGAAGGTTGTTCGAATTAAAGAAAAATAATTGCAATCAGATGTTAACACTGTTAGTTCTGGTTTGTGTTTATCCTTTCAGCTGTATCTGCTAACCACAATATATAAGCATTTTTTTTGTGAGGCTGCTCTTCTGTCATTTTGATAAGATTAAGTTAGCTCTTAGACTATTAGTAAGTAATTCCAGTTTTATTTGTATTGCCATTGAAATATTCTTCATTCATTCATTACAGAAGAAATTTTTCTGTTATTCATGAACACTGCTTATTTTCTGATTCAAGTGGACTTCCTTACCTCATGCTGATTGATGTATAGAAATCCCTATACACTACTGAAGACTTGTCTGCTTTCTAGAGTGCTGTTCTTGGGTTTTTTTCTTGTTCTCAATAGTTGAATATTCTGGTTTTGAAATGAATATATTTTCAGAAGCTTCTTGTTATAATAGAAATCCTACCAATTTACGTTGACTATTTTCCATTTCAAGTGATCCTTTATAGTCCTCTTACTTATTTTCTGCTTTTCTTTTTTCTCTGTTGCTATGTGAAAAATGTCCTTTTGCATAGGGTAAATTCACTGTTTGTTGATATGCCTAGCTGTGTTACAATATGCTTGTTTTTAATGTATTAAAAATTTGAATACTCTAGTAACACTGGCAATTCCTACATACGCTATTTGCATACATGCATATATATATATATATGCTTAAGATAATGGAGAATGGTTTTGGGCTTCTGATAGTTTATATACTGCGGGATATTGAGAACTGTAGGGTTACATGCAGAACACAGCAAAGTTGTGCAGAAGCCAGAAATACTGTTACAGAGTTTCTGAGTAAATATAGTGTCTCTGTCCCTCCCTTTCTGTCCTCTCTGTTTATGTATTACCCATTGCTTATTAAATGTTTGATATAGAAAGTTAATATTTAGAAAACAGATGCATCACCTTGAAATGTAAGTGTGCTAGAAAGTGAGATTAACAGTGTTTAAATGTCATATTAAGAAACTGATCTGAACTAAGAAATATTCTTTTAATTTTAAATTTGATTAAAGAATTGATGCCTAATAATGCAAATTAAATTTTTTTACGACTGTGAATCTGCTGTTTCATTATCATAATTTTGATTGATTAGTTATCTGAATTAAAACTTTAAAAAGTAGTTACATTGTATTTCCAGTTTTGAAGGGGAACACAGTTAGGAAAGGCCAGGTACATGTGCCATTTCTAACAAGTGCTAAATCAGAGTGATTGGGGTCTCGTTTTTTCAAATAGAATTTTCTCATTTTCTTCTGTTGTGCTTCAGCATTCATAAAATACATGTCTGCAAAGGGAGGAATCAAAATCTCTCAGTAAGGAGTGCAAATCAGCAAGAACAATACAAGTCTATTATTAGACGTTGGAGAGGACCTGCTGTCTTAAGAGATGCTTATTAATGAATTTAAGTAACTTGCTGGGATGGCACTGTGAAATTAAGACACAGAATTCAATCTTTAAAACGTCTGTTAAAGCATTTAATTACGTGAAAGATCTGACTGGGTTATTTCCCTGTCCCCTTTGAAGAAGGCAAATGATTCAATAGGCTTCAAGCATACAATTGAATGTTTTTGGTTTTTTTTCAGGGAATTTCAGATATGTTATTTTTAGGGTAACACCAGATCACATCTGTATGCCTTCATGTTTAAGTGTTTAAAATACTAGTTTTGTATCAATTAATAGTATTGCTGGAAAATACTTTTTTCCATTGCAAAGAAATGAAATTTCTCTCTTTAAGGCTGATTTAGCGTGATGCTCCATGCTGTAGTGCAGAGATTGTTCATTTCCTAGCAAAACTGAAGTCAGAACAGAATTGCAAGTGTGCTGAGAACAAAAAAGCTTCAGGGTTAACCCTGGTCTCTGTGGGCACATTGATCCCTTGGAAGGAGTATCTTTGTGTGTTTTGTCTAGCTCTAATCTTTGCTTCTGTGGTGGAGAAACTTTACCCTTGAGTAATGAAGTTCTTTAACAGGTTATTTTCCTTCACTAAATTACTTTATTTACAGACTTTTAAACATTCTAAGTTTTTGGAAGTCCCAAATTCTGATGCTGATTTCAGATAAACTGGTTACACCTGTGCTCATTTATCTCAACACTGTAATCCCATTTAAGGGCCTGAATTTTCCTTTTTAATCTGCAGCCTCATGGCATAGTGTCTCCTTTCAAAGCCACTCATGCATCCACTGAAGTTGGTCACTGATAGCATCTGAGGCCATGGCAGGCTGGAGCCTGATGAGTTTTATCGCTGTCTGCCATAATGTGCCCATAGTAGGCAAGATTTCTGGTGTAATCATTTTACATTTGTATTCTAAATATATTGTGCCATTCAAATAACCAATAAAGAAACAATACAAACCTGTATTTTTAAAATAATGTTTCTTGTGCGGTTCATACAAGGCTGCCATGTAAATACTGGACTTTAGAAATGTGTGAAAGGCTTCAGATTTTATAATATTTCTGAAATGACTATGCTGTTTATCAAGCAGTGGTACGGTAGGGCATAAAATGTATAGCATGCTTTGGTTTTGTCTTGGGAGCGCGTTTGCAGATTCAGGTCGTGTATATTTGTTCCCAGAGTTTTATGAGGTGAATGAGACAGTGGGCTTGGAGTCTGCAGCCTCATGGAGAATTCCCTGCCGCAAACCCAGCAGGATAGAAATACAGCACATTTGCATCCTCTGTGTGTGTGTGTTGGTCCTGCTGCTTGGAGATAACAAGGGTCTTTCAGTCCCTAGAAATACTAGCAAATCAGAGCTGGCCTTAAGATCTTGGCAAAATGGAAAGGGGACTCTGGCATGCTCTAAGAGAGAAATTGGATATTTTTTCTTTACTTTGCAGTTGAAAGCTCCTTCACATTCGTCGGTGAAGTCATGGTGTTGGTGTTGTAGGAAAAGAGCAGTTATTTTCTCTTTTTTTTTGCCACTATGAATGTTGAGTTATTGCTGCTTCCCTTCTGGGAATCAGTTGAGGGTGGACTTGAAGGGGAGACCCTGGAAAGGTCCACATTTAGGGTTCCCCATATCCGAGTCTTTATCGGAAGGGAACTATATAGGTTCTAAAGTTCATGTAAACCAAGAACAAATCCTAAAGCAGTTACATCTTTTTACAAAGGTGAATGGATAACTAGTAGAGGCTGTATTTTATGTTGTAAAGCAACACTCTTGTCTAACAGAGGGGGGTGAATAAATAATTTCTAACAGATATACAGCTTTTAGGTAGAGAGGAACTGTAGTATCCTGCTTGGGGCAAAAGTAGATACTGACCATTAAAATATATGGCAGATATGATAACCACAATGTTAAAAAATTCTCAAAAAATTATATTGGATTTGTGGGTTTTTAATGTGTTTTCTGGGGTGGATTTTTTTGGTTGGTTTCAGTAGTTGTAAAAACAACCAGGGATCCAAAAAGTGTGTAAGTGGCCTCTGAATGAGCAGTAGTGTGTGCCTTTTCTTAAGAGATCTTCTGCATTTAGTCATCTATGTTTGTTTTCCATGTGTTAGAGAGAAATATTTTCAGAGGCTTTTTCTAGGGCTATATAACTCCTGAATTTTTCTTCTACCCAGAACAATGCTGTTAAAGCTAAGCAGCGAACAATCTCCAGTCTGATTTGTGGAGTCAGTTTGTTTCATGCCAGAACTTGTTTAATTCTGAGATATTTCAGGTGTAGGACCCCATCAATCTTTCAGTTTTAACATAAATGAAATTTTTAATGGTTTGGTAGATCATGCATATATTATGGCATGTTGCACATCGAGAGGGTTGAAAACTGCCATCAGCGAGCTGACTATGAGAAGGACGTTTTTTGAAATAACTCTTTATACAGCTGAGACTGCTGCAAAATAGACCTGAGTGTAGCTGGCACTAAAATGGAAATGTTGGAGCTCTGTAACAATCTGTGTTTCAGCTTTGTGCGAATAAGCATGGGCAACTACTGAACAAATGGGAAGAAAACTGTCTAAATCACAAACCTCTTGCACAAGTGTGATATAGTGTCTTACATGATACGAATTTACTGTTGCTTTTACTTAATCTTCCTAAAACTTACCTTCTGATTTGAGGATTTTAACTTTCTTGTGTTTTTCTTGGTCATTGATTTGTGGGTATCAGAGGTGTATAACTCGTGCCTGTGAAGTTACATCAGGCCTAATGGGACAGGTCACGTTAACTTTTGGCTTGCCTTTGGCTGCCCTCTTTTCTGAGGATTTTGCGAAGTCCCTGCCAGATTTCCACCGGTTTGAATAGGTAGTTATTAAGGCCACATGAGTTGTGTGTGCTTTTGAGTTCCTCAGGTAGGATGTTCCTGTATACAGGAACATTCTGCTGCACCTGTGTAGAGAAATAGGAAATACTGTGTCCTCAGTGATGTGAAACTGAGATTTTGTTACATACTTGATGCTTAAAATCAAGTTACATTGCTCTAGCATATTTATTTACTTAGTTGTACTCAAAATTACAAACATTTAATATTCTCTGAACTAATGTGGTTGACGAGCTTTCTTCTTTTTTTCACTCTGAATAAAAGGTCATTGAAGTAAAAAACTTGCCCTGATTCTTTTGCTGTTGCATTGAAATGTAACCAGTGCACTAGAAATACCTTTGAATTCTGATTCTGAATCAAGGTATGTTGTCATCTTATAGTTTATTTTCCTCCAGTTATTGTGTCTTCTGAAAACAAAAGTGCTACATAATTAGATTTCAGGAGTTATCCAATGGAGAACTCTGCATAGCTTATTCTTTAAATTTGACGAGGTTGTTATAATTTTTAAGAATGAGCAATTTGAAGCTGAATCTGTTTCCGATAGGCTGGTCATGTTGGGAGGTAAGTGACTCAGTTCCAGCCTTTCTGCTGAATTTGTATTTTCTACATGTTTATATCACTGGGAAAGAATAATATAGAATTATTTGCTGGTTGCAGAAATGCTTATTGTTGTTTCGTAAATCAGTTTAGCTTTTTACCAAATTACTTTGAATATGTATCCTCCTTCTCTCCCCTGTCCTCAGATAATCCCTCTTCCAACTTTGGTGCATTTTAACTTCATTTTTGATGTCAGTCTTAGTAAGAAATAGTATTTATTTCAATGCTACAGTGACAGGACTGTTATATTTTAACTTACTGGTCATGCTTCCCTTGGCTGAGCACTTTGTGACGGGGAAGAAAACTGTCATGTTTGTGCCTGGCTGATCAAGCGTGCTTAACCAAAGTGGACCAGTAGCCTGAGCAAGCCGCATTCTTCTGTTTCTTAGGGATGTGCTCAGTGCTGATGCAAATCTTGGAGACTTCTGCTATGGGCTAACTTTTGGTAACATCATAAGGATATCTCAGGTGCCCAGTGGCACGTTACATACACTTGGAAGATTGTAGCTGTATCGTGTTTTTACAGGGGGAGATTGTAATTGGGAAGACGTTTGCCATTAGGAAGTGTTTGTCTGGAGAGGTCCCCTCCTCCAGCAAGTTTGTTCAGATGTTTGACCTTTTTTGCCTGCAAATGGTCACCCTTCCCAGTGTTTGCTCTTCCCTGTGTTGAAGTTTGTTTTTCTTTTGGGTTGAAATAAAGCCAAGTGTTGATTTGGCCTTGGCTGTCATTTTGTTACAAGTATTTTTTTAGTTTGTCCTCTCCTCTGGTTTTTGTATACAGTTTCAGCAGTAGTGTGATCTTGGAGGAGAAAGAGCAAAATAAAACATTTCTTGCATTTTTGTCTGTAAGATTATAGCTTGGATTCCAGTATCTGAAGCACCCATCCCTTCTTGGCCTCTCTTTTGTCCTTTGGTTCTCTGGTTAAACTCACTGTCAATGATGGATGAACTTTTTCCTTCTTTATCAGGGTAGCCTGACAAAAGAGAGGAGCAGAAATTAATAAATTTTTACTGTTTTCTAGTATGATAAAGTTGAAAACAAAGGAGGAATAAATATGTGCTGTGTGGTGGAAGTGAAGGACTTACATCACCGATCAGCATGTATCTTACTGATAAGCAGAGAACTATTCCTGTAGCTCGAGGGCGGTGTATAGCATAATTCAACATATATATATTTTCCAGTGGATGTCAACTACTGAAAATCACTGTTGTGCAACATCAAAAGTAGGATGCTGAAGGTACTATGTAATACATAAAGCAGGGTCCTCTCTTTCTTGCTTTGTTATAGCTAAAGCAGTTTTGGGGATGGTTTTGATTCAAGCATGGCCCCACTGTATACAGATGTTCTCCTGTGGGTCAACTGCTTCTTATTTCTTGTGGTTAAACCACAAAGTGTGTGGCAAACTGGACTGTTGTCTTGGTTTCCTTCATACTTAGAGAAATGTACTGTCAATATTTTACTTCGTTAAAAGTAGCCTACAAATTAAGAGATGTCTTGGCTCCCAAAACCTTTTCTGTACCTGAAAATGTCCTCAAATGGGAAGTATTTTTGTCGTATTGTGTTTAAATCCTGTTGAGTCCTATAATATCCTGGAAATGTGAATGTCTCCTGCCCCATCTTGAGTGGGAAAACAGAACAAACTGGAAGTCTAGTTTATCATGCTGTCTGAGATTGAAAGGAAACTCTTTAAGAGCAAGTCAAAGCTTAGTAACTACAGTCATATGATAATGGCAAGTATTCATAGCTTGTTGCGGTAATTTTCCTTTTGACAAGAGTTTTGGTATTTGCTCTTAATTCATGCACTTTGCCATGTGCAGTTTAACTGAAATGGCTTTCGTTACACTAGATAATAATCATCCTGAAGGGAATGATGTGATTGTTCTCTGTTCCCTAAACCAATGCAGACGGAGACCTCCTCTACGATCATTAGCTGTGCTGTAAAGTTATTGGTGCTTTTTTTTTCCTACCACCAGTCTTCAGAGAAACGCAGTTTCTTCTTTCACGCATCCTACCAGAAAGTCAGCTGGTCCAGATTAAATGAGATGAGTTTTAGTGGCATTTGGAGGGACTTGGGCTGAGACCACCACGCTTACTCGATTTTAGACTTCAAAGTAGACTCTCAGAAGTGAAATACCTTTCCACCCACACAGGTCCTGCCATATGGATTGGGCTTTTTCATTATTAAGTTAATCCAGAGGAGCTAGTTGCAATTATTTTTCTCTTCTAAATGGCTGACCACTGTGTTTCTGTACTCAGAATTGCAAAGTGAGCACTAACACACTTTAGTATCACAGACCATTTTTCATGCTTGAAGGTGCTTTTCTAACATTTACTTTGGTAAACGTAGGATTTGGGGTTAGTAACTCAAGGTTACATAAGGTTGGTAGATGCTTTTTAGTTACCTCTTTGTTTTTATTCCTTAGTAGCAAGTATGATGAGTACAACAGGGTGCTACTGTCCTTCAGAAAAACAGAAAACCTGTTACGTTTTAAAATCTCCCATGAGTTACATATCTACAATGGTTTTAATTCCATTTTTTTGTAACAACAGTCTTCCCTCTTCTCCTCCTGTTTTCATTCTCCACAAGCTTTTGTTGTTGTCAGAGCCTGTATTGGGTTTTAATGTTGCTTTTGCTTGTGTATGAGAGAAGCCAGTTTTGAATCTGTCATATAAATAGAGATTCATGCTTTCAAAGCCGGGTGCTTGAAATTAATCTTTTATTTAAAAGAAGCCCAGTTATTAATGGTGTGCTGAGTGTACATTACTTCTGTGGAAGCTGTGTATGACCAGCACGTTATCCCTTTTTGATTTACGATACTGATCTTAGGAAAGTATTCAACTTTGAAGCAGCTTGTTATGGTTACGTTTTAATGATGCTGAATATCAACTGTATTTTTGTTCCTATTTTTAAAATGCATAAATACTACAAAGGCTGTGCTTTTAAGTCATTTAAAGCTCTCTGTGATGAGGCCTTTAATCGTTTCCCTTTTACCTTGATTTGATAATGAGTCTCTGGGTTGTTTGGTGGAATCTGCTTAAATGTTAGTGTGCAGCAGGAGTAATATATGTAAATTTTTACAAATGATAATTTGTAGGCTTAACTCGGGGAAGCCTAGACCTGCTTCTGCTGAGTGGGACTAGGATGTCACCTCCCGTTCTTAGTCTGCTGTTTCTGTGTGTCAGGTGGCTGGTAATGTCTTTGGTGAGTGGTCTACCCACAAGATCGCAACGTAAACTACTCCATTAAGACAAAAGGAGGAATAGAATTACAACATCTTCTGTCTATTCACAGTAACATAATTTGGCTGTTACGGTTCTTTCTTAATGTACAGCAGCTAAGAAAGTCTCCTAATGCCCTCTGCAGCCTGGGAATTTTGTCTCCTGTCCTTTCTCATGATAGATTAATGGAAATGGGCTTTCCAAGAGCTGTGAAACAGATGTCAAAAATGGAGCTAAGAACAGTGACAAACTCTGCATTCTGTGTTTCTTGTTATCGTTGGATCTCAGCATGGTTTCAAATCGGGATGAAAGAAACCACGTCAATATAACAATTCCTTTTGCTTGTGGTGAGTGTTTACTGTAAGTGTTGCCTTCAGAATATTTTTGGTACATTCAGAAATATGTCAGTTGGAGCAGCGGGAGAAAGCTGGTTCGGGTGCATAGCTGTAGTGCAGTGAGTACACTGAGGGGAGTCTCTTGCCTTACAACTGCTAATGTGCATGGTAGTGTATAGGACATAAAAGTGCTGCCTGCGCTTCTCCAGCCTTACTTTCTTCTTGACTCTGGAAATGAAAAAAATTTTGGGAACTTTGAAAAAGAAATTCTTTCTAGAGTGACTTACATCTTAAATGTTTATTAAAAGCTACCATACAACAAAGTGAAGATAGAGCTCAGATCTTAAGGGATTTGTTAGTTTGGGAGTTTGCCGTTTGGAAAACATGCAAAGTGTAAAAAATACACTGCAAATTTGTCTCACTATTAGAGAATGCTTTTTCCTTGCATCCCCTTCAGCCCAATTTGTTCTTCATATATTATTCTGAAGCTAATGTTTGTAGGGCTTTGGGAAGCCCTTAAAAAGTATTCATGAAGTGTGTTCTGTTGTGAATAGCCTGAATTTGCACAGTGTTTTGATTTGTGGAACATTTGCACATACGTTACAATTATGGGCTAGATCATTGAAAGATATTTTTGTCCTTTGAGTCAATATTCAGTGTCTTGTTTCTCTTATAGTATTAGAACGTGTGAGTTGTTACACTGAAGTATATCTAAACAGAGAATTCCTGCAGTTGCTCAGTTTTATGTTCCAGCTAAAAGCAGCTCCATTATAATTTTATTTCTTGCCATGACTCTGTTCTCATTTACAGTTTATTTATTTTTAATTAAGATGCAAGATTTTCTGAGCCTGTTCAGTTTCAGTGGAATTTTTGCCGTTTCTGTCAGTCTGAGCAGGCACAGGCTTTTAAGTAGTGTTATGTTTGATGGAGATTAGATTGAGTTAATTTACCAAGAAGGAAAAATAATGCTGCAGAATTTACCACCCTTGCTGGTTCTCCATAGCCTTTAACTGAAACAGAACCATGCTACTAATAGGTTTGCAAAGATCTTCAGAGAGCCTGCAGATAAACATTGGATTATTAAACAGGTTTATGACTTGAGTCATGAAAGTCAGTCTCTGTGGTCCTGTATTGGTCACTAAGGGATGTGCCATGTTTTCCCAAATAAAATAAAGCATCAGTTTGAATTTATAGTATAACAGATTGTTTATATCCATTACTTGGATTTTATTGTTTTTAAATTAGTTTCTAAATTCCTGCCTTAAGAAAGAATGTTTTGAACCCATGTGGTACCAGGAAATACGTCAGTGGCAAGTGCATGGGAGGGAACCTCCTGAAAGTGTCTTACTGTTGTATTTCTAAAATCTTGAAGCCTGGATATAGGACCCACCCCTGCTTGATCGTCCTGTCAGGGGGTTGGCATAGAGGTGACTCGCTGCTAATAATTTAGTGATTCACTCTTGGTATGCAAATGGCTCAGGTTTTCTGAGGTGCTTTTTCTTCAGGCATCCCCATACCGTGTGGCAGACCCAGATGCTTTGAGGCTGTTTTGGAAATCCCTCTATCAGCTGAGAGGTCAGAAATACTAGTGTTGCCCCAGGTATACTTCTCTAACATGCAGTTACAATTCTTATATAGAAAAATACGTCTAAGTTCATATCATTTAATGGAGAAAGATTTTTGTGGCAGCACCATGTTCAGGTTGAGTCTGGATCAAGGATCTCATTTAAACAAAATGATTTAGTTTACTGTGCAGATCCAAGCGTGTATCCTCATACATTCCCTTTTTTCTTTGTCGTAGCAAACCAAAACTGAAGAAAGTGTTTACCCTTAAAATACATTGAGATGTTCAACTTTAATTTGAACACTTAGAAAAATCACCACATCAATAAATTGTTAAAGGTTAATTATTCTTCCAGTGAAGTTATATCTAAATTTATTTGTCACTGCTTCCAGCTATTGAGTTTTACTGTGGCTTTAATAACACATTGTATTGCATCTACTATGTACTTATGTGCCCTTCAATTTCTGCTTAATTTTATTTTCCTTAAGAATCTTAGTGCTCGTCAAAATACTGCTGTCAGTGGTTCTTGGGCACTGTGCTTTCTCACGTACCAACCTGACTGGTAGATCTAACTAGTACCAGAATGGTAAATTATATTTTTTATTTCCTAGTCTTTTATTCCGTTAAGTAATTGGTAATCCGTTTGAAACATGATCAGTAATCTTTTCCATCCAGCCCATTTATTCAACTGCCTTTTCCCCCCACTCTTCCCGAAGGTGATGGCTGTATTTTGCACTTCTTCTGTCCTGTGTGCGCTGCTGTGATGATAACGGAGGGGAAGTTGTCTCATCCAGCCTCTGGGATGGCACTGGTCCATCGTCAGGCCTGTCTGTGCTCTCTCTTGTGCCAGCCTGCACTTCATGTTCGTGCATTATGTCTGCCGGGTGTGCCGTAAACCCAACAAAACCTGTGAGAGCCTTGATGGCAAGAAACCAGTCCAATTTATTATTTTCTAGTTCTTAAAGGGAGCTGAAGAGGGTTTTGTGGAAGAATGCTTGTAAATGGCTTTGGGGGGATCCCGGAGACACACTGGAAGTGGTGCTCATGGGGCAGGTGGGAGCAGCCGGAGTGCTGTTGGCTGCCGCCGGGGCTGGGAGGGCTGGCACCGCGAGAATTTGGCCTTTTGGTGTTGGACTCTGGTTTGTTGTGTGAATAACCCTTGTCAGCCACGAAATGCACGGTAGCATCATGGGCACCTGCATCTCACATCTGGCGAGCCCTCAGCACAGCGGGGTTCTGGGCAGCGGTACCTGGGGCGCAGAGCTGCGGCTCGCTGTGCCCTGGGGAGCTGTTGGCTCAGTTCAAGCCGTAAACACCATTTCAAACGACTTGGTAAGGCAAGCTGCCAGAGGTGAGGTGGGCTCAGTCATACCTCTCAGGAGCGCCAGAAGCCATCCACGATCTTTGCCATTTGCACCGTTTTCAGCAGCAGTCAGGGCACTGAGGCGCTTACGGCACAGCACGTTTCGTCTGCTCTTTTGTGTAAGCCCGTGCACCACAGTCCTGAGAGGGAAATACGGTGGCAGCGGGCTCTTCCTCTGTTGTTATGCGTTCACACGGTTGGGAAGAAATCCAGATATTTGAATCTGTTTTCTGGCAGATTGCCCAGGAGGGAAGTTTGGTATTTTAACAGTGTTTCTGCCTTGTTCTGGAGGGAGGTTTTATCTTTAAGTGCACTTCTGATCAGGTGGGAATTAATTGCGCAAATAAATGCAGCAATATTGAGATTACACAGCTTTTTAAAAAAAAAGGAATAAAAGAACGAAGACATATGCAATGCTAATTTGGCTTTATTTTTAAATTTTCTCAGGTGTAGGGTTTTTTTTACTGCGTTCTTTGCTTGAGATGCTTTTAATTTTATTTTTTTTTCCTAACAAACTTTGGTACATGAAGAGTATGCAGCATAGACAAGCACAAAGCTTTTTGCTTTTCCTAACCCTGTACAAGTTTATATTAAGCTTTGATAGACCTTTGGGATTAATTAGTTTTCTTCAATAGGATACGATTATTACACTTGGTTTGAATTTTGCACTGAGGTTTCATTTTAATAAGGTGACTGAGGTGTAGAAGGAAGACATCTCTGATATCTGTCCCAGCTATGTTTTCTATAAATACAGTTCTTACAGGGCTAAACTGCAGATTGAGGCAATATGCAGGTTGGATCTGCTATATCAGCTATATATTTTTCATTTTAAAAGAGTTGGAACAAAAGCTACATTTTTCTTGAACGTTAAAGCAAAATTTTGCATTCCGAACATGCTTGCATTTTTCTGTTTAACTTTGGTATTTTTTTACATGTCTTTGTTGCTTGTATATTGGTTTTAGTTTGGAAAACCATGCTACATACATACATGATGCTTCACTGTTGTGTGATTCTGTGATCTTTCTGATATGATGTGGATACGTGGCCCATGATGATGCTGTTTTTAAGGTGTACATTAACTGCACATAGCAGGTGGTAGTTGTGGTTTCTGTTACTTACCTTGCAAACGACACCTGAATTGGCGTTCTTATCATTTTGTAGCGTCTTTGCTTGTTGCGCTGTAGACGAGAAGGTTGAGGAATACTATGCCTCTTGTGCTGTGAATTTCTGTCCTGCTTTGTTGAGTATGCCCGAGACTAAAGAAGTACCTAATTTTTGAAAAATGCTTGTCTCGTTTTCTGAAAATGTTAGACCCTAATATATAGCGTTCTAGCAGCAGTTGCCTTTCTGGTAAAGATGAGCAGTGATTACTGAGAAGGACAAAAGCTATCATAAATTCTATTAAGATCAGAACAAATGCTTGTAAGTGTTCTTGGAAATTAAAAAAAAAAAATAATACCCCCTATTACTTACCATATGGCATTGTTTTAGATGTTTCTGGGAGGTCTTGACTGTTTTATTTTAATGATTGCATAACCCCTCACTTCAGAAGCTTGTTCTCATTAATAGCTGGCTGAGGAAAGGATGGACCTGTATCATCTTTAGGGTATATGGACTTTAAATTTTTGCTTTAATGTGATTCACAGCAAGAATTCAAAATAGCTTTCCTTCCCAGCTTTTTTGCTGAAAGCAGGGGTACTCTTCATCTGAGTAACCAATAGTTGATTTCTCTCTCTTCCCCACCCCCTGATTCTGGATGGGCTTGAGAGTATTTTAAGAAAAAATTAGGGTCTGAGATTTCAAAATTGTTTTTTTCTTTTCTTTAAAGGTGGGTTGACTTATATGCAAATAGTTGACGTAAGGTATGTGTAAAGGAATGAAGGCAGTGGGTTGGTTAGCATTGATAATATGCAGCTGGGGCCTTACCTTGAAGGCAGTGGGTTGATTGACATGGATGATGTGCAGCTGTAGCTCGTTCCTGCTAAGTAGTTAAATAGCCCTGAGGAGTGTGGGAGAGGGGGTTGGATGGAGGAGGAGCAGAGTGGTCTGGCCTCTGGAGGAAGGAGAAGTGGCACAGACAGTAGAATCTGGCCAACGGTAAAGGCTTGTTGCAGCCTGATAGCTTGCTTGTGCTGCAACAGGTATGGTTAATAGCCTCAGGTGGTTGACGTTTGCCTCAAAGGAAGAGAGATCAAAATGGCTTTTGTAGAATTATTACCTGCTAATTGTCTACTTTGTGTGTTTGTAGATGTCATATACAGCCTATTACTAGTGTTTTTACAGGAACTGCTAACAAAGAGGGTTTTGGTGAAGCTTGGGGAAAAAAACCCAAACAACTCTTCCAGTTCAGGGTGTTAAATCTTTTTGGCACTGGTATGTTTATCATCCTCCTTGGAGATGCTTTTCATAATTTTGAAGCATAATTAGTGAAATATTTTTTAAAGATTCCCCCCAACATCTTCTCTCCATCTTGCTCTCTACATACATCTTTTATAACTTGAATAGTGTTAGGAGTTGCCCTCGCGATCAAAAAAGCGCCCAAAAAGAGCACGTTGTAGGAGGAAGTGAACTGCAAATTACTACATAACTATATGCCTTTAATGGTAATATGGAATGTGGTTTCAGAGTCTGAGAAGACACTACACTAATTGTTGCATTATTTACTTTTAGATTGAGTGGTCCTGTGAAATGTAGACCAGGTGGCTGGGGTGGGAGTGTGTGTGATTTGTTCTTAGGGGACATTTAGTATCATTTCTTTTTTGCTCAGTGAAGAAGCCTTTGCTTCCATAACACAGATGTACATCAAAGCAGCATTCTCATTAGAAGTGCAATTATTGTATTCTTGATTTACTGCAGATTTTTTTTGTTGTTGGACTTTTTTTTTAAATAAAATATTTAGTAGCCTAGATACATAATACATTTTTACTTTGCAAGGCTGATAAATCTGCCACTCTGACTCTTGTTGAATAATTCACTTTCTCAGTAAGTGTAACTTTTTTTATTTAGTTTATACAGTTTATTTTGTAGAAATGCTTGCATGGTAAGGTACTTTCTAACATGACTAAACTTGCAAAAAATAAATCCAATGCCGTATTAGATTCACTCTTTATTATATGGGGAAAATACTTATTACAATTCCTCCCCTACTATCACACCTGCTTTTATTGATGTATATCAATTTCTTTAATGGAGTTTCATGATTCAGATTGTTTCAGAATTACACTCATGTCAGTAGGGATCTCTTCACCTCAGTCACTGCCAGCTACTGCAAGGCTTTTCCTGGGTGAAAATCACTAGCCATTGCAGGAACACCAATGACGAAGCAGTTTGAAGATTTGGGTGAATGTACCATGGGCTTCTAAGGCTGCGTGACTGGGCTTTTTAGCCCAGTGCTAAATCTATGCTTAAGTCTACGTCTAGTCATAAATTATATTTTAATCCTCATTGCCCACCATCTTAGACCTAGATTTAATGCAGAAGCTTGCGTAGGTGGAAGCTTGACTCTGAAAATGAATTAAACGGGCTCATCCACTACAATATGAGGCCAAGTAAGCAGTATATTGCTTCCTTATGTCTTGGGACTAAAATCTGTATTTACTTCCCTAGCAAGCTTCATGCTTCCCGCTTTTTCAGACCTACATTACTTGTACTCCTAGTGTGGACAGCGTTAGTGTGCCTGCTGTTTTATGTTGTGGCTCAGGAAACTGTTGGCCAACACCAAAATACAGGCTTGTGGTTGGATTGATTTCTTTTAGCAGAGAGGTTCCACTTGGCATGTTGTGTTTCCTAATGCTTGGGGGTTGATGCTATTTATAGTTAGCGACAGAAGAGAGAGACAGATTACAGTTAGTGGAAATCTTTCTGATGTAATAGTACCCAGCAGTGTTGTTACATCCATCCTGTTGTCATGCTTTGTCTGCTCTGTAAAAGCCATAGCCTTTCAGAGCGGCTTTGTGTTGAACCTTGATGTCTGCTCAGAGAGTCTCAATCTGTGAATATTGCTATTGTATTACTCTTAGGCCTTCAAGAACATCAAGTCACCTAAGTACTCTTGATGCGGAATTTTTATCTATTTTAGCTGGATTATGCAAAATCTTGAATAAGCCTTCATCCTAAGGAGCTGTTTTTCGTTTAAAATACTGAATCGGGCAGAAAAATCAACCTGAGGCAGGCAAATATGCCAGCATCCCATGCCATAGACCAAGATGATTCTTCAGAACATTCAGCGTTCTTTAAATTTCCGCATGCCTTAAAGGCTGTTCAAAGATCTCATTAAAAATTGATAGGGTTTTGTGGCTTCCCATGCTTCAGAATAAAGTGCAGGTAAGTATATAAATGTTACATTTGATTTTGTAAGACAAACCTTAGTTGTGTTGTTATTTTCCTGATTATTTTCTCCTTCTGTAAGGGTTATTCAGGTAACTGATCTTCCTTTTCTTCTCCCTTGTCCAAAGTGAATCTAACGTTGGGTGAAATGGACTGTGGCTGCCCACGCATTCTGGGGCTTACTTGAACCCACATTTCTCATTGGGTAGTTACTCTTATTACTGTTTTAAAGGAAGAATGAGAGTTGGGGGATTGGAAACATATACTTACTTGGTTATGGAATGTGTTACTCTAAAGAAAATTGACTTAATAGCAAGATAATTATATTGAATTATTGATATTTAGAAATAATCATTTATAGTGGAAACGATTGCAATAATTAATACCCATTTTTTTCTCCTTCTTACACCTTTTTGGACAGTTAAGTTCAAAGTTGTTCATTTGTTTGTATTTATGTTCTCATTTTATGTTTCTAATTATTTTCATCATCAGTTTTTCCCTGACTAAATCACTCTGTGAAGTATTTCTATCCCCAAACGTGTGATTTTTACGTGACATCCATAAATAGATATTTTACACATCAATTATGGGCCAGAGTAGATACTCGGTTCCGTTGGCTTTTGTATATTAGCAGTAGTTGAGCGGTGGTGTTGCTGGTTAGCTTCAGCACACTGCCAAGGGACAAAGCGGGTGTGGGGGGTTCTGAACTTGTGTAATTATTCTAGGGAATTGCTGTGTTCTGTGCTTTAATGGAAGTGCGGGTGAAGTCTTGTTGCATAAAATGCATGGAAAAAGAAAAAAGCATGAGGGCTCAGTGGGCTTCCTGAACGTTTACTTCTGTCCTTCAGTTTTCAAAAAAGGTCTCGCTGTTCACGGACGGAGGAGCGGGCTGTACAGCAGCGACTGGGTTGTGTCTCCCTGTGAACCCGTGCATATGTAATGCCTTGCGTTAGAGCCAGCGTGTGCTGGCATGAACTGATTTATTCATCGGGACTTGGCAGCAGTGGGGAAAGGGATGGTGTTCATTCTCCAAATAATGGGGTTTGGGTTTTTGGGTGTAGAGTTTGGTTTTTCTTGGTTTCCAGCTTCTCTTGGGAGAGAGGTGCGCCTGTTGTGGGTTTCCAACAACTATTTCCTATAAATAATTGAAAAATGTTGCGTGCAAACAGTGCCCTGTTTATAGCTGCTCTTCATTCTTTGGCTGTGACAAAACCCTACTGCTTTGGCTTTGTTGTGTTATTTGTTCTCCTATCTTCTGAGTTGTCTAGAAAAATGAATTAAGTGGTATTGATAGAATTGAATAGTCTGTGTCTTGGGCTTATGGATTTGGGGTGCTAGAGAAGATGCATATATTTCCCTTCAGCATGGGTTCCTTGTAGAAGTGTGTGTTGTCTGGGGAGACATCCTTCTGGAGAGGCTGTTTGGGCACTGCTGCAGAAGGTACTCTGCTTCAGGGAGAAGCTACACAATTTGGTTTCTCACCCTGCTGATAGAATGAGACAAAACACTTGGGTTCCCTTTTGATGCCAGTTGTTATTTGAAAATTTTTAAACTAAAAAAACTCCCAACAAACCACCCAGAGTGTTTTTTTCCATTGTTGTTCTGAAGTCTTGGAGTGTATTTATCTTCATTTCCACCAGCAGAAGACCACAGATGGAAGTGTTCCTTCAGGGCAGCACAGAGCCTCTGAAAATTCAGTCTCCAATTGCCTGTCTGCATTCGCATCTCCCAGGAGTTTCAGAAGGGGTATCTGTCATCCAGACCCCTTATTTATTTATTTATTTTATTCCCTTTCCTGACTGCTTTTCCTTTATATTTGTATGTGGACTGTACGTTCTGTCTGATATTCTCCATTTTTTCACCAGTGCTGCCTGCTCTATGGAGTGGAGCTCAGCAGAGCTGGCTGGAGAGAGCTGTGTGGGTGTTGGCTCTGTGCAGTTTATTGCCACAAATACTTTTTGAAACATTTGCTTTCTGCTGCATGACGGGTTTGCTTCCCTTGGGCATTTTTCCATTATTAGAATGTTAATGGAAAACAGTTCCTGTCCTCTCCTGGTGAAGTTGGTATATCTGGAAGCTATGTATGTCTTTCCTCCTTCAGGTTTTTGTAAGAAAAGGTTTAAACTCTCCTGTGCTGCTCAACAAAATTTTCTGTGCTGCCTTTCTCTGCTTTTCCATAGATTTCCCATTGCTACCGTTTGCTCTTTCGTTTTGGTAATGTAGCTCCATTTTAGTAAGAAAGTGATCGCTCCTACCAATAGCCCCAGATGTTTTTGTCTACAGCCATTTCCTTCAGAAAGGGATCTTTAATTTTGCATAAAGATTGTTCCTAAAATAAACACTGCATTTCTGTGGATTAATTTGTTTGATTTCTTGTTGTCAGTAGTAATTCTTCTTGCGTTAAGATGTGAAATGGCGTGTGGGTAAGTGTTGTTCTTCCGTTTTGTTACTTTTTAAAATTTCAGTTGTGCAGAGCTCAGTATTTGACTTTACACAACATTCTCGATAGGTTTTTAATTTCATAATTTCATTTCTCATATATTCAAAGATGCTAGTCATCTTATTCTGACTCTTAAGTAGAAGAAAATTACCTTAAATATATATCTCTGACAAAGATCTTGTGCCTGTTTGCTTTACGCAGCCTGTAGTGCCCTAAAGAATGGGCCATGGTGCATGCCAGGTGGCAGAGATCTGTAGAGGTTCAGTGATATGTAAGATGAAATGTATTTTAAAAAAATATTAAATGCTTCTGCTTATAGGAAGGGGAGTGATAGAACTAGAACAAGAGGAATTGCTGGTGGGGTAATATATCTCTTTCCTCAGTTTGCCTCGTTGAAGCAAGGGCTTGTCCTAGGAGTTTGTGGCTGCTGTATGAAGCACGTGTTGCATACACCTTAGGTCTTCGATTTTTGCCTCTATTTGGTCAGTCAGTGCATCCTGCTGAAGGACAGCAGAGGGACAAACCAGTTCTATTTAGTAATTTCAAGTTTATGGTCCCCCTTTTTGCATCTGGTATGCACAGTTTCCTTCCTGTCTTTTAAAATCAGTATCTAATTTGGGTACATGTATATTCCATTTTCGGCTGAAAAAATGTTGAAGTTCCTTTTGACATCATTTAACAACTGAGCTAATTAAATTTGTTTTCTCTCAACTTTAGAGGCACTCTTAGCTCATTAGGAATATTTTTCAGTGGTTTAACATAGTGCTCTCTTACTCTGTTTTAAGCAGGCAGCATACAGAGTGTATTTGAAGTAATGTCTGCTCTTACCTCTGTAGAAGAACATGTTTTGTGGTTCAATAGTTAGTGTCTGGAGAATAACAAATCTGCCATTTCAAGTGAAGCTTGGTATAAAGACTGAGTTAAAGGAGTAGATTAAATGAGATAAACCCACGCTTGTTTGTTTAATGCAGCAATAAAATATATTTTTTTAAATGGTTCAGAAAGGACTTGACTGAACTTCAGTACACTCATATATTTTGGAATATATATATATTGAAAATACACTTTCAATACAGAATCTCAAAGGTGAGCTCTCTGAAGCAGTGATTTGTCGCCTCTGTTTTTCACTACTTGGTGAACACTGAGAGCAGGCAGCCTGGCTTTTGTAAGAAAAACTAAATATTAAAGTGATTTGTGACATGTGCGAAGTAGTAACAGAAGATGGATAGAATTAAGTCAGAATAGTACAAAACAAAAATATAAGCAGAAACTTTTTTTATGTGGTCTGCAAAATGCTTACTTTCAAGGCTTCTATTTTCTAGTCCAGGACTATGTTTATTGTGACTATTTTCTGGAAGGGTTTGTGAGATGAAGTTTTTAGCTCTGTTTGAGACACAGCTGCCACTAAAGTCTCTTGTCACCCCCAATGAGGTAACATTATTTAATCTTAGCGTGTGGAATTGCTACTCTGAAAGGTAAAAAGGTGAATCGAAATTGCTGAAAAATGTATTTTATGCTGCAGTATAGTATTCTGTGTCAGGTGGAAAACCTTGCAGAGCTAGTTAACCTTTTGACCAATTTATTAAAATGTCATTGGGCATTGTTCAAAGCAAACTACAACAGTAACCTAGATTATTATGGTAGTGGATACTAGTTTACAGCATTGTGTTTTCTTTTTCTTAAGATAGGCTACTGCCTTTATCCAGTATTTGCTCTCCTATTGTGATCTTCATCTGCCCTATGAAAGGTCTTCGTTGCTTTTTCCCCTCCTTTACCATCCTTTTGTGCAAGTTCCCAGCTGTGGATATGCATCCCTGCATGCCCACCTGCAGCGTGCCAGGCGGTGGTGGCTTTGGTGGGGAGTCCATACTCATCCTTGGTTTGTGTGGGGGCTTTGTTTGTAATCCAGTTGGCAGACTGAGCTGTGTACCAATTTCTGGTTCACAGACCTTGCTGAACGGGTGTGTTTTTCCTATTCTAAACAAAAGTCCGGTTTGATTTTGCTGTGTGCCTCAGGGTGTCCCCCTGTGGTTGGCAGTAGGAGGTGCTGGCGCCCATCTCTGCCTGCAGGACCAAACCCCGGTGGCTGGGTAGCACGATCATGTCTGTAGCTACCAGTGGGGCTGTACTGGGTCTGGCTGAGGCCCACAGCAGCCCTCATAGTGCTGTGCTTGTACTGGCAGCTAGAAAGGTGGTGATAACACACTTTTGGCTACTGCCCAGTAGCACTCACGCAGCACCAAGGCTGTCTCTCCAACCTTCCCCCCAGTAGGCTGGGGGTGGGCAAGGTCTTGGGAGGAGGGGACATAGCCAGGACAGCTGACCCAAAGTGACCAAAGGGATATTCTGTACCATATGATGTCAGCTCAGATAGAAAAGCTAAGGGAAAGGGGGAGGAAGGGGGGGGGGGGGGGGCATTTGTATTTATGATGTTTGTCTTCTGGAGCATCTGCTAAGCTTACTGAAGCCCTGGAAGTGGCCAAACATAACCAGCTGATGGGAAGTAGAGAATAACATCTTCTCTTTTCTTTCACTTCTGCACACATGACTTTTGCTATTGTTTCGTTAAACTGCCTTTATCTTGACCCACAAGGGCTTTTTTCTGTCGTATTTTGTACCCCCCTGTTCTGCTGAGGGAGGGGAGTGATAGAGCAGCTTGGTGGGCACCTGGTGTCCAGCCAAGGTCAACGCACCACAGGGGCATTAGTCTTCTGCTGAGCCTGCTTGCTGTTGTAGGGAGATATTTATTGCAGGCCAAGTCTGCATGTGTACTGCCTCCTATTTAAGTGAAAAATGCAGTTTTAAATTTCATTAAATAATTTTGCTGGATTGTAACTCCCTTCAGAAGCAGAGAGTAGGAGTGACTTTGGAAGAGTCTTCTGCACCCGCTGCTGTTGAAGGGAGCAGTTAAAACCACATTGCTAGGCACAAGGAGGGGGGCAGGGACACTTCCCTTCCCTTGTTCGGTGGTAGTAACCTGTCAGTGTGTTTAATTCGTCTGCCAACAGGCTGTTACACAGTGACATTTCTAGTTCTCTTTATTTCCTGAGCAGTATGTGTTTTGGATAAAATTGGGTCTGGGTCCAGGTTTACAGTGCCTTGAACTTAATGTGGGATATTTAGGTCTGAGGTTTCCAGTTAGTGGGTTTTTATTTCTTTTTTGCAGTTTTCCACCAGTGGTGCTGTCCAGGCAAGGTCAAGTAGTGAAGACTGGTTTGGGTAGGCGTCATGTGTGCTGACATGCTGTTTGTGTGCCTGTCAAGGGCGATTATGTGAAATCTCTTAAATGAACAGAGCAGGTATGACTTCTGACGTAGCCTTTTGCAGCCTAGGAGGAAAAATGTAGAATAAAGGCTGATCTTAGACTTCTGGATGTACATCGTAAAGCGCGTAAATACACCTCTAGCAAAAAAATAGCAGAGGGACTCTGGAGCTGTCAGCTCTTTGCCACAGTCTCAGGGCCGCTTCGGGGCTTTCTCTGAGTTTTTCCCACTGGCCCATGATGGATTTCACCTCTCTATGTAGGAGAATACCTGCGGGACAGTGCTGTCACTTGCTTGTCACCTCTGTCAGTGACCTGGTAACAGGGGTGACAGTTCAGAGTAGATGCCCTGTGCTGTGAATGTTCAGTCTGTCCCAGAGCTGGTCTGAGATGGAGGACTGATTCCATGGCTACTTGTGTAATCCTTTTGGTAGGGGTACTTTGTTGTTGTAATTCCCCGTGTCACTCAATTTTAACCCTTTTGCTGAGTAAACAGGCTCCTTTTTGCTATGTAAGGTGTAGTGGTTCTCCTGCTGGTATTAATGTTCTAGCTTCATTGAAGCCGCTGACCAGCTGCTATAGAGCTAATAACTGGGACTGAATGTGAATGCAAGCCAAATCTTTATTTCCCTCATAAATGGGTAAGGAAATACTGGGGGGGGGGAAGCTTTTGTTTTTAGAGGAAAATCAGTAAAGATCGGATTTTTCTTTTTGTTTATTTTCTTTATAGCCAAAGTTTTGCCCTATGTAGTGCAAAAATGCAGTTGACATTTATGTGCTTGTACATTTTTTTAACTTATTATTTTGAAACCAGTGGGAGGTAGTTCTCCAGCTTTTATCGCTGCATTACAGACCATAATGCAAAACTTCCCCAGCCCTTGAGAGATTCATAGGATAAAAATGGTTTGAAACAGTAATTCCTCTTACAGGTCTGAAGCTTACCTGTTTCAATACAGTGTTGAACGTTGTTTTATCTGCTCTTTTGTATACAGAAAGCCATTATTAGATTGCATTAAGCTCAAAATTCATAACTATTTCCTAAAAATAGATTGTGGAAAATATCCTTGCAAGAGATCATCAGGTCTGTATTCATCCCACCTGATGAGGTTGCACAGGTGCCTCTGTCATCCCTAGTGTGACTTATTTTTAAGTGCCCATTTGTCTTGTTCAGAGTATTTTTCTCATTTCCCTTTAAAATAAGCAAACATTTCAGTCTACAGAACCTTTGCTGTTTTTATCCGTAACAAATACTTATGTGGATCTACATATATCTCCTAAAAATTTAACTACTAATTTAATAAAAAATATTGTCTTACAAAGATGCGAACTTTTTCTAATAAAGGTATTGTGACCAGTTTTAGTTGTTTGGAGGATTGTCAGTGAAATGCTAAAAGAAAATAAAATTTGAACGATGTATTTCAGTATTGCAGTAGTTGTTTCATCAGGGATAGGTAGGGTCTGTCCCCAAGCAGAGCTTTAAACCTCACTAAGGTGTTTGCTCTTCTGTCTCTACAGTCATGTTTAGCAACCTTCTGTAAATAGATTTTTTTCACCAGCAAACACATTAGAGTGGTTGTGAGTTCATAGGCGGCATGTGTGGTGTTTATTTCCCCCATGCATGGATGATGCACGTGTCAGCATGCAGAAGAAATGGCAGAAGACTCATCCCCAAGACTTGTGTTTCTTGATTTGTTTTTCCGATTGAGGGATTTGGCATTATAATATACAGCTGAAATACTCTGCCCAAGCATTAAGTTTTAATTCTGCATATGTTTTGTGGTACAGAACAGGAAAATGTTTCTGGAGCAGTATAATAAACCTGTCGTAATTCAGGGCTGTTTACTTGCCCTACAATTAGTTCAGAGTCCTTGTAGGTGTAACCCTCTATACTGTTTTCTTTCCCAAAGCAATTAGTTGTTGAGTACATGCCTTCTCAAATGTGCCCCTGATGAGTTTGCAGCCTGTCTGCTGTGTACGTGTGATTCTGTCTTGTTTGTACCAGTCTTTGTGCACAAAGCAGAGAAGGAAACAGTAACGTAATCTGGGACTTGCAGGATTTTTCTATGCATGCATTTATATGGTAACTTATTTTTTTTCTAGCTTCTGTTTAGTGTGTTCCAGCACTGAAAAAGAAAGTATTTGGAGACTTAAATACAGAAAAGCTTTTTTGTCAGAAGATCATATGGTGATAGATGCCTTAGAAATGTGGATAGGTATTCTGCAAAAGTACCTGTCACTCAGAAAACCATTTAGTTCTGCTCATCCAGTGGTGTATAAAACCCTTTAATTTAGCTTGATGTTTAGGCTTGCATTGTGAGTATAGAATGCTGGGAAATGCTATTGCTCTGTCTTCGCACTGAGAAAATCAGGAGGGTTCTAATTAAGATGACAAAACAGCAGTGAGTTGAAAGCTTGCAAAGTTTTGGACAGGAAGAAAGGTCTAGCGCTTTGCTGTTTGACACAGTTTGTAACTTGAGTGATGCCTGTGGAGGTGAAAACCTACATCTGCCTCTCTTATTTATTTATTCTCTCTTTTGGCTCCCTCTTTTCACTTTCCCCTGAAATTTTTAATGCTACTATCTACAAGATTAAAGTCTTGGTTAAGCGGGTAGTGTATCTGATGGTGCAGAGCAGCTCCCAGCTCTAGGCTGAGATATTTGGGAGGGGAAAAGCACCTGAAAATTTTCCTGAGCCATCTGTGTGAAGTTCTTACCAAGACAGGAGACAGATAATAAAATTGAATTATCAGGTTATAGTGATTTTGAATGCCTGCCTCCCTTTGTGTGAGATATATGAATTATATAAAGTATATATGCATAATATACACATTAAATCAAATATACAGTTTACCATCATATTTTATAAATGAAACATACTTGCGTCTCATTCTTTCTCTCAGGTATATTTTTTTTTCTAAATGTACTCAAGCACTCTTCTTCGAGGTATAGCGCATAACATGCGCAAGGGATACACGTTTGGTAGGTGCGTTCTGACTTGCCGTGTACCCACGGTAAGAGTGCAGGCAGTGTGGGAAGACTGGGAGCTTGCTAGAGAAATCGGAGCTGGGTAGGAGGCAAGGATCAGTCAGATCCACTGGGAAGAAAAGCGAAGGTGCTGCCAGCTGTCTAGGAGGAATTAAATTGATCTTTTTGGTCTTGGGTTGGGTTTTTAGAAGTAACTCTTCTCTAAATGTAGTCAATTTCTGTTTTGTATCTCCATGTTGGAATGTATGCAGAATTACACATAGGCGTTGGATTCATCTCTGTCAACTGTTTGCAGGGAGGCTGAGGTGAGCAGCTGATAATTTAGGCTTTATTTAGCAGGATGGGCTGAGTGTGTGGGAGCCTAGCAAAGGGATTTTGTTCTTTTTTGGGAAAACTAGTGATGTTTTAAGTGCAATTTAGTATTAGTGTGTTCTCTGTTCTCATGCATGTTCTTACTGTTCTCATGCAAGCCCCTTTAACCTCTATTTTTCTAGGCCACAACCCTCCTTTAAAGCTGCTTTATGCTTTAGCGTGCTTCCCCTACATAGCAACCTTCTATTTTAGCAACTGCATTTCTTATATTGAGAAGATACATATCTTGTCACCTTTCTTTGTGAAAGAATTGATGAGGCTTCCCTTGTGCCACCCAGCTTTGACATCCATGAGGCTCTCCACAGTTGATACATGCTCCTGTCTTTTTTTTCCAGAGTTGATCATGGTGTCCTGGGTCACCTCCTCTCCTTCACTCTGGGCCTTTTTGGCTACCTGAAGCCATCTGGCCTCTGCAGTAAAGGCGTTGCCCATAGACTGAGCGCACCAGTGCCTAAGAAATCATTGCCACTTCACCTTCTGCATGCTGTGGCCATTCCTGCCATTCTTCTCAGCGTTGAAGCCCTCGAGTGAGCCTTGCTAGATTAGTTCAGACTCTGATTTTGGTGCTGGATTAATGGATATCCAGGTAGCTCACCTGCTGTAGAGTGGGCAGCCACTGGTGAAGCTGCTTTTTGTTTGTTCAGTGCTACATGTAATGCTGGATGGGTGGAAGTTGGTAAAGAAAACATAGGAAGTAAATGTACCTAGTGAGGAAATAACTGATGAGTGCTCAATGTTGATGTTGGAGGAGCAGAGAGAAGCAAAGTTGTCTCCAGTTTCTTTTCTGCTAGGGAAGAGGAAAGAGAGAAAATATAGTAAATATTAAAAACGAAGCCCTGGGGCGAGAGGAATAAATACAAAAAAGGGATAAGATAAAAAATGTAACTTTGAGAAAAAATATCTGGAGGGGGAAAAATTGAATTGTGTAACTACAGAGCAGGAAACCTAAAATCAGAGAGAGAGATGTACAGATAGATAATACTGTAAGTTACTGTAGCATTAGTTTGTTGCAGAAGAAAATCAAACATCTGGAAAGTGAAGGAAAACTAGCACTAGGAGCAGGTTAATGGAAGTAGACACGTGGTGGTGTGACTTCCTAGTTGATGATAAAAAAGTAATTTATGGTGGTTACCAGCAATAAGGCCACTGACACAGAGGAAAACCAGATGCCGTTAGTTAAGTTCTCCCCTGTCTTTGCATCTGGAGATTTTGTTAAGACAGATCACCTTTATGACTTTGTTCCTACAGGATGTAAGAATAAACATGTAATTGCTGTTCAGAATGGGCATTTGTATGAAATAGCCTAATACAGTTTACCTCAATTTTTTTAATTCTATCTGAACATCATTTAGCCTTCATCATAAAATTATTAGTGCTAAGGGACATATTTTGAAGATTGTAAGGAGCACTTAGGGTCATTTTAGTTGGGGATGGATAAGTCCCCTTAAACAATTGAACTAATCTTCCTGCCAAGACAGAGCGTAGCATGCTATATGCAGATGTATATATGGTGTTTTATGAGCAGCAAGTCTAATGAAGTCTCTCTCTGCTCTGCCTCCCTCTTTCTTTGTCTCTTAATAGGTGCCTTTTACATGTGCCCTGTGCTGCTGTGCTCCATCTTCCTCCCTCTTTGACTTGACACAACTGCTGTCCCTGGGCTGGAAATGGCAGGGTGTCGGCCAGCCACCGCACCTTGGAGTGAGCCATCATGCCCTCCTTCCTTTTAACGAGGGCTTTAGTACACTGTCTTCCTACGCTGGCCTGTCAGCTTTCCCAAAATGTGCAGGCAGGTTGTATGTATGAGATATTTAGCTTTTTAACAAAATTTGTTGAAGCTGGTTGTGGGCTCAACAAATAGTAGGAGAGAAGGCTGAGTGTTAACAGAGCTGCATATGCCTGATTTCCTTAGGAAGTTAGCTAAAAATAGTATTATGCTTTAATACTTATCTACAAGCCAAGAAGCTGACATCATCTATTGTCTGTGAGCCCTGTTTGTGGACAATAAAAATAAGCAAGTATGGCGCTTCTC
The DNA here is from genome assembly GCF_023634085.1 of Falco cherrug. Lineage (NCBI taxonomy): Eukaryota > Metazoa > Chordata > Aves > Falconiformes > Falconidae > Falco > Falco cherrug. Next base: position 65,292,735 of record NC_073700.1, on the reverse strand, counting down.
TATGTGTCAATTTAGAAGAGAGAGAGCTGAAATTTCCTAACCATTGGTTACTTAGAGGTAGTATGCGTCTCAGTACTTTCGTACTTACTTTTTTTACCCAAATGCATCCTATCTTTTTTGGTTTTAGGGGTTTTTTGCCTTTTTTTTTTTGCCCTTTCTTCTTTCTCTTTTTTTTTTGTTTTCTTTTTTTAAATAGATAACAACTGTTTTGATGTAGTTGACTACTTAGGACCTGATTTGTATATTAAAAATATTTTAATAAATGTGCAGAAATTGTGTGAGAACTAATCTAAATACACGCCCAATTAGAAGCACATCTAGAAAATAGTATGTTGCGTATATTAAATACTCTGCTATCATTATTTTATGTTGTGGTAGACTGCTTGGGCCTTTGGGGTAGGTATTGTACTCTGCATGCCATGTAGCACTTTGCCAAGTGGCCCGAGTTTCACTGAGTTCTAATGAAAGTTTCCCTATGGCAGCCAGTTTTAGCAGCATAATAATGAAAACTCTCTTCAGATAGTTCATACCTCTCCCTGTTTGTGTTACCCAAATCCAGAGCCTCCTTATGTGCATGTAGCTGCTGCTTTATTGCCAAGATGAATACAGCTGCTGTTTGAGCAACAGCCCTCATACAAACACTTAGATTTCCATGTAACTAGGCTTTTTGTCTAATGTTCTCTATTAAATACCTGCTAGTTCACAAACAGTGGAAAAATTGATCTCTTCAAGGGCAGTTCTACTACTAGTGTGAAAATATAGCACTTAATGGAACAAGCAATAATAAAATACTGTCTCTGGTACAGTTTTGTAATTCAGGTGCTTATTTTTATGCCTTGAATATTACCTTTGTGTGTTGTTCCAATCTTCTCTGTTGTCAGTGTCCTATTAGATGATTATAAAAAACATTTTTAAAATAGCCACATATTTTGGTTATAAGATTTAAAAGAAGGCTGCATTTTATCAATGCGATAATAGTGTTTGGTGATTTGAAGTGTGATTCCATGTTGAAATCTGCAGACATAAGCAGCTCCTCTATCAGCACAACTTAGCTGTTTATTCAGTCACTCTTCTGATGCCAGTCATCTTCTTATGAGTTCTAGCTGTTGTTAATAATGCTTAACTGTAAGCTTAGGGCAAATCAGTTTTAGCTGTTTAACCCCATCACAGGCAACAGATTTCTGATTTGATTAGAAATATTTGCAGTCGAACTGGAAGACGCATTTAAAGCCCTGCATGTTGCTGTTTAGTCTGGCACTTGCCACAAAGATGCAGAACAGAATAGCGATGATCTTGGTAGGCTTATAGGTGTGTTTACACAATATAACAGCAACATAACAGGCTTTGCTGTGCTTTGAGTGGATGGGATGCTAACATAGTCACAGTGCCCCTGGAGATGAGGTTGAGCAATCCTGCATCTGCCCCAGACATTCTATGTAGTTAAGTACAATCTTTAGTGGAACAAAACTCACAGGGAAATGAGCGCTGCTTGATATTTAATGAAGAACTGGAGATTAATGAGACCAACAGCTTAGCTACTTCATTTACTTGGTAAACACACAGTAGAGTAAGAGAGAACACATTAATGGATTTGAAAATACAGCATTGAAAATCTGTTCTGACAGCTTCATGGTTTTTGTTCTTCGTTGCAGACCAAATGATCCTGGGCAATCATTTGCCTATCTCAACTGATACTAAGACTTGATGTACTTAGGGTTTATTCAGAGTAAGTGTCTGTAATAGTTGCTCACTTAGCATAGTATGTTTCATCATTTACAAACAAGTAGTTCACAGACGTTTTAAAGAACTGTGTCAGTTATTGCATGCCTGGGAAGCTGACAGCCAGTAGCTTTTGTTGTGATGCTCTACCCCTGAATTCTAGAGCAGGAACCACTTCTTCTCTTGAACATCTTATTGCACCTGACAATAAAACCAAATACATATTTATCTCATCATTCTTGCCTTCTGGAGACAATAAATAGATAATCTAGAATGAAGTTTAAAAACTGTTTTCAGGGTTGAGCTTGTAATGAAGGATCTTGAATTCACGGTGAATATTAGAAAAATTATTTCAATTATTTTTTAGTAGTATTATGAAAAAATGCAGTGGGGAATTATTTACTTAATTTCATTCTGAACTAAGACAGCTTTTTTATTTCAGGCCGATACTTAAATAGAAAGAATTGTTCAGCTGGAAAACCAAAAGAGAAGAACGTGCTTTTAAAATCAGATAGTGGTCAGCCCTGAAGCACAGTTCCTGTTCCTCTAAATTTTTTTGTATAAAGCACATACAGTATAACATATCTTGAACATGTTACGAAGCAAGTGGGCGGTGGACATTCTCTGTATTAATTGTGTTATAAATGGTGCGTTCAAAGAATATTAAAGTCCCCAAATTGAACCCTCGAAAAGTAGGAAATGTCAGGAATTAAAGTTCCCTTTCAAACTTAATTCATCTTGCCATTCCCCTCGTGTTACACAAATTCCAGAACTACAGATTCTTTCCTGCCTTATCAAGTAGCACTGGGCACATAATGGGCAGCTTCTCAGCGTCTTTCTCATCTCTTCTTTGTTTTGTGGGCTCAGGTCTTCTGCTATTCAAATCTTGTTGCAAGGTAAGTTGCACAGTAGTGCTTGTGGACCTCAGTGTTTTTCCTAGTCTGTCAGGAGGTTTCTCAGGTTTATCCTTGCACTGCAGATGGTGAGTTGATATACAGAGTCATTTTGCAAAGGGCTGCTAATCTAGTGCTCTTTTCTAAGTGCCCAGATAATACTGAGCATTATCATAGAATTATGTACTGGTTCATTTTCTTAGCAAAGCTGCTGTTGTTGATTGAGGGTTGTAATTCTTGATTACTCCAGCAGTCTTTAAATCAAGCCTTAGTTAGAGTTGGATGTGCAGAGTATTGGGAACTTGCAGCCAAGGATTCCCTATGTAAAATTTGTGTTTTGCCTCACAGTGAACAAGCACTGTCTGGAGGCAGAGGAACCATTTTTTTTTTTCTGCTGTCATGAGAGACTTGATTTCACTTTTTACAGTCTACTGCACACCTTGTGTTCTGTCACGAAAGGAAGAGATCCTTCAAATAACTGTTATCTTCATTTCGTGCTGCAGATTTGCTCCTACAGCTAGCATATTTTATGCATTCCATCTAGTGCCCCTGTAAGCACTGGGGAGAGAGAGAAGTTTGTACTTCGGGTAAGTAAAGACTTGTCAGAATGAAGGAGGTCTGATTAAAGTTGCACATGGACTATGCTGCTTTGGCTGAACTTCCCAAAGTTTGAGCGCTGTGCGGAAAGTTTTCGAACCACGTAAAGTTTTCCAAAGTTGTTAGTAGTAGGTTAAAGTCTGCATATTGGAAACATAAACTGATTAGCTGAGAGCGTTGGGGAGGCTACTAGCCTAGCCAAATACAAGTTTTTTGGAATATAGTACATAAAAAAAAATTCATACATAGAACAGTACCTTGTGTATTGATTTCAGTTGTGAGACCGTACCTTCAGTTCAAAGAGTGGTGAAAGTTAGTCCAATGAATGGGAGGTACCTGAATATGTCAGGATATTTAGGGTAATAATTTAGAATATAATGATTAGGATAATGATCCAGAATATTTCAGGATAATAGAAATTAACTGGAACCTCATGCCATATACTTTGCACTTTTCACTTGTAGTGCCACATGCCAATTACTTATAATCCCATTACTGTATATTTTCTTGGCTCCCTTCAGAGAGAGGAGCCTGTTGTGCCATGTGTCCTGATCTGCAGATGCACAGAACAACGGCTTGAGGACAACCTCAGAGAGGTAGTTCATTAAATCCCCCTTGGCTGTGGTGTGGGTGTTATTCCTGAATTATTGAGAATTGTGAGTTGTCTAGTAACCATCCCTACTCCAAAATCCCTGTCCTGATCCTGATGTCATAACTGGCAACAAGTAAACGAACCATTCATTCTTTAGTCACAGAATAACACGGTTTGGCTCTGTTGGACTTTCCTCTATCCTTGTGAGAACTAGTTTTCTAGGTTCCTGCTCTTAATATTTCATATAAAGAAAATAGTAATTTCAGTACGGGAATATGGGGAAGTGTGATAGGAAGCAGGTGAAGAAATAATGAGGGAAAGCAGAATGGAAAGGAGCATTTATGAGTTTTGGGCATGCATCTAGTGCAGAACTTGGTTTTAGTAACAAAAGCATTCAGTAGTGTAATATTCCTTCTTGATTTCATCCCTATTGTGGAACAGAAATCTTTACTAGGGTGGTGTTGACCTCTAAGTGATGACCTTTTAAGACTTCATTAGCATGTCATCAGCCTCCTGACTGGCACCTCTGAGAGCAAAATTAGCTGTGCCACATCTTATCAGTCTGCCAGCCTGGGAACCCTTCTGCAGCAGCTGCTTAGTACTTCAGGGTTCAGAGTAAAATGAATATATGGTGTTCTAGCTAGAATATGTGACAAGTCAAGGGGAACTCTCTCCTGAATTTATGTCCTGTAGTGTGGTGCTCAGGTTTCCGGCAAAACATTCGTAACTGTAAATGTTATTAGCCTTCAGAGTATTTCATCTGCCTGAGCTGTGCTGCATTTATTTAGTTTAAATAGAAAATATGTGCATGTAGTGATTATGTCATGCATTAGGAATATTGAATTGTGTTTGAAATTCTGTTACACTAGCAGGTATTAAATGTGATTGTGAAATGACCCATGCAGGCTGTGTGAAATCACAAACAACTTTTTTTTTTTTTTTTACCAGTGAAATTGATATTGTTGTAGTATACTAATACTTACTCAGAATGAACGCAGAACATATCTGGAGAAATCTCAGATATTATTAGTTATTTCTGATTCTAAAGGCAAAAAGGATCCAGGTTCTCGCTGTGTATTATAAATATATATATATTTCCACTATAAAAATATGGAAAAAATTTCCTCTTAGTCTTATCAACTATCTCTCTCATTTTAGAACAGAATTTTTTATTGTATTACAGTTTTGTAGAAAAATCTGTGTGGTTTGGCTGAGTCTGACATGCTCTACCAGTAGCGTTTATTTACTTCATTATGGAATAAAAAAATAAAATACACAGTTTGCCCTACTTAATGCATTTATACTTAAGGTATTAAAAATATTCTTAATATTCCTTACCAGTTTACATTGCCTTAAAATATTTTAACAATAAGGAGAAAAAAATTATTAGTTGTTGTTCAGAATATTTTTAAGCCAAGCTGTTAGAGTTTAACTCTTATGGAGATAAAAGTCACAGAGAGAATAGTGACATCTCAGTGTAATCTAGACAGTTATTTCAGCCTGTGTATTTAAGGAGTACTGTCCTGATTTGGCATGAAGGAGAAAGCGTTGCTACCTAGAACAGGGTAGCAGCTAAAAGAAAATAACCAAGCTACCCTGACAGCAGCCAAACCAGCTGACTTTTTATTAATTATTAATGAAGAATACATTCATGTGAAGTCCTTCATTGTCTGAAGTGTCAGACTTCTTGCTATTTCAAAATGAAATATAATAAACCTCTCAGTGAAAAGTTTCTATTTATATACCTTCAAGCTCCAGAAGGGATAATTGTGGTAAATAAGAGCCAGTATCTTTTTGAGTGCCTGATTTGTTATTTTTTTATAAAATCTGGTTTGTAATTGTTTTCCCTGATGTACTGTTAGTCTTTTGATTGTCCAACTAATCAACTGAATCTGTATAAATCTGAATAATTTCAGAATTATTCAATTGGGAATAATTCTGAAAAATTATTTTATGTTATTCCTTATTATTCTAAAAGGAACAGCTGTGCTGAGATAGTTTAGTATAAATTTTTTTCCCTGATGGCCAAAGGTGTTCTTTGTTCTTTATTTTTCTTAAGACCAAACCCCACTACAAGCAAGTGAAATTGTATTGTGAGGGGTTTTTGTGTTGTGTCAAAAAGACTTTGTCCATTAGAATAGCAATTTCTTCATTTCATTTTTGTCCTACTTTATTTCTTTATTAGCATCTTTGACATTTTTCCTTCTTTTAATATTGAAAACAAGTTAGTTCAGCTTCAGGTTTGTTTTATCTATCACCTGGCATATCGTATAAAAAAAGTCAATGAAAAAAGGAAGGAAAAAAAGAGGGAATGTTGGTGGATCTCCAGGTTAACTGCTTTCCTCAGTAACTGACTGTCCTAAATAGCTAAGTTACTTCTAAATTCTACTGTCATGGTTGTCTGATATTTTTTCTGTGGTGCCTCATTTGCTGTCTTCCACTTCTAAAATGGGAGGGGGGTTGGGGGGGAAGGTGAGATTCGGTAGAATATTGGTTTCTTTGAGTTTGTGTTCCAGATTCCAAGGCTGCATTTTCTTACAAGCAGAGCGGCAGGATGCAAGATTTTCTCAACCTTTGTGAGATAACCCAAAGTTTTAATTTTTGTGGCACTGAGAAGGCATATGACAGTCTTTAAATGTAGTGAGACGTGTAGTGAGAGCCACTGGCAGAACAGAGAGGGTGACTCGGGAGCAGTCCAGTGCTCTGTCCCGTGGGGAGTCTTTGCATTGTTGTTGGATCTAGTAGAGTGAGCCAAAAGCAAAGCTTTTAATTGCATCAGGAGAATGGGCAATGTTTCTTCATTTGCATTTTCGGTCACTGCAGCCTATTACGAGCTATCAGGATGATGAAAAAATTCAATTATTACAGAAAAGCTTGATAAGAGTTACAAATGAACCTCTTTTTTCCATTTTCCTTCATCCAGTCAGCCTCTGTTCTCTGTTGATTTTGTTCCTCCTGCTGTTCCTGTATATTGCAGGCACTTGTAATTTTCCTCTTGAGCTGTCTCTGCATACTTCTTGCGAAAAATAAAACAGAATGGAGAAAGCCCTCTCAATGCCTTTTTTTCTTTTTTTTTTTTTAACTTAATATACTGTTGTTCTTCAGAGCTAATAGACGTGTGGGAATTCAAGCAAGATGAAAAGAAAACACCTAACAGGAAGACTATGTCATTTTTGATTGAAAAATGTTCCTGAACTAACTTGAAGATTTAATGATAGTTCCGTTAAAACAAGGAGTAAAGAACATCTTTCACCAACACCTAAAGGGTCTAAAATGTTTTGGTGAGTAAACAAAAAAAGAAAAAAATATCAAGGTACCAGAGCTGGAAAGTGAGAACACCAGATATTTCTACTAATTTTCACTAATGGTTGGTGGCATCTCCCTATGAAATAACAAAGCCACAACGTGTTTTTTGCGATTTAAAAGTAGAACTGTTTGCCAGTCTACTGACATAGTAATTCATGTCATTGATCATTGCAGATCAAAACCAACAGCCTGTTCTCTAGTTGGTAATGCAGTATGGCAGAATGATAGTAGAATATCAGTTCATTTGATGCAAATTAAAATTAACAGGGAATTTGATGGTGTGGTACTGGTTGTAATGCATGATAAATTTCAAAGGTGCAATACAAGAAATGAGGTTCTAAATGGCAAGCTTTGTTTTCAACTGTATATTAATAGAAACTTGATTTTGGGGCAAAATGTCTTCTCTGGTAGCAACTGTAGCTAGTGGTAAAAATGTTTGAATAGGCTTTTCTGTGGTAGTTCTGAAGAAGGGTGTTGTGATCATTGAAGCTGTGTTGCAATGAACTTCTTCAAAGCCTGAACAAAGTCTAGAACGGAGTAATTAAAAATTGGGTGTTAGTTTGAGTAAGGCTTATTCTTATTCAAATAAGGAAGTAGGAAACTTGGATTTAGATTCATGTTTTACATTTTCAGTTTTCCAAGGGAGAATTGGTTAGATCTGGTTTATATAGTAAATCTTTTTGTTGGCCAGAGAAGAAAGTTCTACAGGTTAGATAAGCAGCTGTAGTTTTATCTTTATTTGGTTACATAGGTTAATCTTTATATTTCTGTTAGAAGGTGCTAAATGATTCTTCTTTTTATTTACATGAGAATAAGGTTCCCCAAATATGTGCATCACTCATGCATATTTTACTAATATTATCATATTATACTAATATTATAATCATTAATTCAGAATGGTGGCCTGTCTGATGTATAGCAAGGATAACCACTAGTAATATTTCATGCTGTCTTCCAAGGTGTCAGTAGGGCTAGCTGTGCTTGATAAAAATAAAAACGTATACTTGAAACACTGTGCTAACACATAACTCACTTTTAAATGTGATGTATTTCAGGCTCTACTTGCAAGGGATTTAGGATTTAAAAGAAATAGACAAACCTGTCACAGCACTCTCCAAACTATCAAGCTTCAACAAGGTCTTTTACCATCTCACACCAACATACTCTTCATGCCAGTCCCTCTGCTGCCTTCTCTTCATCTCACCTCATCCAGTGCTTGCTCTCTCAGTTCTCTTGCATCTTCCTCGGCTGCTCTCTCTTCATTGACTCTCAACCACTTAACTTAGCCAGTCACACCTGCACCTTATCTACATCAGCCAACCCGCTGGCCCTGAAGCCAGCCCACAGCTGTATATTATCAATGTTAATTAACCCAGCTTCATTCCTCTACACAAACCAAGTTAAAACTGTCTTACTGAATAAAGTAACCCATATACTAAGAATGGTAAGAAAGGGAAAGTATTAATATATTTCTTTAACTTGATAAGGAGGGAGATACAGCAAATATTATTGTCCTGTTTTAAGACCCTTTATCCTTCTGGATTTTTGAGCTAATGATTTAATCTCTGCTGGTTTTATTAATAGATTATGCAAGCTTTCCTATTTCAAATTGAATTTGACTTGTTCGCTTGGTTTTATTAATGAAAATAGCTTCTGCACTGGCAGAAGAAGCAGTTATTGACAGAAACTAGTTGAACGTTTGGTCAGCAACTCGCATCAATTGAACCTTTTTAAAGCATCGGTTGAAAATATAAGGGAAAACTTAAACAAACACCCTGAGGGCTAAGCCCAGGACAGAAAAAACTCTCAAGTTATTTAATAGTTAATTTTTTGAAGGAAAAATTCTTAATTTAAACACCTTCCTTTGACCCTTCCTTCCGCTCCCATTTATCTTGCACAGATTTCTGCCCCAGCTTTGACTAGGAGCAGCACTGCAGGAGTTCATTGTGGTGGTCGGAGGAGACTGTAGCATAATATTATTCACTGGCTTTTGGAAGTACGAAATTTATTCTTGCCAAACACCAGTCCCTGGCTTTAGAGCTGTATTAACAGCTGTGTTTCTGGACTTGTATCTAGCACTGAACAGGAGCAGTTTTATGTTCTGCTTAGACTTTTTTCCTTTCTGTTATTCTCCCTTCTATTCTCATTTGCACCTCACCTTGAATTTTAGGAGGATCATGGATTTTTTTTCTGAGTTTCTTCTCTGCAGGAGGTCTTTGTGAGGGCCTGTGCTAGAGCATCCTATCTTGCAGGCAGCCCTTTTGCAGAGCCCTGAGTGCTTCCCCACAGCAGCTGAGCAGAAAATCCTGGAAAAACCTCCAGGATGTAGCTGCTAGTGTAAGTTATATGGAATTTGTTCCAAATAGTCATCTGCTGTTGTTTGGCACCCTCTGACCGTCTTGAAAACGTATTTTCTACCAACTTATAACTGTTTACTTGTTTGATTTTCTCAGGTTTTTCCCTGACAAAATCAAGGCTGAGGTTGAGGTAATGGGGACTTGCAAAGTGCATGTTCCTCTTTTTGGTGCGGAGTGGAATCTTCTGGCTAAGATTCTCTGGCCCATCACGGTCCAGACTGTATTTAGAGGCACATTCTCCAAATGTTTTATTAGCTAGTAAGATGTGATCAGAAAAAAACATTCAAAGCCTGGCAGCGTTGGAAACTATTGTGAAAAGATGTACTAGAGCACATGCTTGAATGGAATGGGACATTCGTAAGGGGGAGAATGGTGAGGGTTTGGATGAAGTAACAGAGCAGCAAGTGATGGATGGTCGCCAGCTGCTACTAGTAAGACAAGTTAGTTGTACTTGGCGAAGTTATTGTATCGGTTGCAGAAGGGGTTACTTTTGATGACTTGAGTAAGGTCATCCTTTTATAATTTTTCTTGTCCGCTTTACTGAAGACCAAGTAATAATGTAGTCCTGTTTGAAGGGTAACTTAGCCAAAACACGTTGTTCTGCTGTCGGTAGTGTAGATTTAAAGAGTTATTTTTTCCAAGTGTGATAATATTTCTACTTCCCAAAATAATACGTATATACAAATGTCTTAAGATGGAGGACAGCAGCTGTGTGGACACCAGGCTGCACCAGTAGTGTTGAGAATGTAAATATTTTCAAGGAACGTTGGTGTGAACTAGAAAGAAGGTATTCTATAGCAAAATGCAAAATATTTCTTGAAGCTCTGCTTTTGGGCTGAGTAGAAGTTAAATAATAATGGGAAGATAGGCTTTTCTTTTAATTTAGATATAATCAAGGGTCTTTATTGATAATCTTTATGAACTTTTGTCTGCCTGTAAGTAGTGAAGGCTTGAGATAACTGACTGTGGTGGAATTCAGTTCTCTGTGCAGTGGTCTATCATTTCTTATGCCTTTACTGTTGAGTTCTTCCCTTTATAAACAGAAGATAATCGAAGCTTGGAGTTGCCAGTGTTGAAATGAGGAAGTCAGAAATGAAGTGAGAAAATGGGAAGTGGGGGTTAGATTCTGTGAGTGTAGTGAAGACTAGTGCAGCCTGGATTACTGATTTACATAAACTGACAGTATTCGCTGTTTTAAGGCTTTTGCACTTCATTTGCTGACATGTTCATTTGTAATTTTTTAAAACTTCTGTTGAGAGTTTTGTTCAACAGAAAAGTGTGCATCTTCAGGAAAACTAATATGCAATCAGTCATCTGTGTACACGGTGAAATTTGTAATGCTACAGAGGTTATACATAGCTGGCAAAAACTTGCATTCACATGCTTTTTTTCATTCCAGGAAATATGAAGTTGGCTTTAAGAATGCTCTTGGTGGTGTTAACTATTTTATTTTTTATTGGAGAAATCCAATAAGATATATTGATCCTTGTAAAAGAAAGGGAGGTAGATAAGGATATTTTGCAAGCTGCTGCTCTGTTCTAATCATTCCTTTTTTTTTTTTTTTTTTCTATTGCTTATTGCTTTCTGTGGTGGCTTGAAGGAAATGATTTTCCACTTGATTGTGTATGTGTTATTTTATGACAGTTGGAGACATACTAATTTATTACAGAATGGATATGAAATTTTTCTAGTGATGAGAAGTGGGAGGAAGAGCATAGAGAAAGTTTTCCTTATGACAGTTAAAAATAACGAGAAAAATTTGCTTGGGAAAAAAACCCAACATTTTGGCAGAACTTTAAGGCTATTTTGAGACACCAGCTTGTCTTCTCTTTGTTTGTTAAGGTCCCCTTGGAATCAGAAGTGAACAAAGCGGTGGCTTTTCTGGATGCCCTCTGTTAGTAAAAATATGATTCTTCTGACACTAATGTGACAAACTCAGAACAAAAGTGAAAAGAAATAGTTTATGTCTTATCAGAAGAAAAAAGGTGTAATTCTGTTAGATTTTCAGGGAAATAGGGAACAGTTTTCTGCTGTGGTCTGGTCTCACAAGTGTAAAAAAAAAATAAATAAATAATGGGAGTATGCCAACACGGGCTGCCTGTATAGTTACTTAACCCATAAGAGTAGCTCTTAGAGTGTCAGCAAAACAGAAAGTGGAAATTTACTTACATCATGATGGATTCACCCAATGGCAGAAATACAGTAAGTTTTTTTTGTAGCATCCAGTCTTTTCCAGAGCCGATTTGACTGATCAGATCTGTGGAGCTGACACCATTCTACTTGAACACTCCTTAGCCTGCTGTCTGAGGGTCTCAGCAGTGCTGGGACACCTGCTATGCTTTCTGTGTCTCCGGAGACTATGGCATTGCTTCTTTCTTGGCAGGTCTGAAAGATTTCCTGGGTTTAGGCTTTTTATTACTTTGTCCAAAATGGAGCTTCACATCCTGACTGCCTTAGACTCTCAGATCTGTGCTAACTTCCAGGGTATTTCAGGGCTTAAACACTACAGTGTCCTAGATCTCCATCCGTATTGGCTTTCTGGGGCACCCACTGCGTGTATAGGTGTGTGTTATGTGTCACCCTGTTTTAGGATGTCATTGCTATTTACTTAGTAGTATAAAATACACACAAATTAGGCAAAATTGTATACTCTCTGCTCTGTTTCCTCTTCTGGAATGTTGTTTGGCTCAGGAGGAAGATCCAGGATTCTTTTGTGAGAGCACATATGTTCATTCCTTCTCCACCTCAAACCCGCCCAAAGCCTGCCTGCACCAGCTCTGTCCTCTTGCCTCCTTTGGTAGCTTCCAGTCCCCAGTCTTCTTTTCTTAGACAGCTAAGTAGCTTTTTCAACTTTCGTTAGTCCTTAAAATATTTGGTTTAAGTACAGATGTTTTAGTTGGCTTAATTTGGTGGGTACATGCTAAGGTCATGTTTAGAAAGGATAGACTAAGGCACTCCAAGATGTGGCAGCTTTCTTAGTAGCAACTTCTTAAAATCTGAAGGTTTTCATAGGCTCTGTGTAAACTCTTTCCCTGAATCGTTACACATGGCTATTGATTTGAAATTAATTTGTGTTGCTAAGTGCAAACGGTCTCTTACAGACTGCTGTGTGAGCCTTAAGGTGTTATGTGGCGTACAGGAAGAAACAATCATTCTTCTAAAATGTTTTGAGTCTGAGTCGATACACTGAGGTTAGGAATTCAGGAGAATAACTTATGTAAATTCACATAGTAAGTTTGTGGCAGGGTTGGGTAACGCTTACCCTGAATCTCAGGGGTCTCAGCCTTTTGCCTCAACTATAATTACAACCTTCCCTTTGTCATGCTGAAGAAAAGACAATACCAGAAATACCAGTAGCTGATGGCCTGCGGGTGCTGTGGAATACAATGTATGTACCCAAAGCCAAGGCATGAAGCAAACCTTTTGAGATGAGGGTCTCAAAAATTGTTTTTTACTTTGTTCATCTTGGTATTTTGAAGAAATGAAGTACTGTGAACTCACAGAATATATTTCCATATTCAGTTGATCAAAATAATTTAGAGCATCTCCTGTCAGCATTGGTGAAAATTGACTAAGATCTTAAAAAGACTTCAGGAATGGATTGACTGTTTTCCACTTATTCATGTGGGAGCAAGGTGGTGTCCAGTTGTGGGAGTTTCATCTGCATATCTCAAACAAGAAACGTAAGGTAAACCACGGAAAAAAATTAAAAACTCTCATTAACTGATTTTCAGTATGCAGGTATAATCGTATTGAGGACAAATCATTGTCGTCTTTGAAGTTGCACAGATTGGAGACAGTGTCAAGTTCTAAAAGTTGAAAAAGAGAAAATAAAGTTGACGCTAATGATTTTTTCAAAGGCTGATAACTTTCAGCCAGATTCACCTTGCTAGTACTTGTGCTATAAAAATATGTCAAATTGAACCTTGTCTCCTTTCTGTGCTGTTCTTCAGTTCTGTGAGTCTTCAAATAGAATATTTGGAACTTTCCTTAATGTTGCAAAAAGTGAATTTTAAAACTTTCTTCCTGTGGTATTTTTGAGTATCATAGCCTGTTGCTGGTAAATGAAAACAGACTGACTCTGCTGATACCTGGAAGACTTCCAGTTGCCTTAAGACCAAGGCAGGCTGAAGAGTGATAAAGGGAACAGGCAGACCTGTCCAGCGCTGCTGTCACTAAACTACTGATGTGTTACGTGCCTGAGTGTTTATTGAAAAAAGGCTAAGGTTCAGGCGGGTCACAGATTCTCAGAAAAAGCTGCCAACAGCAATGACGTCAATGCCAGTTCTGATGCTTGTATTTTATGGTGACTGATCTGCTGGTATTTGGACTGAAACTACTGAGGTTATTGAATAGTATAAATTGGTATAAATCTATTAACTTCTTTGGAGCTCCTCTCATTTATGACAGGACCATAGCCCGAGTTATTGAATAGATGTCCTATATATTTTTAATTTTTTTTATTTTATCTTTTTTGCCTGTGTGGCTTTTGGATTTTTGGTGATTTTTTTGACAATAAAAAGTGAAGGAACTCAATTGTGATTTCAGCTACATGGATGTGTACTTTGGAAAAATATGCTGTCGAGCTTTTGAATGCATTAGAAGTGGCAGGTTTTCCGGCAAGCCTTCAAATCCCTCCCACATATCTGGACATTATATAATCAAATCCTCGGTGTGTTTCATGTCGCTAGGACAAAGTACAAACAGCAAAGTGAAATTAATTCTTGTCCTTATATAAAAGGAGGTTGTGAGCTGCCGAATTTTGCAACGTTATTACAGCAAAAGTAGCAAGGAAGTTTTGGTGTTGGTGATGAGGACCAAGTACAGATTGGATCCAAAGTAAACGCGGGCAGCAGGTGGAACTGGTGATACAAGTAATTTTTCTGCACAACTAGGATGCAGATGAGGGGCAGGCAGAGTAAGGCAGCCATTGTCTTTTTGGAGGTGGTCAGAGGCCAGTTGGGTCTTCAAATCATAAGACGTCATTGTACCTTCACACATTTGAAGAAATTTAAGACAATGAGGGAACACTTAAACATCATAGTTTAATAAGAGTATTTTTTTATTCGCTTTGTTATGTTCCATTTTGTAGTTTGTCTCTCTCGCTGGCAATGGTCATGATTTACAAAGTGTGGGAAATCTCTATTTTTAAAAGTGTGTATAGAATGAAGATGTTACATTGAACATTTCTCTGCATCCAAAACCTGTTACTTTTTAGAAATGTGAGCTTGTGGTATTTTGACCAAAAAAATCATTCCACCAAGGTCTTGGGGTGTATAAAAAGTGATGGTGTTTTTGATCTGCATTTACTGAAGGGTTAGAAGTTTCTGTGGCTTTCACTGAGCAGTGATGTGCTTCAGGTGTGGCAGGCAGCCTGGTAGGCACTGGTGGCATCAGGATCCAGTCCCTCCTTACAGCCAAGGCTTTTTCAAAACCTCACTTTGTTGTATAAATGTGTGATAAGCTGTGTTGAATAACATATTTAATAAATATTTTCAAAAGTGTTCAACAAAGTTGTTAGATGCTAACTCATGAACTATTGCTTTGCCATCCCGTGATTTGGTGGTCTCCCCTGCCTGTTTCTGAGTAGGCTTTCAGGTTTTGGATATTTTCTTTTACTAGCTGTTGCAGCTCTTCTTTTCCCTGTGCTTTACACAGTATTGCCTGTCCAGTATAGTACCTCTTTTTTTTTTCCAATTTCTGATACTGTGTTTCTCTTCTTTATTTCATACTGTGTTTTCCTGTTTCTCATGCTATTCCACATACCTGAAGTAACTGCCCACTGCAAAATGTAGGAACCATAATAAGCAAAGCAACAGAAATGAAAGCTGAAATCCCTCTTGTGTTCCTTTTAAAGACAGCAAGGGCCTACAAAATCCTCTGCATTTAGTCCATCTGCAAAGTGGAAGAAGAAAACTAGACCACCAAACCCTAAAGCCTCCATTTGTCTCTACCAAAAAGTACTGTAAATTTTTCCTGCAGAGCTAGCAACTCGTAATAATTGGTTTACAAATCGGAGATGTATGGTTTTTAATGTATAGCTTCAGTCTAGATATACACCAGTAGGAAAAAGAAAAGGTTAATGACCAGTTCTTCCTGGACTGGTCCAGATCCTTAGGCAGTTCTCAGTGGATCGATTTGTGTATAGTGTTGGATGGGACATGAGCATTATTCCAACCAGAAAAACTGCAACGTGGCAATCTGCTGACCTGGGAGTTAACTAAAGCTGTAGCATGGCCTGGAGCAGATGAATAATTGGGCCCTTACTGAAAATTTTGTTTGGACTTGCTTCACTTCTGACTCATCTGTATTTTGGTTCCTGTGGTTGATGCACCAGGCATGCCATACTGCCCTTTCCCGCTGCTTTCTAGACCCAGAAAGGCAGATGCATGTCCAGTTGGTGCTCTCTGAGGATGAAAGTCCATATGCTGCAATAAATCTCATGCTGGAAAACTGACAGAACTACAGCAGTGGAGGAAAGTTAGTTAATGTTAAACTACTAGGCAATGACAGCTTTTCTCCATACTTAAAAAGCACATGCTGGTCTAGTAAATTCGCTGCTTGGAGTTTAGTTAATTCAGATATTTTTAATAGCTCTCAAAGGACCTATTTAGTTTAATTTAATCTGTTTATTTTGGTAGTGTATCGGATTACAATGTAACAGGATTTTAATGTGAGAAGTGTTGGTTATACCAGAGTTCTGTCGAGCCCTCTCTCCTGTCTCCTGCAGGAGCTGATGCCAGAATGTAAAACAGAGAAGCGTAACAATATTTCTTCAGAATACCTAGTTGCCCTGAAATTGCATCCTGAGAACTTCCTGAGCAGTCACTGTGTATTTTGCAATTCTTAGTGAATTTGTCTTCCAGGAACCTGACTAATCCCTTTTGAACACTTCAGTAGAAGCTTCAGTGTCATGTGGAAGGCAGTTCCACAGCATTAACGTGGCTGAAGTGCCTCCTCCTTTTGTGTGGTTTGAATCTGTCTGTACTAGTTGCGTTTGTTCCCAATTCCTACAACATATTTTCTGAGCATATTTGAAGCTTGTAATTTTTGAAGATGAATTTAGATATTTTTTTCCTGTGTGCCCCAGTTTTTTGGCATTTATTTGCTGTTTTGTTGACCAGTAACTAAGACATTTTTTGTAGCCGATACTAGTATGCTATGTTATATCATCTGTAGACTTTGCCATCTTAGTAAATTTACTTCATGGTTTTGAATGTGTTGAAAAACAACTGAGAACAGTTGTTGAAAAGTGGCCATTTCATCCTGTGCTTCATTTCCTATCTTTTAAGCAATTAGTGCCTGGCCTTTTTAAGCACTGAATGTCTGCTTAGTTTCAAAAGCAGGTGACCTTGTAAAGCCTTCTGGAAGCCCAGGTAGGTTGTATCTACCCAATCTCCCTTATGCAAATGTTTGTCATTCCTTTAAGGAACTTCAGAAAGTCTGAGAGACATTCCGTCCCATTACAAAAACCTGTTTAGCTTTCCCTCTGTGTATCCAGGTACTTTAAATATAGGACACTATTGTTAAAAATAGGTTCTTCAGGAGAGTTGGACCTTCAGGTAAATAACACGTTCACTTTATGTGGTTGTTCCTGAGTGTATGAAATTGTTTTGGTTTGGTTTTTTTCACTTTTATAGCACAGTCAGAGTTGGACTGGATATCTGTTTCTATACATACAGCACTTGCCAGTAAGACCTCTCCTGTGATGTCTGCTGTCTGTCGTGTTTTAATGAAAAAACCTCTGATGAGATTTGAAGTGAGGAACTGCTGTCTGGAGTGGAATGACTTGCCATGTTTAATTTTTCTATTGGCAGATTAGACATGGCCTTCAGATTGGAAAATTTCACGTCTGCTTAGCAATTGCTTAAAGATTTAATCTATGGTGTGACTAAATGCATTCCTGACAAGACTACAAATTGCTAATGATGCGGTTATTCTTCCCTGTCGGTAGATTCCCTCAGTAGATTGTCTTGGAGGAGACTTGATGAAATCATTCTGATTAGCATACTGCATTAGACGTTATCTTTTCTGATTCAGTATATTGTTTTTTTGATTCTCTTTTGTCGTAGCAACTCTGAAAGCAGTATTGTAGACTGACATGAGGTGATTTTAACTGTTCTGTGGTAGCAATTCACTGTTGTTACTTTCAGTTGGTTGAGGACAGGTCTGAATTTGGCAATGAACCTTTGAAAGTGTTGAGCTATTTAAGGCAAAAGAAGCTCAAAAGAGTTGAACTTGGTGAGTTAAATTAGCATTTCCCTGCCAGGCAATAATATGAAGTGTTTGTCCAAAACTCTTACGTTATGTATGATCTGACACTTGCATGTGTCTTTCCAGTAGCCTTAGTACATGAAACAATTCCCATAATCTGGAAATAAGCTACTGCTTAATAAATAAGCAGCACATAGTGTCAGTGTGAATGATTAAAAGCAGACTATAGCAAACTATGGCCACGTTAGTGTAGTGCTTTATTTTTTTTGTATATTTTGAATTAATTCCCTAGTACCTTTGTCAAGAAATGTATTGGGAAAGGTGAGGGGAGGCCTAGTATGGCCATCTCTGACATGCCTGAGGAACAGCAGAGACCAAACTGTTTGATGACATTACTTGGCGCTTTAGGTCCTCTCCTGAATCTGGTCTGAGACTACAGCTTCTCAGGGCAGCAGGTTTTCTGAAGAAAACGATCCATGTGTTCAAGCAAACTTAATTTGTATTCATGGTTTTGAGAAAAGTCTTAGAAGATTAAGGAAGAAAAACTGATTCTGGAACTTTCAAGATTACACGGAATCGAGGAAATTTACTCTGCCTTTCTCAGTTTCCTTAGACTGGTGACCATCCACTGTTCTGGGTTTGATCTGGTGAGGTTTTGTCTGCCTGATTTTAGAATGGCTGCGGTACTTGTAGCTGATCAGGTCAGCCTCAAGACTTGAATATTATATGCAGTAGCTGTGTCCACATGACTGTGAAAAGAACAAATAAGTTGCTTTTATCTCTTTTTTCAGTTGCCCAGAGCTGATATTAAGAGCTAGAGACTGGATCTGAAACTAATTAGTGCTCTGGGGCTGAACGTTACTTGTCCCACGTATTGAGCCAATGTAATTTTGGGAATAAGTCCATGTTTGGGACAAGAACAAACCATTTTTGTATGATTTTAATTTAAAAGTAAATTTAAGACTTCTCTGTGACTGTTTAGAGCTAATCACATGTTGAGATTAATACGGTAAATCACAATGAAGATGGATAGCAGTGTTTTAGATCATTATAAATTCACAGCAAATAACAAGATATCGATATACTGCTTTTTATTACTCTGGAAATGGTACCTCCTGTAGCGACAATTTTTGCAACATACTCAGTTGTTACAAGGTGGTGCTTCAAGATCAGCAATTAATGAGTCTGATCTGACTGTTCTAAGAACAAATGTCAATTAAAGAACTCAAACACTGAGAATAAATGTCAATTAAAGATCTGCAATTGTTTTCTTCAAAGTTTAATGTATCCTTTTCCCTCTTCTTTGCCTGTTATGTAGGACATGTGTGAGTTAAGGGGAGTTTGAGAACAGGCAAAATACGTGGAGGTCGTAGGTTTTCAGGTTTCGGAAGCTGTAGTGTCTGGAGTCTGGGCAAGAATTACGTGGCTGCATCTGTAGTAAATATGTTTTGAGCAAGGTATATTGTATGCATTCTGTCGTAAGACTTTTAAGGAGACCAAGCCTCCTGGGCTTAGGGACAGCACCACAAGTTGGTAACGGAAGTGCTGAGTGGCTCATATACATGCGTATATACATGCACATGTGCTTTAGCTGTATGTGTTTGCATGTATGCACAAGTACAGAGTTTCAGTGATGAGAGAGTTTTTCATTTTATGTCAGTTGCTTTTCAGTTTTAGGTGGCAATCTGCATGCAGTACTGATTTTAATGCTGTACCTCGGTTGCATGTTAATTTGGTTGCCATGTGAATGCAAATCTGCAAGGGAAAAATCGAAAACCTATTATTGTAGTTTACCAAGTATCCTGTGGTGTTCCTCAAAAAAGATTGCAAATTTTTGCATATTAAAAAAGCAGCTGCTGCCCTTGGAGTCACAGATTTACCCTTACTTGTGCTAAATTTTCTGAGAAACCAGGATAGGGTTTTTTGGTGGTTTTTTTTTTTTTTTCCTGTTTGTATTTCATGCATTACCTACTTTCACTTTAGGTCACACAGTTCAGTAGGGAGGCAAAAGGAAAAAGAAGAGACCCTGGAAAGATGCAGTTTTAATAGGCATTTATTAAAATAATTTCTGTAAGGGAATTAGGAAGGGTAAGCTTGTCCTGCTTTGCTGGGCTGGTGTGATGGCTCCTCAGAACTTGAGTCACTATTGTGAAGTGATTTATTTTTTTTACAGATGAAGAGTTGAGCTACAGCTCAAGGTCCTGTACCCTGATTTGCAGAACATAACATAAGGTCATTCTGTTCCTTACCAATTTGCATGGAGATAATGTCTGGGTTTTGAGGTATGGTGAAACGCATACACCTTGGTGCAAAGCTGCAGGTAATGCTTCCATCTAAGATTCCAGTTTGTAAAGTCCGCTCATCTGTGAAATGATGGTGATTATGCTGCTGACGTTCTATTGATCTGTATCTTCATGTAAAATTGGTTCGCTTTGCCGTAGGTTAATTGGAAATTTCTGTTGACTGGTATTGTGTGTTTGACTCTGTGACAAATAATTTCCTGCCAGCTGCTAACCTCTGGGTTAAATTAGTGGCAAGGTTGGCTGAGGTCACAGCAAGCCTCACTTGGGGCATTGATGGCTTGATGGCTCTTTTGGTGTAGAATGTGGTAGTTTTGAATGTTTTGAAATGACAAGTAAAATAATTTGGTATGGCAACAGCTGGTATCATCTGTTTCGGTCTGTAATGGTACTGTGTTTATATCTCTAAAAGATTTTACATTTACCATGTTAAATTATTATCATAATGAGTGGTAAGTGCATTGTCACATAATTTTTTGATACATATATGGGAAGAAAAAGAAGATTTTTTTAAATTATTAATATTTTTTGAGTCATTTGCAACTGTATAGATTCCATTCTGTCTGCCTTTGGATCTAATAGGGTAAAGGAAACTTTCTTTGAAGTGCTACATGTGTGCAGTAAAAATACATTAGGGAAAAAGTGTTTGTGGTGCTCAGTGTCACTGGGACATTAGAGAAATGCATAAATTTCAGTTTGAGGTTAATAGGACAGCAGCTTTGTTCCTTTTGTTGCCACACATGCTGTAAGTGGGGCACGAGTGCCATTGACAAAAGCAGGCAGTAGTTAGGGTGTTAATAAAACCAGCTGGAAACAGCTGATGAAGCAGTCCAGGTGGTGACATTCTGCTGCCTTGCATAGAAATGCACTTGGAATAGGGAGATGCCAGCCCATGTTTCTGAAGGGCTGTATGCCAGTACAATCACATCTACCATGTATTAGCTGGCTCTGCATCCTTTAATGGAGGAAGGTTATTAAGAGAAGGTGGAACTGGGAAACTGACGAAAAAGTGGTGTTTAGCAACAGAATGTAAAGATCAGCAGTGAGAAAATGAGAATGATGGGAGATACACAGCAAAGTGAAGAAGTGCAAAGCAAGATACTCTTTTTAATAGTCCGCTGCAGTTCCTCTCCGTCTTGCATTACTTGAGGGCAACCTTATCACATCCGATTATTGAAAAAAGAGGTTCTGTGGGAATAACGTATTCATATTATTGTTTATATTACTTAAAATATTCAGAGCAGACCATGCTTCTGAAAAAATGATGGCAAGCTTCGCCCCATCTTTGTATTCCAGCAGCAGAACTGAAACATCATGTGCATTTCCTTGCCTTTTGGTGAGAAGAATTAGACCAGCTTCACTTGGCTTCAGCTTTGTTTCCCAGACAGTGTATTCATCTGGATGAGCTGAGGCAGGTGGTTGGTTGTAGACCTGTGACCTCTGAGGGAGGCTGCTGTGTCTTGCTGTGGCTGCCTGAATCTGCTGGGCTGAAACCTGTTTCCAACTTGATGCCAAGGCGTCAGAAGCAATGTGAGTGAGCTCTTATGTATGCTGGACTCGCAGGGCTCCACTTGCTGTTCCAATGTAATTTTGTTCATTCTAGAAGACTGGTTATGCTCTCAGTATAATGAAAATTGTGTTTAAATGAAATTTTTGTCCATGAAAACCAGTAATGTCATAGGGAATGTTGTCCTCATCTATGGAGTCAGTTTGTCTGCATTCTGGCACGTGCCTGCTTTGATATCCTTGGATATCCCATGTGTGAACAGGTTTTGGGTCCAGTTGTAGTTCTTGGGCTGGATTCTGTTGAACGTGTCATGAAAAAGAATTTAATTCCTTTTGAAACATTAGTGGGAGACTTTCTGGGAGGATGGTTTTCAACTGAATACTTATCAGTGCTCTTGTGCTGTACCATATCTTGAGCACACTGGCAGGAAGGCAGGGAGACATGCTCATGCATGTGCTTGTCCTCACTCTTGCAGATTTTAACAGAAAACTGGAAAAATCTTAAAGGTAGCATATTTGAGTTGTTCCTCTTTGCTGACCTTAGATTTCCATTCAGGTAAGTGTAGGGAAAGTGATACTCTTTATGTCAAGATACTTTGATATCAAGAACTGGCTTTTAGAGTAGACTGCATTCCGCATTCCATTATTATTATATTAATCTATTAATATATTATTATTTACACTCAACAAGAAGTACAGGGTCCTGCACTTGGGTCGCAACAACCCCACACAACGCTACAGGCTGGGGGAAGAGTGACTGGGAAGCTGCCTGGTGGAAAAGGACCTGGGGGTGTTGGCCAACAGCCAGCTAACATGAGCCATCAGTGTGCCGAGGTGGCCAAGAAGGCCAACAGCATCCTGGCCTGCATCTGAAACAGCGTGCCCAACGGAACAAGGGCAGCGATCGTCCCCCTGCACTGGGCACTGCTGAGGCCGCACCTCGATCCTGTGTTCAGTTCTGGGCCCCTCACTGCAGGAGGGACACAGAGGGGCTGGAGCGTGTCCAGAGACGGGCAGCGGGGCTGGTGAAGGGTCTGGGGCACAAGTCTGATGAGGAACAGCTGAGGGAACTGGGGTTGTTTGGTCTGGAGAAAAGGAGGTTCAGGGGGGAACCTTACCACTCCCTACAACTCCCTGACAGGAGGCTGTAGGCAGGTGGGGTCGGTCTCTTCTCCCAGATAACAAGTGACAGGACAAGAGGAAACTGCCCCAAGTTGCACCAGGGGAGGTTTAGTTTGGATGTTGATAAAAATTTCTTCACCGAAGGGATGGTCGAGCATTGGAACAGGCTGCCCAGGGAGGCGGTGGGAGCACCGTCCCTGGAGTTGCTTAAAAAAATGCATAGATGTGGCACTCGGGGACATGGTTTAGTGATGGACTTGGCAGTTCTGGGTTAATGGTTAGACTTGATGTTCTCTAAGGTCTTTTCCAACATAAATGATTCTATGTTTATATTTTATTTACACTTCAGGTGTTTTAGGGTACTGTAATGAAGAATCATGCTCTACGTTATACTCAAAGCCAGGAAAGCAGTATTTGAGTATGATGTAAATATAGAAGTGTATAGCCATGTATTTTGCATTAGGCACTTTTTACAGTGGAAAATTCTATTTAAAGGTGATGATGCTTCTGAATTAATAATAGCACAGAATTGTTGCTATCAAAGTCTGTGCTGAATTCTTCATTTAATGTGGAGTAATTGTCTTTTCCTCTCTGTTTTCCTGATGGGGGAGGAGGGAGGGAAATAGATATGTGTTTGCCTTTGTTTTTTTTCCTTATCTTCTGCTATCTTACGTATAAATAAAACTTTTAAACTTCGTTTTCATTACAGTTAAGCAAAAACTAATAAATGCAGTACTGGAATATCTGAAAGACATTCATGAGATGAACTTGAGAGGGAAAAGATTTCTTAATTGGCATCTTTTTCTAAAAGAATTTTTTTTAATCAAAAATTTTAATAAAAGAGACATGTCACATAATGTTAGATGATACAATTTGCTATTGAGATGTGTCTAGTTGGGGGAGACTGCTGTGAAAGGGACTGTAAATACTGAAAAATGATACAGAAGTGAAAATCCTGGATACAAACCTTGTTCAGCCTTGTTCTGTGAAAAGTTCTGTATGTGATTTTCCTTCTAGAAGAGAAGATAAATACAGCTGTGTCCATGAGAACTGCTCTGTGTTGTAACTTGGCTGACTGGTCAGGAATAGCTGTACAGAAATGAGCATTATTTGATACAGAGGGCTGCTTTTATTCGTGAACTATCTCTGTCTCCCTCGAAGACCAAGAGCAGAGCAGAGCCTGGAACAGAGTCACTGTGTAATTGGAGCTTGCTGAGAAATGTCATGCCTGTTGTTTGCTTGGCATGGTATGCAGAGAAAACCACAACTCCAGGGTAGCAAAGATCACATCCAAGTTTTTCCAGCGACCTAGCCAAACCTGAAGGAGTTTACCCTTCCAGCCAATTGCCTCTTGAAAGCCTTCCAATTTCCAACTTTCTTTTCTTTTCATAATCACTGTTAAAATATACTGGAACATCTTCATTAACATTTGTTCTTACAAGAATACTGCAGGCAGTAACACAACTGAGAGGCATTTTCATTTGGGGTAGGTTAGTTACTGGTTACACGTAACATGAAGTACTGTACAAAGGTACAGATAAACCTTGTGGTCTGACACTGATAAATCTTCATGCTGTGATTATGTGATGTTTGAATGGCATGAGCTGAAACTTCTATTGTAGACCTCACATCTTGGAAGCTTTAGTGTAAAAGCAGATGCAGTTATTGTGATTATCCTGTGAAATCAGCCTATACAATTCAGTCTTATTTTGGCTTGAAAGCTGTAAAAACTTCTGAACAGAAAGCATCCAAGTGCTTGCTTTATATATTCATCCCAGGGAATTATTTCAGTCCCAGTGCTTGGCACATCCCACGTTTTAGAGACATTAATGTACAGAAGTCTCAAATGGAAATTTTAGTACTAGATTTAGTCATACGGTTTTCCAAATGTAAGATTTTATCGTGGTTCCTCTGCATAAATTATAGTGATCTAAAATGAAGTCTGAGGAAATGGATAATAAAGGTGAGAGATTGTTTTCTTCAGTCTTGTTTCTTTGGCCTCTGCTCTTTTTCAGTCTTTGTTTTTTTCCTTCGTTTGACTAGAGAGAGATGAGGGTGATCCTCTTAGCTAAGGTATCCATTTAACTCTTACCATCTCCTGAGGGAATTATAATAACATAATGATATTTAAGGGAGTATTTTCATTACTGTACATTTAAATGGTGCTAACTGCTGTTAATAGAGGGGAGCAGCCCAGCAGAGTAAAAGAGAAGCAGAAATGCATAAGGTGTTATGAGACTTTTGAAATGATTTCATTTTGAAAACTATTTGAAGTCTACTTTTTTTCGAGGTTCGGTGTTGGACAAACTTATCTTCTGGTCTGTGCCTAGAGAGTACTGTTCCCGTTTCTCTTCTCACGGATGACGTCAGCTCATTCGTATGGGCTGGTACATGCAGAGCTGGAGCAACAACTTCACTCTTTCTGCCAGCCAGAGAAATAATGTCTCAGGTCTTGCCGGTATCCTGGAGGTGGCATAGGCAAGGGAGGCATAGCTATACTGTTATGCACCTGCATCATGGCACCGTGAAAGCCCTGCCCTTGACGTTTCAGTAAAAACCTTTCCCTTCCCTCGGGTCACCTCTGCTTCCCTTTCTGTCTGCTCCCCTGGCGATTGTTTTTTGTTTTCTCTTCCCTTTTGACATGTTTCCTGCAAGCATGTAGGGCTTAAACATTGCTTGTTTGCATTCTTTGGATTCCTCAACAAAACAACCTTTGTGGTGGTTTTGTTTTCCACCCACCAGGCCATATCAGACAGTTGCTCTGTAACATCAGGCTGTGGGTGGAGAAAAGACGGCACAGAAGTAATTTGTGTAGTGCCCAGTCAGCTGCAGTTTCCTCCGTGACGTGCCCTGGACAGGTCTATTCTCTTCTTACCTGAAATCCCTTTAAATAACTTAAAAAAACCCCCAAACTTCTGGGATGAAGAAACATGGATTTATTTCATTTCTGAGCATATGGTAGGTCATTAAACTGATGTGTGACACTATCTCTTTCCTTAATGACAGCAGTGGTTGTAGAGTGGTAGTGGTAGCCTGTGGTCCCAGGAGTGAAGGGGGGGAAGGAAAGTAATCTCACCAGATTATTTCAGAACTATTTAAATCCAAAACGAGTGTTTTACTCAGTTTAGACTTCAGTCCACTATTGAATCAGCATCAGAGCTTTGGCAGTGCAAACTTACCTGACTGTCATTGTTCAAAGGGAAGGAAGTAACGTCTTATTTTTCTGACAGAATTAACACATTTTCAGACCTGCTGCCTGTGCTGCAGCCCGTGTGCACTGTTATAAAAGCAGCAGCTTAGTTTTTCCTGTTTGTGTCATGGCATAAGCTTTGATGTGTGTTGCTCAGAAGATGGTTGCTACAGCACCCGTCCTTTATCCCCTTGTGATGCCTGTTTCTGTCTCGATAGACTCAGAAGTAGAAGCTTTTATTATTTTTGTTAAAATTTTGCTGTTAAAGATTTAGTCTCATTCTTTTGTGTTTTCCTATTGCATAAGGTGTACTGACCACAAGTCTGAAAGTGTAGCCCTTTCTGAAGAACTGCAGCAGAGTTCGGTGCAGTTTTAGAAAATTTACAGATGTGCCACTGGGATTTGCTGAGGTTTTGTGCTTAATAATTTAAGTATTGCTATTTCTGAAGACTTTCTAGACGTTAGGCTAGAGGCCCCTGGGATCATCTGATCTGACCTGCATATGAATCATAAGCCAGTAACTTGCATGTAGTTATTCTTAAATTGAGCCTAAATACTCATGCTGGACTAAAGCCTAGTTTTTTGGCTGAAACGATCTTCTAGAAAAGGAAAACATTAAAATAAGTTGAGTGCACGTTCCATGGGTGTGGAGCATCAATGCCTAATTACCCTCCCTTTTTTTTTTTTTTTTCATCCAAGTTTGTAATGAAGATATTTCTGCTTTCATTTCCCACTGTTTTTGTTGTGTGGTGGGCTAGATTAAAGAAAGCTTTTAGTACGTACTTGTCTCCCCCTGTGAAGGTACATGGGAACTACAGACACCTCCTAGTTTTCCTTCTTGACCAGCTCAGCGGCTTGAACTCAGGCTCTCATTTGAAGTTTTTTTCTCCAGTCTCCAGTCATTCTTGTAGTTCTCTTCTACACTTACCTGAACTTTATTCTTACACTTTTAAAAAGTGCATACTGAGGCTGTATTCAGTGTTTTTGGTCTCAGTAATGCTTTTTAAGATCTTGTTTTGAGATTTAAAATCTTGGCTGGGCTTTAGCCCAAGTCTGAAACTGAACTGTTTTACAATTTGCTTCTTTTTATGGCTATATATGAATGTAGCTACTGCGGCTTTAGGAAGTAAATTTCTCACAGCATGCAGGATGAATCTCATTGTGGTCTTCTGGTGGTTGTCTTACACTTCAGCAGTTATGTACCAATTTGTTATATGCAACGTGCAAAATCTACTTTTTTTTTTTCCTTGGAGAGAGAGTGAATTTATTTTGACATGATAAATCAGAATGCCCATTATAACAACTGTTACTTTGGCATGCTAATAAGCAAGGAAGAAAATGCAGTCTTAAGTATATTTGCATGCATTTGTAACTGCTGTCACCCAAATCCTCCAAAGATGTGTGGAATCTGTTAGACAAACTATCTCTTAGCTGAAGTTTACCTGAGGCTGACTTTCCTTTGGCTAATCAATAATTAGGTTTGATTTAAATATACATCAATATAGATATATGCACATGTATGTATATATGTATTTATAGACACATACCTTTGGTTCCTAATCCTGAGATGAAAAAAAACCCTGAAATTTTTGTGGAGTATCACGTATTTAGGTGTTTACAGGATGGGAGTTATATTTTGCATAACCTGATAGTCTTTTGATACTGAAAAAAAGAAAATGTGATCTTTGAACAATGAAAAGATGTAGGAAAATACTCCACATTTAGGTGGAAGGAACTTCTATAGTGAAAGAGTTTTGACTTGGTTTGTCTATGAGAAGTGACTTTTTTCTTAAAAGCTGATTTTGGAGTGCAGGGTAACTGCTAGGAGAAGTACCCACTTTAAATCTTTCCTTGGTAAGGCGATGATGAGTCACAGCAGACCTAGCAATGGAGAAAATTTTTGTGCAGATTTCCATATTGAAATTCATTTTCCTCTCTTGAATAGTAGAGTGTTGCTTGTGAGTTTAAATCTTTCTTTATCTCTGACTATTCCATTACAAAATGCATAAACCTTTCATATTATGGCTGGTTTTCATGATACTTTTCTAATACTAGGCAGAACTACTGGTAACACTAAAGCAGTATGAATGTAGTATTTTCTTTAGGGTGGAGGTGACCTTTTGATGGATAACGTCCTTTGGTGATGAGTTACTAGCTTCAGATATTTGTATGTCATTTGATCTCTCTGTAACATGTTTTCTAGTGTCAGATTTGTATGTAATTGTTGCCATATTGAAAAAGGCATTTGTTTTCAAGTTGTACAATAAATGAAGACATCTAAGATCAACCAGATTGAAATCTTACTTGTGTGTCGTGAAAGTTAATCCATTCTAATGCTCGTGTGTGCTAGCATTGGTGGCTTGATGTGATCCCACAGGTAGCCTGTGGGATGCTCGGATTTGCCTGATGCTTTTCGCTGGAGGGGCTGGGAGTGGATAGCGTTGCAGGTACAGGCAGTTAGTGCTTTCTTCTGCCTGCAAACCCATAAGACCTGTGCTGTTCCTCAGAGGGAGGTCGGGAGGCAGCCTCTCTCAGCATCACTTGTGTTCTTCTGGGTGCCTCTTGCTGGGTAACCTGCACTGTGGTGGGCTTTGCCACTCCCCATACCCATGTTCTGCTCCTCCAGTCTTTGTGCAGACAGTTTGAGAAAGACAGATGGATGTGTTCGATCGCTGTTGTTGCTGGGGAGGACGTGGGAGAAGGGATGTGGAGAGAAGAGGACTTGTGGTGCTTTGTGGAGTTCAGCAGTGGGAAGGAGCCACAGCCACTGCCTGGCAGTAGGTAGCTGCCTCTCCAGAGATGGTGCGGAATTCCTGGTCTGGCCTCTGCAGCTGCTGAGATTGGATTTTGCTGGCCTTTCAGCTCCTGTCAGAAGAATAACAGTTCAAGAGCTAGTGCTTTTTGGTAGTTCGTGCTTTTTTCCAGAAAGGCTTTTGAAGTCCTCTGTTGGTTTGTTGCTTCTGCGTAACAGACTTTCTTAAATAGTTGCAACTTGACTGCAAGATGTGGCAATTGGTTTTCCTTTCTATTCAGCCCTGCAAGCAGACTGTAAGCCTGTACCGGGTTGTTGTTACTCCCTGAACAGATAATTTTCTAGGCCTGAAGGAAAGGAATGTGTCTGTTCAGTGTTTTGTAAATTAAGTTCAGTTTCGTGTTGCTAGACCTATTTTGTTGACTGAATTTACGTTGCTGTACTTTAAAAGATTTGTAAAAAATTAATCTGTAGTGGTTTAAAAAAAGTCAGTTTTTGTTTGTGGTGATGTGCTGTTTGATAGAAGATAAAGAGGATGGTAGAAGACAATGTATTTTGCCATTTTAAAATGCTGATTACTCTTAATGAATTGCATCTTGAATTCAGCTTAATGGAAAAACTATCCTGAAATGGAAAACTATCTTTACCAGCACTGTCTGTCACAATGACTGATTTTTTTGTCGTCTTCTCTATGTCTAAATAAGATGCAGAAAGTAACATGAAAACATTCCTTCTGATTCACAGTCCTTTCAAGTCAGAACTCCTAGTAGTAAGATGACATTCCTAGAATCTTCTTCAAATTTGGTTGCAAACCGTGGTTTCTGGAAGAATCAAAATGGCTTTCCTTTGAAATTCCTAGATTTCTTTTCCATTGTGGCTTTGATAATAATAATAATAATAAGCCCCTTTTCCAACTGAGGAATTGCTCTTCTGTGTTTCTGGGCTCTTCCTTGTATGAAAGATCATTTTTATTTCAGAAGTTATGTCCTGGTAGCAACAGCATGTTGAGTTGATCATCTCATGGGCTGCAGAATGCAGGGAGATGAAAAGGAAACCAAGAGAGCATAAAGGGGGAAAATACAAGTAGAAAGTACGTTTGTAGAGAGGTGTGTGGTCAGGAGAAAAAAGCAGGGAAGTGAAAGACCTAGTAAATCAGTAAATAAAAGGGAAAGGGATGGTGATGGATGGTGAAGGAACAGGGAAAGCTCTAGACAGGAGAACTTGACCCCTGGGCAAAAAGTCTTTGTTTTGTTTTTGTAAGACCTGGGGCTTGATTTCCAGTTTTGCTGAGCTTTCACAGAGGTATGAAAGGGGAGTGAGAGAAATGTAGAAAGCCTGGGATAATCACAGAAGAGAAACTTATCAGTGCTCGTATGTAGTCTCACATAAATGTCTGCTTCAAATGCAAAAGAATGTGTATCTAGAGGTCAGGAGAATGTAAGAGAACTAAGGCTGAGATAGCCACACTGGGAGAGCAAGAAAATGCTGAACAATTATGTGCTGTTTTTAGTGGCACGCTTTGAAGTGGATGTGGGCATGGAAGTTTTGACAAATTGATAAAGGAATGTAATCTGGGAACAAATAAATTCAATGGATTTTAACCTTGTTAGGGAAAATAACATTCATAGAAGTTTATATATAATATAAATTATACATTAATATTATATAAATTATACATTAACTTTGAAGGCCCCTTTATAACTGCCATAACTTAAGATTTCTTTAACTTTTTGACTGGGTATGGTTATAGTCTTTAATACAGATACAGGTATTTTAGTCAGACATATCATCATAGTGATGACTATGTGCAATAGATTAGAATCTTTAACCTGGTAAATGTTTTGTAGGACTGGTTTGGTTTCGGTTTTTTGTGGTTTTTTTAGAAGTTGTCACAGCAAGGAATATGTTCATCTGTGAACTATCAGGAAAGTTTCAGGTTTTTTGTAATTGTGACCGCTCTGGCCTAGACTTAGCTTGTTTACATTCAGCTGCAATAACTGCTTATTTTAATCACATCTAATCTTGGAAACCCATCTATCTACAGAGGGTTGCATATGTAATGCTTAATTCTTCTATAATTACATATAACAAGCTGTGTTCCTGTGCTTGGCAGTAGCTTTGGGGCATGGTGCGAAGAAATTGATTGTAAATGGATAATTCCTGACTTCTTGTTTACAGACTTCTCAAGCGGCTTTATCTGTTTTAATCCAAAAAGCAGCCCTTAGAACTGAAGTCTAATCCCAAAGCTGTGTTGATGTAAATGATTTGCATGCCAAAAGAACCACTTACGTGAAGGATAAAAAAGTGGGCCTCAAGATGGATTTTGTTTTAGAATAGCTGCTTAAGTATGTAAACTTGGTCTTATTAAAAATAATGAGAGAATCTGTGTATGCCATTGGATAATCATAAATGTTTTTGTGCTATTTTTTTTTTCTTTCCAGATTTGAACATGGAATTCAACCCATCAGATCATCCACGGGCCAGTACGATATTTCTCAGTAAATCGCAAACAGATGGTAGGTTACTGAATTTATTACAGTATTTGCTATTGCAGTTATCTCTAAACCCTTTGTTAGAATGTGTGTGATAGTCTTTTAATATATGTCCCTTGCCAAAAAAGAGGCTTTTAGAGGCATCATGTTAGAGTTTAAAAAGTCACACCTCTAATTAATTGTTTTGTCAGACCAGTAATAGAAGGTACAGATTTTGAGTCCTGTCATGTACTGAAATTGTGAATTCCAAGTAGTCATCATATCAGAACTACATATATGGAAAGGCTTAGTATAATTATAATTAAAAAATACTTTCCCGAAATCCAAAGTTTTCTGTGTAACTGTTTGTTTTTGTTTTTTAAACTGAACATTAGGCTAGGCTTCTGGAAAATGTGTGGAAAGTATTTTCTTGAGAAAATGCCAGTTTACATTAGCTAAGAAGACAGTCCAGAGTTTCCTCTAATATAGCTGATACTGTAAATGATCTCAGCAGTAGATTTTAATAATAAAACAACCCCCATCCCACCCAAACAGTCTCTCTTCTTCTCTCATTATGAATGATATATAATCATATATTTTCTGGAGGATTGTTTTTTTTATTCATAGACAAAATGATCTCTCTGGAATTACATCTGTTAAACAAGCTTCTTGATAGAGTTAGTAGAATAGAAGCCATTTATTCTGGCTCTCTCATTCTGTGTCGGACATGTATGATGCGTTGGTTTAGAAGTAGATGAATAATCTATGCAAAACACATAATTTTCTACTAAGACTTTTAAAGCTTTTTCTACATGGTAATTCTGACTGTTCAGTATGAATTCTTTGTCCTTCTTTCTGCTGCCTATAAATGCCATTTTTTATTTATGTAGTAAATTGCAGTGTCAAACACATCACTTAAAAATAATGTAGTTTTCACGTACTGTATATTTTTTGCTAAGTTTTGAGCATGACTAGAACAAAGAGGATGTACATTTAGGCTGTAACTGAAGAGTTGATTATGTGAGTACCTCTTTTGTCCTTCAGATTGTCCTTCTGAATCCAGCCCTGGTTCTGTCAATGCCTTATTACGTGGTTTTGGATGTGATTTACTATCTAATCTGGTTTGGTAGTCTGTAAAATGAATATGATAATATTTCTATAGTACACTGTATTATGAAGATTGATGTCTATTTTACAGTGGTTTTATAGTGTTTTGAGACTGTATAATCCCATATGGATGCCACCTGCTTCTAGTTAAAGCTTGTTGAAGGAAGGGACAAAAAAAAATTAAATCTGAAGTCCGAGAACTAAAATTTTGATCAGACCTGTTGATTATTCTTACTTGTAGTAATAGCAGTTAATTTATTATAGTATGGAGTTAAGTGTAAGCAGTTTTTAAAATGACAGTTTACACCCATGCTAAAGTTGGTCTATAAAACTTTGTTCTAGTTTAAATAATATGCAGGACATATTTTTCGAGTGAGAACAATGAATTTACTGAAAAAATATAAATGTTATCGATAGGAGTTTAAGATCTGTTCAGCTATCCTTCATCACAGTGGAAAAATTCCAAAGACTATTCTGCTTGTACAAAAGAAAAAAGATTCTGCAAACATTCAACTGCTGATGTATTGCCAAGAACCATCCTGTTCTGGAGGGACAGTTCACAGCAGTAAGCATTGTGCTTGGCTGTACTTTGGGCCTCTTGTGGATGGAACCAAGTGAGCTGTAGGAGTTATTACAGGAGTTACAACATTCAAGGATGTTGCCTAACACCAAAATGCAATAAAATGCTTGTTAAGGGGAAAACATAAGGGTTTTTTTGTGGTCTGTGGTGGTGTATTCTGACAGCCTGCTGTGTAGTCTAGGGGAACTCCCAAGACTTCTTAAGACAATGTAGAAAGGGACAGCTGAGCTGGCAATGTTGGAAATGCCAAACTTGGGCATGTAACTACCTCTCTCCATTGCTTGTATAGTATTGGACTGGCAAACCTTCCTGTTGACAGTAAGTGAAAATATTTCTGTAGGTAAGACCTACAGACATTTGAAATATGCGTATTGGAGAGTTGAGGGGCATCAGGACTCAAGGTTTCATCTAGGATCTGCCTGTGACTCTGGAGTGTATGTCACGTGTTTGCACAATAGGAAATGGCCAAGTCCATTGCTACATGCTAGAGTGACTTGGCAACATTACCTTCAGGCAGTTCCATGTTTGGCTTTCTAGTAGCCCTGTATTCTTTCAGCCTCCCTAGTAATCTTGTAGTAGTGTCCTAGCATAGGAGCTGTGCTTGAGCTGCTTGCGATCGACATGTGAGTGAAGAGCAACAAGCTGACTACCCCAGATATAATGAGACGGGATACGGCACCTCTGGATATTATGTGGTCTGAATTTCCCGTTGTTGTGTGAAGCCTGGGTGCCATGCTAAGCATCTAATCTGTCCAGTCCCTCTCAGTCAGTAGTCTGAATGCATCCTTAATTACCTGAGAGTTTAATTAATCTGTAGAAAAGTTGAAAACACCGTAAATGTTAATTCAATTCCTAAATAAAGTAGCTCTTCCAAATGTTTCCAACTCTTTGTGGGAATTTTCTAGGTGCTAAATCTTGCATGAATAATTCTCCCTGTTTAGGGAGCTAGTAAAGCATTTCACCTTTTATGTCATTTAATTTCTGTGAGAGCTTTATGGAAGTTCTCTTTTGTTTGCTTAGTTTGGCCTGTAAGCAGCATGGTCTAGGTGACTACAAAGCCATGCACTATTTATTGTGTGGTTGTGGTTAAGCCAGGCTTTCCAAACCTTAGCACTCCAATTATGTAACTTCTTTTCCTTACAATAGCAAGAAGGCAACTTATAATAGCAAGTTGCAGCTTCAGGGGGCTGGTAATGGTCTTTCCTGTTAAGTGGGTTACAACTCTCCACCTCTCCTAACTTACATTAGGCTTTTACACTTTCAATGCGCTGGCTAAATTTTGGAGTATCCGTGCAACAATGGGCTTCAGACAAAGAGAATTTTGAATACTTATTTATATAATGGATGGAAGTGAAGTAAGCTACACTTACTCTTTAATGTTAACTAGGATTAGTCTCCTGTCTTGGACAAAACAAAAAGAAATTATTTACAAGCTCCCAAAATGCAAGAAATTTTCATTGATATAATCGTTAAGGAGTGTGTCTTTGATCCTAATATGGGCAACCTTAAGATAGCGTATAGGAATTGCACAAAGTTTCTATTACAGCTCAATGAAAAATACATACATACACACACACGTACGTATATGTATGTGTGTATTTCCTCACTCCCTTTTGTTTCAGGATAATGTATTTTCCTACTGTTGTAAAGTTTCAACAGTAACAGTTGAAAGTGCCTCCAGAAATAGGAGCAAGTCATTGACCTCAACATTAGCAAAACCAAGACAATTTGGCAGGATCTCAGTCTCCACTTGAAAAGTTCCATTCCAACTTTCGAGTTTTAAAATGTTAGAAAGAACGTAGAGGTCTAATTGTTTAAACTGACTCTAAATCTGTTCAGCTTCGTTTTGTCAAAAGCTCATGCTTGAAAGCCCAAAGCCTGGCATTGCAGTTAAGAGTTTATGCTACAGAATGGTGGTTAATTATAATACTATGGGCTGGTCTGCTGAAGACCATACTGTGCTGTGTGAGCAGCCAAGTGACAGAATTACCTCTTTATGGTCATTTTAGCTTGGCAGAAGTGGCCTTTTGCCTTGTGCAGTAGTTGTCTTTCCCTTGTTTGGAGGGAGGGTTGTGATCACAAAAGAGAGCAGTTGTGACAAAATGGGTTTCTGCTGTGCCCAATTTCCCATTGGCATATGTTCTAGAAAGAGCTGAGCCTTACGCCATGGCAGAGAGCGCCAGTAGCACAAAAGCGCAGCTGCCTTCTTGTAGTCTATCACCTGAGAATCCAGGCTAACTGAATTTCTGTTATATGGGGAAAATAACAGAAAGGAGGTCAACATGGTGCTTAGAGGAATGTGCAGCATTAGCAGTGCTTGAGCAGGAAGAAGTGAGGGGTGCGTATAAATAAGTTAACATATTCTTCTGGAGATTGGAAATAGCAAATGGGAATGATCTGTGAGTGTTATTCTTGCTTGGATAAATAGATAATTGTACTTTCACGAGGAATTGAATAATAGATACAAGGGAAAATACAGAAGATAAAAACTAAGATAGGAGAAAAAAGGTGATTAAAATGGAATTTGGAGTGTATGTGCAGGCTGTCTTTATAGGATTTTGTCCATAAGAACTTTGTGGTATAATTGCGATTAAAACACTTAAATACTTAACTGTCTTCAAAATTTTGCAGTTAATAGGTGTTAATTTTCAGTTATGTACTCTTATTAGGTTTATATGCAGCTTATCAGAATTGTTACTGCCCTTATGTTGCAATATGCAATACTAGACAAATACTTTGGCTGTTCTTAGAAGTGAGTATCTACCATCATTTCGTTGTTTCCCTTTAGATCACTTATGTCCCTTGCTGGTGATAAATGCAGTGTGTGGAGCTTAAGTGTAGTGCAGTGTTTTAGAAGGATTTTAAGCAGTTTAACTCTTTACTAGACAATCAGAATTTTCCTGATGTTCCTGTTTAATTCTGTTTCTTATACAATGTCCGTAATTGTGGATCTGAGCATGTACTAAGTGACATGGCTAACATCTGTCATGTGTGATTCTCCTTTCTGCTCCCTGGGAGGAAAATTATGTAAGGATTTTTATAAGTTTTTTCTTACTTTCTTTTCATTTTATGTCTGCATTAAACATAGTTATTTCACAATATTCACACATACAGCCTTGTTTATGTGAGATTGCTTGCTTATAATAAATCACGAGTAATGGCTTCTCATCCAACAGGGAATGGACAGGCTATCCTACCATTATGAACACTCTTACTTTGCTGAGTGCGTTGGGTTGCATAGCTTTCAAATCATGGTGCACCAAAGTGCATTTAATCACCTACAGCATGAAACCATTATTATTTTAATCCTGCAGTTTGATTTATGTGTTAGTTGCCTCCAGACTTATATCCTAAATGCTGTGGTATTT
Organism: Falco cherrug; assembly: GCF_023634085.1. Taxonomy (NCBI): domain Eukaryota; kingdom Metazoa; phylum Chordata; class Aves; order Falconiformes; family Falconidae; genus Falco; species Falco cherrug. The sequence goes on along the minus strand of NC_073700.1, from coordinate 65,256,661 downwards.
TCACTGGAACAGAGCTCCACAGGCTCTCTATGGGGTGAGTTAATTGGGAAAGTGCTTTAAAAAAATTAAATACAGTATATTTTATCAGCTGTAATAAACATTTGCCTGACAATTAAGACTCTATACATCTGTCTCCCTTGTTGCTGTTTACTTTCTGAATATTTTGGCTAATTGTGGCTTTGACTTGCAAGCCTTGCTTGTGGTGACTGGTTCATACTCACCAAAGTTATCTATTTTCATTGTTATGTGCGACATGAGTAATAGTTTCAGGCTTGCATCTGATCATTATAGAAGGCAGTGGTCTAATGCATATGGTTTCAAGGCTCCTCTATGGGAGTTAGTGCACAGTAAGCTATGATGGGAATTTGCTAACTCCATGGTGTAGCTTTTTAGGTGCTTTCATACCTGCAAGGTAGCGTAGGTCACTTTGCAACAAGGTACCTTGCATGAAGGCACTGGTGGCTCAGGAGTACCTACACAGAGAACTGGTGAAGGATGGCTAATCCATTGCTGACTTGGACCGTAGCTTACTGCATATTAACTTTCCCATGCGGACCAACGCCTGGTGAAGTACCCAAATGGATGAGAATTTTAATCCATCACCACACTAGTGAGCATAAATGCCTTTATGCATACAAATATATATGTTCCTTCTGTGTTTGATATATAAATATACCTGGTTAGTGCAAAAGCAGTTATAATGTTGCTCATAGATAGCCTCCTGTTCTTTTTGTTATAAATAGTGTATAAGAAGCTTGATCGGGAAAAATAGTCATGTAATATTTCTATCATATTTTGTGTTTTTGCAGTGAGAGAAAAACGCAAGAGTCTCTATATAAACCACGTAAGTGAAAATGCCTCGCTATGCAGCTTTCTCCTTGTTGTCTATATTATACAGTAAATAAGAGTTATCACACGTGATTTCTGTATTGGTGAGAAGGTGCTGATGCTTCAAATGTCTGTTCTGCATCAGGATCCAGAAGTATAGGTCTCGGCTATTGAGTTAGTGGAACGGATCTGTTGGTTTGAAGACAGTATCATGCTCACTACCAGTGTACAGAGGTAACTAGTACCTGGGACAAAGAGCTGCACACATTAGTATGATTTCTAAAATTATATACAAAATAATTTTACTCCCAAAACTTCAAATGACGTTTGTATGCAAGTTTGCTTTGCCAGAGAGCTGCAGCACTGGATATTTACAAAGAAGTTCTGAAGTGCCTGACCAGTGTTGATGCGACATAAATGTGGATGACACGTGGTACATGCCGAGTATGAAGATGGGATTTTGATAGGCTTGTGTACCCCAGGCATTTTTCTGTGCAGTTCTCTTCTGTTTGAATCAAATTCTCAGTGAAGCTGAGAGCAAATTCTCTGTAGCCTGCTTTGGGTGCAGGACCAGGCTCTTTGCCCCAGTTAGTATTGTTTTGTACTACTGAAGCACCTGGAACCAGTGCGGTTGCCAGTTATTTAAGCCTTGTGCCGAAACGTCTGGAGTCATGCCTCAGTAAAATTGAGTAGGGGAAGAACTAATTGTCTTCTAAATGGTATTTACCTTCAGGGTGAAATGAGGAAAAGTTCTTAAACTTCCCTCTGTCTGCAAATATAGGCCATCATTTCATGAATCATTTTTAAGCTGGTACAGCTGTTGAAAAAAACAGATGTGGTTTATAGCCTCTGCAGCCCTTTGTGCGGCTCCAGGTAAACTAGATTGGGGCATGAATGCAGGTAGATTCAGCACAGCTAAAAGCTAAAACGAATATGCTCCTCAATGTGATTCACTTCAGGGCTTGTACTTGTAGAAAGGGAGGGAGGCACGGAAGCAGGAACGAGCCACTGAGTGGGGTGAGAAGGCAGGACTGCTTCATTTGTTGGCAGAAGTGGTTTGTGCTGAGTGTTTCTGGAACTACTGCCTGGCTTCAAAAGCAAGCTGAAATTTTTTGGTTTCTCTAGAGTTAAGATTTTGAGAAGTTGTGAGACTTATAAAAGCCTTAAAGTTGGCCCCACTAGGTTAGCGGATATTCTTAGTGCTTCTCGCCCTGTAAAACATTTCCATTGTTCACAGTGCATGTGAGGGTGGTTTCCAGTGCACTTGTGTTGTTACAGAATTACTTGCAAAGCTAATGCACTGGGTTCCTGCAAACTTAATAATGTATGCTCAGTAATTTCCAGGATGCTTTTTAGCCTCAAATTTGGAGGGTTCAGTGCAAAAAAAGTGAGGATTTAGGCAATGCAAAGCAAGGTACTAACTGAGTTTCTGTGACTACCTTATGACATAGATGAAATTATCACATATCCAGAATCTTTTCATGCCATGTAAAAGATGTGTGCTGCATTAGGCAGACTGAGAGTGGATTCCTCTGGAAGACTGAACAAAGATGACTATTACAAATGCTGCTGGAAGCACAGTGCTGCAGACTCTGGTATGAAATATTTTTAGGCAGTGCTGGACTTGTTGCAGAAAAGGGAAGGGTGATCATGTCACGAAGGGGCTGTATTGTTGGGAGCGCAATACAGCAGCTTACACAGTTGGTGCCCTAAGCACTGTACCTCTTCCTAATTTTTTTGTTTTTTTCAAGTATTGTTCAAAGCATTGGCTAAGGTTGCAGCAGTGTAAACTTCCCGCAGTAGTCTGCTTTATTGCTACCTTAAGTCTGAACTCTTTGTACTGACAAAGTACTTCATTTGAGTTACAAAGCTAAAAATAAGCTTTATGAAGCTGAAGTCCTAACCATGGCTTTCTTTGTATGTCTTTACAAGTCAGTTAATTTTTTTTTTTTTTTAGACAATACTCATAGCTTGTTTTCAAACGTGCCCTGTGATATTTAAGTTGTTACTTCAGCACACCTGTGAGTATTCATTCAGCACCTCCTTAATATTCAGTCTGCTAAAGCTGACGCACAAACTGGTGATCGTTTTTGAAATGATTGCTGTGGCCTTTAACTGACAACTGTGTTTAGGTTTGTAGACTGCAGGGACCCATCCTAATTTTCCTAGACTGCCTTGTCTGGAGGAATTTGAGGAAATAGATTTAATGATTGTAATGTGACAAATAATGGGTAAAATTTACATGATAAAGGAATTTATGGTATACCCTATTGGTTGTTCTGTTCTTTTCCACCATTTTTCAGTGTGTGCTAAGTGCATTTTGAACAGGAGCTATTGCTAGTTATGTGTTTCCCTGTTGATGTGAAGTGCTGGGTCTCCACATCTGCTCTGGAGGAAGCAAGCCAGCGGACATAAATTTTGGGGCATTGTTTTTTGTCTTCCTTTTACAAGAACTCCTCGCCATAATGCAGCACTCCTGTGGTTTTTCCATAACATCATCTTTCTTTTTTTTTCTCTTCTAATTCTTTTATACTTACTCTCCTTTTGTGATAAATAACCAAGATGAGCAACAAAATATTTTTATCCCTTTGTGCGGTATCTTACTGGTTACTTTGTAGGCAGAGTTGAACATCTCCCAAGTGATTAGGGTGGCTAGCAAAGAGAAATATCGAGAAGAGTTGTGCTTTTTCTTTTTTAACTGCTTGCCTAGTTCTGTGTAGTAGCAGATGAGAATAGCAGTTTATATAAACACAGTTTCAGAATGTTACCTATGAAAAAAAAATATTGAATTAATATTGACTCTTCCTCATTTTAAAATGCATTTTCTCAGTATGATCATGCCATTTTTCTTTTCCTTTCTTTCTTCCTTTTGTTTCTAGAATATTTTAATTGGCTGGATAGTTTCCTTTGATCCTGAATACAGATACTAGGTTCCTGCTTTGATGTGTTGCTCTTTGTCAAGGGCTGGCAGTTGCCATGTTTCTGATTCACCTTGTCAGTGAATGTCAGGTATGATGGAGGAAGCCAGCAGCTGTTCTGGTTTTGGGGTGGGGAAGGCAAGGGGGAGGGAATAGAAGTGGGGGGTGACAGGGTGCTATGAGAATGCTGTCATCAGTCTCCCCACAGAGCCCAGGGAGACAGACGCCAGTTTGGGGATGGTGCTGGAACCTTTGCATCCTTGTAGGTGCTGGAAGTTACCTACCCACAGTGTACCTGGCGTGTTTGCTTTCTTCCAGCCTATTTTAATTTCTGAACAGTTGCAGCAGACTCCCCTTTCCTGTTGAACTGGCAGTTGCAGTTTTTTGTTACGGCTTTAATGCTGCTTCAGTGTGCGCTTGTCTTTTAATCTTCTTGGTCAAGCTGCTGAGGGGATAAAGATGCAGACTGATACAGAGGCATTTCCTCTTGCAGAGAGGAGAGATTGCATCAGTATCTCTGTACAAGGAAAGCAAACAGGAAGACGTATTTTACGTTTTTTGAGGGGGTGGGTGAAGAAAGAGTGAAATTTTTATTATTGTTTGCAGTATCTGGTTCTTTGTACTGGGTGATTATTTTTTTGCAGGGAAGGAAGCAGGACAGGGGAGGCAAAAGTAATCTTGTCTGAAAGGGAAAACTTCTAGAAAAACTCGATGGAGATAAAAGTTCTCTGTTTGCCAAAGTACTTTCTCTTCTTGACAAGATATGCTCTTAAAGTCGAATCTGTGTTTATGAGCAGTAATGTCCAGTAAAAATAAGGAATATTTTTTGGACATTGGAATATTTCTGAAGGAGGATAAAGGGAAGGAAAAGGGAGGGAAGAAAAAGGGAAGGAAGATAAAGGGAAATTATAACTGTCTTTTTTTTTTTTTTTTTTTTTCTGGAGACTTTTCCTCAGCCTTGTAGAATCAGCTTCCTTTCAGCATCATCTTCTACTGTCTGCTACTCGGCAACTGGATGTTCAAATCCCAGCAGCCTAATACTGGTTTTATCATTTCAATTAGAAAAACTAACACCTATGTATAGACCAAAATTTTTTCAGCATCTTGGGAAGAAGTTTCTGGGCATCATTCATGTCAGAACCCCTTGGTCCCTGTAGTGATTCGCAACAGGGGAAGCTTCTTTCCAGGCAGTCCTGCTGATGGGGACTGGCAGAGGACAGAGGGGTCCTTTGCTGTACGTGGTGTGGCACAAGCAATTTCTGTGAGCCTTTTTGTATGCTTGAAATGATATATGGTATTTGTTCTTGTGTAGTCCCCAAATTTTCTTGTCAGGTTGGATAATGAGGCTGTTCTGCTTCTCTATTGTAAAACCACTAGGGATGTGACTGATAATCAAAAACTTCCAGCTAGTGATTGAGAGTCAATAAGGAACATGCTGAAATGGGAACAAAGCCTGAAAAGTAGTTTAATCTGTGAAAAATGCAAAAGCACAACATAAAATGTGAAATGTTGGTTTTAAGCAGACTGCCTGAGGCTGGGTATTGTAAAGGTTTATAATTGCTGTCCAAATTCCTTAAGGTATTTTAATTAACATTCCTTAATCAAAGAGAAGGAAAAAGATAAACTGGAAGATAGATTAGAGGCTCCTCAGGTGCTCTTGAAGCTCTCCTAGAGATTGCTTAATGTAGTCTTTGCTCCTCTCCATTGCAAGATCACAAAGAAGCAGGTCTAGAGGGGGCCTCTATAGGCCATCTGGCCCATCCAGCAGATTCCCTATGCTGATGCTGTTCCTAACAGATGCTGTCTAAGAAGCTTTTTCAGGTTTCCAGTAAGTTGGAATGAGCAAGTTTTCTTTAATGGCTTACCTAAGCTTACTGTTTGAAATGTTTTTTTTTCTAGTATCTTTCAGCCCCTTGCTTTTTTCCTGTTTTCTGAAGAATTTTACCTTTTCTATCAGCCTCAAGGCAATAAGTTATATGAAGTGACAAACTTGTTGTAGGGGGAGGAACACAAGATAACTTTTGGGGTAGAATGAGAACATGTGGGAGGGTTTTTTTACAAGGTTGCTATACAATACTTGCTGTGCTGGGAGCCTAGTGAAGTCCCTCTGGTCAAATTGCACAACACTAGCAATTATATGCTATGTAAATACAAGCCTTTGAGCTGCTTTTAGCATTCAGAGAAATATTTAATCTTGCAGGTTTGTAAAGCAGAGCACTTTATCAGTGGTTAAGTAGGGCCTGTGGTGTGCTGCAGAATTTACCAGCGGTTGCTGAGCCCCCCAGGAGCTCAGTGGTATGCTGACATAGTTTTCCATAACTGACATGTGTAAGGACAAGCTTTGAGAGCAAAAAATGTGCAGGTACAGATCTAGGCTGAGGCATCAGTTTTGGACATTATCAAACACTGGTGAAGCTCATCAATTGAGGACAAGTTTGAATCATGCCGTGACTGGTGAGGTACAATGAGTGTTATTCAAGAGTGGCTGGACTAGATCTTTTTTTAAAATTATTGTTGTAGATGTTGGCAGAGAAAGGTAAGCATACAATGCTGCAGTTTCCTATGGCTTTTGTTTGGGTGCATATATCCAGATCGAGCCACTAAATGTAGACAATTGTGCTGTAGTATCAAATTATGCAAGATGAAGAAGATAAATGCAGAGCTTTGCAGAGCCGTGCAGAGAATTGTGTTGCATGGCTTGCTTGATTTTGGAAGCACTTTGTTGACCTGTAAAGTCATGTTTCTTCAGTGAAAAATGTTGTCAGAACTAAATCATGTCCAGAAGCAACAGAAGATTCCCAGGATAGGAGCCTCCCTTTTCCAAGTCAGCAGCAGTCCTGGTATTTTTGCTTGCTGTTGTAATTTGGCTCCATGTGTACTTGTACATGCCAGTTTTGCCTATTAGCATTTTGGCCAGCCTCTGCTGCCTGGAAGCTAACAGGCATGTCTCCACAGACGGGTGCAAGCCAGCCTCAATTTTTTCGATGGAGGGAGCTACTATTAAATGGTTAAAATCATGCAGTAACTTACACCTGGTTTGATGGAAGAGGAGACAGTACTATCATTATTTAGGACAGAAGCTGCAAATTATCTTTTGATGGACAAAAGCAAAAGAACACTGGAAAAGGCCAAAGCACCTCTGCCAAACTGGAAGCTGACTGGCTGAAGGCCAGCTCTGGTACAAAAGCTCTGTATAGCTTCATTAGGGGAGCGTTGCACCCAAATGAACAAATCCTGCTGAGCATCAGGGCAGAGTGCCATACTAGTGTTGCTAAAGAGCTTCCAGGACACAGCTAGCTGGCTAGTACAGTTCTGAGAGTGGCTTTTTGGTCCGCGTGTTTCTACCCCAGAACACCCTGAAATAACTATTTTAACAAAAGAAATAGTAGTGCTTCCCCTTTCCCCACAAATTTAATTTCTGAGTGATGCTAAAATGAAAGCTGAGAGAAATTAATCCTTTTGTGTATTCTCATTGTAAATTAGTTAGGAATTTGTTGTGATTCCTTTCACAGCAGGTAGATAGAAACAGTTCTGTGGAGCGAGTATGATTTTGATGGCAAACTAAGCCATTCTGCTTCTGGTAAGATGTATTTTATGTAAACTTTCAGTAAATCCTGTTGTTCACACATCTGAAAACAAATGTCATTTGGAAAGTTGGAAGGTTTCAGAATGAAGCATGGAGAAAAATGAAGCAGTGATAATTCCTTAGTACTAGTTGTGCAAGAGGGAAAACCGGCTGTTTTTAAGAGCTAGAAACACCTGGCATTAATTTGAGGTATGTTGAATCTTGATTTCTTGGAGCCTGTTCTGTAACACATGTAAAAGCTTAGCAAGTTATAAAGCAACTTTTTCCATTTTACATCTTTTTCTGTAAAGAAAGAAGTTCCACGGAACAGGAATTATGCATTTATTGTAACCTATAATCCCTGAATTTCTTAATGAACATCTCTGTTCAAATGCGGAAAAATAACAACTGCTTCTGGAGTAAAGAGCTACAAATCCTCCCCACAAAAAAAAAAATAAAAAAAATCACAGAAGTGATAGAGAACTGGTCCAGAATTCATCTCAAGAGGTTGTTCAGTCTGGTTTCCAGCCTAAGAGCAGAATCCTCAATCGAAGGTGTTCCTGGCATATGTTTGTTTTATGTCTTCTTTACAACTTTCAGTGATGGAGATTCTATCATGGCTCAAGTCACTCAAGGTGTCCCTGCTATTAGAAAAAAGTGGTGATTTGGGTTTGCTTTGGGGGTTTTTTGCCATCACCTCCTCTCACACTTTCATGTCCAATCTTAATTTTCCCTAGTTCACTATAAGCTTTCTCTTTCTTATCCCATCTGCAAAAGTCATGGAGAAAAACGTTCTCTTCTTTGGAACTCCCTTCAACATGACTTAAGGTCATTATTGTTCCACTGTTCCTGGAGAAAACCTCTCCAGTCTTTTGGGTTTTCCTTTTAAGTCAGGTTTTTCAAACCTCTGATTAATCTTGCTGCTCTCTCCTCCTGACTCTCTGAAATCAGTTCATCTTTCTTGAACTGCAGTGGTCCAAACTGGACATAAAATTCCAGCTAAGCAGAGTGGAAGGGTGCTCTGCTTTGTTGTATGCATGGTAAATCTGTAAAACCTATGTGATATTTTCCTGTTCTATGAAAGAGTCTTCTGCAAGTTAATGCCACTGCAAATTGAGTAAAAAATACTATGGTTCTTATAACTTATCAAAGTTATTGCTCAAAATTTTACATTGAGTAGACCAGACCTCTTTGGAATGTCCCTTACTTCAGCCTTCTAATTTGAAAGTGATCCCTGGGTAACCAGAGTACAGTTTTCCAAGTAGTTTTTACCTGCTGTTTTGCCCTTTCCTTGTTTTGCCCTTTGGGAATTTTATGCAAGATGAAATCAGAGGCCTTGCTGAAGTTGAGAAGCATGATATCTACTGAATCTCAGCTCGGGTACAAAAATATCACTACTACAAGTTAAAGTATGTATAAAGTGAATCCACTTCATATCAGTACTTTTAATTTGTAAATACTTGTGATGGCAGAGATTGTCAAGGCCCCACGTGTGTCCTACGCTCGCTGTCATGTTTGTATGTCAAGACTTGCAAAAGGAGCTATACCACTCCTTTCTTTCCGACATCAGCCCTGATGGTGGGGCAGAACCTGAGAAGGGATCCCATTAATGTTTAGGGGGTTTTGCTAGTTTCTTCAAAGGGTCTATATTCTTTCTCAGCTCATCCAATTCTTCTTGTTTAAAGCGTCTCTGACTTGTCTAAGTGGAAGGTTTTTGTGGTCAGCCATGGTGGATTCAAAATGTGAATTCATTTAAGCTTCTGTACGATTTTGGATATGGACTTACCCCGTTGAAATGGACCCAGAAAGGGGGTTTCTCTACAGGACAGCGCTGAATACTGAGGTGATGATGCTCAGTAACCTCTCTTGCCCTTTGCCAGGGTGGGGAAGGTTCCTGTGCAGGATTTTATGGAGGTTCAGAAAAGACTATTTGACTGAACTGTGGGACTTTAGATGTCTTCCAGCTTAGTCAAGGTAAAATATGAAACAGAGTGTTTTCCAGTAATTTGGAAAAGGCAGAAAATCTGTTACCTGGCATACTGTATGGCTGCAGTTGGATGTCAGGGTAGAAGCTGGGAATGTTGATCTACCCATAGGTTGGTTATTCACATGGCACAAATGTGTGTATCTACCCGTGATAGTAGGTTTACACTTGGCACCATTCTTCAGACTGGGAGAGGTACCCCTTCCTGCCAAACTGTTATGAACAGAAAGTGAGGCATGAGACACCACATATTTTTCTGAAGTGTGAAAAGTTCTAAGCTGAATGAAGTGTGATGTGGGCTGAAAACAGTGAGGAGTTCTGTGAGATGGTGGTTTCAGAAAGAAGGTGTGTGGTCCTCATTATTGAGTTAGAGTGTTGTTTACATAAGAAAATTTAAATTGGATGGTGGTGTTGCTAGAGTTGTTTTCTGTTTTTTACTCATATTAACCTTAAATGAATCCGGTCCATTTATCTTAAATTTTATTTAAACCTTTAAGACTGTTGACACTTAAAATGTAGAATTAAAACTTTCCATGTGCTTTTTTTTTTTTTTTTATAATGATGCTGAAATGCCTGTACCTCTCCCTTTTTTTCAACCACTGGACAGCCTGATTTTTCAGTTGGGTTTAAGTTGATTTGCGTTTATCATGCCTGTGGAAGGTACTCAACAGACTAATCCAGAAATTTGAACTAAACTGTGGCAAATAAAAGCTATAAATCACCAGTCCCCTTGTAATTCTCTTTGTATACATCAGTGCTAGATAATACATTTAATGGCATTAATGCTTCCAGTGCTTTTACATTTTGTTTGTAACCTTGCTTAACATATAATAGTTGGAAGGTAGATGGATTGTGAGCTTCCAAAGTGTTATGAAGTATCTTTCCAGACTTTTGGAGAATTTTTGGGAGGGGATAGTTCTCATTTTCTCAGTAAACTTTTTCACTTCCAAGAAAAGCAGCTCAACCTACTACTTTATTGGTCATGTGAGGGACCTTGACAGAATTTGTTGATGAGCTTTCAAATAATTTGAACATAATGTTTCTGCAATTGTAACAGCTTCAGAAATTATGTGGTTTTTCAATGAACAGAAGACTTTGAATGCTCTTTCACCGATAGCTGGGAGAATTAGAAAGATGACTCAGATGCATGTAGGTTTTACCAGGAATCTATCTGTTCTCTGTCTAATGAGTACTGCTAAGAACTCTCTTGCCTATGGAAAATGAAACATTAGTGAGATGATGGAGTGCTGGGACTTGTGATAATATTTGTTTTGGAAATTAGGCAGGGAAAGATACGCTGAGGTAATAGTCACAGGACTTAGATAATACTCAGTTGCTCTGAGCTGGGAAATGCCTGTGGATCCCCCCAATGGTATTGGCATTGGTCTCGCCGCTGAAATGCTGGAAACAACACTCATTGTAAGGCAAATTAAAATCTCCATGTTGATGTGCCAACTGAATTTTAAACCTATTCTGTTGTAAGTTAAACATGTAATTTGACTGGTCTTAACTTTCTTGACACAGGTTCTTGGTCAAGTTATTCACCTAGTGTAGTTAGAATAAGCAATCAAAGGGCATTAATGACTGTCATAGCTATTAGCTGGAATGATGAAGCTATTCTCTTTAGACCAGTGGAGTGCTGGCTGCTCTAAAGAGCTGAAGGAGAAGCCTTCTCAACAAAAAATCTTCAGAAATAACTAAAGTTGTCAAATACAGTTTTGTGGCTGAGCTTTCCAATGTTTTCCTATGAGAGAGCAGAAATAGGATTGAAATCTGTTGAAAACTTTCTCTGTTAAGAAATCTATTTCTTCTTTATTTGCATATCCACTTTCTCTTATATCCTTTGATCAGTTTTCTTCCTGTCTAATAACAATTCATTCCTGTTTAATTTTTCTGATTTTTTTCCCTGTTAATTTTTAGAGGGTTTAGTAGTTTTAATGTAAAGACCTCTTTCCCCTACTTCATTCTGTTAAAATTTGTTTGGGTTTTTTTTAATCTTCTTTCCTCCAAGCATGGTTTTGCATCTGTTTCTAAATCAACCTTCATTGTTAACATGATTTCTTTTTCACTCTTCCATTTACTCTTTTGGAATGAGGACAGAAACAGATCATGTTCATATTTGCTTTCCAAATGTATGTATGTATGTGAGTAAATCTGCACATTTTTTGCATGGCTTTGGGGAATGAGGGATGGAGGGGAGACTGGAACTTGAAAGCACTAGTCAAGGTTCAGGTGGTGATTGTTGTGACTTTTCACTGGTGATTATTTCTGAACTTTCTGAACTGCTTCAAAACATGATCACATTACTCTGTGTGTCACTGTAAAAGACAGAGAAATTTGTTTTTTCTAAATTCTTACATCTCAGAAAAATGCTTTGGTATTACATAATTGCCATTGTTCTTTTGCATATTTTTCACAGCATCCTCCTGGGCAGTTGAGAAGGAAGTACAGTTCCTGCTCCACTATTTTCCTGGATGACAGCACAGTCAGTCAACCAAACCTCAAGTATACCATCAAATGGTGGGTTTTATAATTCCTTTTTTTTTTTTATTAGGACCTACATTATATATGTATTTATACATACCTATTTCTGAACCTTTACTAAGCAAGCTTCAAAGGTTTTAGGTTTTGAAGTAGTAAATTTATTTAATCCAGTTGTGTTCCAGAGGCAAGGAATAGGATGAACAAAGGGCATTACTCTTACTTTGGGTCCATGCAGAATCAACTTCCCAATACTGCCTATCTCAAAAGAAAGCACAGCAGTTAAGGGTCTGATCCAGCAGCTGAAATCCTTGTGCTTCAGTGTTCAACCGGGTGCTTGCTTTGCATGAGTCCTCAAAACTTACTTGGGTACTTGTTTATTCAGAAGTTTGGAATTATCTGAAATTGGAGAGCTCTTTTCTGTTCATGAGAAAATGCTCATTTGCTAAGTTTTCTTTCCAATTTTCTGTTTGAAATGGAAATTAATTGCTTCCAGATTCATTTCCTTATTGAGTACAGCAGCACTAACAGTTTATTACACAGCAGTGGGGAGCCTTGTATGTGGTGTGCACATTGGCTTACCTTTTTGTGACATCTCAGGTGATTGTTTCAGGTTCCACTGGTGCCTTTTTACATTTGGAGAGAAATTAAATTGGTATTTATAGAATATTGTTCTTTATATTTTGTACAGTAAGGGGAAAAATGAGAAAATGAATGGTCAGGCATTTTATGCTGTTTGTTTATTATGATTGCTGGTATACTCCCTTGAGTTGTTTGTAGGTCAGTTACCTTGGTGTACTCAAATGTAAAACTGCAGAGGAACTTACATGAGAGACAAATGTATTCAGACTAATGTGTCCAAAAGAGTTAGTAATGTTGATAGTCACCAAAGCATGTTCTTAATTTTTCTGTTTAAGGAAAAAAGAAGGGAGTGGAGAAGGGATTTGCAGTCAGACTGGCACCTAAGTCCTCATCAGCTCTTTCTCTCTGAAATACAATCTTGCTTTTCCTCAAGTTTCTTTAATCAGTAACTTAAAAATTATTCAGATTAACACTTGGAAAAAGTTTTTTTGGTTTTGAGGGGTTTTTTTACTCCTGGAATCTCAATACTTTTCTGCTCTAAAATCCTTGGAATGCAGATTTTGGTGAGTGCAGCCTTTTGGGTGGGTTTCAGGTCCATTTTTGCATCAGAACTGAACCTGCTCCTGGAAAGAAGAGATGGGTTCAGTTGGCTGCAGCAGCGGAGAGGCATTTTCAGCAGGCCATGGTGGCCAGCAGCAGCCTTATGAAAGAGGAGACAGAAAGATAAGCTGGGGGGAGCAAGGTGGGGACCTCTGGGAGAGGCTCAGGGTGTGTGTCGGGGGTGGGGGGTGGGGGGGGGGTGGGGAGGGGCATGTGGGCAGAGCTGTAGGGAGGGGAGGGAACATGTCAGGCTGGAAAAACTGGCTCTGGGTCTGGGCAGGAGGAGTTGTGCAGGCCTGGGGCCAGGATGCCAGCATGGGAAGGGCTGGAAGCTGCAAGGGGTCACAGGGTTTGAAAAGGGGTCATGTAGGGTGAGAAACTGCCCTCTGGCACATTAAGCCTCTGGGTGAGGAGTCTTTTTGTCCTCTTCTTGCCTGTCTGGCTGCACATTTAACAGGTTTAAGGGGTGGGGAGATTGTAGGGTTATTGCTTTTCCAGTACAGCTTCCTTTCTTGCCCCCATCCTGGCAGACTCTGCAGATGAATGGCTATTGCCTGTAGATATATCAATGAGGGATGTCTCTTGGCCAGCTCGTTTATTTCTTCTGGGTCACGTTATGCACTGGTGTGTTTAAAATATTAGCACATCAGCTGGAGATCTGCAGCATCAGTGGGGTGACCAGGGTAGGTGAGGGGAAAGCTCCATAGGATTCTTTCATGCACAGCAAGTGCTAGCTGAACCGGCATATGAAAAGCAGAATGAAGCTTGGATCTGAGTTAATCTAGTACAGCTCTGAAAGACTTGCAAATTCTGATACAGATGTCTAAATAGTAAATATTTTCTAAACTCGGTTTTACATTTTGTTACAAAAGCAACCATATGGGCACCAAGCAGAGCTCTGAATGTAGATTCTTGCATCTGCTTTCATAAAGTGAACTGGAGCTGCAAGTGTGTTCCTAGGGGCATAATTTAAAATTAAATTTTAGGGCTAATTCATTTTGTGAATAGCTTTCCGTCAAATTAAATTAATTCATAAATGTATTTTTTGTGTTCAGTGAAGACTTTGTCCTTGAAATGTCCATGGTACGCTGTATCTCTTAATTCCTTAAATACATATCTATAGAAAAAATAAAATTTAAAAAGCATTTGTGTTCTAAAAACTTCTAATGCAGCCAGGTAAAAGCTATAATGCTGATACAAAATTAGTAAAATATATTTACTTTCAAGTAAGAAAAAATATTTTTGAACAGTCATGTAGTGGAAAATACTCAAAAACCAAACCAACCAAAACCAAACCAAAGCAGAAATAAAATTCTGTTAACAGAGTAGCTCAAAGATACTGTTTTCCCAACACTCAAGTGTACCAGTTTTAATGTAAAAATTCTGGAATAAAATTACAGAGCAACCAGTTGACTTTCTTTTTAAAAGGCCTTTTATGGAGAAGAAAAGGTGGGGGTGGAATTTTGTGTCAGTGTAAGACATAAGCATCTTTATAGTGAATCACTGACAAGGCAAATGGTCAACAGATTGAACTGGCGAACTCCCTCCCTCCTCCTCCCCCTTTAGCTTTGACTGGGTTTTATGCTGCTGGAACAAGTAGGGAGGGTGCTGCTTCTGCCTTACCCTACTATAAAACTCATGTCATGAGTAAAGCATGCATCCTTTGATAATGCTGGAGTCATGAGTTGGAAACTGGAAAATGACCATTAGAAACTACGTCTTAATTTTCTTCAGATTCAAATGTGAATGAGATCAGTTAGTTGTATACATAGGTAAAATCTTAGCTTTCTGTGTACATAAGGACGCTTTTTGTCTTTATGCAGAATCTAAATGGAGGTACTTCAGTGTGTGGTTTGAGAACATGGGAAATGTATAATGCAGTAAGTTATTCAGGGAGTCATCTTTCCTGAGTTAAAACAAGTAACTTGATGACATAAAAATGTAGGAGCCTGGTGTTCAAGTCTGGTATGTAAGTAACTACATAGAAAGACAGCCAAAAGTTAATGGATTTAAATATAAAATCATAAGACAACAGTGATTAAAACCTTTCATGTTAGCCTGGCAGCATTAGCAAACAATAAAAGAGAAGATCTAATACCAGTGGTGCTTTGTCTTCAACCTTGGACATCAGTAGTTTTATCATTGACTTTAGTGGAGTAGGGCATTAAATGAAAGGTATGTTCAGCTTGGTATGTGGATTATGAGTATTTTTGTAAGTTCCTTTGTTACTAGTGAAAAGGAGGTGCTTATAAAATTGTCTGTTTACAGCAGTTTTCTGGGTATCTAAGAGCAAACAGAAGAAAATAGCCTGTTGAGCATACTTTGTCACGCATTGTGTTAGGTTTTAAATTTGCATGTTAATACGAAAAATAATATAATTTGACAGTCCTGAGATATTAACGTTGTATTTTTCTTTACAGTGTAGCTCTTGCAATATATTACCACATCAAAAACAGGTATGTGAATCAAATCTTGTACTGAAGATATCTGTTTTTTCATATAATCAAAACAAATGAACTGCCCAAACGCTAAAAATCCATGCTCTGTTTCTTTCAAAATGTTTTTGGGTGGTAGTTTTCTTATTTCCCATGCTAGAAATGAGAAACATATTCTTTTATATTTTTATATATATTATTTTGCTTAGAAAAATAAAAATTGGAGGGTTATGTACCATAAAAATCTGCAAGTACAGCTCAGCATTGAAAAACTGTGATGTTTCAGTGTTTGATTTTATGTGCATGGGTCACTTCTGCGTTGTTACATGTGTTGCAAAAAGAAATCTGAATTGGTCTTCCAGATTTATTTTTTTAGCTACGGTTTGTAAAGTTAGCTGTGTAAATCAGTGATCAGTTAATGTTAATGGATTTTGAAGTAAAAAACATTAATTATATGGTAAGAGTGACATTGAATAGATGTAATTCAAGATACCTCCGAAACAGAGCAGCTCCTTGGTTTATCTCCTCTGGTGTAGTATGGTTTAGATCTCTGCTCAGTCAAGCTGATTGATATTGAGTAGAAAATAGTTTCTCTAAAAAGTAACTTAGTACATAAATTAGCTCTCCTCATGTTGAATTGGGGTTTTGTATCTTAAATTCCCTGTCCTCATGATATGTCACAGTATCATAAAATAATATATCCTGACATTTCTAAGGAGAGAGTGTATAAATACTTTTTTAAAAGACTTTTGTATCCATAGCGCTTCAAAGTGTCTTTTTAGAGAACTTGGCTTAGATCTTGATCTAACAAGCCACTTACTCGTTTTTAATTCTGGACTGTAAGGAGTCCAACTAGAACAAAAGGAATTACTTCTAAGTTTAAAGTTAAGCTGGTACATCATTTGAGACCACGTTTCAGGTCACTGGAACACATCATGCTTCTTGAAACAAGGCTGACATCTAAAGAGAAACCTTTAGAAGTGCACAAGGGCAGAAAGGCTTAGGGCTTGATCCCTGCTGAAAGCACCTAGAAGACTTTCCAAGACGTCAGTAGGCCTTGGACTGAAACATGGCAATGTGCAAAGCAAAAGTTGGAGTGAATTCTTTTCACAAACTTTTAATCTTGTTTCCTAGGAAATGAGACATTGGTGATGATGCTTGGATTACTTGTTTATCCATCTGTGGTTCCTTTTTTCCCCCTTCCTTCCATTGTTCCTGGGTTAGTTTGCCTAACTAGTCAATTTTTACTACGCTTGACTAAATACTAGAGATCTCGAAGACAATCAGACTCTAAAGTTTGGTGGAAATAAGTTATTGTTAAATGCTCTGTTAAGTGTCATGCCAACTGAGTAAAAGGCTCAGGAGGATGGTGCACATTAGGAACTACAAAGGGTAAGAAACCGCAGAAAGAGCAGGAGGAATCCAGAGCCATTGCTTTGTGCCGATTGCCAAGGAGCTGATTTCTGTCTGCAGTACAATAATGCCCATTCGTGAGCCTACAGAACTTGATGTCAATTTGACGTACAACTAGCAGATAGAGAGGTTAAACCTTTATAAAATAAAATAGTGTTCCATATCAGTGTCTTGAAAACAAATACATGCCAAATACTATCTGCTTGGGAAACTTGCTATCTGTCCTTTCGCTTCTGAGATGGAGAGGTGGCTTATTCCAGAAGAACTGGTGGCTGCTTCTCCCTCTGAAGCTGCCCGGGGCGTGGAGGTATGTTGTCTATGTGCCCTGTGCTGCACTCAGGACAGATGGTCTCAGCACTGATGCTGGAGCAGGCTTGCGTGTGTCAATTAACAACTGTGAAATCACTGTTCTGTCTTCGGTTGTCTTTGATTTAGGAACAGAGGGACAATGTGATAACAGCATTCAGTTGTACTGGCTGCTGAAAGAGCAATAGCAAAATATACGTTCTCTTTCCTGCCATTACAGGCAAAAAGGAAGTTGTTGATGAATGTGGTAGATTTTGGTTCATTAGGGAGGCTGGGGAGTAAGAAACCACTGCAACTCTTATATCGACTCGGGGTTGATTTTGACAGAAAACGAGTCAAGCATCTGCTGCACAGGAGAAGAATTCTTTTCAGACAGTATTTAGTTGTTCCATTTTTTTCGTGCACAGTAGACTTAAAACTAAATTACTTCATAATATTCCAAACTCTCAGCAGTCCCAGTGTTTTGAGAAACAATACAAGAAATAGAATATTCCTTCATATGTTTCCCAGATTTCATTTGACTGTAACATTCTAATTAGTTCTCATTCCTTCTTCTCCCAGTGTCTCCTATCATTGTTACATTGATTGGCTTTCTGCAGCTTTTGTTGTGTTTAGCTATTCAGCAACGTGATGTGGTAAAAGACACATCTATCTTGGTTTTGGAGGAATGCATAAGTATTGGTGCATTTGCTAAATAAATAAACAAAATAATATAAACCCCAACAAACTAACTGTGAAAAACAATGCTTAGATCAACTAGCAGATGGTTCATTTTTAAAAGATAACAATGTGAATTTGTTCTAATGAAGATGAAAACCTATGAGCTTTTTTTTCTGTGGAATAGATTTTCTTTAGGGTATTCAAATGTGCCTTCATAGCATGCAGCAGCTACAGCATAAAGAAATAAAATAGGAGATTTTTGTTTTGTCTCTTCTCATTGTGAAGGGCCGCAGTTTACTGTAGCAAATCTCAGTGACTCCAGTGAAACTACTTCTGCATTAAGATACTAGCCTTTTTATGTAAGGGTAAAAGAGTCTGGCATAAAATCCTTCCTGATGAGGATTTTTCTATCTCAATTATCTCAATCTGGTTTTCTGTTTTAATTTAGGAACTCCTTTTTTTAACAAAAAAACCACCAAAAAACCCCGTCTATTTCCAGTGTTAGCAGGCTTTATAGCAGAAAAAATGTTGCCATCAGATGTTGAGGTTTGAATGTTGGCTGCTAATAAATACATTTTGTAGATATCAATCCACTGTAAAACTCATGTTTGCATGCTGTGAGTCACGTGCTGTGAGCAGAAAACACATTCGGTGGTTTTTCTCTGAAGAACTCTATGACCAAAGTACCAGAGATGCTATAAATAAAGATGGGATTGTAATAAGTAGGTCACATGGATGCATCTGTCCAGAAAGTGTCCATTTCTAACTGGTACTGTTATACCACTCACTTTTGTGTTCCTGCCAAGATTACACACAGGAGAAATCTTACATTGCATCCTGGATGTTCGGCTTGTGAAGCTGCATCAGCTTGCATGCCGATCTTGAGCAACAGGGGGACCTGAGAGAGAAATAGCAAATAAAACCAATGAATAGGAATGTTATTTTGTCTGATTTATTTTTGTATGTACTACTTTTTGCTTTCAGAAATCATTAGTAGAATAACTTTTTCCAAATAAATAAAAAGTAAGTCTGTATGAACTAAAGGGTAACTGTAAAAATAGTATTGCACATTTGTAAATGTTCACAATGTTGGCAATAAAGTAGGAGGAGGAGGAATGAAGAGATTGCAAGGATTGACCTGATGAAGTTAAAAGGAGAGTAAGCTGGGCTGATTTCGTTATGGTTTATAGGAGTACTGCTTAGGCTGTGAAGAAGCCTTACAGCAGAGAGCAGAAGAGCTATGTATCTTTGGCATTGAAAGCTTTTTTTTTATTACTTTGTAACATGGATTTCATATTACATGTGAACCTTATGGCAGAACAGGTCCAACTTCAATTTGAAAATCACATCTCTGCAGTGTTTCTAAGCACCCCACAGCATGAGGAGTATCGGAATTTTAATGATACGCTAGTGTGTATGAGAGCTGCGTGCTGTTGTGTTCAGATAATGACACTACTTTGGTTTTAATACTTTTTAGGGACACAGACGGAAGAATGCTCTTAGATATTTTTGATGAAAACCTTCATCCCCTTTCGGTAAGTACATCTGCCTCTTCTTCCCTTTCATGTGAACTGTCTGTCTTTGTCTGCTTCGTTTTGTTTCAGTCACATATTTGGAAGTATTTCTTCCTTAGAAATCCGAAGTGCCACCAGACTATGACAAACATGACCCGGAGCAGAAACAGATTTACCGCTTTGTTCGGACGTTGTTCAGTGCTGCTCAACTGACTGCTGAATGTGCCATTGTCACCCTGGTGAGTGTCTGAGCGATGACATCAACCATCTGATAGACCCAGTTTTGTTCTCAAAGGCTGGGTTTGTATGATTTAATAAATCTAGGTGTTACCAGGGATTTCTTTCTCACCACGGAGACCAAGGAAATTTCTTGATGGGAAGAGATACCACAGTTCATTTTCTTGGGGAGATTAGGTGATGGAAGAAGAGATTGGGTGACGTGCAACACAAAAGCTGGGGTTACATCTTGCCCTCACAAAGTGATAATGTTACAGGCCACTAAGGTGAGTGATAGAAAATGCAGATGGCATAAGTGGTCTGAACAGGAGGGAATGTTAAAAGCAGAAAGGCTTCCACTTTTGGGGGGTTTGCTCTGTATCATTGTAGCTCCCAGCAGAGACTCGGGAACAGCTGTAGGTAATTTGATAGCACTAATAAGGATTGACGGGCACATGAAGGATTCAGTGAATGACTGGGACACGTTAGTGATGGCTCTTTTTTTACTTGGCCTGTACTTGTCTTTCAGGACCACATCATAGGATTGAACAATTGTACTCAAGGCTGACGTTTAGCTACTTTAAAAATAGCATGACACGAAAGAAGGCTCAGATTTTCAGTTGGTGTGGGTCAGCATAACAGTGTGGATTAAAGGAGCTAAAGTGAGCTCCGCCAGCTGAGAATGTCTTAATTTTCCTGAAATTTGTATCCTGCCAGCTCTGACAAGCCTCTTCAGCTTTCAGACACAATTTTGCCCGTGTTCTTGACTTGGAGATTTTAAAAGAACAAAATGGGGTTTTTTACCGCTACAGCATGTGGTTTCATAACCACTTTGTTATGCACTTCAGATAGAAGGAGGGGAAATTGGAGAAGGTGGATTTTGAAGCCCAGACCTACTCATTTCCTCTGTTAATCTCTCTCCCTTGGCTTCTAAGATTAGTTGGCAGGCTTTTCTCCTTCAGACAGTCAGAATTAATCGTACTAGCCAGTACAGAACAGGAATATGAGAGAAATAGGGCAAGAAACACCCTGCAGTGCTCCACCCTTACATTTTGAAGTATTGCTCTACCTAATTATTTGACCCAACCATTACTACTTTTCTAAAATGACATTTTGTCTCTCTCTTATGCATAATTGCACTAAGTACTTGTCCTTCTCCCTTTTCGTCCTAAGTGTTTTCTGCTGGAGGCAAGATATGTTGTGTGGTCAGTATGTTCTTCTATAATGTAATTAATCCACTGTCAAGTACAGTGGAACCTTCTTGCAGTTATTTGTTGTTTGGTCTTAGGTTATTTGATGAATGAGGGCAATATTTAGTAGAAAGGAAGAGGGCTCTTTTTATTAACAATATCTTCCTGTTAACTGCTGTGCATGGAAAGTTCTTCCCCACGAATAGTTAACCCAGGCATATATTTCAGTATCTTTCATTTGTAACTGCTTCCTTGCCTCTGCTGGTTCATACGTGGTTTCCCCGCAAGTAACTTCTGGTGTGATCTGCAATGAAGTATAAATGTTTTTAACTCATTTGTTGTATTGCAGAGGCCATTTCCATAGTTGTTAGTGCTTGAAAACTTAGCTGGCTTGGTTTTTTTACCCAGCACAATGGTAACAGATAAGCTGTTTTATAGCTTAGTTCTCAAAGCAGTCATGCAGATGTTTGTGGATAGGTTTGGTGCAAGTGATCAGCATTACTGTTCTGCTGTTCTTGCCCATGTTTTCAGCACCTACCTGACCCCTCTTCCCAGAAGGTTTCAGTTTTTAAATAAATAGTGGATTACAAGTATAAAATTTTTCTACTGCTGTTCTCAGTTTCCTCTCTACTTCTAAGTCCTATTTCTTTATTTGTTAGTGTCATCAGAAGGGGCCCCAGAGACAGATTGTGGTGTTTCTGAAACATTCAAATGTGGAAATGAATCTGTTAAAAAGCAATCAACCCTTCCCCCCTCCCCACACTCCTGAAATCTTAATAGTGTTGATATTGCTATTTATGAACCTTCCAAGTGCTTTCGATTTTGATACCCCGTCTGGGGAAGAAGAGAGCAGCATTCCCTGCTGGAGCTTATGTTTTCCTATAGTCTATCGGGCCATCCGTCAGAGAGCAATCTGATAGCCCTGTCTGTCACTTACTCCTGGTGGGATGGTTGCCAGAAGGCAGGAAGTCCATCTGTGGAGATCACAGTGCATTTTGAACAAGATGCTACAACTATACCTTTCTTTCGCTCGCCCTCATTATTTTAAAATAGTCCTAACCGCTGCTTTTTACTGCCCAACTTATTACCACAGTTTAAGGTGTGTAGTTGAATGCACTCGCTGTTTGTCTTTTTACATGTCATTAGCCAGCTAGAAGCAGCAGTTACAGTTGGTTATATAGCAGTCTGTGTGTTCAGCACAGGAGCTGAGTAAATGTGAAACTTCAGACTGTTAGATAAGCTAGTCTCCAGCAAAAAGCCGGCATTGTGTTGCTTCAAGCACTTAATTAAAACATTTCAATTAAAGCCTCCACTATTACAGCAAAACCAATTTATAATTAAACAAAAAAAATTTAATCTTCACACAGCCTCCAGAGCTGCCAAGAGATTTCCCATACTGATAGGTGAAAAATTAAAATCTCAGGTTGAAACAATTAAATACTAATTCACATTATTTATTTATAAAATAATACCATAAGAATAGAATTAGTTTTAAGAATTGTGTTCTGATTTAAAGTCTTGTAGATAATGTTTTTTGGCCCAGTGAATAGCTGAACTGTATTCAGTGACCTGACTTTGTGAGAAAAATAATGTACAGGTGCTTCTTCGTCGACCCAGAGTATTCCCACCCTTGCTAAAACTGGGAAGTGCCTGTCTCATTTACATGTCTCCTCAAATACAGGGGTGGCAAGTTGTAATTACGTTCATCTACTGATTGAATAGCAATTAAAAACGTGAACAGGAGTATTATCCATACCAATAAGAAAACAATACAGTGTTTGCATATCGTGAAAATTAAATACTTATGCTTTGTTCTTTTGTTCTGTAAAAACAATCCTATTAACTAGACCTGAAGAGGAGACTGGTCCACGTTTTCTGCTTTGCCTTGGTATGACTTTCTGAGGGTTTTTTGCAAATAGTCTAAATCTATGGCTCCTGATACACTTCTGTGTCCTTAGTAGCTTCAGAGGATAACTTTTGCATCTGCAAATAGGCAAAGGTGCTAGGTCTGTATGCTGTAGACTGATCAGATACCGTGATATGTAAATACGTGCAGTACGTGAGCTGAATGATTTCTGTGAAGTTGAGAGGAGCATGCTTTTGAAGTATGTTGCAAAGTTCATACTGTGACTGAGAGGATTTGATACTGAGAAATTTGAAATTTGAAGTTCGTAAGAATAAATTCTGCTTATGAAAAATAGGGTTTTAATTAAATCCAGCCAGATGTTCCTGAGTTCTTATTGTACTGTTCAGTCGCATTTTCAGCAACTAGGACTAGGTAGAGAGAGAATTTTGAACTGTGTTGTGAAAATTACACTGTTTGAGGAAAATTTTGTTTTCTGTGTTTGTGGAGGAAAGGAGAAAGCTTTTATCTGAGTTTCTTTCGCTGAGATGTTTTTACTTTTACATGGTGATAAAATACCTTTTCTTTTCCTATTTCAACTGAAGTACCAAAAATCTGATACTTTAAAAGAAAACAAAAACAGGAAAGTGATTAGAGTCCGTGGAGACACTTGATCTGCAGCCAGAGGTCTCTTTCAGCTGGCCCAGAATGAATACCAACCCTCGTGCATCTAAGAGAAGATGCAGATTCCTCTGAAGACCTTAGAGTACAATGCAAAATACTGTTTATTGCCTGGTTTGACGTTGTCATTCTCCAACCAGCGACTGTAAGGGATCATGAGAGCGGTTGGGTGAGCAAAGCAAAGCGTTGGAAGCTGGGCTCCACCTTGTGTAAGAAACCCATGGGGAAAGTTGTGTGTATCCAGTATTGTTGGTGTCCACCTTTGTCCTGGGCTTCAAGCATTCCCTGGGAGGTGGCCGAAGCCCACCACTTTGCCACATCTGAAGAAGGTCTCCAGGCACAGAGAGAAGGTCTCTCCACCTGTGCTGTGGACCCTGAGCCCCTTGGCAGCTGGCCATGTGTCAGGGTATGCTCCAGAGAAGACCGAGAGGACCAGGGGCTTCATACTTGTGTTCCAAGCACTGGTGGGCGCAGAAAACTCAGATTCTGGTCCCTGGTTTTACGGCTGTTCTCATCTTTTGACTACAGTGTAACATGCAACACATGAATGATTATCAGTTAATACTTAAATGTCTGTTTAGTCAAGCCTTGCTTTAGGCCTGCTAAGCCTACACTTCATAAAAACAGAACGTTCAAGCTGGAGATTGCGAGGGAATTTTTTTTTAAATCCTCAAGAGAAGAGAACGTTCAGTTACAGAATAAGTGTCTGTTTTCTGATGCATCTCTAAAGGTTTCTGTGTAGGCAAGGAATGAATACTGATCCTGGTTTTAGACTGGAAAGTCAATGTTGCCTAGTAGTTTGAGAGCATTTTATTTGTATTGTACAACTGCGTCTTAAAATGAGTGAATCGGGGGGTAAACCTGGAGATGGGTGACTTTTCTCTCAGTTCCATTAGTGTTTCCTATAAATATCTGCAGTGGTACTTCGCAGTTGTTCACATTTTCAGAGTTTTGTGACTCTCTTATTCTTTTTCAACATTTGGTCTCAAAAATAAAAATTGGATGAATTTGCAGGGACCACGATGATGTGATGTCCTTTTCCACCGAACGGATGGCACCAGACTTCTGTGGAACATTTTAAATACCCAGCTGGGCAACTGCAAAGCACAGTTATTTCTGGAGAGTTGTGGTAGGGAACTGGCTGTTTGCTTAGAACAGCACATATGGCAATTTAGTGATTGGATGTGAGCAGTAATTTGGCTATATGGCACCCACTACCAATTATATTTTTTTCTGTACAAGTATCTTCTTAGGTTCAAGGCATTGTGGCACACACTGAAGTTTTCTCATTAAAGAGGGAGGACTGTGTATTTCTTCATGATGTCTTGGGATGGAAACTGTCTCTGTTAGTTATTCTGTGCTCCTGCAGCTTGTGTGGGTTAGCTAGTGGATACATACGGAGTTTAAATGGGAGAGGCTGGGAATGAGGTTATTGCAAATACACGTTCATTTGCACATTTTCAGTTATGGTAACTAAAATACTGAGACCATAGTCTCCTTCCTGTCAGTGTAAATCCGGTGAGAAATAATTAAAGCCACTAGCGTTTTATTGGTAAAATAGAGACAGAATTTGACATAAAGCAATATAAAAGCAGCATAAGAAAAGATGTTTTCCTGTTGCTGCTGCCTCAAAATTCAGAAGTATTCTAGAAATGTCAGTGACATACCTTGGTGATTGCCCATTTCTTTAGTGTGCTGAGATTTACTGAAACTCCACTTAGCCTCCTTGGAGGCAGTGCACAGCTTCTGACCTCTCCATGTTGCACCACAGGAAACTCTAGTACTTCAGACAGATATAATTACAGAATAATTTAGGTTGGAAGGGACCTCTGGAGTTCACATCTGGTCTGGCCTCTTCTAAAAGCATGACCAGCTGGATCAGGCTTATTAGGGCCTGACCAGTTGAGTTCTGAATTTCTCCAAGGATGGAAATTTCATAACTTTCACAGAAAACCTGCTCCACTGTTTTAGGGAAGCCTAAAAAACTTACTACCATATTTTGGATGCTTAGACTGCATTGGAAGTTAATGTTGAACAAGATTCAGAATGAAGTAAGAAAGAGAAACAAAACTTCTGTAAGACTCCACAGCAAGATTTTGATAAAATTTTAGTATTCCTTTGGATTATGAAATATTGAATGAAATTATTTGATGCTTTCATATTTGGTATATATCCTCCTGAAGGGGTGGGAGTGAGTGGGGGAGGAAATAAACCTTCTCCAATGTTTTAACCTTTCTTTCTACTTGAGATTATTATATAATATACAAAGTATGCTGTAATGTCCCCTGAGATGGAAAAAAATGAGATCCTGTTTCATACTAATTAAAACTGAACTCGTAAATACTATCTTTAGTTTTCAATTTCTTCAAACGGATTCATGTTCTGTTGATGGGGATGTTGTGTAACCAACACTCTGCTATCCAGGATCATGGGGAGCGGGACATCTAGATAACTGGGACAACACTGGTTACTATCAGACACTTGGAAAATCTAGGATGGATGCACCCAACTGCAAATAATCATACCGGGGTTTAGTTCTGGCTCAGCAGTGGCTCTGCTCAAGCAGCGCTGCTGGAGCTTGGATGCTGTTGCTGATCCTGTTAGTTTGTGCCATGTAGCCGTTCTGTGTCTGGATAAAAAGGGCCCCCCAGGACTAGCGGTGATAATGGATGGCTAAATGTTTCTCTACCGTGCTATTGCAAGTCCAAGTCCTGGGAGTTAACATCAGAGGCATGTAAACTAAGTCAGCATGGAGTCAGTTTGGGTCTGGCAGATTTATGAGCTCAAGATACATGCTGAAACGAATTGGTTCTGGACCTGAAATGGCATTGGAAGCCATTTAACTACATTCCTGTGGTGCTGCGTTTAAGTTAATGGACCTCTCCAGAGTTCATTGAACTCGAAGCAAATTTGGGATTATCTATACCCACAGAGTGGTAGTTTTGTTTAATTAATAGAATTAAATTCTTCTTAAGTCAGGTAAATGAATTCTTAACAAAAGCAGATCACCCAATTGGTTTCACTTATTATTAAATAATAATTTGCTGATATTCCAAGTGTAAAGGTCAATTGTTGCAAAATCTTGGTGTGAATCTGTGGGAAGTGATGGAAAATAATAATCCAGTATTGCTCTTCTGAAATCTTAATTCTGTGCAGTGTATCCTCTGATGTGTACTCAGGTTATTAAAATGTTGCCCATGAGGTGCAAGTGTTGTCCATGAAAGCTTGTTAGACTGACAGTCATGTAAAACCGTGTGGTTCATTCACAAGCACAGTAGACTAACAATGGAGGTATCAGACTCTGAGGTATTGTTTGTAAGTAAAAATGTATTGATGGACCAATGTCCATTGGTATTTTCCAGATCAGAATTGCATTTCCTTTTCAGCTAGGAATTATGTTAGAAATTAGTTTTGAAGATTGTAGTGTTGTTGGTATTAACACTGAGTTATACTTGTTCTTTGCAAGGTGTGAAAAATTCAGAATGTTACGTTTGACTGAAGCCACTGAGTGTTTCTGCTAATGTCACATCAGTTACTTTCATCTTTTATTTAAATAGTCTTGTTATCATTCTGTGAAAAATCTATAAACATAACAGTCATAGAATTAAGTGGGTCAATGATACGTGTGATGAAGATGGCTCTTGGAAGCTATTGAAGTGGTTGAGGAGAACAAGGTGTATTAAGGCAGAATAAATCTCTTGTCCTTTTGGGATTCGACTTCTGGATGTTTAATAGAGAAGTGCGCAAAAGTTTTGCCACAAAAGCTTGCTTTCAGAAGAGGCGCTGCAAAGGATATATTAAATTGTAAACAAGTAATATTGAGATAACAGCTTCAATTTGTTTTAAGCTTTAATTTCATTTTTAAGCATGGGTACAGCTGCTAAAAGTGGGTGATGGCAAATCATGGCATTTATTTTAACTTATGTCTTCTAGATACTAAAATCTTATTAGATCTGGTTCTATAAAGGAACACCTGCTGAAATAATCCAGAGGAGATGAGGTTTTCAGACTTGTTTAAAAAATAAAAATAAAATAAAAGGCTTGTCACATTTTCTTCTGCATTTTTTGGACTTTTGATGTATAAGTAAATTTCTTACATCATTCGGGGATACAAGTTACAATATTCTTTTCTATGCTGAGCTTTTAACATTCAGCTTTATTATATGACTTTACAGGAGCTAGTCCTGAAGAAAATGCAGAAAGTGTTTTGCTTTTGAAAATTAAGCCAGTGAAATTCATTACAACACACAATTATACTGAACCGCATAGTGTACACAGAATCCCAAGTTTGTTTGATACAAACCCCATATTTAAGAAGATGACCCCTGTACTTAAATACACTGTTCAATGTATAGACATAATTGCATACAAATGGCATTTCCATATGTCACACTTAGACAGAGGGTCAACATTTTCAGTGATTTTTTTTTTTTTTTTTTTTTTTTTTTTAAATGAGGTGGAGCATGCCTGCCCCTGTGTGTGGGAAGACTTGCTCGCTTTTGCCAGCAAAAGCAGGTGCTGTTCTCCCACCAGCCACGAGTTTGTTTGGGATGAGTAGCGTAGTGACTAACCACGCACCAGCCTTCCTCTTCAAACAGGCTGAGAGCCACCTGGCCCTTCTCCAACAGTCTGCACCGATTCAGCACATCTTTGCAGCAGCCAGAAGCATCCCCCTGCAGTAGTGTAGGCTGCCAAGTGTGTGGCAGACTCTACCTCTCCTTTTTACTCTGATGTCTCATCAAAGTCAAAATCTTGGTGTCTGGGCCTAGTATACTGAAATGCTCTGAGATGGAAACAGTGCTCAAGAGCTCCATTTGTTAGCGATAATGAACTTTCTCACATTTGCATAGGAGACAGGGCTCGCTTGGCTGTGTGTATACTGCTCTACATCAGTACGGCGAGAGCTCCAGTACGTACCAGCCTTTTCTCTGTAGAGTCACCTTGTTCTCTCCAAACTGGAGCTAGGGAGAACTAGAATGAAGACTCTGTGCAACTGAGTGAGCTTGGTTGAAAGTTGAAGAACTACACCAATGTGACAGTAGGTGTATCTTTGGGATATTCCCACATTAGCCGAGGACCTCAATACACTTTTACAAATGTTTGGTGCAGGAAGAAGTCTTGTTCTTTTTCTGGCTTCTTTTAGTTGAACACACACACTTAAAACCCAAGACTGAGTCAGGGAGGACACTGCAAGTGAACAAAACATAATGCTGTCTTTTAAAGCATTTTCAAGAAAGGAGCCAAAAACCTCTCTCCTTGCGAGGTATTTATCATTTCCAGTTTCTTTGGATGATGATACAGAGCCTCCAGCAAACAGTATGTCTGGAGTTAAGCCCAAGTTATCACCAAGGACTCAAGAGTGATTATTCATATCCCTCAACATACTACTAGAAGATGCTCAAATATGGTAACAAAGGTGGTATAAGAATAGTCTCTTATCAAGCTCCTATTTATTTGAGAAACTAGCTTTAAAAATTCTTTGCTGGTGGGAAGGTAGTAGCAAGTGTTTGCTCCCTTTTTACTTCGGTGTGTAAGGTCATCTGCCATCCAGAGGGACCTTGACAGGCTTGAGTGGTGGGCACATGTGAGCCTCATGAAGTTCGACAAGGCCAAGTGCAAGGTCCAATGTCCTGCACCTGGGACGGGGCAATCCCAAGCACAAATACGAGCTGGATGGAGAATGGATTGAGAGCAGCCCTGAGGAGGACTTGGGGATGTTGGTTGATGAGAAGCTCAACATGACCCCGCAATGTGCCCTTGCAGCCCAAAAAGCCAACCGTATCCTGGGGTGCATCAAAAGAAGTGTGACCAGCTGGTTGAGGGAGGTGATTCTCCCTCTCCACTCTGCTCTCATGAGACCCCGCGTGGAGTACTGCATTCAGCTCTGGGGTCCCCAGCATAAAAACGACATGGACCTGTTGGAGCGAGTCCAGAGCAGGGCCATGAAGATGATCAGGGGGCTGGAGCACCTCTCCCATGAAGACAGGCTGAGAGAGTTGGGGTTGTTCAGCCTGGAGAAGAGAAGGCTCCGGGGAGACCTTATAGCACCTTCCAGTACCTAAAGGGGCCTGCAAGAAAGCTGGAGAGGGACTTTTTACAAGGGCATGTAGTGACAGGACAAGGGCGGAAACTGAGAAAGGGTAGATGTTAGATTAGATTTTAGGAAGAAATTCTTCACTGTGAGGATAGTGAGGCACTGGCACAGGTTGCCCAGAGAAGCTGTGGATGCCCCATCCCTGGCAGTGTCCAAGGCCAGGCTGGATGGGGCTTTGAGCAACCTGGGCTGGTGGGAGGTGTCCTTGCCCATGGCCGGGGGGTTGGAACTAGGTGATCTTTACCATTCTGTGATTGTCTGATTCTCTGATCTGTTATAAATTATTCTCCTTCATGTCCTTCCTTACAATATAATTCTTATTTGTTCTTATCGTTTACTTTTTCCTATCTAAATGCCTTTGAATTTGAGCCCAGAACAAAATCCTTACTTGTTTTTTTTCTACCACCACTTTTTTTTTTCTTTCTCTTTCTAAGCTGGAGCTGTACCTAAGAAAGGATGTTATTTTCTGATTTTTGTATGCTTTATGTATCTGTTCAATATTACTAAAGCTGCTTGTGGGAAGTTGAAATTTAAGAGG
Source organism: Falco cherrug (assembly GCF_023634085.1). Lineage (NCBI taxonomy): Eukaryota > Metazoa > Chordata > Aves > Falconiformes > Falconidae > Falco > Falco cherrug. The sequence continues at coordinate 65,226,813 of NC_073700.1, read as the reverse complement.
TTTGCATTGACAATAAAGGGTTAAATTCAGCACTGATGTGAAGCAAATTAAGTTAATCTCCTAATTTAAGAGTGGAATGATACTATGGTTTCCATATACTTTCTGCTTACAAAGCTCCCTGCATTAGTATGGTGTATTGCTTTAAAAGAAGTCTTTTGCTTCCTAGGGACAATTCCAGGGAATGCTGTTTGTTCGTAATTTAAGGAGCAGTTTAGCTTGCTAAGTTAAACACATTTTTTTCTGTGGTATAGTATGTAAGGGGTTTGTTTACACAGGCTGCCTGGAAAGCAAAAGGCGGCCTTTTAAACGGAATGGTCAGGTAGTGCAGCCTCTGGTGAGATCCTTGTGCCACCATTTTACTAAGCTTTGTGTTTCTGTGGTCTCCCAATACCAAATTTTATACACCAAAATTTTTTCAGAGTGATGCTTTAACTGAAAAGTCAAACTGTTTTTAAATAATGAGCTTGACATATAATTTGGAATTTTTGATTTTGTGCTTAAATAGCGTTTTGCCTTCCTTATGAAGGGAAATAAATCTTTGAACAATTAGTGATATTGTGTTTTACAGTATTATAGGATAATGTTATGGTTTTCTTCAGCTTTAGAATGGCAGGCGGGGCAAACTGTAACTAAAGAAGAAGTGGTGTATTCGGGAGTCTGGCATCTGGCCTTTTGAAAAAATGAGCTTTAGTTTTATGATACCTTGCTACTTAAATGTTTCTAATTTTTTAAGGAACAAAACTTAAAAGCAACAGTTCCATCTGTGAGGTTTTATGCTGTAAATATTCTGATTTTGTAGCTGAGTATAACTTTGTTTTCATAGATTTTTGAATGTTTATTATGTCTTTTTGTCTTTTTGTGCCTAGTGATGTAGCTTGAGTTCAACAAAGTGTCATAAACAAGATTAAGGTTAATGCCTCATTAACACAGAAAAATAGAGAACCTTTTGGGAAGTGAGAACACCAGAGGTCTTTTACTGATACTTTTTTTTTATTTGACCAGTCTGTAGTATCCAATATACTGTAACTATTCAGACTTTTTGAATATTCTGTGATTTCAAAAATTTGTTGAAACTATTTTGGCATTAGTAGTATCAGTGAAATCACGATTTTCAAATAAGATTTCTGTACATCTGCTATTTTGTATGTACACTCCTTTTACGTTAGTAGTTGTGACTTGTTTAAAGTTAGTCCAGTATTTTTTGAAGGTACAGATACCCCAAAACTTAGGATAAATCTTTTCTAAATGTTTTGTGGGTTTTAGTAATTACCTATAAATCATTCATAATTCATCTTAAAAATGTTTTAAATTGGTAAGTACAAAACATTATTTTAAAACAATGTTTTCAGTTTTCTTAGCAGCCCTGTATTTCTTCTGTTAGAGCAGAAGCAAATTTCCTTCAGTGTCTATAGAAGAATAGGTTAAGGTATTTAAAATTTAAAACAAAATGCTGGCCCTTCAGAATCTCAAGCAGTATTCTGTTTTTATAAAATATACAGTCTTTCAGGTAGGTGTAGTATTTTGCATGTATATTGTACTTTCATCAGAGTATCTCATAAAACCTGCTAGTTTGTCAGTCAGTGTAGACTTTTTTAGTAAGAGTTCTAGCAGCCTATGTAACCACCTAATTACTTTTTATCACAATGCAATGAAGAGGGTATTATAAGATGTATTACAAGGTGTGAAGAATAGGTTGGTTTTCAGTAAATGCAAACCCGTATTTTTATAGAGTAGCGTATCGGGACTAATTGTTGGTTTCGGTAAGTGTGTCTGTGTTGTCATGTTGAAGCACTTACAGTTTCAAGTTCTGCTCCTTCATGCACAGCAAGTTGTTCCACGGGTGAGAAGCAAAACTGCAGAACAACTCCACTTCCTTGATGCTAGTGGAGGCAGTAAAAAAAATTTGTTTCTGAATCAGAGCAGAATTTGCTAACTCAATAAATGACTGCACCTGTTTTTCCTTAAATCATTGCCAGAAGAGTGCAGTGAAACCTGTTTGGAACAACCTCACAGTGGACTGAGAAGCCTGTCGCTTGGGAGAGATTGGTCTGTTGAGGAGAAAAAATTTTATACTTACTACACATGAATTCATTGTAATACAACTGTATTAGTGACCATTACAGACACCGTAACTCGAGTTTTATTTTCCTTCAGTAAGAGTAGGAAGCAAAGAACTTATACTTTGTGGTGAGCACTTTGAATGAAAGTTGTCTAATACTGTGTATTTTTTCCCGTGATTATCTTGCTCAATACACCATTTATACTGCAGAGTGTCTGGGACAGTTCATTTTGTGGGCTGAATATCTGTGTACACATATTCAGATGTTTAATATTTTTTTCATAAAATGTATTTTTTTCTGTAAAACTTTAAATTATACAACAGCTGTCTACTGTTTTTTATGATCTTGTACCAAACTCTTAATTACTTGTACAAATTGTAATTGTGAAAATCAGTGAACAAAACCATACGAAGGATATAATTGGCCTTGATATTACTGTTGACTCATAAAAATACATGAGCTTCAAAATACATTAATTATTATTTTTTAAGTATGTAATATTTTCTGCTACTGCTAGACTTTCCAGAAGCACAATCCACTGAAAGACCTCTGTGTGCTTGTGTGAGTGTGCATCCTTATAGAAAATTACAAGTGAGGTGTTCTGGGTTGTAAAAGTTTTTCCCCTACGTCCCCCCCTTTCCCCTTCCCATCAAATCCCTACCAGCCTGCATCCTACGCTGAATTTTGGATATATTAGCTATTCTTTGGGTTTAGGTGCTAATAAACATTAACTTAGACTGCAGGGGATTTATTATGTGTCCCCTCAGGTAGTATATGAAGTGTTTAAATGTTGTGGCTTGCAGAAGTATTGGGTATTGTTCACCTGGCATGTAAGCATTCAGAATTGTTATTTCCCCGTCCCTAACTGGGGATAGGGTAGGGGGGCACACAGATCACCCCCAACCACTGTTTCTTCGAATGCATTTGGTTTGTCAGTCTGGTATTACTAATGTAATTGAGCTGCTGTTACTGATAGCAGGTACTGTTCACACAGCCCGTTGACGTAATGGCTCCCGTGAATCCCTGACAGATTCCCCCGGAATCCCCCCAGCGAATTCCCCCCAGCGGGGGGGCCAGCCTAACTCTGGGTTTGGAAGCAGAGGGTCGTGCTATACACCCTGCCTCCCCAGCAGCTTATTGGTGGGCCTTCAGAAAGTCCCTCCAGCGTCCCTTGTTTCATCAGGTGTGCATATTTAATCCTGTAGTTTTTGTAAGTGGTGCCCACCCCCCTCCTGGATGAGGTGTGGGCTATGTGAGTTCTGGTGGTGCTCGCCTGTGGTGGTGGCCTTGGGCAGGCGGTGGTGTCCCGAGGCTGTCGGTTCTTGTAGGTCCAGCAGGATTACTGTTATTTGTCTTTAGATCTTAACGATCCAGAGGGAACTGTTATGAATTACCTTCTTAGCACACACTTTTCCTCTCTCTTCAGCTTGCTGTTTCTGTGGTAGCTCTTTCTCCACCTGTCCCATAGGTGCCTGTAGAATCTCTTCACACTGGCTCGCCAGAGGGGCCCTGCATGACATGATGCCGTATCTGATAACTGTCTGTAAATTACAAGTATAGTTGTTTGTACGATAGCTAGTAACTTATACTGCTAGTGTACCCTTGCCTTCCTCATTAGTAATTAGCATTTTATTGTTTACATTTTTATTTTAATAATTTAGTTAAGCTATCATTTGAATTCATTCTAATATGTGCCTACGTTACCAACAGTTACAAGCAGAAAAATAGCAGGGGTTTTTAGTAGTATGATCAGAAGGCGACAGCCAACTAAAAAATGAATTTATCACTCCCAGTCTTGAGCTTGGCACAAATGTATGTATTGAAACCTACATCTTTCATAAAAGAGTCTTCCTGAGAGCAGATTACCGTTTTAAAATTACTGTAACGGGTTTATAAGAATGATTTTCATTTCTACCTAATAGCAAAATAATTAAGTCTTGATTTTAATGTGTTTCCACAGGTATATCTTGAAAGGCTTTTAACTTATGCAGAGATAGATATTTGTCCAGCAAACTGGAAGCGAATTGTACTGGGTGCAATTCTGCTGGCATCCAAAGTTTGGGATGACCAGGCAGTGTGGAACGTGGATTACTGCCAGATCCTGAAAGATATCACAGTCGAAGACATGTGAGTGCAATATGTTTATCTTTGTCAATGAATGCTATGATCTGTGTGTATGAGGGGGACAGGAAATTCTTTCATAAATTATATGAAGTTTGTATATTTGCATTGTATCTAAACATGGTGGATACTGATAGATGGCATGAGGTCTCCTTGACAGTTGCTTACACAGAAGACATGAATTATTTTTGTTTTCTCGTTGAAGTGTATTTTACCACTGGATGTTCATGCACAGTGATGAAAACAGACCTGCAGAATATTTAAATGTATGAGTTGACAAAAAAACCCACGCCCAGTGAGCCTGCATATATTCACTTCAGCAACATTTACTCTTGTGCTGGTTCTTCATACAGACAGTAGACTAACATGTAAGGCAGGAAAAAATATTGTTGTAATCCTAATAACCTTTAGATGATCACCCACCTATTTATTGCGATTATTCAAAATTAGTGCTTTTGGGATTTCCCCCCGTCCCCATATCCTGCTGAGTTCATTTCCAAGATGTTAAAAATCCAGTATTTTAACTTGCAAAGAGAAATTTCCATGTTTTTTTATCCGATGGCATTTTTAAGAAGTGCATATTTTAACAGCACAGGGCGTTGTGATATCTGGCTGGTTATTCCTGAGTCGTAGTAAAAGTATATTCCAGCAGTAATAAAAAGAACTTTGGTAGCAATAAACACAATTAAAAACCTGATGTTTACAAACACTAAAATGAATGCTCATGTTGCTAAATAATCAAGTGCTTTTTTTGTTGGGTTGGCTGGCTGGTATCACATACATTGGCTGAAGTGCCTGGTGTTTGTATCATTTGTGCATTCAGGGCGGAGTCACACACCACGGACACTTTCCGAAGTCCCCTTCCCTGAGCTGGTGCGCGTGCGAGAGCGGTACTGGGAGGGCTGCAGGTGGAATTGGCGCTGGGATGGTGCCAGGATGGGGGCAGATGCCTCAACAGGCCACTGTAGCTCATGCATTTGGAGAGTCATGTTTTCAGTCTACTGTTGCACATCATTTTTTATAAGAAGTAATAACGATAAAGTTATTAAAAAGATGTTCTGGTACAGTATCTGTGTGTTTCAAAGCTCTTAAGCAAAGTGTAGTGAGAAGTATATAGACTTGTGTTGGCTTTAACTCAACTGAAGTCAGGATCGCAGCCACTGAAGAGACTTTGCTGTGGATGACCACTCTGGGAGGAGGGAATTAAATGAGGAGAAATGTTTGTACAGACAGAATGTTTTGTGAATCTCAGTTTGCAATCTCAAAGTAGTGAAAGGCCAAGCATTTCTGCTAAAGCAGACTTAATTTAGTTTCTTAATAGTTCACTGTTTGTCAGATTTATAGCTAGTCCAAAAATAATCTGTGAGGGAAAGGTTGAATGTTAGGAGTCAGCTGATTGCTTTAAATTAAGCATGCTTGTACACAGCCAGGTAAGACATAAATTGTGAGTAGCTGTCATTGTTCAAATATTG